>NC_133421.1:47424833-48043666 GCF_049350105.2 Macaca mulatta
AAGCCTGTAATCCCAGTGCTTTGGGAGGCTGAGGCGGGTGGATCACTTGAGGCCAGGAGCTCGAGACCAGCCTGGGCAACATGGTGAAACCCCATCTCTACTTAAAATACAAAAAAATTAGCTGGGTGTGGTGGCGCATGCGTGTAATCCCAGCTACCCTGGAGGCTGAGGCACAAGACTCACTTGAACCTGGGAGGTGGGGGTTGCAGTGAGCTAAGATTGCACCACTGCACTCCAGCCTGGGTGACAGAGCAAGACTCTGTCTCAAAAAATAATAATAAAATAAATAAATGCTCCTGGGTCCTCACTGTCCTATGACCTGGTCCTAGCCCATCTCTCCAGCCTTACCGCTGCTACGCTTGGCCACTCTGAACTCTGGGTTCTTCAAAATGACCCCCACACCTTGCCCTGGGCCATGGCACATGCTGTTCTGTCATCGGGAGGAACAGTCCTCCCTGCCTGGGCTCCCCTCACTGGCCAACTCCTCCTCTTCCTGGTCTCGTTTGGCGTCACCTCCTCCAGGAAGCCTCCCCTATCCCCTACTGAGGTACATGCCCACTTGTCCAAGCCAGCTTTTGCACCAACCCATTATGGCCCTGAAAACACGGATGGGGAAGTGTCTGTGAACTTGTCCTCTGTCTCTTCCATTAAACTCCACATTTCATGCAGGCAAGGGCTGTGCTCCTGTTTACTGAGGCTGCTTCTCAGTTAGAGTTTGGGAAGGAGCAAGTGCTTGACATTGCCTCTCTTTCCTGATTCCTTTAATCCCTCAAAGGAACTCAAACAGAGAGTCCCTGGTGCTGGGGAACAGAGGGCATGGAGCCCACCCCTCTGCCCCTCTGTCAGATTGGGAGATCCGATACTCCCAATCTCCCAGTCTGGCATGGGACTGTAGAGTGAACAGACCCAGTCTCTGAGAATGTTATGTGCCACTCCTTTGAAAGGGACTGGGGTCCACTCTGCCAAGGTCATAGGATTTGTTTTGGAAGGCCAGTGTTTTTGGATTGTTCTGAACGATGATCTTCCCCTCCCAGTCCTGGGGCCTGTGGCTACCCTGTCCACTCCTATGACCACAGTGCAGCCCGCTCCCCTGAGATGGAGTGGGCGACAAGGCTCCGGCTGGGGCTGCCTCTACAGAAACCCTAAAGTCACTCCACTTCCTGGTGGAGTCAGGGTGAGGAGTCCCAGAGGCCTCCTGGGGGAAACCTGGGGCCCTGGGGCCGGCTGAGCGTTCCCCAGGCCTCCCCTTTTTCCCACCCCCGTCCTGGGAGCTTCACCAGCCACTTCACTGCCTTCCCTGGCCTCCCTCTCCCCTGACTGCTGGGCCCTGGCAGAGGGCGTGGGACTGTGCATCCTGGTGTGTATATCCAGCTGCTGCTCGCCACAGCTGGCTGCACTGGCCTCAGCAGAGCCAGGGAGGGCATGCTCTGCCCCTCACCATCCCACCTCCCTCATTCCTCCACCCCCAACCCCACTCCCAGACCCCCATCCACCTGCTCCATTGAATGCCCAAGATTGGAAGAGGGTCAACAGAATGTGGGGTCATTCATGGGTGGGGGCAGGACGTAGGTGTTCAGTGCCAGCCCCCGACTTACACGGTCCCTTCCTTGTTGGACACCCCGAGCCCTGGCTCTCCTGGCTGCTCCCCTCAGGACTGTGAGAGGTGGCACCGTTCTCCCTTCTGGGGCCTCGGCTTTCTCTTCCATACAATGGAAGATAGGCTGCTTTGGGAAGGCCCTCACCTTTCGGGGAAGAGTCTAGAAAGTACAGCAAGGATGTGTGCACTTCGCTGAGCAGCCCAGGGAGCTGTGAGAGAGGCTCCAGGTGGGGGAGGCAGGATCAAAGCCCTGCTTGGGGGAGATTATACCTGAATTGGGAAGGGGAGCGGTCAGAGGCAGGGCGGGCTTCGATTTGTGGGTGGAGTGTAGAGGAGGGAGACTCGGAGCACCCGGCCCAGGGCTGTAGGGGTAGCGTGGGGCTGCCTGTGGCTGCAGATGGTACCATTCTAGATGAAGCGGCAGGGCTGAGGGCCTCCGAGGGTCAGCTGGGGGAGCTGCCCAGCAACCTGCTCACCCTAGCAGGCTGGGACCCCCACACAGGCCACACATCCTGCCAACAAGCCAAAAAGTATTTGCTGAATGCTACCATGTGCCAGGGAAGAGACAAGTCCCCACCCTTGGTCATCAGAGAGTCCAGCACAGCAACAGGAACTGCCGCTGGGCAGCAGTCATGAAGTGGCCCAGGGAGAGGGCACGCCTGTGGTGCCAGGCCCGGTTTCCACACCCCATTTCCTGCACTCGTGGCATTAGCTCCTTTCTAACCCTCATGACATCCCTCTGAGGTATGTGCTATTGTCTTCATCCCCATTTTATGGATAAGGAAAGTGAGACATGGAGAGGTGAAGTTACTTGTCCAAGGGCACACAGTTTAATCCCCAGGACAAAAACCTGAATCCAAACCTGACCAGCTGGCTCCAAGGTGCTCTTCTCAGGCCTGCTCCACTGACCTCCTCCCCTGGAGGCAGGGAAGCTGTCTCCACATTTTGCAGATGAGGGAAGCAAAGCCTGGAGTGGGAGTGGTGTAAGTGCCTCCTGCAACCTGTGGCACGCTCTAGCGTTCGTGACCTAGAGGTCAGGGTGCAAGGTTTCTTTAGGAGTGAGTTTCCTTTGGACAAAAGTGCCTAAGCCAGCTAAGTCAAGGTTGCCGGAAACACGCCACACATTTTTGCGCATGGATGTGTGTAAATGTATGAATGCTCGTGTGCACTGTATCTTACAGGCCTCAGCCAGCTCCCAAAAGCCTCACGGGGCTGTCCCCGCCCTGCCCCAGGCATGCTAGTCTCGGGACAGACACAAGCCCATCTGTCCCAAGACCCCTGTGCCCAGCTCCTGCAGCCTGGCCTAATGCTCCCCACCCACCCCCACACCCCAGCCTCTGCTAGTGCCATCTGGCGGGTGGCAAGATGCCCACCCCTGGGGAGTGGGTGCCAGGGGCCAAGAGGGGAGCAGCTGGGAGGCTGAGCTGACCCCATGAGCAGCAGCACAGCCCCAGGCTCTGTCTGGGGAGCTGCAGCAGGGTGACTGCACCTCCTAACCCACGAGAGACACACTGCGAGGGTCTTTCGCTGGCCTTAAGACACAAGGAAGCAGCTCGAACTGTTTACCATTGGGAATTCTCATCTCTGGGGACTCACCCCTGCCCCATAACTCACTCCAGTGAAGGAACACGGGGTGCAAAGTCTTCCCAAGCACCCCCACCCGGAGCACTTAGCTCCCGCCACTGCCACTGTCTGTTTAGCACAACGGTTCATGCTTTTGCAGCTCTTACTTTATGGCAGGCTCTGTTCTCATCCCTTTCTGTTGATTGATCCCTTTAATCTTCACCCAACTCTATGAGATAGATGTAATCACTATCCCATTTCACAGATGGCAAAACGGAGCTACAAAGTGCTTAAGTAACATGCCCAAGGCACACAGCTGCTAAGTGGCAGAGCTGGGATTAGAACCCAAGCAGTACAAGTCCTTCACATTGATTTTGCGCCTCCTGTGGACCAAGCATTGTTCTGAGTGTTTTACATGAAGTAGCTCATTTAATCCTCACAACAGTGTTGCTATCGTTCCCGTTTTACAGATGAGGAAACTGGGGCACAGAGAGGTTGCATGACTTGCCTAAGTAAGAGGAGGAAATAAGTGGTGCAATTTGAACTCAGGCTGTCTGGCTGTTCACAGGATCCCAAGGTTCATGGGTGAAAGGTTCACTCAGTAAAATGCTGTAAGAATAGATGGAGATGGGCTCATTCGACCTCCGCTCTTATCTCTCCTCTCCGCATCATCCCATTCTCGGTAGCCACAGCCAGGGAGACAAGGCGGAGGGAGGAGAGAGCATCTGTGAGCTGGGCCGGCGGGAGGGCAGGCGGGAAGGCAGGCAGTCGCGGGTAGAGGCTGCACGTGCTCACGACGTCTCTTCTGTGGCCAATTAAACAAATTGCAGCAAAACAGCATTTTATTAGTATTTGCCCATAGCAGTCTGGAGCTGCAATAAATTTCCTCCAGGCTGCGGCACTGGAGAGGCAGGCGGAGGGGTGTGTGTGAATGGGGGAAGAGATCGGTGCCATTGGAGGGGCGTGGGAGCAGGGTGTGGGAGGGAGAGTTGGCATGTTAAGCAGTGGATGGTGGAAGAGAAACATCAGGAACGGCCCTGGGGGCTGTTGGGTATCAGAGTGGCTGTCTTCCCAAACAACCGCTCCGCTTTGTCATAAGCACAGTGAGTTATGAGGCGGTGTTGTGCGCTGCACACGAGCAGCGGGGACCATGAAGCCGCCTGTCTGGGTTAGGCGGGGGGTGGGCAGGGAAGCCCAGTGCCTGGCTGAGGGTCCCCCCGAAACTCCATGGCAGCTGCCCTGGGTTCAGCCCTCATGATGGGATACCTGGGTCGCTGAAGTGGCGGCCTAATTGGTCTCTCCTCCTCCAATCTCGATGCATTAATTCATTCCAGAGGTATTTATTAAATGCCTGCTGTTTGCCAGGTCCTGGAGTAAACTGTCTGTAAAGTGTACCATTCTTCTATTTAAAAAACGTTTCATGTTTCCCTACTGCTTTCAGTATCAACCCCAAGCTTCTGAGGCCGGTGTTCAAGGCCCTTCCTACACAGGCTTCCGCCTCCCTTTCTAGCTTGTTCTGTGGCCACTCCCCTCCACCTCTGATAATAATAATAATGATAGCAGCTAACATTGATCAAACGCTCACTGTGTGCCAGGCACTGCTCTACGTGCTTTATTATGCACAGTCGTGTGTTGATTAACGACGGGGATATGCTCTGAGAAATGCGTTGTTAGGCGATTTCATCACTCTGTGAGCATCAGAGAGTGTGTTTACACAAACCTACCTGGCAGAGCCTATGACACACCCTGGCTGTATGGCATAGCCTATGCTCCTAGGCTACAAATCCGTCCAGCATATTACCATACTGAATACTGTAGAGAGTTGTAATACAATAGTATTTGTGTATCTAAAGATAGCTACACAGGCCTCTTCTCTCTGGTTCCAGGTAAAGGGAGCTGTTTGCATCTCTGTGCCTGCATAGCACCTTGAGATGTTATCCCTATGGCACTAATTGCACCCCCTTGAGGGGTTCTTGTGCCCTGCTGAGCTCACTCAGAGCGGAATCTTCTTTGCATCCTTGGTGCCTCGCCCTGGCATTGGACTAGGATGGGCTGCCTGGCAGGGGTTAGGGGCAGTAGGCATTGAGGCTTAGCTGTAGAGTGAACCCTCACCTCCTCTCCATTCTGGAAGTCCTTGGGCCTAGGCCCTCCCTCTCTTCAGACCTCAAACTAAGTAGCCTGATGGGAGATGAGGCTGGAGGAAGATAGGAAAAGGCAGAGCTCTGGAGGGTGGCCTGGGGAGGAAGTGGCCTTAACCCCTCAATCCCCCAGGGCCTTCCCAAGGGCATGGCGGGGTCACCTGATCCTGGGACCTGTCTTCTGGCTTTGGGCCCAGCCAGTCAGGCTGTTCCAGTTGAGAGCTCTCAGCCACAAACGTTTTTTGGTTTTGTTTTGTTTTAACTTAAACTACATTCCCTCCTCTCCCTACCCACCTCCAGGCCCACCATGGGTAACTGAAATCAAACCAGTCCCCGCCAATTGCTTAGGGGGATGGGGAGACTAGTCTGATCTAAGTTTGATCTAAGATGATGGCATTTACAGGTGCTGTGTAGGCTCAGAGACAGAAACAGCTTCCTTTACCTGGGGTAGGATGCCAAGGGATCCCCTGGCCAGCCCTCCTCCCATTGCTAGGGCAGCTTCCATCTGTAGGAGACCAGTAAAGGGCCTGGGAGGCAGGACACCCCCTACACTCACTGTGGACTGCCAGGGCATCTAGGACTCAGGCCACACTGTTCTCCCAACCTCCTGGAAACAGGCAACCACTCAGCTCCCTCCTCCTCTTCTCACCTCCCTCCCTTCCCTTCCCCGCCTCCCCCACCTCCAGTCCTTTTCCTCCAGGAAAATGTCCTTCTTTTCCCCTAGTTTTAGTGGGATACATTGGCCATTAAAAATTGCATATATTTGGCTGGGCACAGTGGCTTACACCTGTAATCCCAGCACTTTGGGAGGCCAAGGCGGGCAGATCACTTGAGGTCAGGAGTTTGAGACCAGCCTGGCCATCATGGTGGAACCCCTGTCTCTACTAAAAATACAAAAATTAGCCAGGTGCAGTGGCGCGTACCTGTAGTCCCAGCTACTCAGGAGACTGAGGCAGCAGATTTGCCTGAACCTGGGAGGCGGAGGTTGCAGTGAGCCGAGATCGCACCACTACACTCCAGCCTGGACAACAGAGCGAGACTGTCTCAAAAAAAAAAAAAAAAAAAAAAAAAGCCCATATTTGAGGGGTCTAATTTGATGATTTGATAGATGTATACATTGTGAAATATTCACCATAATCAAGCTAACACATCCATCACCTCACAGGTACGATTTTCTTCTCTTTCTTTTCTTTTGGTGGTAAGAACACTTAAGATCTATCCTCTTAGCAAATTTCAAGTATACAATGCAATATCGTTCACTGGAGTCACACTGTTGTACCTTAGATCTCCAGAACTTATTCATCTGTTGTAACTGAAACCTTATACCCCAAGACCGGCATCTCCCATTTCCACCTTCCTCTAGTCCCTGGTAACCACCATTCCACCTACCTCCATTTCCATGAGTTTGACTATTGCAGATTCCACATGTAAGAGAGGTCGTGCAGTATTTGTCTTTCTGTGTCTGGCTTATTTCACCTAGCATAACCTCCTCCAGGTTTACTCATGTTGCTGCAAAGGGAGGATTTTCTAATTTTTAAAGGCTAATTAATATTATCTATATCTATATCTCACATTTCTTTATCCATTCATCCATTGACAGACAAAATGTTCTTACTCTTTTCTTCATTTGGGTGCCTTCCTTGCTCATGTCTGAACCCGGCGGCTGACACACAGAAGGAATTCAGTGAGTACTAGCTGACTGCATGATTGAATGGAAAAAAATTCCATTCAAAGGTGACATCGCTTTCCACCCCATAGCAGAGAAACAGAGCCTTAGAGTTCCCATCTTCATCTTGTCATTAAAAGGATCATTATTTTGCTGATATCTCGCCATTCTGCCCCAAATCTTAATTTCTGAACCCCTAATGTTATGTCAATCTTCCTGCCCTCAGAAGAACAAGGCAACCAACTACCTCCTCTTGCCCTCAACAAGACTGTAATAACGTCCTAGGAAATATACCCGCACCTGGTCAACCAAGACATTTATTGAGCACCCATTGTATACAGGGCTTGTTACTAGGAGGGCCACAGACAGGGAGGCCTGATCACTATCACTGCCCTGACTGCTTATGAGCCTGGAGGGGCTGAGCCACATAGCCTCCAGTAGGGGCAAGTCCACAGGCTTTCCTAAAGAAGGGCACAGGCACAGGAAAGGAAGGCCAAGAGCAAGCTTCTCTCTTTCTTTCTTTCTTTCTTTCTTTCTTTCTTTATTTCTTTATTTCTTTCTTTTTCTTTCTTTCTTTCCTTCCTTTCTTTTCTTTCTTTCTTCCTTTCTCTTTTTCTTTTTCTTTCCTTCCTTTCCTTCCTTCCTTCCTTCCTTCCTTCTCTCTCTTTTCTCTTTCTTTCTTTCTTTCTTTCTTTCTTTCTTTCTTTCTTTCTTTCTTTCTTTCTTTCTTTCTTTCTCTTTCTTTTCCTTCTTTCTTCTTTCTCTCTCTCTTTCTTTCTTTCATCGTATTTTTATTTTAAGTTCCAGGATACAGGTACAGGACACGTGGCTTTGTTACATAGGTATACATGTGTCATGGTGGTTTGCTGCACCTATTGACCCCTCTAAGTTCCCTCCCCTCACCCCCCACCCCCTAACACACCATGGTGTGTGACGTTCCCTTCCCTGTGCCCACGTGTTCTGATTGTTTAACTCCCACTTATGAGTGAGAACATGCGGTATTTGGTTTTCTGCTCCTGTGTTAGTTTGCTGAGGATGAGGGCTTCCAGCTTCATCCATGTCCCTGCAAAGGACATGATACTCTCATTCCTTTTTATGGCTGCATAGTATTCCATGGTGTATATGTACCACATTTTCTTTATCCAGTCTGTCATTGATGGGGATTTGGGTTGGTTCCATGCCTTTGCTATTGTAAATGGTGCTGCAGTAAACATAGGTGTGCATGTGTCTTTATAGTACAATGATTTATATTCATTTGGGTATATACCCAGGAATGGAATTGTTGAGTCAAATGGTATTTCTGGTTCTAGATCCTTGAAGAATCCACAAACTGTCTTCCACAATGGTTGAACTAATTAACAATCCCACCAACAGTGTAAAAGCATTCCTATTTCTCCACAGCCTCGCCAGCATCTATTGTTTCTTGACTTTTTAATGATTGCCATTCTAACTGTGTTTCTTGACTTTTTAATGATTGCCATTCTAACTGGTAAGAGATGGTATCTCATTGTGGTTTTGATTAGCATTTCTCTAATGATCAGTGATGTTGAGCTTTTTTTCATATATTTGTTGGCTGTGTAAATATCTTCTTTTGAGAAGTGTCTGTTCATATCCTTTGCCCACTTTTTGATGGGGTTGTTTGTTTGTGTTTTTTTCTTATAAATTTGTTTAAGTTCCTTGTAAATTATGGATATTAGACCACATTTCTTTCTTCCTTTTCTTTTTCCTGTATATTCCTGTATTTAAGTGTTTTCTAAGGAGCATATTTTGCTCTTGTAATTTTTCAAACAATACTGGATTGTTTTTACAGAGAAGGCATGGCACCCATACGTGGGAGAAGGTGGGGTAGAAGTGTTCCCCTTTTCAGTCATCTTGGGAGGTGTGGGACCATTGATTCTCAGAGAGCAAGGCAGGGAGGCTAGGTTCAAGGCCTTGGATGATTTGGGTGGGAACAGAGGTGATAGGCCAGGGCCATGGGGCCCAGAGAGCATGGCTAGGAGGCCACATCCCAGCCTGGCTCAGCTACCCAGGGTGTGGGGACCCAGCCAAGGCTGGTTGAAGCAAATGGGAATGAAAGCCCCATTCTCCAATAAATCAAGTCTAGGAGTCCAGCATTGCAGGCTCCAGCATTGCCAAATCGGGGGGTGGGGATGGGGCAGGGTGTCAACAAAGTTGACATCTCTCCTTGCCCACTCTGGTTCTATCACTGCAGCATGGCTGGGATGGCATTAGGGCATAGTGAGACCCTTGTGACTGGTTGTGGGCAGAGGGAAAGCTGTACATATGTATCAGGTGTGGCCGTTATGTTTACAAAGCACTTTCACATTCCTAAGATAACTTGTCACCACAGCCCAATGAGATATTGTTAGACTCATTTTATAGATGAGAATCCCGAAAGTTCAGAGAGGTCATTTGCCAGTCATCACGTGACTGGTGATGAGCTGAGTCTTAACCTAAGTCTTCTGATTACAAAGAGTGTCTTTTCCTATGGAGTTTTTGGGGGCAAGGAGGACAAAGAAACAGGTCAACTCAGCTTCTAGACCCCCAGACTGCTGCTGCGGGGGAGAGCAAGGAAAGAACAGGGTGCCATGAGTTCGGTGGTCCTACTGCAGAACACACTGCACCAGGCTGTCTTCCGGGACACACTGACTTTCAGCCTTGCACAGGAATGACATTTGGGGCCCAGAAGATGCTCTCTTGGGTTTCCTGTGGGCCTTAAACTGTACAGGCTTGAGATGGGCCAAAGCTGGTAAGACTCTCCATGTTGAGGACATTTAAACTCAGAGAGACAAAGCAATTGGCCCAAGGTCACACAGCAAGTCAAGGTCTGGGCTGAGATTAGGAATCTGAGTATGTGACTCAGAGGCCCTTTCTGTCTGGGTTTTCTCCGAGTCACCATCCATCTTCCTGCCTTCTTTCCCATCTCTCCCCGCATCTCTGCCAGCTGGGGCTGGCAGTTTTGTTGCATGTTTGTTTGTTTTTTTTTCCTTAGAGATGGAGTCTCACTCTAGCCTGGGATGGGGTGCAGTGGTGCAATCTCAGCTCACTGCAGCCTTGATCTCCGGGGCTCAAGTGATCCTCTTTGCTTTAGCCTCCTGAGTAGCAGGGACTACAGGCATACGCCACCATGTTGGCTAACTTTTTATGTTTTTTGTGGAGATGGGGTCTCACTATATTGCCCAGGCTGGTCTCAAACTCCTGGCTTCAAGCAGTCCTCCCGCCTCAGCCTCCCAGAGTGCTGGGATTACAGATGAGAGCCACAGTGCAAGGCCTGAAGCTGGCAGTTTCTGAGCATCAGACTCTGCTATTTTCCTGCCTCTCTAGATAACTGGGCCTTTATAGAGCATTCTCAACCCTTTTCCAGAGAGAACCTCCAAGAGTCTAGCCTAGGCCCTAAGTGGCAAGACTGTGGCTAGAAGTTTGGGCCAGAAGTGGCAGATTCCTCTAAAGACCTGGCTGGGTACGTCCTCCCTCTGGGGCCCCATCTCACCTCCCTCCTTGTTGGAATAACCAGTGGCATCTTGGACCCATTACTGGACACCTCCCCCTGCTGGGGTGTGCATGCCCCCACAGCAACAATGCAGGCACTGGGTGGGGGTGAGTGACAGACAGTAGCAGGCCCCAGTGGCACGCTGAAGATAACTGCTCTTGACAGATGAAGACGCAGCCCAGGCAAAAGCTACATCCTATTTGGCTTCTAATTTGGAGGCCCCGAGAGTGAATTGGGAAGCTCCCACTCTTGTCCTCACGTGCAAAGTGGATCTGACTTTCAGGAAATGACCTGAAGTGAAACCACATTACTTATCAGCACGTCTCTCAAATTCACAGCCTTCACGCTCCCACCCCCATCCCTGGAGGGATCAGGGTTTCCGCTCACTTGCTCCAGTCCCTTCACACACATACCTCTATCTTATCGAGGGACAGCTGGTGTGGCCCAGGTCCCTGGTAACCTCAGGAGTGCGTGGGGGTGGAGGGGACGAGGGAGAGCAGAGCTGGGCTGCAAGCTTGGAATTGGGAACTTTCATAAACAATTTCACCTAAACCAGGAATCTGCAAATGATGGCCCATTGGCCTATTCCAGGTGGCCTGCCCCTGTTTGTGTATGACCATGAGTGAAGGATGACGTTTTTAAACGTTGAAAAAAATCAACAGAAGAAATATTGTGACATATGAAACTTGTAGAAAATTCAGGTTTCAGCATCCATAAATAAAGCGTTTATGGAGCACAGCCACGCCCACTCATTTATGTTATGTCTCTGGCTGTTTTTGAACAACCACAGCAGAGTTGAGTAGTTGAGACAAAGACCTTATGGCCCATCAATCCTAAACTATTTACTACCCTGGCTCTTTTTTTTTTTTTTTTTTTAAATGGAGTCTCACTCTGTCGCCCAGGCTGGAGTGCAGTGGCACCATCTTGACCCACTGCAACCTCCACCTCCCAGGTTCAAGCGATTCCCCGTCTCAGTCCCCCGAGTCACTGGGATTACAGGCGCGAGTCACCACACCCGGCTAGTTTTGGTATTTTTAGTAGAGACAGGGTTTCACCATGTTTGCCAGGCTGGTCTGGAACTCCTGACCTCAGGTGATCCACCCGCCTTGGCCTCCCAAAGTGTGGGGATTACAGGCATGAGCCACTGCACCTGGCCTGCCCTGGTTCTTTGCAGAAAAAGTTTGCTGATGTCTGATCTAAACTCTCATGCTGAAAGTGTTTAAAAATCAGTGGGTGGGCCAGGCACAGTGGCTCATGTCTATAATCTCGGCACTTTGGGAGGCCAAGGCGGGAGAATCACTCGAGGTCAGGAGTTTGAGACCCAGCTGGGCCAACATGGTGAAACCCCGTCTCTACCAAAAATACAAAAGTTAGCTGGGCGTGGTGATGCTCACCTATAATTCCAGCTACTTGGGAGCCTGAGGCACGAGAAGAGAATCACTTGAACCCAGGAGGTGGAGGTTGCAGTGAGCCAAGATTGCATTACTGCACTCCAGCCTGGGTGACAGAGCAAGACTCCATCTCAAAAATAAATAAATAAATAAATATTTAAAAAAATCAGTGGGTGGCTGAGTGCGGTGGCTCATTCCTGTATTTCCAGAGCTTTGGAGGCTAAGCCCGGAGTGCTGAGGCTGCAGTGAGCTACGATTGCATCACTTCACTGCAGTCTGGGTGACAGAGTGAGACCCTGTCTCTAAAAAGGAAAATTAAAAATAAAAAAATCAAAGGCGTTAGGGTGGGGACAGGGGAGGAGTTGTCCTGAAACCCTATTTGCACCCCAACTGGGCAAGATGAGGGGACCTCTGCTAACTCTCCTCCCACCCCCACATCTCAGAGGGTGAAATGAAATGCGATCATCACACATTCAATGTGCACACCAGCACCAGCTCTATGCAGCCTCTGCTGCAGGTAGAGGAGATGGGAAGATGACTTAAGACCTGCTCTCATTCCCAACCTCCCACAGTCCACCAAGTGCAGGGTTAAGCCCAGGGGGCAATGGTGAGTGCCCCTGGCCCTACGTTCAGGGCTTTCACAGTCTGGGGTGGGAGGTCTAGACAGAAAGGTAAACAGAAAACTGCCCTGTCCTGTGTCCTGTGGTAGGTGTGACCTGTGGAGATCTGCCTCAGGAGCTGAGGCAACAGGGGCGGGTCTCTAACAGCCTGAGGCATTAGGGAAAGCCTCCTGGGGCACCTGTAAGAGGACTTTGAAGACCCGGCCTAGAGCTCCCAGAGATTCTGGCTTCATCTTCTACCGTGGGTCCTAGCTTGGGAAAGTGGGTAGAGTTTCCCAGGGGATCTGAACGTTCAGCCAGGGCTGTGAAGCGTCTAAAGAATTAGCAGGAATTGACCAGGCACGGTGGCTCACGCCTGTAATCATAGCACTTTGGGAGGCCGAGGCGGGCAGATCACCTGAGGTGGCCAACATGGCGAAACCCTGTCTCTACTAAAAATACAAAATTAGCTGGGTATGGTGATGCACACCTGTAATTCCAGCTACTTGGGAGGCTGAGGCAGGAGAATCGCTTGAACCTGGTGGAGGCGGAGGTTGCAGTGAGATCGCACCACTGCACTCCAGCCTGGGTGACAGACAGAGCAAGACTCAAAAATAAATAAATAAATAAACAAACAAACAAATAAAAAGAATGAGCAAGAATTGGCTGAGTGAAGTGGGCAGGAAGCAGTCCAGACAGAGGAGGGACAGCCAGGGGAATAGCCAGGGGTCCCGGTATAGATGGGTGAGCTACCCGGCTGGTAGGTCACTCGGACTCTCCCCACGGCATGCCCCCCCACCCCCAGGTCCTTCTCTCAGCTGCTCCTCCCAGAGGAAGACCTCCCTCCACCCTGATAACCCCCTTATCTCTCCAGGAAAAGTGCTGATCCCATCAGACTCATTCACAAACAGAGCCAATTCCGGGCTCAGGAGAAAGAATGTCCCTCGGTGTTAAGATAAGAAAGGAAATGGTAATCTACACATCATTAGGTCAAATGCCCTCCCACCTCCCTCCCCACACCCAAATCGTGCTGTGATTTAATCCCAGGGCCAGGAGCTCCCCAGGCACAGGTAAGCGGAAGCTTTGAGCCTCCATTTCCCCTGACCCCTCAGGAATGAGGCCTGAGAGGTGGCAGTGGGTCTAGTCCAGGCCTCATCTTCCTACCTGGCCCTACAGGGAAGAGCGGGACCTGACGTGGGTCCTCCAGGCGCTGTCAGAACTCTCTGGACTCACACACCCTATCTTTGATCGCTCAGGTAATGGCCTGGCCTGCTGTCTGTGGAGACAGGGAATAGAGTTAGCACCCACGCTCTGGGAGCCCTGACAGCCCGTTTAACAAGGTGTCCAACATCCCATTTCCTCTGCACTTCCTCTCGCTTTAATCCTTTTATGTGAAACCCACTCAGGAGCAAGCCCTGTGAAATTGATGCCTCTCTGTACACACGGCCTGGCTCGCTCCCTGCTTCTCATGGAGCACAGACCCCTCCCATTCCAGACACTGGGAATAGCAGGGCCTGGCATGGGGAGGGAGCCTGGTGCCCCAGAGGGTCACCCCCAAGCTCTGGAGGGTGGGGTGCTGATGAGGCACCTCAGAAATGGCTTAGAGTTGCTGGCCCCAGGTTGGGGCTTCTTGGAGCCGCAGCTCAGGCCTGACACCCAGGCCAACAATGCACTCCCCTCCTCCCTAACTCATGACCCCTCCTGGACTAGAAAGAAAGAAGGAAGCTCCTGGTGGCTCCAAGGAAACCTGTGACCCCATGCCCACCCCCCAGCCCTATCCCCTCCAAGAAAAACAAATCATTAACTTTTCAGCTTGAACACCCAGGGGCGGGAAATGAGAGTCCTCCAGGCCATCCCAGCCAGGGCAGGAGATGAGATAAGGCCCAGGCTTTCTCAGTTGATGGTGGGGAACATAAAATGCTAATGAGAAAGGAGAGGAACTGGAAAAGGAGGGTGACCCAGCCCCCAACTTTTTCTGGCTTGACTTCCTTCTGACCTTCAAGCCGGCCCCCTCCTTGCTATCGGTGCCATCTGCACTTCCCTCACTTGCCTCATGAGAATGGGATGCCTCAGTTTCCCCCAGGGAAAATGAGGCCCAGACTCTTCTCTGGCTAACATGGGAGACAGTCTGACACCCTGTAAGCACCAGCCTCTCTCCCTTGGCTCCTTGAACCTGGCTCTGCTGTGGACATGGGACAGGTGAGGGCCATACCTGGGCAGTTGGCCGTGATGAGCAAAGGTACTTTGGCTTGGAAAGAGGGGCTGTGGCGGGGGCAAGGGACCCCATGGCCTGCAGCTCTCCTCACCCCTTTTCCTCCCTGGGACCCAGGGCCTCACAGCCCTGGCTTTGCCAGTCTTGCCCCTGCCCTCTCCCCTCTCGGTCCCCGCGGCCACCTGGAGACATGGAGCAGGGCCTGGCCTGTTGTCAGTGAGCAGTGAGGCAGAAGAAGAGGGCGAGGGACTTCCAGGAGCAGAAAAACCACACAGACAAATGCGGGACCAAAAAAGGGACCGTGAGATGTGAAGGGAGACAGAGGGACCAGGAGAAGGAGGGGATGCGGGAGAGAAACAGAGAGAGAGGAAGATGGAGCGGCCTCTGAGGAATGCTGATCTTTAAAGCTGACTGATAAAAAGCTTGTTCCAAAGACAAATTCTTTCAAACCAACAGCTCCGATGAGACTTTCCGTCATTCTCCCTATCACGGCCTGGCCCCTTGTTGCCAGGAAGAAGATGAAAGAACATCTTCATCTGCCCTCCGCCTCCGGAGTCCCCACCACCTTCCTCCTCCCAGCACTGCTATAGCTGAGCTCTGAACCTCCCTCCCTGGGAGGCGCTCCCCTGCCCCCCACCATTCTGCACCCCTGTGCCCCTGCTGTCCCAACACCCATTTCCCACTCCCCCCACCCTAACTTCCTGTTTCTCTGGGTCAAGGGGTCCTCTGGTCCCTGATTCTCTTTCCTTCTCCCCGCTCTTGTTTTCCCTTCTGCACTGTCATTGCTTCTGACATCACCACTGCTCCCCACCATGGCTCCTGAGTGATGGCTCCAGGCTTTCTCCCTTGGATTTCTGAAGCAATCATATCAGCCCAAGCTTCTTGCTGGGGAAATCGAGGCCAGGAGGGCACCTTCATCTTATCTCCTCCTCCATCCTTACTATCCCAGCCCCTCAGAGGCCCTGGGAACCAGGCCTGGTCCCTGCCTGGCCGCGAGCACCTAAGCTGGGTCTCCTTTCAGGGATAAGGGGTGGGCATTCTCTCCTTACTCTCCCTCCCACTTCCCAGCTACAGCTGAGGCCAGACACCTCCCCACCGCACTGCTCCAGCCTCTCCCTGCTCCCCACAATTAGCTCTACCTGTGCCCACATTTGAAAACACATCCCAGATGAATCCCATCCCGAATTGCTTAACAACAGCATCCTGGCCCAAGATCCAGGAAAGAATTCTGTCTCTTGGTGTTCCCATTCAGGATCTCTCCCCTGTCAAAATCTCCACTCTGTTCAACATCTCTCACTCTTCCTCTGGAACAATCCCTACTTATTCTTCAAGACCTTACTGACCTGCTGCCTCCTCTAGGAAGT
Organism: Macaca mulatta; assembly: GCF_049350105.2. Lineage (NCBI taxonomy): Eukaryota > Metazoa > Chordata > Mammalia > Primates > Cercopithecidae > Macaca > Macaca mulatta. Next base: position 47,440,854 of record NC_133421.1, read on the forward strand.
TCTCCTGACTCTCCCAGCTGCTCCTTCTGAGCTCCATTTGCACAAAATAGCAGCACATGTGTTGATCCCTGATGAGACTGTGAATTCCTTGAAAGCATCAACTTCATCATTTTATTTAACAAACATGTATTGAGCACCTAGTGTGTGCTATGTGTTGGTTTGGTTATACAGAGATTCATTCGTTCAACAAGCATGTATTGAGCACCTAATATCTACCAGGCTGGGGATATAAAGGTGACCAAAACAGACACAATTCCTCTTCTCCTGGGGCTTGGACTTTAGTAGGAGATACAGACATACCAGTTACCATGTAGGATGGTAAGTGGTGTGATGGGAAGAAGTAATGGGCATTCCAGACCCTCAGGGAGTGCACCTGACCCAGCTCGGAGGATTGGAGAGGCTTCCTGGAATGGGGCTGAATGGGATCTATTCAGGCGAAGCAGAGGGGAGAAGAGGTCCTGGGCTTAGGGCATGGAAAGTATGAGAGAACATGGCTTACATGGAGGCCACCAGGAGGTGGGTAAGACCTGCCTTTGGCAGGAGTGGCAGGTGGGTAGAGGTGAGGAACCATGTCCGAATCATCATCTTCCTCCAACCCACAGTAGGAGCTGGGTTAATGTCTTTCTTTCTTTCTTTTTTAGAGATAGGGTCTCGCTCTGTCATCCAGGCTGAGTGCAGTGGTATGATCACAGCTCACCACAGTCTTGAACTCCTGGGCTCAAGCAGTCCTCCCACCTCAGCCTCCAAATAGCTGAGATTATAGGTGTGTGCCACTGCACAAGGCTCAGGTAAATTTCTTGTCATTGAATGAATGGAGTCCAGTTTACACACACTAATCAAGTGCCTGCAGTGTGCTGGGCACCAGCGCTTGCGATAGAAGACAAGATTTACAAGGATAATAATAACAAACAAAAGCCAACAAGAATAAAGCTGCTCACAGGTTGTAGGTCAAGCACTGTGCCAGGGTTTCCTAGGTGTCACTTCACTTATTCCTCACGGCCACCCTGTGTGGGATGATTTCTATGATCCCTTGGCCTGGTGGGCTCAGAGAGGTGAAGGGAACTTCCCAAAGCCATGCTGGAACCATGTTTTTGTTTTGTGTTTTTTTTTTTTGAGACGGAGTTTCACTCTTGTTGCCCAGGCTGGAGTGCAATGGCACCATCTCGACTCACTGCAACCCCCACCTCTTGGGTTCAAGAGACTCTCCTATCTCAGCCTCCCAAGTAGCAGGGATTATGGGTGTCCACCACCAGCCTCTGCTAATATTTAAAATATTTTTAGTAGAGACGGGATTTCACCATGTTGGCCAGGCTAGTTTGGAACTCCTGACCACCTGCCTCTGCCTCCCACTCCCAAAGTGCTAGGATTACAGGCATGAGCCACCGTGCCCGGCCTGGAGCCAATATTTAAACACTGGCTCAATCGCAGTGCAGTAGCCTCTCCCCGGAAAAAGTAGGAACTGGCTTTGCCTCCTGCAGAGACCCTGGCACCCCAGCCATCTGAACTGCTGCCTTCTGTCCCCTGGGAACTGCAGTCTTCCTGGGAAACCCAGCACATCCTCCCTCCTCTTTCTTTCCTCTGCCCCCACAGCCTGAATACTTCAGTTCCTCCCTGGCCTGTCCCCTCCCCTCAAAGAAAGAAAAAATGGAGAGAAAAATGAATCTTTAAAGATACATGTATCCATCACTATTATTTACATTCTAATGTGCGTCTGTGGCTCAGCTCCAATGGGGGAAATGTAAATCAGGTGGACACCGCTCCCGAAAGCCCTAAAGAGCTTGGCTCCCCCAAATTAGAATAGAAAATGCTCTTTTAAAATGCACCTTTAATATGTAAAAGCCCGCCGACCTGGGCTCTAAATAAACCAAACTTGAACCAGATGCCAAATAGAGTAGATGAAGGACAGGTGCACAGAGGGTCCCAGGCTGGGGAATGAGGCCTAAACAGCTATTTATATTAATGCAAAGAAAGTTCAACATTCTTTCCCTTGATATATGCTGCAGTGGGAGGTGGTTTTTGTCCCACTAGCAAGAATAAAACGCACAGCTCATGATGGGCAGGGTCACATGTGCGAGATAAAAAGCTCTGGGTATAATATATGTCTCCAGCGCGCATTCTCTGCAGGCTTCGCGTTAGATCTGTGGATGACAACAAGAAAACACTTACTCAAGGTTAGACTCTGTTCTCCAGACTTCCAATCACAGCTCTCTGTCCTGAGGGAATGCAACTGCCTCCAGGCTGGGCTCCTGGGGCACCCGCCTGCCTGGCATTGAGACTGCAAGTCGGTCCTGGTTGAGGCTGGAAGGGGGCTGTTGACCAGGGTCAGGGAATGCCTGCATGTGCCAGCAAGAGGGGGAATGTGTGTCCTTTTCACTGGGGACAGCCTGACTGTCCAGACTCCCTGAAGACAGGCTCACAGCTGCCTAGGCAGTTGACAAAGCAGGCCTATGTGAATGAGGGAGGAGGTAATCTAGCTTTTTTATGGATGTGTTATGTGAATTCCTGGTCTCTTCGTTGTGGATAAGTCAGAATTCATTTATTCATTTAGGAATTTCATGAAGGCAACTTTCATTCATTCGACAGAGTATTACTAAGACCCTCTGCAGGACCATAGGGAGGCAATCGAATATAGAGGTTCTGGAGGACATAGAATAGGACAGTAATAGTGATTGTTCAAAGAGATCAGCTCTGAATGGTGTTTCGCCCAGTGCAGGGCAGTAGTAGGCAGTCAATAAATATTGGCCTTCTCATCATCATTGTTGTTAGGCAACGTGTTGGGGTGAGGAGAGAGATGGAAAGATGACAGAGATGCTGCCCATCTTATGAGATCCTTGCGGTCTTGGAAAGACCAGGCGGGCAGACAGATAAGCAAAGAAGCGCAAGTGCACGTGGTAAGTCTACACTAGCCGTATGTGCAGAGTGCTGTGAGGGCACAGATTGGGGTTGACCATGGACGGCTAGAAAGAGTGGGTAATATTTGGCCTGGGACTTTTAATTTAATCAACTTTTATGTTCTGGGGTACATTTGCAGGATGTGCAGGTTTGTTACATAGGTAAACCTGTGCCATGGTGATTTGCTGCACAGATCAACCCATCACCCAGCACCTATTAGCTGTTCTTCCTGATGCCCTCCCTCCCCCCACACCCCTCAGTGTGTGTGGTTCTCCCCCATGTGTCCCTGTGTTCTCATCGTTCAGCTCCCCCTTATAAGTGAGAGCATGCAGTGTTTTGACCTGGGACTCTAAAAAACAGAAGAGTTGATTGGTGCAGCCATTATGGAAAACAGTATGGAGGTTCCTAAAGAAATGAAACATAGAACAAGCATATAACCCAGCCATTCCTCTTCCAGGTACATACTTAAAGGAAATGAGATCACCATAGAACAAGCATATAACCCAGCCATTCCTCTTCCAGGTACATACTTAAAGGAAATGAGATCACCGTAGAACAAGCATATAACCCAGTCATTTCTCTTCCGGGTATATACTTAAAGGAAATGAGATCACCATAGAACAAGCATATAACCCAGCCATTTCTCTTCCGGGTATATACTTAAAGGAAATGAGATCACCATAGAACAAGCATATAACCCAGCCATTTCTCTTCCGGGTATATACTTAAAGGAAATGAGACCACCACCTTGTAAAGACATCTGCACTCCCACGCTCACTGCAGCAGCACTATTCACAATAGCCAAGATTTGGAAACAAGCAGTGTCCTTCAATGAACGGATGAATAAAGAAACCGTGGGGTGTGTGTGTGTGTGTGTGTGTGTATATATATGTGTGTATATATATATGTGTATATATATGTGTGTGTGTATATGTGTATATATATACACACACACATATGTATATACACACATATACATATAGAAAGCAAAAAGTAGATTTTTGTTGTATTAAGCCACTGTGTATTTATATATATGATGATGAAGGCCTTAAATATACACAATAACTTTAAAACATATTAAAATTAGTATCTCCTTAGGAGGAGACGTGAATGGAACAGCATTTTAGACAAAGGGAACAGCATATATAAAGAGATGGCTTGTGACAGAGCTGACGTGACAAGGGAATGAAGAGAAACTCAGTGTCTCTAGGACCTGAGATGTGAAAGAGTGTTGGGAGAAGAAGAAAATGTGGTTGCAGAGAGGTAGACAGAGAGCGTGAGCTCACTGAGGGCCTTGTGGGCCAACCTAAGAAGTTACGTTGCATTTAAGAAGAAGTTAAGTTACATTTATTCTGGTGAGTAGGGGAAGCTTACACATTGAAGAACTGTTTTTCCTGATTGGGGTAATGTAGGCATCTGACCCAAAGGCCACTAATCCTCACACTGGCTCAGTCAATGGTCAAGGAGAAAACAAGTTCACATGATAAGCCTGGGCAAAAAGAGAAACTGGACCAATCAGAGGCTCTTTCTTGGTGGATTAGTCAGGACAGGACAGGTTATGTTGTAGTAACAAACGTCATCAAAATCTCAGTGGCTTAACACAACAAAAGTCTACTTTTTGCTTATAAAAAAATCTTCTGTGAGTCTGGGCAGCTTTCCAGGGAAGCTGCCACCATGCAATGACAGAGATTCCAGGCCACCTCCACCATGATGTCTTCATATCAACATGTGTTTCCATGGTAGCCAGGAGGAGACATGGAGAATCGTACCTTGGCTCTTCAACACTCCCACTGGAATGACACATACCACTTCTGCTCACATTTCATTGGTGCACACAAAACACAAAGGCCATGACTAACCTCAGTGGGGTGGAGAAGACAATCTCGCTATGTGCCCAGAAGGCAAGTAGAACTCAAAATAGCATCCAGTGCTTGTAATGCCTATCACCCTTGGGAAGTACAGAAAGAGCTGGTTTTCACTGGGAGAAGAAGCTGAGAAGAGGCTGAGAAGGAGAGCGTCCATAGGCACCTACTCAGGAGGCTGAGGCAGGAGGATGGCTTGAACCCAGGAGTTTGAGGCTGCAGTGAGCTGTGATTGCACCACTGCACTCTTTTGTAATGTTCCTCCCGGCTCTAAAACTTGGAGATTCTAAGATTTCACAGAAGTCTTGTGACCTCTAGGAGTGGGGTGGAATACTGGTGGTACCAAGGAAGGGGATAGGGGCCCAGACGGAAGTCGGTCCTTCTCTAACCAGAATTTCAGTACACCTTGGAAAAGGATTTGATTGGCCAATGGGGCTGGTAGTGCGGGACAGGGATGCTATTCCAGGCTCGGGTCAACATCTTCCAGTAGATCTTGATTCATGTTAGAAAACTCTGGATGGGGCCGGGCGTGGTGGCTCACGCCTATAATCCCAGCACTTTGGGAGGCCGAGGTGGGCGGATTACCTGAAGTCAGGATTTCGAGACCAGCCTGGCCAACATGGTGAAACCCTGTCTCTACTAAAAAAAAAATACAAAAATTAGCTGGGTGTGGTGACACAGGCTTGTAATCCCAGCTACTCAGGAGGCTGAGGCAGGAGAATCGCTTGAGCCTGGGAGGCAGAGGTTGCAGTGAGTCGAGATCATGCTGCTGCACTCCAGCCTGGCCAACGAAGCGAAACTCTGTCTGAAAAAAAATAAAAATAAAAAATAAATGAATAAAATAAAAGAAACCTCTGGATGGTAGAAAACGGAGGTGTGGGTGGAAGATGCAAGGGCGGGGCTGGGTTTAGAAGGCCTGAGCCCAAAGACTTAATTCCCCTGAGGCCTGAAGCCGGTGGCAACAGGCTTGGAAGGGCCACAAAAGCATTCAGGGCCAGGATTCTCCCACTCCCATGGGTGCTGGAGCCCTGGCAGATGAGTGCAAGGCAGACATAGATCCTTTCTAGGGCATTTGGCCAGCAAGGAAAATACTACAGTCCTCTGCTTGGCCTGCAGAGGAGGAAGGGTGGTGGGAGCAGGGGTCATCACCCTGACCCCTCATCCCCTCAGACACCTCCAGATTGCTTCAGGGTTTGGCTCCCTAGGGATATAACTGATGCCACAAATCACAGGGTGGCAGGTCAGGGTGGCAGGTCAGGCTAGTTCTTTACAATGGGAATGGGAATCGAGGAGCCAGGAGTGGGGTCTGGTGGGATGGTGAGGGAGGGGGAGCAGCCCCTGTGCCCGGCTCACTCTTGAGGGGTCACAGGGAGGGCAGGGAGGAGCCTTGTGCTGGGGGTGGGGGAAGCAGGGAGAGAAGAGGGGACGGAGGAGGAAGAGAGACAAGAAAACAGTGAAGGAGGGCCAGGTGTGGTGGCTCATACCGGTCATCCCAGTGCTTTGGGATGCCAAGGCGGGTGGATCACCTGAGGCCAGGAGTTCAAGTAACACAGCTGGGCAACACAGTGAGTCCTTGTCTCTACAAAACAATTTTTATTCTTTATTTATTTACTTATTTTTTTTTTTTGAGGCAGTCTTGCTCTGTTGCCCACGCTAGAGTGCAGTGATATGATCTTACTGCAACCTCCATCTCTTGGTTTCAAGCAATTCTCGTGCCTCAGCCTCTCGATGAGCTGGGACTACAGGCACCTGCCACCATGCCTGGCTAATTTTTGTAGTGTGTTTGTTTGTTTATTTCTTTATTTACTTATTTATTTTTGAGACAGAGTCGCACTCTGTCGCCCAGGCTGGAGTGCAATGGCACGATCTCGGCTCATTGCAACCTCCACTTCCCAGGTTCAAGTGATTCTCCTGCCTCAGCCTCCTGAGTAGCTGGGATTACAGGTGCCTGCCACCACGCCTGGCTAATTTTTTTGTATTTTTAGTAGAGATGGGGCTTCACTATGTTGGGCAGGCTGGTCTTGAACATCTGACCGTGTGATCTGCCCGCCTCAGCCTCCAAAAGTGCTGGGATTGCAGGCCTGAGCCACTGCACCCGGCCTAATTTTTGTAGTTTTAGTAGAGACAGGGTTTCACCATGTTGGCCAGGCTGGTCTCCAACTCCTGACCTCAAGTGATCCGCCCACCTCAGCCTCCCAAAGTGCTGCGATTACAGGTGTGAGCCACCGTGCCTGACCTACAAGATAATTTTAAAAAATTGACCAGGTGTGGTGGGGCACACCTATGTATTGTCCCAGCTACTCAGGAGGCTGAGGCAGGAGGATGGCTTGAACCCAGGAGTTTGAGGCTCCAGTGAGCTGTGATTGCACCACTGCACTCCAGCCTGGGCAACAGAGTGAGACCGTGTCTCAAACAAAGACAAGAAAACAGTGGAGGAGAAGGAAAAAGAGTGGGGAGGAGAAAAGGACAAATAAAGGGAAGATAGAAAAAAAAGAGGAAGTAAAAACAAAGACGAGCAAGTCAAGGGGCAAGAAAGGAAGAAGGGAGGAGGAAGAGTGTGATGGAGAAGGAGGAAGCTGAGAAAAGAAGGTAAGGAAAAAGAGTGGAGGATGAATTAAAGGAGGAGGAAGAGGCCGAGGAAACGGAGAATAAAAATAAAGGTGAAAGGAGACAGAGAAAAGCACAAGGAAAGAGGAAGAGGAGGAATTGAAACAGGAGAGAGAGAGAGAGAGAGAAGGGAGAAGCAAAGCTGCCAGGCACTTCCTGGGCCCTGGGAGCTGAAATGCGGGCACCGGAGCTGCCAGGAGGGGAGCCGGGGCAGGGCTGTTACGAAGAGCACAGTAGGCGCTATGAAGATCTATTGGGCCCCGCAGTGCCATTGTCTTCAGAAGGAATTAAAAACAAATTGCTGAGGGCCAGCACATAATTTAAAGACTCACGGCAATTTTATGACTTGCTAATGTTCCTAATTACATGCCCGTGAAAGGCTTAATTAATTGGGGGATGTAGCAAAAAGTGGAGCCTGTGTTTGTTATCATGGTTCCACTGCATTGATTTTAGTGCCTATGGAGAATTTAGGGCCTCTTTATTTGCACAAAGAAAATGCAAGTCTCTCGAAAAAATGCACATTAAGATCAACCCCTCGCTGCTATCTAATATACTTTCCTCTACTTAACCAAAGCGCTTGTAATCATATTTTGTAAATGTTGGTGCCGTTAATTGCATTGTGAGGGAAAATAGGTTCTGCTTGGCTGGTTGTGGAGAATTTTATAAAGTTCGTTCCTGGTGCCCCATTCCCGGGGACTCTTCCTAGGAAACTTGCGGAGAAGTTGGGAAGCCCAGCCTGGGAAGCTGGCACGGCTGCCCTGAGCTGCTCTGCTCCTGGCCTTGTCTTGACTGCCACTCCCTCTGCTGCCAGCGCCCTGATGGCCAAGGGGAGTTGGGCCTGCGCAGGAGTAGGATTGAGGGCAGTGGGCACGGGAGGAAGGCTGCACACGAATGTTCCTCTCAACAGCACTGGAACAGAGGACATTTCTGGTGTGGGCCCAGCCACACCTTATCTGTGAGGCCTTGGGTAAGGCCCTTAGCTTCGCTGAGCCTCAGTTTCTTCATGTGTGACATGGGGTGGTGGTCCCCACCCTGCTGACACCCTCAGATTGCTGTGATGATCAAACAAGAGAACCGAAGTGAAGGGAGGTCCTGATGTCAGGCTTGTGACTGTTTCCATCAGCTGCTGTCTCTGCTCTTCCTTCCTTAGGGCACCAAAGAGAAGTTCTCCTTCCAGCTGGGAGCTCTGTGTGATTGGGGCCACCACCCACATTCTGCCTTTTTTTTTTTTTTTTTTTTTTTTTTTGAGATGGAGTCTCACTCTGTCACCCAGGCTGGAGTGCAGTCCCACGATCTTGGCTCACTGCAACCTCTGCCTTCCAGGTTCAAGAGATTCTCCTGTCTCAGCCTCCTGAGTAACTGGGACTACAGGTGCGTGCCACCACACCCGGCTAATTTTTTATTTTTTATTTTTTTTCAGTAAAGATGGAGTTTTACCATATTGGCCAGGCTGGTCTCAAACTCCTGACCTCAGGTGATCCACCTGCCTCAGCCTCCCAAAGTGCTGGGATTATAGGCGTGAGCCACCGCACCCAGCCCACACTCTGCCTTTCTACAGGGAGGGGCACAAGGAGGTTCAGCTGGAGATGGGCTGAGTCCCTGAGTCCAGGGGAGGAGCAGTTCCTGTCACCATCTGAGAAGCTGTTCCTGACGCTGCTCCCTCCCTGAAAATGGGCACTCGCCTTTCCTCTGGGCTCCCACTAGCCCAGAACTTTCCCCACGGGTTGTCATTGTCGGTGACTGCAAATCCCTTCAGGACAGGGACCAGTCTTCTCACCCTCCAGCCCCAGTGTGTCCCTAGAACCTGGTACCTTGAGAGACACTCAATAGCATTTTACTGAATGAATCAGTGAAGCAATGAAATCATTAATTTGGGCAATGGGGCTGGGTCACAGTGGGCTAACCAGGCTCAGCTTCTTATTTCTTCCTCTCTGGCTGAGTTCGCTGATCAACAGTTTATTCCCATCTAACCCCTAACCCCCACCTCACACACACACTCCTCAGGGACCCCTCTCAGGGCAAAGAGGGTCTTCTTCCAGAGAAGATTGGAAGAGTTGGAATCTTAGATCCTAACAGGGACCCTGCCACCATGCTTCCTCCTTACAATCCATCCCCACATGGTGACCAAATGCAGATTAAGGGCCGGGTGCAGTGGCTCATGCCTGTAATCCCAGCACTTTGGGAGGCTGAGGCGGGCAGATCACTTTAGGTCAGGAGTTTGAGAACAGCTTGGCCAATGCAGTGAAACCCCATCTCAACTAAAAATACAAAAATAGGTAGGGTGTGGTGGCAGGTGCCTGTAATCCCAGCTACTCGGGAGGCTGAGGCACGAAAATCACTTGAACCTGGGAGGCAGAGGTTGCAGTGAGCCGAGATCACGTCACTGCACTCCAGCCTGGGTGACAGAAAGTGACTCTGTCTCAAAATAATAATAATAAAAATATATACAAATGCAGATCAACTTATGTCAAGTTCCTGATTAAAGTCCCCCAAGCCACTTCCCATAAAAGCCTCTCACGGGGCCTACAGGGCCTATCACTGTGGTCAGTCCCATTCCTGTCTCTCGCATCTCATCCTGTATGGCACTCCCTTAAAGTCACCTGCACTGCCCAGAACACTGTTTTCCTTCTGTTCCCCAACAGGCCAAGTTCAGTCTGGTCTTGGCCTTTGTACTTGCTGTGTCCTCTGCCTGGGATACTCTTCTCTGTCTCTTTGCATGGCTGGCTCCATCTCCTCATTCAAGTCGCATCTCAAGAGTCTTCCTCCAGACCTCTTCCCTGACCACCAATCTCATGTCATTTCTTTTTTTAGCATGAGAGATAGACACATTTTTGGGGTTCTCTGATGACTCCACAATATGAAATCCACAGGGCTCCCCATCGGGTGCGCACTGTTTTGGCAGACGCTCACTCATGGTTGTGTATTTCCTTGGGTGATGTGTGGTTTTGAAATGCGAGCTCAGGCTCAAAGAGCTTTATGTAGGAGAGTCATAGATGCCTGGATTGAAGGTTTGTCTCTCCAGAGAGGATGTGTATTTATCTCAACCCTAAGGCTGTTACCAATGTAGGTCTGTTTTAGTTCATTTATTGCCTTGGGTTTTTCTGCTCTCCGTGGGTGGTGTACAGCTGAGACCACCCCATATAAAGACAGACTGATGGTTATAGAATTCCCGGGAGAGGCTTTTATATTTTCTTTTTCTTTTTTGAGACGGAGTTTCACTCTTTCACCCAGGCTGGAATGAAGTGGCACAATCTCGGCTCACTGCAACCTCCACCCCCCAGATTCAAGCGATTCTCCTGCCTCAGCCTCCTGAGTAGCTGAGACTACAGGTGCCCGCCACCACGCCCAGATAATTTTTGTATTTTTAGTAGAGACAGGGTTTTACCATGTTGGCCAGGCTGGTCTCAAACTCCTGACTCTTTGTGAGCCGCCCGCCTCAGCCTCCCAAAGTGCTGGGATTACAGGCGTGAGCCACCACACCCAGCCACATTTTCTTTATATATATGTGTGTGTGTATATATATTTTTTGAGACAGAGTCTTGCTCTGTTGCCCAGGCTACAGTACAGTGGTGTGATCTCGGCTCACTGCAACCTCCGCCTCTCGAGTTCAAGTGATTCTCCTGCCTCAGCCTCCTGAGTAGCTGGGACTATGGGCACCCACCACTATGCCCGGCTAATTCTTGTATTTTTAGTAGAGACAGGGTTTCACCATGTTGGCCAGGCTGGTCTCGAACTCCTGACCTCATGATCCATCTGCCTCTGCCTCCCAAAGTGCTGGGATTACAGGTGTGAGCCACCGTGCCCGGGCTACATTTTCTTAAAAAAAAAAAAATTCATTTTAGGGATGTAGTCTTGCTGTGTCATCCAGGCTGGAGTGCAGTGGTGCGATCATAACTCACTGCAGCCTTGACCTGGGATCAAAAGACCCTCTTTGCCAGGCGCAGTGGTTCACGCTTATAATCTCAACACTTTGGGAGGCCAAGGTAGGAGGATTGCTTAAGTCTGAGAGTTGGAGACTAGCCTGGGAAACATAGTGAGACCCCATCTCTACTTTTTTTTTTTTTTTAATAAAAAGATAAAGAGAGAGAGATCCTCCTGCCTCAGCCTCCTGAGTATCTGGAACTACAGTGGCACATGCCACCACGCCTGGTGGCTTTTTTCATTTTCACTCGAGTCCAGGTGAAGACAGGAGCAGTCTTCTTTGGTTTTGACTCCTGGAGATTTCCCTCAATTTTTGCCACCTTGACTGTACCTGTGGTGAGATGTGTGTTGTATTTTACCAGCATTTCTAGGTGTTTTGTATTGGAAGGTTGTCTGCAGGGTGTCCAATCCATCGTATTGCTAAGGAATAGAGGTCTCTCAGGCATTCTCAATCATAAGTCCCACTTCTATTGTTTTCATAACACTTGTCGTACTCGAGACGATGATCGTCATTTGTTTATTTGTTTACTCTCTGCCTCCTCCCACTGGAATGGAAGCTCCATGAGGGCAGGAAGCTTGCTGCCTTGCTCACTGCTGTCCTCAACACCTAGACCAGCATCTGGCTCCCACAAATATTAACATTAGTTGAGTGATTAAATAAGTGAAAAAACCTGGGTTCAAATTTCAGCTTAGCAACTTGGGCAAATTACCTAGTTTCTAAACTCAGTTTTCTCATCTATAAAATGGGAGTAGTAATGTTTACCCTTACTTTAAGGGAGTTTTATGAAGATTAAATGAGATATTTGTCAAGAACTCCCTTGAATCAGTGCTGGACACTCAATAAGTGGTACTCTGACTGACGACTTCTGGGTCTTATGTGGTCCCATCCCGCCCACCTCCCAGGAAGACATATCTCCCTGCCCTTCCCACCAGGCTCTGCCAATTGGAAATCATGGCTCTGCCCTTCCCACCTCTGTGCAGGAGCTAAGTGGCCCTCTCTAACTTCACAAACATGAGGGACCACGTTCTTTCCCTCCAGCACGTGGCAGGCCCACCTGGCTCCTGTGTGGTTCACAGTCCCTCCTCCCTGCCACAAGGAAAGGCCTTGGTTTGGTGGGAGGTGGAGGTAGGAGATGAGAGAAAGGCCCATATCTGCACAGATAGCTGTGGGGGAGAAGGCCCGGGAAAAGAGGCCTGAAGGGTGGACAGCTGCCTGCAGAGGGCTTAGCTGTGTGGGAACTTGGGATTCCTAGCCTGGCTCTGCCACTTACTCTGGTGGTCTTGGACAAGATATTTAACCATTCTGTGCCTCAGTTTCCCCATCTATAACACAGATGACTACTTATAGAGTGGCTACTTTGTTATTTATTTATTTATTTGAGATGGGGTCTCACTGTGTCACCCAGGCTGGAGTGCAGTGGCATGATCTTGACTCACTGCAGCCTCCATCTCCTGGGTTCAAGCATTTCTCATTCCTTAGTCTCCTGAGTAGCTGGGATTACAGGTGTGCATCACCACACCCAGCTAATTTTTTTATATTTTTGGTGGAGACAGAGTTTCACCGTGTTGCCCAGGCTGGTCCTGGACTCCTGAGCTGAGAAGATCTGCCCCCTTGACCTCCCAAAGTGCTGGGATTACAGGCATGAGCCACTGTACCCAGTCTTAGAGTGGTTACTTTATGTAAGTGTTTTCAGAATAAATAAGTGCTTAGAAGTGAGCCTGAGATTAATGTGTTAATAACTATTACGTCTATTTTGTTCACTGCTGAATTTCCAGTACTTTGCACGGTACCTGCCTATAGTAGGCACTCAATAAATGTTTCCTGAATGGATGGAGGGATGGATGGATGGATGGATGGATGGATTGATGGAGGATGGGTGCATGGATGGATGGATGAATGGATGGTGGATGGATGGGTGGGTGGATGGATGGATGGATGGATGGATGGATGGATGAATGGGTGGATGGATGGATGGACTGGCTAGCCTGAGAGGCAGGGAGAGTGTGTCCATCAGATCCCTCAGTGTGTCCTATTAATTTTGCTTACAATGTTAACAGAATTTAGGTAGACCCTGCCACATCATGGACTCCTAGAATGCTGGGAGTGGAGGGTCCTGAGAGATCTTCTCAGCTAGGTGTGGATAGCACACTCCCCAGGGGCTTCTTCAAATGCCTGCTCTCCCTTCCCTTATGGAGATGAAGTCACCTTGGCTGGGTGTGGAGGAGCGCCTTGTTAGCTCTGATAGCTCTGTCTGTCAATTCTCCTTCATCTAATCCACCAGCCTCAGATTTCAGAGGAGGAAATGGAGGGCCGGAGAGAGACAGCAGTTTGCGAAAGGTCCTGAAGGGAGTTGTGAAGGAAATGACTCGCGTTCAAGGCTTCTGAGTCCTGGTTACCTGCTCTAGTACCACGCCACTTCTCTGCGCCCTCTCCACCAGGCTGAAGCAACTGGACTATTTACAGTCTTTTCAAAAATTTATGTATTTGTTTGTTTAGAGATGGGGCCTCTCTCCACTGCCGAGACTGGAGTGCAGTGGCATGATCACAGCTCACTGCAGCCTCAAACTCCCTGGCTCAAGCTATCCTCCCACCTCAGACTCCCAAGTAGCTCAGACTGCAGGTGTGCACCACCATGCCCAGCTAATTTTTTCTTTTTTTGTAAAGACGGGGTCTCACTATGTCACACAGACTGGTCTGGAACTCCTGAGTTCAAGTGATCCTTCCATCTCGGCCTCCCAAAGTGCTGGGACTACAGGCGTGAGCCACTGAGCCTAGCCTTAGAAAATTAAAAAAAAGAAATTTTTTAAACAAAAAGGGGGTTTCTATGATAAGGATACACAGAAGACTTAAGAAACCATGGCTTTGGGAGGCCAAGGCAGGCAAATCACAAGGTCAGGAGATCAAGACCATCCTGGCTAACACGATGAAACCCTGTCTGTACTAAAAAATAGAAAAAATTAGCCAGGCGTGGTGGTGGGCGCCTGTAGTCCCAGTTACTCGGGAGGCTGAGGCAGGAGAATGACGTGAACCCAGGAGGCAGAGCTTGCAGTGAGCCAAGATTGTGCCACTGCACTCCAGCCTGGGCAACAGAGCGAGACGCCGTCTCAAAAAAAAAAAAAAAAGAAAAGAAAAAGAAACCAAGGGCAGGAATGCAGCTGGCCTCGGGGAGTGGTGCCTGGGTCCAGGCCTCGGAGGCATTAGAACCTTCTCTCCATTTCTATCTCTCTCCCCCTCTCTCTCTTTTTCTGGGGGGCATGGTCTGGCACTGTTCTCTGTTGTCCAGGCTGGGGTGTAGTGGTGCAATCATAGGTCACTGCAGCCTTGACCACCCAGAATCAAGGGATCCTCCTGCCTCAGCCTCCTGAGTAGCTGGGACTACAGGTATACACCACTGTGCCCAGCAAATTTTTTTTAATTTTTTATCAGGATGGGGTCTCACTATGTTGCCCAGGCTGCTCTCAAACTCCTGGCCTCAAGCAGTTCTCCTGCCTTGACCCCATAAAATACTGGGATTACACGTGTGAGCCACCATGCCCGGTCTCTATATCTTCTTAAATTGTCTGTCACCATTCAGAGCCTCCCACCCCGTTCTTATTTTCTAAATTAGCTTTTTTATTATGAAATATTTCTCATACAAAGAAAACTATAAACAATAATATAATGATCACCCATGTATCTTCTACTCAGCTTTGTTAAATCTTAGCATTTTGCTATATTTGCTTCAGATATATATCTTTTTAAAGAAACAAAACATTATATGTATAATGGAAACCCCCTGTATGTTTCCCCCAAGACTCATTCTCCTCCCTCCCTTCCCAGAGGTAATCACCCTCCTGAATTTAGGATTTATTCTTTCAATGCAAGTTTTAACTACAGATTATCAATACGTAAGCATTATATTGTATGAGTTTGCATACTTCTAAACTTTATATAAGTGACATCCCATATATAAACTTCTGCACCTTGGGTGTTTTGTTCAGTATGTTTTTGGGTTTTATTCTTGTTCCTACATGTATCTCTGTGCCATATTTATTGAATGAAGAAATATGCCTCAATCTGTCCTTCATTTATTGATAGGCTATAATAAGCACCCTTGTATATTTCTCCTTGTGCACACATACAAGGGTTTCTCTGGGGCATATAACTAGGAATGAAATTGCTGGGTGACAGGTCTATCAGTTATCTATTGCTGCATCATAAACCTCCCCAAACTTAGTGGCTTAAAACAACATCTCTTTTATTTGCTAACAATTCTATGCATTAGGAATTCAGGCAGGGCACAGTGGGGACAGCTTGTCTCTTTCCACAATGCCTGGGATTGCATCCTGGGTGACTTAAACATCTGGGACAGCTCAACTGGGACCTGGCGTGTGGGCCCGTGGTTCTAGCTGTCAGGCGTGTTCCTCAGTTTTCTTTTCGGTAACCTCTCCATGCGGCTAGCTTGGGCTTTCTCACAGCATGGTGGCCTCAGGACTCTAAGATGGAGTGTCCCAGAGAACAAGCCATCCTTTGCAAAGTGCTTATTAAGCCACTGCTTGCCTTACTCTTGCTAATAACCTATTGGCCAAAGCAAGTCAATGGCCAGCCCTAGAGTCAATGTGTGAGGATGTGGATACTGGAAGGTGTGAGTCATGGGAACTAACAATACAACAATAGATACAAACATTAACAGTTTCTGAGATGTTGCCAAATGGTTCTCCAAAGAGGGAGTATCCATTTACAATCTCCCAACTCTTTTTTTTTTTTTTTTTTCTTTTTTTGAGATGGAATCTGACTCTGTCGCCCAGGCTGGAGTGCAATGGCACAATCGTGGCTCACAGCAACCTCTGCCTCCTGGGTTCAAGCAATTCTCCTGCCTCAGTCTCCCAAGTAGCTGGGATTACAGGTGCATGCCACCATAATAAAAATAAAGTTTTTTTAAATTTTTAGTTGAGACGGGTTTCACCATGTTGGCCAGGCTGGTCTCGAACTCCCGACCTCAGGTGATCCACCCGTGTAGGCGTCCCAAAGTGCTGGGATTACAGGCGTGAGCCATTTCACCTGGCCTAATCTCCCAACTCGTGAATAATCTCCTTCCCCAACAGTGTTAAGTTGTTCTACGTCCTCACATATACATGGGTATCGTCAGACTTTCATTTTTGCCAGTCTAATGGATCTGAAATGATGTCACACTATTGGTCGTCGTTCTTGTGTTGCTGTCTCTCGGGGTTTTTTTTGCTTTTTGTTTTTTTTTTTTTTTTTTTTTTTTTTGAGCCAGGATTTTACTCTGTCACCCAGGAAGGAGTACAGTGATGCTGTCATGACTCACTGCAGCCTCAACCTTCTGGGCTCAAGTGGTCCTCCTGCTTCAGCTTCCTGTGTAGCTGGGATCACAGGTGCATGCCACCACACCCATGTAATTTTTTGAGTTTTTGTAGAGATGGAATCTCCCTTTGTTGCCCAGACTGGTCTCAAACTCCTGGGTTCAAGTGATCCTCCTGCCTCGGCCTCCCAAAGTCCTGGGATTACAAGCATAAGCCACTGTGCCTGGCCTCACACTGTTGTTTTAATTGCACTGTCCTGAACTAGTGGAGTCGATCGTCTTTTTCTATTTGTTGATCATTTATTTGGGTTTCCTTTTTTTGAATTGCCTGTTCCTATCTTTTGCCCATATTGCAGTCACTATTTTTTCTTTCTTATATTATAGTTTGTGTTTTTCGGATCCCTAATTTATAAATGTTTAACCTGACCACGGAGGGGATGTCTTCTCACTCCCAACCACCTGGAATAGGATGCTGTTACTGAGGACCTTGGGGCACAGACCTAGGTGGGGAATTTGGGGCTCTGAAGTCCTTTGGGTTATGATTCTACTGGCCTCAGCATCTGTCCCACCCTCTGGGTGTCTCCCCCAGAGTTAGAATGCAGATGGGGAGACCCAGAGCCCCTCCATCACCATGGCCATTGACACTGGCTGCCTTCCTTTCTTGCCTTGGCTTCCCATGGCTTCCCTTCCCATGGCTTCAGATGGGTCTTCTCTTCCACCAGCAGAGATGGCCACCATTGGTCCCCTGGGAAAACTGGACAATGGTCTGAGCACAAGGTGAAAGAAAACTGGGAAATCTTCATATCCTGCGGATCCTACATATATCCTGTGCACCAGACATTGACCCTGAGCATACCTTGCCTTTCCTGCCTCTGTGCCTTTGCTTATGCTGTTCCCACTGCCTGGATGCCCCTACCTCTCACTAACCTCCCCTGCACGGATCCTCCAAGGTCTACTTCACTGGCCTCTCCATGAAAGTCCCCCTTAGGTGGCCCTCCCATGCCCACCATGGCGTAATCTATCTCTCTTTTGACATCATCCCATAGGATTTTTCTTTGTATTTGTTCCTTTTTACAGACCCAAATTTGGGTTCTAGACGGGACACGTTTTCTCAATAAATATGCTTAGTGATTTAGGGTCCCTCCCAAAAAAAAAAAACAAAACAAAACCCAAACCAAAAAGTTCAGTTTTGATAAAGTTAACCACAATTTTGCAAGCAGAAAATCTAGAAAGAAGTGATGTCGACATAGCATGATCACATATCATGCGGCTATATAAATGTCAATAAAAATGAAATGAAATTAAGTTTATCTCCTGAGTCACACTGGGCACGATTTAAGTGCTTCATAGCCACATGTGGCTAGTTACTATCATATTGGACAGTACAAATAGAGAATAGTTCCATCACTGCAGAGCATTCTATTGGGCCAGGAGCAGTGGCATTCATGTCTGTAGTCCCAGCCATTTGGGAGGCCAGGAGTTTGAGAACAGCCTGGGCAACATGGTTAAACCCTGTCCACACACACACACACACACACACACACACACACACGAACAAATTAGAAAGTTCTATTGGACAGAGCTGATGTCTATTAGCTCTGTTTCACAGCTTCATATTGTTTCTATTTTGAAACACCTATATCAGTGGGAGAAAACAAAATTTCTTCATTGTTTAGGCTTCCAAAGATCTAAGTATTACCCTGGTCTCAGCCCAGCCACTAATTTGTTGTGTGGCCATAAGAAAATCACCATCTCTCTGGGCCTCAGCTTGCTCGTCTATAAAATGAGGGAGCTGATGTAGAAGGGCCCTTCCGCCTCTGCCCAGCCTGTTCCGCCCAGGAGAATTGCTTATTTATGTCCTGGCAGGAAGAGCAGGGGAAGGGGTGGAGAGGGGAGAGAGGCGGAGGAGGAGAGGAGGAGATCATTAATGGCTCCCAGGTTCTTGCCTTTGATCAGGTTGTCTGGAGCGAGGTAAGCAGCCAGGAGATGGGGTGCTGAGAGGAAGCAGAGGGCCAGGTGAGGGGTCAGATGAGAGAGGCACTGGCCTGCGGTGGAATGGGGGAGGTCTTCCGCTCTGCCTGTCTCCACCTGGGAAGGAGCGCATGGGGGCTGGCCCCGCCACTCCTCCGTTGTTCTAAGAGGAACTCAGTGTTGAGACAGGGTATTCCTGTTCCACGGGTTCTCCAGTCCTTGCTGCCAGAAATTCAAAGGCAAAGTGAGGGTTGATGTGCCTGGAGGAGAAGAAAAACTGGACTCCCTGGCAGACACCTGGCTGCCTGTCCATCCTACCTGTGAAGCAGAGGGGAGGAAGGAAATTAGCGCACTTTGAAATAAGAAAGGGGCGGCCTTTTATGAGATGCTGGCTTTGAGGACTGAAGCATATCACTGGATTAGTGGCCAGCAATTGGGAATTGTCTTCTCTCTTTAGGGTGGTAGGACTCTCCAGTCGGCAGACAGCCCTGGATATGGGATCGGAAGGTTTCCAATCCTAACTGCTGGGATAGGTTATTTAACTTCTCAAAGTGTCTGTGTCCTCATCTGAAAAAGGGGACCCAGGGCACAATGACGACTGAGGAAGAATGAGGCCGTCCCTATGTGTGAAAGCATCTGGCAGATAATAGATGCCCGATGCCTGTTTGGGAGTCCTCTGAAATCTGCGTTTGTGCCCTGGCCCTGACAGTTGTCCCCAGCCCAGGGCCCTAGACTTCATGGTGAGGAGGGGGCCAGGACCCTTTGATCTCCCAACAGCAGCATCAATGGAGGGCTGAGTGGGCTGGGCGGGGTGGGGGCACTGGCGTCTGGGCCTGATTGGCACAGACCCAGGAGTCCAGATTTCAAAGGCAAGCTTCAAAGGCAGGGTTACCTGAATGTGGCTTCTTTTGTACCTGCTCAAGGAAGGAAAACAAGCCAGTGCCCCCTCCTGCCCCAGGATGGCAGCTCAGATCCTGGGAGATACTCCCTACCCCGCCTTCCTGCCCCAGGACGGTTAGTTTGATCTCTCCATCCGCAGGGTTTTTGTCTCATCAAAGCAGTGATAAAGGAGCCGATTGTGGTGGGCCCTGCCTGGTGTCACCTGTGGCCCAGGGCACCCCGCGGTGGGGAGCTGGCACTAGCACCGGAGGTTATGGTGACATGGGGTGGGGGGAGGAATGAGAGAAGGAAGTCCAGGAGGTGCAGCTTTCATGGAAAGGGGAGCGGCAGCGGCGGTGAAGCAGAGCTGGCTGGCAGAAGTTTGAGGTTCAGGAAATTGACTGGGAATGTGGTGTGGGCGGTGCCCGCGGCTGCTGCTGGAGCCTGCAGGCAGTGGGGAGGCCGAGAGGGACTCCCCTCACCCTCTTCCTTCCTCCAGCTCTCAGAGTAGGCCACTTACCTGTCACCAGTCTGAGAGGGTCCCACCTCCCTCTGCTGGCTAGACTCACCCCTGCTGGCCCGGGATGGGGGTCCCTGCGTGATCTCAGCACAGCTCAACACTGCATCTCAGTGACCCCCCCCACACCCCGCCCGCCCCCTCCCGTGCCTTGGCTGGGCCCTGGCAGGGCAGAGGGTTGAAGGAAGGGGAGTAGTCCAGCCCCTCCCACAGTGGAGCTAAAGCTGTTCCAGTGGAACAGGCCAGGGCAGGAAGCCGCTGGAAGATGAATGACATGCTTATTCTTGTCGAGTTGCCCACACCTTGGCCTGAAATCCTGGGGCCTCAACCATGTGGATAAACTCCACCCCTTGAAGAAAAGCCTCCACCGCCTCACCTGCCTCCACCCTTCCCAGAAGTTTCAAAAGCCCAGGAACCTTGGATGACCAGGACTCTCTTGGGTTTGGTTTCCAGATCTTAGGTTTCAAAGTAGAGCACCAGGTGTAAATTCATTCATTCATTCATTCATTTATTCATTCATTCAGCAACATTTTACTGAACACCTCCATGTGTTAGGCATCCTTACCGGAAGTCTGCAACTTAGGCTTTTTTTTTTTTTAATTTTTGACTTTTTTTTTAAAATGGAGTCTCACCATGTTGGCCTGGCTGGTCTTGAACTCTTGAGGCTCAAGCGATCCATCTGCCTCAGCTTCCCAAAGTGATGGGATTACAAGCGTGAGTCACTGTGCCCAGCCTAGGCATTTTTAAATACTTGAGGAAACGGAGAGTCCAGGAGGTTAAACAACTTGGCCGAGGTCACACAGTGGCTGAGGGGCAGAGCTCTTTGCACAGGTTTTTGCCCCTGCCCCACCAACTCCCAGCTGGAGGGTGAGGGAGGAGGGCTCTCCCAGCCCAGCTGGAAAGGGGCCTTTGTACTCCCTCTGCAGCTGCGCCTGAGCTTGGTAGACCTGTTAGTGCCTGGAGTCTGCTGTGCTGCCTGGGCAGGCGCTAGTCTGGGCTGTGCTGTGAGACAGAGCGAGCCCTTCCTATGGGGTGCAGCTGTGTCGTTGTTCCCTGGATCACACTTCCTCATCAGCAGTGAGGTAGGTAGACTGAGTAGGTGGCTGCACTTGAGTATTTAAAAAATATGAATGCCTCTTCCCCTACCATTCCCACCTGTCCCAAGAAATTCTGATTCTATTGGTCTGGGCTGGGCCGCACGCCTCTGTACTTTCGAAAGTTCTCTAAATGAGTTAAGTGTGCAGCCAGGACTGAGAACCTCTCGAACTACATGATGTCTACTTCGGTGAGCTAAAAGTCGCAGCCCAGCCCCTTCCCCAGGCTTGAGGCCATGGGCACAACTCTTCACCATCACAGCCGCCCATGGCCTCTGAGTCTCTGTTCTCAGGGTCTCTTTAAGGAGTTGTGTGCTGGGAGCCAGCTGAGGGCCACACCTGCTAGGTTCTGATGGTCAGAGGGACCGGCCCTGTGAGCCAGGTGGCCTGGAGGAGGCTGGCGGGAGCAGGTGCTTTAGTAGGAGTCGGGCGAGGAAGGAGGAAGGGAAACTCTCTCAGGCCTGGGGCAGGGGGCAGAGGGACTGAGGTCCTCCCTATTCTGGAGAGAAGCAGCTCCTTGGTCTGATGTTTTGGGGCCATCAGGGGCAGGGACGGGCGTCAAGACCATGGTGCCTCTGGGGAAGGTGAACCTGGTGCCCTTGGCCACTTGCCCTCCATCCCTGCACACAGTGTTCTCACACTCACGTGGGAGGGGAGGGAACTAGGGGCACCTTGACTCTCCTTCCAGAAAGATCTGCTGACAGAGACTAACCCCCACCCCCACCCTCTCTGGCTGAGGCTGGCAGGCGCCTCAAGCGGTTCAGGTCGGGGAGGGCCCCTCCCTCCCGCCTTCCCCTGTACCCACAGCCACAACCTGTCAGCCTCAGCTCTCCCAGAGTCTGTGTGCGCTGCTCAGATTTGGGGTCCCCAGGCAGCGGGAAGAAGGGGCCTTTGAGACCTGGGCCCGTCTCTCCTCTTTTCAGATTTCAGCTGGAGCAGGGTTTCTCAAACTGTGATGAGTAGACACATCACTCCCAGCTCTTGTTCAAACAATTTCTGATTCAGAAGGCAGGGCCTGACACTCTGCATCCCTAGCAGGCTCCCCTGGGGTGCTGTACTGCCAGTCTGTGGACCACACTTTGGGCAGCAAGGAGCTAGAACTCCCACATGGATGTTCTCTGAGCCCAACCCTCTCATGGGCCTGGCAAGCAGCTGGCACCCACCAGGGTAGGACCAGGCTGGGCCAGGCTGGGCAGACAGCCACCATCCCCTGGTACCCCTAACGAACAAGTGGTCCTCACCAGCCTGGCACGTGGCACCCTTGACGCCTCAGTGCCCAGAATGGAGAAAACGTAAAATCTCATTTCAAGCCCCAATGATGGTTTGGTTCAGCTTTCCTAGCTTTTTAGGAACTTAATTCCATGCGTTTTTCTTAAATGCAAGGCTGCAAGGCACCTGCTTAAAATGATTTTTTCCCCTCTACATTTGAGTAGAGACAGGCAGAGGAGGGGAGGGAAAGGCTTTTCCTCTCTTTTCAGGGCTGTGCATCACTCTGTCTCTGCTGTGTCTGTTTTGATGTCTGTCCATGTTGGCTTCTTTTATCTCTGTTTCTATTTTTCCCTTGAAATAGTGCAGGGCAGGCCAGGCGCGGTGGCTCAAGCCTGTAATCCCAGCACTTTGGGAAGCCGAGACGGGTGGATCATGAGGTCAGGAGATCAAGACCATCCTGGCTAATACAGTGAAACCCCGTCTCTACTAAAAAATACAAAAAACTAGCCGGGCGAGGTGGCAGGCGCCTGTAGTCCCAGCTACTCGGGAGGCTGAGGCAGGAGAATGGCGTAAACCCGGGAGGCGGAACTTGCAGTGAGCTGAGATCCGGCCACTGCACTCCAGCCTGGGCGGCATAGCGAGACTTCGTCTCAAAAAAAAAAAAAAAAAAAAGAAATAGTGCAGAGCTTTGCATCTGTACAGACCTGAGTTGGAGTCCTTCTTCTGCCACAGTTGATTAGCTCTGTGACTTTGGGCAAGTCTCTTAACTTCTTTGAGTCTCAGTTTCTTAATGTCTAAAATGGGTTCATTATTAGATGCTTGTTAGAGTGGCTGTGAATATTTTTATTTGAAATCATACACACAAATGTCCTTTGTAAGGTGAAAAGGATTGGCCAAGGATATAGGATCATTATAAGGCAATGATTAAGAGCACAGGTGAATCCTGACTTCACCAGGTATCAGCTGTGTTGGGTGAGTGACCTAACTGCTGTGAGCCTCAGTTTCCCTATTTATAAAAAGAGGATAATTATACTATCACCCCACAGGATTACGAAGAGGGGTACACAAGATTACGTGTGGCTACTGCTCAGCACAGGGACACACACACACACACACACACACTCCAAGTTGGGCTCATACTGCTTTTCCCCTTTAACACTAGATCACGGACGTGTCGTCATGTTGTTGTGTATTGTTGATGCATATATCCTATCAGATGAATGGATAAAAATTAGAGGACTACATGCTTCATTGTTGGTCATTATGGTTGTTGGGCTGAGGGTCTGGAGTAAACATTTGCAAAAAGAAAGAGGGCCCAATCATCATTTCCTTTCCCTCCTTTTTGGCCAAACAGATAAGAGGCCACCTCCCTGGCCCACGAGCCCCTCACCCAAGGCTTTGGCCAGCTTTGGCCTCTTCACTCAGCACATCCTGCTAGTTAGGAGCACAGAATCCCTTTCCTTTAAGGGGTTCCTCTGTGAACCCCTGGCGCTGCAGTGCTGGCATTGGATGTTACAATTTGCCCATTGCTATCAGAACTGGACAAGTGACCCAACAGGTATTCTTGGAATACTGAGGCAGACATGCTAGCACGAAGGCCTTCTTGACATTGAGAAAAAAGTACAGGTAAGGATGAGTGACCGGGGTGCCCCAGGGCTGCTGGCAAGCCCTCACTTCTGTTTCTGCCGGAGGAGGGCTGCCCAAAGGTGGAGGAGGTCTTTGGGGCATTAGGGTGAGCCCCAGCTGAACAAGGAAGGCAGGTTCCCTTTCCACTCTTCCTCTCAGGAAGTCCCACCACTTACTAGGTTGGAGGAGACCTTAACTCATCTATCCGTCAGTTTTCTTACATGCTATAGGGGCATAAAAGAGCATCTATTTCATTGGGCAGTTGGGAGAATTTCATGAATCCACATCTTAAAACAGCACATGCTGGCTGGGCGCGGTGACCCACCGCCTCACTTTAGGTCAGGAGTTCAAGATCAGCCTGGTCAACATGGTGAAACCCTAACTCTACCAAAAATGGGAAAATTATCTGGGTATGGTGGCCCATGCCTATAATCCCAGCTACTGGCTGAGGCAAGAGAATCGCTTGAACTCGGGATGTAGAGGTTGCAGTGAGCCAAGATCCTGCCATTGCACTCCAGCCCGGGCAACAAGAGCAAAACTCCATCTCAGAAAACAAACAGACAAATAAAAAACAGCACATGTCCTTCAGTGAAGGTTCAAATAATACAATATTAGAAAATTTTGTGGTTCCCCGTCTCAGTCTGTCTGTGTCCTCTCTTTGCCCCTTCAGCCTTCCCAGCATCTCATGGTCACCCACACCCCTACAGCCTTCCCCTCCAGGAAATGTAACCTCTCCAGGGAAGCTTCCTGGGCCGCAGGGCTCACTCTCGAATTATGTAAAGAGTAGCCACAAACCTACAAAGAGCCACCCCACCCCGGCTGAAGCAGTGTGTCCAGAGGCCACAGGGACACAGGCTGGGATGATGGAAAGAAATATGTCACGGTGGGCAGAGTCCCAGCAACTGGAGGTTCCCCAGCTTCAAGAACACAACCTTTGTTGTCAGGAGTGTTGTTTCATGAAGGGCCATATGAAGCAGCCTTCTACATCCCTAAAAGACCCAGCAAGAGTCGGTGGATTAAATTAAAGCAGCAGAGATTTCAGTGGGATACGGGGAAGGCTCTCTTGATAGCCCGGGATAACACGCAGGAGAGGCTAGGGAAAGACGACTGTGTTGCCCTGTCCCAGGAAGGGGGCCTGGAGAGGATTAGGTCTCAGAGTTGGCGTGGGTGCTCAAGAAATGCTGGTCAAATGAAGAAACTGGTGCAGGAGGGTGTGCGATCTCATCGCTCCTAGTCTAGAACTCAGTAATTTAATTTTGAAGTGATTCCTGAATTTCCTTTAAGCTTAAAGAAAAAATAATCCACATGAGCTTGAAGGTGGCATTCAGCAAAGGGCTTCACTGACAGGGGCCCCCACCCGCACCCTCCAAGCTTCCCGAAGGCACGTTTGGCTAAGAGACAAAGTTCGAGGTGGGAAACCCGGCTGTCGATACAGTCACTCTCTGCAATCAGGCAGAATTAATTGTGTGAACACCATTGATCAAACCACTTAATACTTACAGGGGCTGAGAAAGAGCTGAAATGTAATTTCATTACCAACCTGCTCACCCCTAATCAAACTCCTAATAACTCTCTAATTTTTCTTTTAGATAAGGGCTGATAGGTGGAAATGGGGGTGGGGCGGGGGATAGACACGGAAACTTATTTTCTCTTCTTTGCTAGACTCTGTCTAGATAGATCCAAGTTAAATGCCTACTTCCAGAGCACCTTGTCGAAAATCACTATAAGGGTTGTAGCCAACTTTGAGATTTATGCCTGGGATGGGCTGTGGGTGGGGGGCAGGGTGGAGGATGGGTGCAGGTATCCTGAACTGCGAGTGAAGTTCACAAAAATCAATTCTTTTTTCTTTCTCTCTTTTTCTAGATAGGGTCTCACTCAGTCATTCAGTCTGGAGTGCAATGGTGTGATCTTAGCTCACTGCAACCTCCACTGTGATCCTCCCACTTCAGCCTCCTGGGTAGCTGGGAACACAGGCATGCACCACCAAGCCCGGCTACTTTTTTGTATTTCTGTTTGAGATGGGGTTTCACCATGCTAGCCTGGCTGGTCTTGAACTCCTGAGCTCAAGCGATTTACCCACTCGGGCCTAACAAAACTCAATTCTGATTTGACTTAGGGTGACTATTCAGTGACTCAAGATCAGCAGATACCTTTTTAGGCAGAAAACAAAACACATATAGGCTCCCATGGCCCACAGCAAGGGGTGGAGGTGGGGAGTGCAAGCAGAAGTAGTCACAGGTTCAAAAATATCCAAGGATAATAATTCCAGGAGAATGATTGCAAGGTAGGAGACTTGGCTCAAGTCCCGAGTGGGCTGGCGAAAGCTCCCTTGCAGGGGCCTGCACACGCACACACAGACACATGTGCACACGACACAGACACGTATCACACACCCACACACATGTACACAGGTGAATGTCACACTCGCTGTTTTGTCCTGTGTCCATAGGGTGTTTGAAATATAGTAGACTCTCAATTGATATTTGGAAATTATGCTCAGAGCACATAGGCATACATACACATGACCTGCACACATACAGGTATGTATACACATGCTCGCACATGTGGTCTCCCACTCTTTGCTCTCTGGGAGGGCAGGGAAGCTGGCAGTTTTATTTGCCACTTGTCTCTGGCACATAGTGGGCAGGCACTTGGAGGCATCTGTGCAAAGAAGAGCTGGAAGCAACAGGCCTGGAGCAAAGCCATCTCCTCCTCTACCATGGTTGTATCATGCCTTAATTTAAAGCTCTGCTCAAGATTCTCATCTCCTCAGAGGCCCTGCCCACTCTGTGGCATTCTCCAGGACCATCCGTACACTTGAATATCTGTTCACACTGGTGGCTGTAGGTCTGTAGGTGTCTTTAGTGTGTACCTCCATCATCAGACTCCTGTCTTCCCAGACCACCTCCCGTCCCTCACTCTATGTCAGGTATTTCTTTAGAGGAGGGACCCTCTTCCCTATCAAAGTGGTAGCCTCTGGATGGCCCTCCCATGCCCTAGCAGACCAGAAGTCCCCCTATTTGAGAGTTCCAAAGGCCACAAGCCTCCCTCATCAATTCTTATGAGAGGTAGGTGCCTCCCTTCATTTTTCTGGGTTGCTAAGATGACAGCTCCTACTTGTTTAGTTTCTACCTGACCCCCTAAAGTCCCCCTGTGCCCAACAGATGCCAGAAAGCCTGCCCAGTGCCCAGGTGCCAGGGCTGAGCTCACAGGGTGGGTATGTAGGCAGGTGAGGGGAAAACAGCATAAATAACTCGATCTGGAGAGGTGTACATGTGTACATTTGTGTGTCTGTGTGTGTTCCTGCGTGCAAGAGTGCATGTGTGGAGGTGGGTCCTGCCTTCCTGGACTCAGCCAGTTTGGGCAGTAAAATCATTTTCTGTGACCCAGCCCACCATGCTCTGCCCAGGGCTCCCCCAGCCCACCCCCAGCCCAACCCAGGGAATTGTGACCTTGCAAGGATGTAGGAGGGGCATCCCCCGCCAGCCAGGTCTTCACTCCCACCTCTCCACAGCCTCCTTTCCTGCCCCAGCTACTTTACCTGGCTTCTGAGACCTGGGAAGGAGGAAAGTAGGCAGAGAGGAGTGGGGTGAAAGGTGGGGGCAGTGGAGGGTAGTTATTTACAAAGCCTGTGCCCTGGGGACCCTTGTCCTGGACAACAATTACAGCCCCTTAATTAACTGAAATGCAGTCCGCCTGTCGATGGAGGCCTGTCCCCCACTGAAGTTAGCTGTGCCTGCCGCTGTCTAGTACTGGTTAATGAATATAAATCAGATAGTTTATAGTTAGCGAGCATGGAACAGGCTGGCAAGGGCCTGAATTCCAATGCAGAATGCCTGAGGATAGGAACATGCCCTCCATGGGCATGGGGGCCTAGACACCCACGGGGGTGGCACCAGGTGGGGAGGGGAGTGGGCAGTAAGCCAGCCTACCTTGCACTTGGGCTGTGAGTGTACACACGAGGCACCCAGCACAGGCCTTCTTTGCATACACAACATTATATACCCACACAAGTGAACAACACAGGCCCTCTACAAGACACACGGAAACACGGAGGAAGTACAGCTCCCAGAAAACCCTAGGTCCTGCCTCTTCTAAATCTGCAGAGCCTTGGCTCTGAGCAGCTTCTCTCTTGCATGCTAGGGCCTATGCCCACTGCCCTCTGCAAGAGACAGATGCAGTCTGATCCCCAGGCCAGCTCCCCACCTTATTCTGGGGATCAGCCCAGGTCCAGAATGCTAACTCAGTTTCTCCTCCCCAGGCTGCAGTCACTGGGCTGACTGCTGTGGTGGGGGTGGCAGTGACTATGGAACCCTGGTTCCAGACAGGGAGGCTTCTAGAATGTGTGTGGGGATTTTACCCAAGGTCTTCACAGCTGCAGAGGAAATAGATTGACAAGGTCCTAGCCCAGGGCCAGGTTCATGGGCTGGTGATCTGTGTACAGAGCCCTGTGGTTAGAAGGTTTAATGGTTTAATGCTCTTCTGTCGCTATCTTGAAAGCCTTAATAATGTCTGAACAAGGGGCCTGCACTTTCATTTTGCATTGGGTACTACAAGTAGTGTAGCTGGTCCCACTCTCACCCCAGACATAGGGTCAAAGGGAGAAGGCTGTGTGAAAAATGTGGATGTGGGGTTGTGGTGTTTACAGGGTCTCTGAACAGAGATTTAGCAATAGGGGTCACTTGTGGAAAGTACACTTTACCCAGACCTGAGGGTTCCTCTTGCTGGCTTTGTCACCTGGGGAAGGTCCCTCACCTTCCTAGGCCCCAGGTTCAGGCTTCCAAGGAGATGGCCTTTCAGCTCCCTTCTAGCTCAGCCTCTTCTCCCTGGGAAGAGTCCAGACCTCCTTGGAACCTTGGTTCACACACACACACACACACACGCACGCACACACCCATGTGCACGCACACATGCACTCACGCACACACCCACACATGCACGCACACACCCATGTGCACGCACACATGCACTCATGCACACACCCACACATGCACATGCATGCACACGCACACACGCAGGTACACACGCATACACACATGCTCACACACGCACAACAGAGCCAAATCTGCAACACAAAGTTGCATTATTGCCTCTGGAGAGATGGAGTGGCGGTGTCCCCACCCCCGGACAAGTCCTCACAAGCGGCTTCTAAAATCCAGAGACCAGCCAACACCTCTCCCTGGGTGGGTTTGTTTACTCCTCTACTAGAGGAGAGGGAGGGGATGGGGGGCCCACAGCGGGGTGGGGTGGGGGTAGGTAATGGCTTGGTGGGGGCAGATAAATAATTGTCATCCAGGGCTCACTGACACCCCTGCGTTCCGCCTGGCTGGTCTGGGCTGGGAGGGGCGACAATTATTTGCTTCTCCTGGGCTCCCCTGCTGGTAGAGCTATGGGGAGGAGGGGAGGGTCTGCGGGTTCTGCAGACAAAGGAAAATGATCCTATGACCATGGTGTGAGTGGTGGCGAGTGGGGCAGGGCCCAAGGATGAGACAGTGTGGCCTGGATACCAGGCAGGGCGGCTGGGGGCGCGGGGTGGGGGGGCAGCGTGCACAGGCAGAGCCCCCAAGTGGCCAAGGCTGGGTCCTAGTGCCGCAGACACAAACGAGGGCACCTGTCATGCAATGGGGGGCTGAAGGTCTGTCGCCAAGGGGGCCTCTCACACCTTGGGTGGCGGCAAGGGCCCGGCAGCAGGCTAGCTCAAGGCTGCCCACAGCAGAGGTCTCTGGGTGGTGGCATAGGGCACTCCAGCCTCCCTTCTTGTCTGACAGCCCAGGAGAGGAGCAGTCGCTTGGTCAGGCAGCTCTTCCATCTTGAGGGCGCCAACGCAGGAGGAGGGAGGTGGTGGATGCTCAGCTAGGCCAGAGTCTCAAGCCTCACCGAGTGGGTCTTTCACAGAAGCATCTCTCAGTCCTGGCTAAGCTACTGTGAATACACCCATTCCACAGACGGAAAAGTAAAGAGAGAAGGCACTCACTCCCTGGAGACCTACAGTAAAATGAAGGTTAAAACCCAAGTGACTCCTCCCTGATTCCAGATTGGGACCCTGCTAAGAAAGTAAACACCCCAAATCATCCCCAATCCTCCCCCACAGACTCATCACATACACCCAAGAGGTGGACAGGAACTCCTTGTTCCTGTTAGACTTGAGAGAGGAGGGACTCAGCCTGCGAGCTCCAATTCTTTGACAAGATTCCCCCTAACAATGTGTCCTGATAAACCCTTTTGTGGGCCAGGAACATCTGCTGATCTTCACAACCCCTGGGTGAGAGGACTGGGAGGATGTCAGGAACTGAATTCACAAAGATTGCAGCCAGAGAAGGGGCCTGAAGGGGTTTGCACTGTGACTTAATTGGAGGTGAAATCCACCTTGACTCCCAGCCCACAGCACCCCTCTACCTGAGATACCCGGACGACGCCCCAGCTTAGGAAGCTCAGCTCCCCGAGTTGGGAGTGGAGGCAGGCACAGGCAGGAGAGGTTTTTGTTTGTTTGCTTCGGCAAGGATCTGGCCACCCTCCCTTCTGTGATAGGCCCAGTCCTCAATTTGGGGACACCACCTAAGATCAATCTCTAAGACACTCTCAGATGCCAAGGACTCTGTAGTCTTAATCAGGGAAGGCTTCCCGGGGGAGGCAAAATTGAAGGATGCTTTGATCAGGGCAGGGACAAGCCTGGGCAGAGATAGGAGATGTGTGCACAAGTGGCCAGCCCCCCGCTTTCCGCAGTCTCTGGGCTCAGCAGGCAGCAGGCATGAAGCAGCCTCTCACCTTGATGTGAAATGAGGAATTGGAAGCTTAAGAAACCTGTAATCCTGTTGAGGATCACTGACAACAGCATATCAGACAGCAAGATGGATGGCATGGGAAGCCCGTTCAGGCTCATCCCTGGCTCAGACTAGCAGAGACAGGACGCCTTGGACAGGCTCCATCCAGGACATCTGTGGGCACTGCCCCCAGCCGAGGGCAAGCCAGCTTCGGTTCTGGCCCTTCCATTCCTCTTGGGAGCCTTGCTTGGCGCTCATTTCTTCCCCAAGGCCTCCTCAGACTGACCCCAGAATCCGCCCCCCACCCAAGTATCTGCTTCGTTTCCTCCTCCCAGGATGCAGGGAGGCCAGGGGTACCATCAAGACTCCCAGGCCACGCGTGAATTCATCATCTTCTTCGCGTCTTCTGTAGAACGTGGGAGAGAGGCGAGGGAGAGAAAATGAGAAAGAGGAAGGCGCTCGTCCACCCAGGTGTGCCGGGTAGAACTTGACAAGCCAAATTCTCCGCCTGTGGGCTGGACAGAGCAGGACAAGCAGGACTGGAGAGCAAAAAGCCTAGGTTGATATCCAGCCCAGCCACCCTGTCACCCAGAAAAAGCACCATGACCTCAGAGGCTCTCAGTTTGCCCCCCTGTGCTGAAGCCCCCTCCTCAGGGATGTTGGGAACCACAGAGATAATGTAGGGGGAAAGCCCGGCCGTGGCCCCGGTTTATTATTAATTAGTTCTAATCGTAGAAGCGTCCGCTTGCACATGGCGGGAGGGAGGCCCTTCTTCTGGCCATGCAGGTCCACAGTGCGATGCCAGCCCAGCCCAGCCCATGCTGCGGAATGTGTGTTTGGAGAGAGGCAAGGGAAGGGAGGGAAAGGTTGACTGTTTTTTTCCCCTCCCTCCTTTAGCGTGGGTGACACTGGCGAGAAGCGAGCAGCTGACCTGGGTTTGAATTTAGAGTGTTCATTAATACGATATTATGCCATATGCTCCGCACACTGTCTCCCTCGAATGCAGCCGCCAATTTGCTGAGCAGCCCTAATTAGTAATGGTATAATGAGAGTATTCAGAGGGTAATGTGGTGGGTGGGGACGGAGGGACAGGATTGAGCCTGGCCGCTGGGGGAGGGGCAGGTCTGGCTACAGAGGGCTGGGGGACATGGCGGCAAGGGGTCATCTTCACCCAGGGCTGGCTGAGGCCCAGGAGATCAGATACCTCCCCTTCCTTCCCAACACCACTCCGTTCCTCAGGGAGCAGAGGCTCAGGGTTGTGGAGTGGGGTGTGTGGTGAGGGGGTGGACAGGGTAGAGGAAGAGGTGAGAAAGCCCGGGTGAAGGAGGAGGCAACGGGTGGTCCTTTGTTTTCAAACCAGAGGTGGATGACAGAGGAGAGGTGATGGTGGGGTGTGTGTGTGCCTGTGTGCGTGTGTGTGGTGTAGACACTAAATCCCCTGAGTCTTTATTATGTGCCAGGCATTCTGCTGGCCCTTCAGAATTACCCGGCCAGGTGGTATAACTAATGCTAGTTTTCAAATGGGGAAACTGAGGCTTTGGTAGGTTCAAAGGTCAGTCAACTGGTGTGGAAGCAAAGGACTGGCAACCAGGACTGGCAGCTTCCAGAGCTGGAGAAGCTCGCCTTGGCTGTCATTGGCTCCTGTGGCCAGGGAGGGGAAGGGCGGAGAGCACAACGCGGGGCTGGGGATGGGCACCGGGCAGGAAAGAAGTGAGCCTCATGCTCCTCATTCCTCCCTCTTCCTCCGTGCTTACCTGTCCCTCCCTTCCCTTCTCAGGCTGTAGCTTCCTAGCCCCCGTCCCCAGGGGGAGCAGTTTCCAGGACTCCTATTTGAGAGGCCACTATATGTGAGGACCAGGCCGTGCTCCACACCTTCAGCCATAGTCATGCCAGTGGCGCCTTCGGCCTGGACATCTCCTGAGTGTGGGTTCGTGGGTGCGCCAACCTCAGAGCCTCAGAACCCTGGCATAGTTCTCTCCCCTCTCCCTCTTAACTTCCCTAAGCCTCATTTTCCTCTCCCTCTTAACTT
Source organism: Macaca mulatta (assembly GCF_049350105.2). Taxonomy (NCBI): domain Eukaryota; kingdom Metazoa; phylum Chordata; class Mammalia; order Primates; family Cercopithecidae; genus Macaca; species Macaca mulatta. Next base: position 47,473,525 of record NC_133421.1, read on the forward strand.
CCCTGAGCCTCATTTTCCCCATTTTTCATGTGTCTCTGAGCTCAGGAAAACATCTGCCCCTTGCCACAGGCGAACCCCAATGAAGGACTGGGAGCCCCACGGGGCACGAAGTATTTGTGCCTCAGATTCAGGCTACCCCGGCCCCTCTGAGCCTCCCAAGGCCAAAGGAGTCAGCAGAAGCAGGTGGGTGGACCCTAAAACCTGCCTCCTTCAGAGCCTATTGCCAGTGCCCCTCTCAGCCCCCCTTCTTCCCAGGCACGGCTGGGCAGCGCTCCCCCCCCGGGGGATCACAGCTCTCCCGCAAACCCATGCTCAGGAGATGAAATATTCATCACGTACATATTGGCTCCTCCAGCGGCTTTTAGGGAAAGCAAATGAGACTGACTCCGGGAAGGAAATGAGTGTGAGGTGTGGGGGTGGGGGGGCGGCCAGGACAAGGGTGGGCAGCATCTCCCAGCCTCCCTTCTCTGGAATCCAGCTTCTGGGACTGGGCTGTACCTTGCATTCCTGGTGCTCCCAACCTACTACATCCCTGCCTTCCAACCACCGCATCTCTTCTCCTGGAAGATGGGAGGTTCATAGTTTTCCTCTCTATCACACCCAGGCAGAGCTGCAAGGCATGGATCCATCCATCCAATAGTCACTCTCAGCCAGATGCTTTCCAGAGACCTGGCTCGTAGGGTCGGACAGGCAGCCGGGAACCCCTCAGGGAGAACACAGGCGACCAACAGGCCACAGACATATGAGACCGTGTCCGGTGGCGTCTGAGGGAAACGAAATATCTATTTTAGCTTGGTGGGCAAGGAAGGCCTCTGAAAAGGTGGCATGGGAGCTGGGATCTAGATGGCAAAGACAAACTTTTCAGGCGGAGGAAATAGCAGTGCAAAGGCCTGGAGGAGGGAATGAGCTTGCAGGGTTCAAGGGGCAGCCAGAGTCCAGCGTGGCTCTGATCCAGGAGGGTGAGTGAGTTTGAAGAAGATCTCAGGGGCATGATCACACAGTCTCACAGGCCACAAAAGGCTTGGGGTTTATTCTAAGAGCAAAGGAAAGCATTTGGGGGCAGCAGAAAGAGCACTGGATTTGGAGCCAAGGACCTGGGTGTGAGCCTGATAAGGTCACTTAACCTTCTAGCCTCAGTTTCCTCATCTGTGAAATGGGGATGGGGAACTGCAGGCCACAGGGTTGTTGCGAGGATTAAATAACGTCATTTATGTGAAAGTTTGTCACTCTTCAATGTTAGTAGTGAAGCAGTTCCTTCTGCCTGTCCCTGGGTAATCCCCCAAATGTCTGCCTGGACAGTACCAAGTTGCAGAACCTCAGAACCCTGACAGAGAGCAGGACTTTAGAAGTCTGTCATTCAGTGAATATTTATTGAGGAACTATGTGCCTTGTGCTATGCTTGGTGCAAGATGCAGCCGTGAACATGATAGACTCAGAGTGTGGACTGGAGAGATCTGGACCAGCCCATTTCATAGATAGGCAAGGTCAAGGCCACATAGTGCTGACCAGAAAGAGAACCCAGGCCCCCCGACCACCAGTCCAGTGTTCTCCCCAAGATGCAGACAATGGGTGCCCTTCTTTTCCTTTGCCTGACATGTTCTCCCACACTAGGGCTTGCTTGGGAGAGAAGGCAGCTCCCTGTCCCCCGTGGCCTTGCTTGGATGAGGAGGAATTCTGAGGGGACCAGGAACGACTGTGATGGGCCTTGAAGGATAGATGTGATTTAGCTGTGAGGAATGGCAGGACACTGGGCAGAAGGGACAGCAAAGCCCTGGAGACAGACAAGTGTTGACCTGCATGTTAAATAGCAGGCGGGGCTCTCAGGGAGGAAGAAGAGGCCAGCACGCCAGATCTGGAAGGGCAGGGGGACGCTGTTTCTCCAGCAGTGGGGGCCGCTGGAGCTCTGAGTCAGGGAGTGGTGCTGGCAGGATGCACCTGAGAGAGTGCTGGCAGCTCAGGGTGACTGCATCAGAGGCAGGAAATGGAGGTAGAGAGCCCTCTGAGCAGCCTAGTGCAGTGGCCCGGGTAAGTGCTAGCAAGGACTCCACTAGAGCAGCAGCAGGGGCAAAGAAGAGAAAGGAGCCACTGGAGAGGCTCTCCAGAGGAGGGGGCCACCAGCCGCCCTGATGGAGTGTGGGGAGCAGGAGGGAGGGAGGAGACAAAGAGCTTTCAGAAGATGGGAGATTTAGCTGTCCTTTATTGATTGCACGAACATTTCCTGAGCACCTGCAGAGGGTCAGGCCCTGTGCCATTCAGGCAGGAAATTGAGCAAAATTGTGCAAAACCTGAAGGCTGGTGATTTGTGCTCTTGTTGGGATTGGGGGAAGGGGAAGTGGGGGCGAGGGGTCGTTGGGCAGCTGGCACCACTCTCAGAGCCTTGATTTTGCCCTCTGTGAAATGGATGGCTCTGAGGGCCAGGGAAACACTGGCTGGGCTGGGTGCTTCAGGAAGGTGCTTCCGGATAGATACCACCGAGGAATTCTGGGGACTCAGCCTGTGGAAATGAGAAGGCAGTGGGTGAGGAGAATGGGGATCCCCTTCGGGGCTGGGGAAGCAGACCCACATAGGGGAGGGAGGAGCCTTGTTGGGTGTCATGTTCCTCTCAGGATTGTGGGGATGGGGTCTCAGGGCCTCCCACTTCCCACCTGGGGAAAAAGACCCGGAAAAAGAACACCCCAGGAGCAGGGAATCTGGCAGTGATTCCTTCAATGACAGCAGCCGCAGCAGTAGCTAATGTTTCCTGGATCTGTCACACGCATTAGGTCAGCCAATCCTCACTGTGTCTCTGGAAGCAGGTGCTGATAGCGTTCCCATGTTCCAGATGAGGACACTGAGACCCAGACTGCTGAGAACATTCACAGAGCCAGAACTGGAACTCAGGCTGCCCGACTCCACGTTAGGCACAGTAGCTCTTCTCAGATCCCCTCTTCTTTTTTTTGAGGGGGTGGGGGACAGAGTCTCCCTCTGTCACCCAGGTTGGAGTGCAGTGGTGTGATCTCGGCTCACGGCAACCTCAGCCTCCCAGGTTCAAGCAATTCTCCTGCCTCAGCTTCCTGAGTAGCTGGGATTACAGGTGCCCGCCACCATGCCTGGCTAACATATTTTTAGTACTTCCCCATGTTGGTGGGGCTGCTCTCGAACTCCTGACCTCAAGTGATCCTCCTGCCTTGGCCTCACAAAGCACTGGGATTACAGGCATGAGCCACTACGCCTGGCCCCAGGTCCCCTCTTCTGATAACCTATCTAGGACCTGCAGTCCACCTGCCCTGCCATCCTCTCTAGGGCCTGCCCCAAACTAGCCAGCCAGTAACTGCACCTTCCCACTGCAGTGAGAGGGCAGCAGAATCCAGGGCGCCTTCCTGGGAGCAGACAGCTTTGAGGAGAATGCTGCAGCAGAGGTCAAATGTGAACTGGCCACGACGGGGGCCCAGAGGGGATCCCAGGAGTGCCTTTGCACCACCTGAGCAAAAGTGAGGTGTTCCCTCCCTGTGCTCTGGGGCTGGGGGACTGAGCCCCGAGGGACCCCCTTTCTTCTCATCCTGTTACCAGTTCTCCAGGAAGTTTGGAGTCTCCCCCTGCCCTCCCCCGCCTACCAGGGTGAAGGTTTGTGGGGAATGTTCTCCTGCAGAACTCGGCATGAAATAAATTCCATTCTTACTCTGCAAATGACACTGCACATAAATATTCAGTAAATTAGCAGCACGCTTTTATAGATTTATCAGTCATTGCAGGCACAAAATGACAGGCAATGTTGTAGCTGAAATATTAATGCTGACAAATTAATGATTTCTGAGTAAATGATGTCATTTTTGCACCGTTTCATTAAAATTTACTCACTTCTGCTTCATTTCTGGACCTAAAAAAATTAAAATCATTTCCTTCTCTCTTTCTTCTTTCTTTTTAGTGTGGGATTGGTTCCCAAACCTGAGAGGGATATAAATTTTCCTCAGCAGCACCCCAAGCTCTAGGGAGGGGCTGGGGAGAGACCCCCCTGGGTCCCAGAGATGGTCCTTGGGCCTCCACCATTAGTCTAGCTGGAACATAGCAAAACTGTGTCTTTGGGTCAAGCCTGGATTGGGGTGGGGGGTTGTAGGGGGAAGTGGGGAGGAAGCTTGGGAGGGGGTGTGTCCTGGGAGGGCACCTGGGAGAATAGGGTGTGGAAGGAAGTCATGCTCCTTTCTTTGGAAGCTCTAAGTGCCTCCATCATCCTCATCATACTTGACCTCCTTCTAGCAATAAATGTGGGGAATAATCAATTCTCGAAACCTCCCATAGTAGGTAAAGGGGAAATACCAACTGTGTAGATATGCCCGACAACCCCCCTCACCGAGGCTCTAAGGAATGGACAGATGACCACTTACTCGCAGTGTGACCTTGGGCGAGTATTGTCGCCTCTCTGAGCCTCAGTTTCACCTTCTCTGATGATCTCCTCATTTCTCAGGGTTCTTGGGAGGATGAATGCAATGGTATGGACAAGGCACAGGACAAGTTCCCCAGTCGGACAGCCCCTCCAGACGCGGCTCCCAGCTGCTCCCCGCACACGTCCCGGAGAGGGCGAGAGGGGCTGCGGGGGAGGAGCAGCGAGGCCCCTGCGCGCCAGGATCGGCCCAGGTGACCCGGCCGGACCCTATGGGGCTGGGAGCACCAGGAGCACACGGGTCCTGGAGCCCCAGGCCCCCGGCCGCCTCGGTGCGCTCAACGTGGCCAAAGCCAAAGCACTTCGCTTGGCCCGGGTCAGCGCCGCGGGAATGGAGGGCGGCGAGGCCGAGAGGCGAGGCGGACACAAAGGAGAAGCGAGGGAGGCGAGCGAGCGGCGCCGGCGCCCGGGCCAAGGCGTATCAGGCAATCTCCGGGCTAATTCGTGTCAGGGCTGGCCTCCTATCTCCCGCCCGGCTCCCTGGCCGCTGATCAAATTGAAGTGGAAATGAAGTTGGATGCTCTGGAGCACCCGCGCGGCGGTGGGGGTGGCGGGGGCTCCGTCCGGGGCAGCTGCGCCCTCCGCGGGCGCCCTTGGCGCTGCCCTTGGCCAGGCCGCGGGGATGGAGCGGGAGAGCCGGGCGGGGAGGGGAGGACGCCCCCGCGCAGAGCCCTTACCCGGCGTTTCCCGATCCTGTCCCCGTCCAGATGAACATTTACCCAGCAGTGGGAGCGGGGTGGAAATGCAGGGAGCGGCCCGAGTGCGGGAGACGGCAAGGCAAGGACACGCTCGTTTAATGAGCGCTTATTAAGTGCCAGGCTCGGCGCCAGGTGTTTAAAGTGAGTTATGCGCTCAGTTACCCCTCCCCCCACCATATGAGGTGGATCGAGTGATTGCTTCCATTTGTACGGGTGCTGACTTGGAGACCCAGAGTCTCAGCCGGCCCAGGGACAGCTAGCAGAATGGCTGCATTTGCACCCAGGCTCTGGCACACTGCAGCTGCGGCGCGTCACCACCACACTAACCCGCACTTGGGAGCGCCCGGGATAGGCAGAGAGATGATACAGAAGCGGGGCGGGGTGCTGGCAGTTCTGCAAGCCCGTTAGGACGCAGGCCTTGCAGCCATTAAATGGTCTGTCCCCTGAGCTCAGAACCGCCTGAGAGGTGGATCTTTCCCCCAGGTGAGGAACCTGGGGCTGAGGGGGCGTGGAGGCAATCGAGCTGGGAACCAGGGGAGGCAGACCGCACTGGCCCGCTGAGTTCATCTTTCTGACCCCCAAAGTCCAAATCAGATCGGGATGAAGTCTCTGCTGCGCTGTACTTTCCTGAGGGAGGCCGGTGGGGGCCTGGAGGTGGTGACCGGCTATTGTAATGCTATTCGGTTATTATCCACGTATATTATTTTCCATTTTATTTATTTATAAATTGGGCCCTGCCTACCTCACCCCTATCAGTGTCTGCCCGCTCCTGCCTCTGGCTACAGCCTCACCGCCAGTCTAGGCTTTCAATGGCTCCTTTCTGCCCCAAAGCCTTCACACGTTTTCTGCCTTCAGCTTCTCTCCCGTGCAGCTTTTTCATCTCTCCATTCTCATGATCTTTTTAATCATCCTTTTAATGGCATTGCTCTACATTGATATACTAAAATGTATAGACTTTATTTTTATTTCGTTGGACATGGAGTGGTAACTCAGTGTGGACAATTATTAGGTCACAAGAGACGTCTTAAAAACATTCCAGAGAATTACCATATACAGAACGTTATGGTTCTCAGCCCATAATGCAATAAAATTAGAAATCAACCACCAAAAGAGAGTTACCAAAACCCTACATGTTTTGAAATGAAAAGCTTCACCTTGACATTATCTGTGGGTTAAAAAGAAATCAACAAAAAGTATTCAATATTTAGAACTGAATGATAATGAATGCACTTAATGTCAACATTTACAGGGTGCAGTTAAAGCAGTGCTTACAGGGAAATGTATAGACTTAAGTGCGTGTGTTGAGATCATTAGAGCTGTTACTAGCTCTGCATTCTATGCAGATCTAGAGTAGGCTTCTTCTGTTATCTTTTTTTTTCTTTCAAAGCTCTTGTCACACGTACAATTGCCCCTTGGTATCTGTGAGAGGTTGGTTCTAGGACTCCCCTTGGATACCAAAATTCAAGGATGCTCAAGTCCCTTGTATAAAATGGTGTAGTATATGCATATCCTCCCTTAGACTTTAAATCAAGTCTGACTACCTATAACACCCAATACAATGTAAATGCTGTGTAAACAGTTGTTATATTACATTGTTTTTTATTGCTATATTATTTTTATATAACTATTTTTGAGACAGAGTTTCACTCTGTCGCCCAGGCTGGAGTGCAGTGGCGCGATCTTGGCTTCCTGCAACCTATACCTCCCAGGTTCGAGTGATTCTCCTGCCTCAACCACCCCACTAGTTGGGATTACAGGTGCACACCACCATGCCTGGCTAATTTTTTTGTGTTTTTACTAGAGACAGGGTTTTACCATGTCGGTCAGGTTGGTTTTGGACTCCTGACCTCAGGTGATCTGCCTACCTCGGCCTCCCAAAGCGCTGCGATTACAGGCATGAGCCATTGTGCCCGGCCTATTCTTTTTTTTTAAGAAAATTTTTGATCCGTGGTTGATTGAATCTGTGGATGCAGAACTTGCAGGTACAAAGGAACAACTGTATATATTTATTTATTTATAAGCATACTTCTTAGTGTCTGACCCCCTGACTAGACTGTACACTCTATAAGGGTAGGAACTGTAGCTGTTTTGCTTGTCGTTGTATTGCCAGCATTTAACACAAAGCGTGACAGATAATAGGTGTCGAATAAATATTTGTTAAATATGTGTTTGTCCAAGAAATATGTGTTTATTATTAATGAAGTCACACCCTATTCTCTTTAAAAATGGATTTGAGATTGTCTGTAATAAATACATATAACATATTAGGCCAGTCACGTTGGCTCACGCCTGTAATCCCAGCACTTCGGGAGGCCGAGGCAGGCAGATCACCTGAGGTTAGGAGTTCAAAACCAAACCTGGCCAACATGGCAAAACCCCATCTCTACTACAAATACAAAAATTAGCCGGGCATGGTGGCAGGCGCCTGTAATCCCAGCCTCCTGGGAGACTGAGGCAGGAGAATCACTTGAACTCGGGAGGTGGAGGCTGCAGTGAGCCGAGATTGCACCATTGCACTCCAGCCTGGGTGACAGAGCAAAACTCCATTTCAAAAAAAAAAAAAAAAAAAAAAAAAACCATATAGGATGTCAGTTGAAAGGACATTAAAAGGACAGCTTAGCAGCGGGATGAGAAACTTGGGAGAAGAAGGGGGAGAGTCAGTAATTGAGTGTATTGTGAGGGGCAGCATTGGGAATGCTAGTTCCCAGGTAACCTTCACTCCTCCCAGGGCCAGGCTTGGGGGCAGTTGAGAAGGTGGCAGGAGAAGGGAGATAAGGGACTGGTTGAGAAGTCAGACTGAAGAGGTTGAGTAGATTCCCTTAGTAGAGGAGGGATGTTGGGGGTTGGCCTTTGGGAGTGCAGAACAGGGCTCCCATACCAGGTAGGTGGGTGGTGGGGAAAAAGGTGGAGGTGAGAGGCAGAACATTTTTGTTCATTCATTCATTCATTCATTCATTCATTCATTCATTCATTCCACAGTCTGAGGGACTGTGTGAATAGGGGCTGCAGAGCTGGGTTAGAATGGACCAGTGGCTGCATTGGTTTGAGCTCCCAGCACCAAGATCTGGTGCCCTCTGGGGTAGCTGGACGGGCCCCTTCTGTGTTTAGCAAAGGACAAGAGTCTAGTTCCACAAAACACCCAATTCAGTTTTAGTTCGGCTCACCCGTCCACCTAGCTTGACTTTCTGGTCCTCAATTTCTGTGTTCGTAATAGCTCCTTCTTGAGAGTACACTTGATACTATTCTTCTCACTGAGTGGGACAGCTTTGATGAGCCATTTTTATGGCTCTTTTTAAGTGCATTGCCAAAGAGTTATTTTCAAAGAGGGGTTTATATGAAGAAACCTCCATCTGGGGTGAGAAAACTAGTATCGGAATCCTGGCTCTGTCACTGTCTAGTTGTGTAACTTTGGACAAGTTGCTTTCCCTCTCTGAACCTCAGTTTTCTACTCTAAAAATGGGTATAAGAAGAATAATATTTGCCTCACAGGGTAAATAGCATAAATATAGGTAAAAAGCAATGAACTTGTGTGTGTGTGCATGCTAGGAGGGTGTGTAAACTATAAAATCTTACACAAATATCAAATTTTAGTATTATTCAAGGTCTCCCCTTTGCCTGTAGTTCCTCCCTGTGTCCACCCCCTTGAGATCCTTTATGAATCCCACCATAAACTTTGCATACCCTCCTCTCCCCCGGTTGAATCTAAATTAATTTCTCCCAATGGTGTCTTCCAGCCGCACCATGTATGGACCTCTCTGGGGCCCTCTCACTCCATGCCCTGTATAGGAATTCCCTGTGCTTGGTCTGCCCTTTCTGAACTACACATCCATGACATTTAGAGTTAGAAACTGAAGAAAGTGACCTCAACTTAGCATTTCTGGATCCCTAAAATCTAGCATGGTGCCCTACACATAGCAAGAGCTCAAAAAATGTCTGATGGCCGAGTGTGGTGGCTTGAGTCTGTAATCCCGGAACTTTGGGAGGCTGAGGCAAGAGGATTGCTTGAGGTCAGGACTTCAAGACCAACCTGGGAAACATAGTGAGATCTCATCTCTGCAAAAAAATATAAAAAATTGACCAGGCGTGGTGGCATATATCAATAGTTCTAGCTACTTGAGAGGCTGAGGCAGGAGGATTGCTTGAGCTCAGGAACTTGAGGCTGCAGTGAGCCGTGATCATGCCATTGCACTCCAGCCTGGGCAACAGAGTGAGACCCTGTCTCAAAAAAAAAAAAAAAAAAAAAAACAGCTGCAGTACTAAATGCTCTTAAACCTTCGTTAATTTATCCAAACCATTATTTTCTAGTACAAACATTTTTTTAGAGATTTGTGAATTATAGAAACAGTAAAACAACATTAAATACAATTTTGAGGTGAGAAAAAAAATTACCTAGAATCCTACCACTAGTAGTCAATGCTTATTTTCATTCTTGTTTATTCTTTTCCAGTCTTTGTTTTTATGCCTGAAGATTTTACATTGCGGCTAATAACACATGTGTTTCATGTTCTTTTTTTCTATTTCACATTATCTCAAACATTTGTGTACTTTCTACATTTTCATAATGATGTTTTTAATGGCATAGAGTAGGTGTCCCAAAATTTATATGTTTTTCCCCAATCACACGTGGAACTGTTACTAGAATTACATATTAGATCACAGAGGAACTCTCAAAACATTCCAAAGAATCAACATTATACAGAACATGTTTTCAGACCACAATGCAATAAAATTAGAAATCAACCACAGAGAAAGCAAGCTAACAAAACCTTCTACGTTACGAAACAAAAACCCCGCAGATTTCTAAATAATTCGTGGTTAAAGAGTAAACCAATGACAATTAATTAAATATTTAGAATTAAATGATAATGAGGCCAGGACTGGTGTAATGTAATCCCAGTATTTTGGGATTTCATGCCTGTAATCCCAGTATTTTGGGAGGCCGAGGCAGGTGGATCACCTGAGGCCAGAAGTTCAAGACCAGCCTGGCCAACATGGAGAAACCTCATCTCTTCTAATATTACAAAAATTAGCCAGGCATGATGGTGTGCACCTGTAATTCTAGCTACTCGGGAGGCTGAGGCAGGAGAATTGCTTGAACCTGGGAGGCGGAGGTTGCAGTGACCTGAGATCATACCATTGCACTTCAGCCTAGGTGACAGAGCGAGACCCCATCTCAAATAATAACAATAATAATAATAATAATAACAACAACAACAACGAAAAGGTTAGAAATTTGAAACCACTATATATGTATACTGGAATTGAACTTTTTTAAACCTTTATTTTAGGTTCAGGGGTACATGTGCAGATCTGTAAGATAGGGAAACCCATGTTACGGGGTTTGTTGAATTGAACATTTAAGTAAATGAATGGGACCCAGAGTTTCACTGCTCCCAGTGAGTGGTTGTAATGGGAGGTTATATATAGGCAAAGCATTGAACTTGAACTTGAATGATCCATGTGGTAATGGATGAGAGTTGGAGATATCAGATGAACTTATGTTTAGCTTAATAGAAATACAGATGATTACATATAGAATTTTGTATAGATATGTGTGGATAAATGGTCAGCATACACACATATATTTCTTTGCCTTGCCCTTTGAGGCCTAGAAGCGATGACCACCAGTAGCAACAATCACACCTAGTGCTCAGATCTTGGTTTCTAATACCATTCTCCAATGAAAAGAACCAGGGTTCTTAGAGAAACATCTGATTCTAGGACCAGACAGGAAATATACAAGATGAGCCTGGAGCATCTTTTAGTGCCAAAAAATAAGGAAATGCTCAGATATAAAACAACTCACATTGATGAGGATATGCCTAAGACACACAGGAGCCCACCGAAAGTGCTCCCAGTGGCCAAGGCTAGAATAATTTGAGCAACAAAATAAATAACACAGTATTGGATTATAATCCAAAGTAAATAAATATCCACGAATCCATACTGATATAAATACATGGTTGAATAAATAAATTAATGGGGAAATAGACAAGCCTCCTCTGCAGAGGAATTTCAATTACGTAAAGGCTCTGCCTTCCAGGAGGTGGAACATAACTTCCTATTCCTTATCTATGAACTTAGCATAGTGATTTTCTTCCGAAGAGTACATTATGGGCCGGGCATGGTGGCTTATGCCTGTAATACTAGCACTTTGGGAGGCTGAGGTGGGTGGGTCACTTGAGTCAGGAGTTCAAGACCAGCCTGGCCAACTCTGCAAAACCCCCTCTCTACTAAAAATGCAAAAATTAACCGCGCCTGGTGGCAGGTGCCTGTAATCCCAGCTCCTTGGGAGGCTGAGGCAGGAGAATTGCTTGAATCCAGCAGGTGGAGGTTGCAGTGAGCTGACATTGTGCCACTGCACTCCAGCCTGGGTGACAGAGCAAGACTCCGTCTTTAAAAAAAAAAAAAAAAAAAAAAGGACACTATGGAAAGGGTGATAAGGGTGATGGAGGAGGAGTAACTTTACAGTAGAAAAACCTGACAAGCACTGCCTCAGCTGTGTGATCAAGGTTAACATCAACAGTGATATCCTATCGATAGTATAAGCCCTTGGTATGATGTCATGAGAATGGCACTTTACTTCTGTGATCTCCCTCTCAAAAGAACCATAACCTCGTGGCTCGCGCCTGTAATCCCAGCACTTTGGGAGGCCGAGGTAGGTGGATCACCTGAGGTCAGGAGTTCAAGACCAGCCTGGCCAACATGGTGAAACCCTGTCTCTACAAAAATACAAAAATTAGCTGGGCGTGATGGCCAGCGCCTGTAATCCCAGCTACTCGGGAGGCTGAGGCAGGAGAATCACTTGAACCTGGGAGGCAGAGGTTGCAGTGAGCCGAGATCATGCAATTGCACTCCAGCCTGGGTGACAGAGCAAGATTCCATCTCAAAAAACAAACAAACAAATATAACCTCAGTGTAAACATGAGAAGAATATCAGATGAATCCCAGTTGAGGAACATTCTACAAAATACCTGACCAGTACTCCTTAAAACTGTTAAGGTCATGAAAAACAAGAAACACTGGAGATACTCTCACAGACAAAAGGGGTTGAAGGAGACATGATGATTAAATGTAATGCAGCATCCTGGATGGGATCCTGGAATCGAGAAAGGACATTGGGTTCCTTCAATCCCATCCACGTTGTTGCAATTGACAGGATCATCCTGAGGCAGGAGGATCATTCTTTTTGTGGCTGAATAATGTTCCGTTGTGTATATATAATACATTTTCTTTATCCATTCATCTGTTGATAGACACTTAGGTTGAGTCCATGTCTTGGCTATTGCGAATGGTGCTACAATAAACATGCGAGTATGGCTGTCTCTTCAAAATACTGATTTTCTTTCTTTTGGATATATACCACTAGGGGTTGCTGGATTTTACATTGCTCCTTTCTCTCCTGGATCTCATATAATAAATAAAATAATAAATATTCCAAAAAGGAAAAGGAAAAGGACATCAGGTAAAAACAGAGGAAATCTGAATTAAAATCTGAATTAAAGTATGGGCTTTAATTAATAATAATTTATTGGAGCTGGGTGTAGTGGCTCACACCTGTAATCCCAACACTTTGAGAGGCTGAGGTAGAAGAATTACTTGAGTCCAGGAGTTCAAGATCAGCCTGGGCAACATAAAGAGACCCCCATCTCTTAGCCAGGTGTGGTGGCGTGTGCCTGTGGTCCTAGTTACTCGGGAGGCTGAGGTAGGAAGATCACTTGAGCCCAGGCGGTCAAGGCTGCAGTGAAACAGGATTGCACCACTGCACTTCAGCCTGGGTAACAGAGTAATAATAATAATGTATCGTGGTTCATTAATAATGACAAATATATCACACTAATATAAAATATTAAGTAAGGGAAATTGAGAGGGGTTATATGGAAACTTTCCAGTTCCTATCTTCACAATTTTTCTTTAAATCTAAAACTATCCTAAAATGAGATGCTTATTTTGAAATGATAATGAAAGTCTTGGGTAAAATTTCTAAGGAGCAGTTAAAGCTGTATTTCGAGGGAAATTTATAAACTTAAAATGCATGTGTGTTATAGTCATTAATGCTGTTCCCCAAACATACCCGGCTCTTTGCCTTCTGGCACATGATAGGCCTGCACTTCTTGGTCTCTTTCAGTTACATGAGTTGTGAGTTGAAGTGATGTGTGTCACTTCTAGGAGGACAGATTTAATGATCGGTACAAGACCATCCAGCACTCTCTTTCTCTCTGCCATGGCCATCATCACCATTTCAGATAGTGGCTGCTCCATTAGCTGAGGTCCTAGCATGGACATGACAAAGAGCACAGCCCCCGGCCGACCTATGATGGGCCAGCAACATGAAGGAGAGGCTCCATGGAGCAGAGCTCACCTTGCAAGGTTATATGCATAAAACATAAACTTGGTTTTTTAAGTCACATGATTGTTGGAACTCTTATAATAGCAGCCTGGGTTCTTACCATCCTAATTAACACAGGAATAGATAAAGAAACCAATAAAACAGGTCAGAGAACCCAAGAACAGATTCCTATCTATATATAAGATCATAGCATATGTTAGAGGTGTCGCCACTAATCGTTAGAGAAAAGAAAGACTATTTAATAACAGAGCTGTGACGTGTCATTAACAAAAGTAAAATATAGATGTTTTAGTGACCTAAACATGAAAAACAGTTAGAAGAAATTATAGGAAAATATTTTTCATGACCCAGGATAGAGAATGATTTCTCAAACAAGAAAGACACAGTAAGAACATCCTATTAAAAAAAAAAAAAAAAAGATTACTTAACTTTGATAAAATTAAATCTTGTCTCAGGCAAAATATGCCCTGTGCAAGATTAAAAGGTGAACAATTTACTGGGAGATATTTGCAACATGTAATGTATCTATCAGAATATATAAAGAATTTCTATAATCTGTAAGAAAAAGACAACCCAACAGAAAAGTGAGAAACACACGAACAGACAATTCATACAAAGGAATATTCAAATAGCCACTAAAGCCATGAAAAGAAAAGTGAGATATTATTTTTAGCCACCAGATTGGGAAAAATTAAGAGGTCTAACAATACAAACGGTTGCCAGATGCAGGGGTTCATACCTGTAATCCCAGCACTTTGGGAGGCCGAGATGGGAGGATTGTTTGACCCAGGTGGTCAAGGCTGCAGTGAACTATGATTGATTGCACCATTGTACGCCAGGCTGGGCAACAGAGCAAGACCCTGTCTCTAAAGAATAAATAAATAAAATAAAGTGTTGATGAGGGTATGAAGAAAATGATAGCATTATTACAAATAAGCAGAATCTAATAACATTTAAAAATGTATATCCTTGCCATGATCATGCCACTGCATTCCTGCCTGTGCAACAGAGTGAGACCCTGTCTCTAAAAAAAAGAAAAAAAGAAAAAAGAAAGAAAGAAAGTACATCCTCTATGAGCTATTCAGAAAATCCCATTTCTAAATATATTCCCTGGAGAAATTCTGTCATATGCATATGCAGGATGTATATTGCGTCATTGTTTGCAACTGGCCAAATATTGAAAACAATCCAAATGACCATTTATAGGGGAATGAATTAATAACATATGATATGTTTATATGATGGGAAATTATACAACAGTTTAAGAGGAATTAACTAGATCTACACATATCCACATGCATAGTTTTAAGCTATATAATGTTGGGCAGATAGAAAAAAGATTCAGAATAATATCAAAATCTTATCATTCACATACCTTTTAAAATGTAAAAACAGCATGCATTATTTGTGGATACATATGAATGGATGGAAACATTTTTAAAATATAAGGATTTACCTCAAACTCATAATAATGGTTCCCTCTTGGAGAAAGGGTATAGAACCAGGGATGGCTGTTAGAAGGGACTTTAGCTATATCTGTAATGTGTAATTTCCTTAAAAAGAAAAAAAAAAAAACCAGCAAGCATAGGTGACAAAAAATATTAACTTTGTTAAATGTATCAGTCAAGGTCCAGTCAGGAGACAGAAACCGCATGGAAAAAAAAGTAATATAAAAAGCAATTAACTGAAAAAATTAACTAATAAAAGGTGGTTACCAACCAAGAGGGGGAAAGGTACCTTTAAAGAAGGGTAGCAGACATGGGGGGCAGTCACTACCTCTAGGGCTCCAGAAGCACACCCAAGGAACCATGGCACTTGGGAGAAACCCCCAACCCATGCCTGCGAGTCAGACCTTAGAGAGGGTGGGGCTGTGGATCATGTGGAGAGGTTCACCAAGGTGCTTCAAGCCAAAGCTGGGCCACAGCTGATGGGCCATGGCTGACAAGCAGAAAGCCAACCACAGGGGGGGTGCCAGTGTAAATTGCCAGAGGGTAAGCACCACTGGGTCTCCCATACGCTGCTGGCAGCTGTGTCCCGGGAGCAGGAATTGAACTCAAGAACCAGGAAGAGAAGCCCATTCTTCTGCTGTGCCTCATGATGTTCCTCTAGCGCCCTCTATCCACAAAACCAGTGTATGTAGAGGAGAAGTGTTTACAGGGTCCAGCTGCAGTAACATGAAGCAGGCAAATAATGGCAGGTTTGGTGCCAGGAGGCAATACACTGATTACTGGCACATTAATGACAAATGGTAAGAATATAGGTGTTGCTTGTATTATTCTTTATTTCTTTAGAGCTCAAGACTCTCAAAATAAAATGTTAAATGATTACAAGTTAAAGAATATTTTTTAAAAATATTCTTACTGGTTAAAAAGTTAACCAGTAATGGAACAAAAACTTCTTCCAGGCTGGGCATGGTGGCTCACACCTGTAATCCCAACACTTTAAGAGGCCAAGGCAGGCAGATCACTTGAGGTCTGGAGTTCAAGGCCAGCCCAGCCAACATGGTGAAACCTTGTCTCTACTGAAAATACAAAAATTAACCAAGCGTTGTGGCACACTCCTGTAGTACCAGCTACTTGGGTGGCTGAGGCAGGATAATCGCTTGAACCTGGGAGGCAGAGGTTGCAGTGAGCCGAGATCGTGCCACTACACTCCTGCCTGGATGACAGAGCAAGAATCCGTCTCAAAAACAAAAGAAAACAAAACAAAAAAACTTCTTCCAAAACACTAGGGAAGAAAGGTAAAAGGGACAGCAAAGATTAGAAGATCTTAGAATCTTTGAAAGCAAGATTAAAAGTCAACCAGGAGGTAAAACTAAGGGTCATTTGTTTCTGTCTCTGTCTATCAATAAGGCAAAAACAGTTAAATACAGAAAAAGATGTAAATGGAGAAAAACCTACATATTAAAAAAACAAAGACTTAAAGATTGAGTCAAAAAACTAAAGTCAAATCGTGTGCTGTTTATAAGAGACACCCCTAAAACAGCGACAGAGAAAATTTAACCTAGTAGGATGAATCTCCCCATGATAAGTCTATCCTTTTTGGTACCCTTTATTTCTTTCCTTCTCCACCTATCAAAACCCTTCTAATAGGTAGATGTATTTGTACATGCCTGGAATCTCTCTTGAAGAATAAGCAAGAAGCTGATAACATTGGTTACTCCAGGGAGGTGAACCGGGTGACTGACTGGAGGATAGAGGTGCGAGGGAGATTTCACCTTTTGAATTGTGAATTATGTACATATATTACTTTTTTTTTTTTTAAAGAACAAGTCAAACAAACTAAAAATGAAACCGAACTGTATGATCCTTAAGTGAAAGTCATCCCCTTTCCTCAAAAAATTAAAAATAGAATTAACATGTGCTGCAGCAATTCTGCTTCTGAGTATATACTCAAAAGAATGGAAAGCAGAGTCTTGAAAAGATATTTGTGGCAGGGCACAGTAGCTCATGCCGGTAATCCCAGCACTTTGGGAGGCCGAGGCAGGCAGACAACTTGAGGCCAGGAGTTAGAGACCAGCCTGGCCAACATGGTGAAACTCCATCTCTACTCAAAACACAAAAGTTAGCCAGGCATGGTGGCGAGCACCTGTAGTCCCAGCTGCTCAGGAGGCTGAGGCAGGAGAATTACTTGAATCTGGGAGGCAGAGGTTGCAGTGAATTGAGATTACGCCACTGCACTCCAGCCTAGATGACAGAACAAGGCTCCACCTTGAAAAAAAAAAAAAAAAAAAGAAAAGATATTTGTACACCCATGTTCATGGTGGCATTAGTCATAATAGCTAAAACGTGGTAGCAATGCAGGCATCTATCAAAAGACGAGCGGATAAGCAAAATGTGGTACGTGCATATGATGGAATAGTATTCAGCCCAAAAAAGGACGGAAATCCTGACACGTGCTACAACATGGATGAGCCTTGAGGACATTATGCTAGTGAAGTAAGTCTGTCCCAAAAGGACAAATACTGTATGATTCCATCTATATGAGGTACTTAGAGTAGTCAAATTCATAGACAGAAAGTAGAATGAGTTGGCCGGGCGCGGTGGCTCAAGCCTGTAATCCCAGCACTTTGGGAGGCCGAGGTGGGTGGATCACGAGGTCAGGAGATCGAGACCATCCTGGCTAACCCAGTGAAACCCCGTCTCTACTAAAAAAATACAAAAAAAAAAAAAACCTAGCCGGGCGAGGTGGCGGGCGCCTGTAGTCCCAGCTGCTCGGGAGGCTGAGGCAGGAGAATGGCGTGAACCCGGGAGGCGGAGCTTGCAGTGAGCTGAGATCCAAAAAAAAAAAAAAAAAAGAATGAGTTGCCAGGGCCTGCGAGGAGGGTGGGGAATGGGGAGTTGTTTAATGGGTACAAAGTTGCAGTTTGGGAAGATGAAAAGAGTTCTGTGGATGGATGATGATGATGGTTTTACCTAATATGAATTTACTCAGTACCACTGAATTATACGCTTAAAAATGGTTAAGAAGGTAAATTTTATGTTATGTGTAATTTTGCCACAACAAAAAAATTGACAAAGAGGCCAGGTGCAGTGGCTCACACCTATAATCCCAGCACTTTGGGAGGCCGAGGCAGGCAGATCACCTGAGGTCAGGAGTTTGAGATCAGCCTGGCCAACATAATGAAACCCCATCTCTACTAAAAATACAAAAATTAGCCAGGCATGGTGGCGGGTCCCTGTAATCCCAGCTACTTGGGAGATTGAGGCAGGAGAATCACTTGAACCTGGGAGGCGGAGGTTGCAGTGAGCCGGTGCACTCCAGCCTGGGTGACAGAGTGAGGCTCCGTCTCAAAGCAAAAAAAAAAAAGGAAAAGAAAGAGGCACAGCTGCTCCCTTCCAAGAGGCCCCCTTCCCACACATCTCCCTCTTCTCTGACCTTGTGTTGCTGTTAGGAAAGTTCAGCCCATCTCTAGGCATGTTAGTTTCCTGGCAAAACCACAGACTCAGATCCTTGAGGACAGGCCTCTTTTATTTATTTATTTTTAACAAACAAACAACGACAACAACAACAACAAAAACTACACCTCCATACTCCTGGATGGCAAAGTATTTAATGAATGTTTGATGTTGGCATATTTAGCTTCCTAGGCTAAATCTACCCTTGGCGAGCATACTTTCTGGGGCTCTGGAAATAGGAACACTGCCAACTTGACCACTGTGATGTGGTGGAAAGAGCTCAGGCTTTGAGCTGACTGGGATTGAAATGCCAGCTCAGCCACTGTGGCTTCAGGCAAATAAGTGCACCACCCCGGCCTCAGTTTTCTTCACCAAAAAATGGGATAAGAATGTGTGCTTAAATACAATGTGGTTCTTCAGAAGGATGGGTTTGGTGAAAAATATACATAATGCAGACCATTCTTATCTGTTTTCTACATGGAGAGAGCTGTGGATCAAGCACTTATTCCTCTCCTGACTGTGCCTTTTCCTATCTCTATGTCAGGAGGCAGAGAGAAATCTGCTGAGGGAACAGAATACTTTTTTGTTTATTTTTCCTTTTTTTAACTTTTGTCTTTTGAGATCATTGTAAACTCACATGCAGTTGTAAGAAGTAATACAGAGAAATTCCATATACCCTTCATCCAGTTTCCCCCAGTGGTAACATCTTGCATAGCTATAGTACAATGGCACAGCCAGAGATTGACAGGGGTACAACCCATTGACCTTATTCAGGTTTCACCAGTTTTACATTCACATGGGTTTGTGTGTGTGTGTGTGTGTGTGTGTTGAGTTCTATGCAGTTTTATCCCACGTGCAGATGTGTAGATCCTCAGGCTATCCTTTTATAGCCACAGGTCTTAGTTCTGTTTAAGGGCTCCTGTTTCAGAAGGATATTTATCCTACATGCATCACTGAGGTTTCCTTCAAAGACTCCCATCTTCACAGCTCCACTACTGCCTTTATCTTTCTTTTTCTTCCACATCTTAAAGGTTCCTTAGAGAGTAGGAACAGGCCAGGAGTGGTGACTCATGCCTGTAATCCCAGGATGTTGGGAGGCCCGGGTGGGAGGATCACTTGAGCCCAGGAGTTTAAAACCAGCCTGGGCACCTTTCCCATGACTTAGGGGAAAAAAGAGAGAGAGAGAGAGAGAGAGAGAGAGAGAGAGAGTTGGAACAAGTAATGGGTGCATCAGATAATCCCCTACTCATCTTCATTAAAATGTGTCCTACGTCCCCTGGAGCCCCCTAGACTTGAGAAGGGCCCCTATTCCAGCAGAGGCCTTTGGGGGACAGGTCACTCACGTGTCTTCAGACATGCACTACACCTGCCCCTCCCATTTCACCATGACCCGGTGGCAGTGAAGAGAAGCCATCATTCCTATTAACTTATTTGAGGTCCAGTAGGCTCCTGAGAGCTGGATTTACCACCTGATTCATGTGGTAAGATCCTGCGTTCCAGCCTGGGCCAGTGTGGGCTCAAAGCGTTCCCACTTTGGTGAGCTCCAAACCTCCTGAATTACCTTTCTTTCCCTTTGTGGATGTCTTCCTTGGAGCTGCAAATTCCAGTTCTGGGTCGTTTCATCCTTATAAGGCAATACAGTCCTTGGGTGTTTGGGGGTGTGCCAAAGGAGCAGCTGGCAAGGTCAGGGACCCAGAACTCTCAACATGTTCCCATCAGTTGGACTTGTGCTCATTGAAAAGTGAAAAGTGGATCCCATCAAAGGTGCCCCTTTCTTTGTTCCCTGGGATCCACTTTTCAGATATGTGCTTTGTGGCCTCAATGAT
This sequence comes from Macaca mulatta, assembly GCF_049350105.2. NCBI lineage: Eukaryota > Metazoa > Chordata > Mammalia > Primates > Cercopithecidae > Macaca > Macaca mulatta. Next base: position 47,493,714 of record NC_133421.1, read on the forward strand.
ACTGGTGATCTAATCTCTCTGGGCCTCAGTCTTCCCATCTGTGAAATTGAACCAACAGGCCCTCCCAGGGCTCTCATTGATGCTTCAGTGAGATAACGGCTGCAGCAGGCTCAGAGCCTTGGTGGCAAGTGCTCAGTGAAAAGAGCTGTCAGATGCCACCCTATTTGTCATGCTTCTCCTCACTCCCCAGTCACTGGCCGTACATGTCACTCCACGGGGGCTGGATATGCCATCCTCATCCTTCCATATCTTTCTCTAGATTAACTGTCCTAAGAATTGGGTCTCATCTTGAGGGTGGGAGGAGAAACCAAAACAGGTGATGTGTAATTAGGGACTTAACATGACTCAACTATACGCTGGCTGCATCCCCTGTTTCCCAGGCCATTTAAGCCACTTCCAATTATACAAGATTAACTTGCTTGCTAGGACTCCCAGAGAAACCTGAGGTCCCGGGCTCTGTCTCTCTCTCTCTCTCTCTCTGTCTCTGTCTCTCTCTGTGTCTCTGTCTCTCTCTCTCTGTCTCTTTCTCTCTCTCTGTCTCTCTCTCTCTCTGTCTCTCTCTCTCTGTCTCTGTCTCTCTCTCTCTCTCTTCCTCCCTCTCTCTCTTTTTCACGGCCCAGGACAGAATAACTCAGAGCTTCCCTTGGGAGGGTGCACAGGACACACAGCGAGAGGCAGAGCTCAGATCTTGCTGCTTTTCTTCCTTGGCCTCTCACACCCCCAGCCCTGCTGCCAACCCATGAAATCCTGCACCCCGGGGCGTCCCTAGGGGGGCAGTGGCCCATCTCTCTTTACAGGGAGGCAGGATTGGCAGGATTTGGCTAATAAGAACCAGCTGTGTTGTTGGTGGGTTTTACTCTGCCCCTCCCCTGCCCTTGCTCTGATAGCTGTGAGAAACTGATGACAACCTGTTTGACCTCTGACCTCCGAACTTGACCCGCTGCTAATACCTCCAGCTGCTGATTGCCGGCCGAGCCCTTTGTCTCAGGCTGTTTGGGAGCCAAGACAGACAAATGATTTCTATTTGTCCTCTGGTGCCGCGGATGGAGCTGATCGATAGGAACCGCGAATGATGTCAAGGATTTGTCACCATGGCTTATGAATGACAAAAACGCTCCTCGACCCCCCCTCTACCTTTTCCCCCTCCCCAAAGAAACACCTTTTGGGGGAAAAAAGAGTGAAAGCCAGAGAAGGCATATCGATTTTTTTTTTTTTTTTTTTTGCTTTCTTAAATAGCAGCTCGAGCCACAAAAGAGAGAAAGACAACACTTTTCTGTGCTAAAATGCAGCAAAAAGCTTCCCAGAGAACGAGACTAGTGATTAGATCAGCTATTGCATTTAAGTACCACAGCCCGCCTCACAGCACAACCGCTCAATTTCATCTGCTGAAGGCTGTACCATTTCTCCCCCATTTCTGATCATTCCAGACACAAGGGAGGCTCCCAGCAAGAAGGCACTTTGCTCTCTTCTCACTTCTTCATCTGCCTTCAGCTTGGTGACCATCTCTGTCCCTTTTTCTCCTTCAATCTTCTTCCTTTTTCCTGGTTGAGAATGGGTTGGACATCCTGGTATGTGAGTCTGAACTGGTTTCCAGCCTTTAGCTAGAGCTTATCACAGCCTTTGAATTTGGATGCTTATTTGGAAAAGAAAAGACAGAAGGTGAGGACATGATCTCAATGGCAGGGGACACACAGTTTGGGAAAGCCCCTATCGGTCTCCCATGCAGGGGTGGGGGCAAGTTTCAGAGGGAGGCTGGGGAGGCAGCCCATCCCTCTGGAAAGCTGGGAAGCCCCAAAGCAGGGAGGGCAGCAGGGCGCCCCCTCCTCCCACTTCAACATCTGACACCTTCAGTGAGAGCCTCTCTGTGCTGGCACGGGACCACAGGGCGAGTGAGATCTGTCTGCTTGTCCTTGAGAAGCTCACCCTCTAGGACAGGCGAGCAAACCGTGGCAGGGCAGCCAGATGGATGCATGCTGGGGCAGAGGAGAGAAGGGAGTGGGGAAACCTGGAGTGGCAACAAGGGTTGGTTGGGGGGGCCTTGGGATCACTAGAGGAGGGGACACTCTTGTTGAGCTTGGACAAATAAGCAGCAGTAGAAAGAGGGCCACTGCGTTCCAGGCTGTAGAGACCAAGGACCTCATCCAGCCTGTGGTGTGGTCTCTTTAGGCTATGCCTTATTGGAGGCCCCAGAGTGAGCAGCCATTGCACGAACGACTCAGAGACTCCATTTTCTCATCTGTGAAATGGACACGGCAATGGCATCCACCTCATGGGGTTGCCAAGAGTATTACACGGGATAATCCATGCAAAGTGTTGATACTGTCTTGTCATACATGTGGCTGTTCTTGTTTTTATTCTTTTTAGCCATTAATATTCGAAGACTTGCTTCCAATCTGGAGATTCCTCAGTCAGGCTGACTAAATGAGGGTGGAGAGAGATAGCTCCTACTTCCCACACACCCTAAGTAGAACCACAACCTGGGTGTAGTGGGGAAGCCAAATAAATGGGGCTCTGGCAGGATGAGGCCTCTGACCAAAGTCACAGCACGGCTCTGGAGAAGACCAGAATGACCTCTCTCCTCAAGCACAGGCCCTGGGCATAGACAGCAGAGAATGCCTGCTCCCAGATGGGGCTTAGACTGAGTAGCTACAAGGATACAAGGCTATGTAGGACTCAGTACTGATTGCTTGGACTATTGCAGTAGCCACCTACCTGGTCTTGGGTCTCTCCCATCCACTGTCTATACCACCATCAGGTTGACTGTCCCACCTCAGATCTGATCATGACACTTCTCTGTTTGGATCCCTCCAGTGGCTTCTCATTTTCTCTAGGATAAAGCAAAAACATCTTATACCAGCATTCAAGGCCACCCCGTAGTCACCTGTTTTGCATCCTGCTAACCACAAAAATCATACATCCTGTGTGGCTCTACTACCTGACCTTTGCTCAAGCTAGTTTCTCTATATGAAATGCCCTCTTCGCCTCCATTTTAGTAGGAATTCTCCTTTCTTTCTCCATTTCTTCCCACAGCACACTGTTCTTCCGTTCTAGTACTTACAGCCCTTGATCAGAATGATTCTGTTCACTTCTGTCTCCTGTCTTGATTGAGGGCTCTGAAGGCCAGGAACAACACTGTGCAGAGGCCATCACACCAGATAACTGTGTACTGAATGGAATATTTGGAAAGTGCTTGAATCTTAGAGAAAACTTAGGAAGTGGTGAGGGGTGGTGGCATGGGAGTGGGAGGTGCTGGGCTTTAACAAAAGACAATGGTAGACAAAGTAGTTTTCAGATTGATCAAAATGTGAAGTGATTAAAGTCGGGGGTTTGCCATCAGTGACTCACAAATAGCTGCTCAATTAAAATGTTTGCCAGGTCTGGTGGCTCATGCCACTCAACACTTTTTTGGGAGGCTGAGATGGGAGGATTGTTTGAGCCCAGGAGTTCAAGACCAGCCTGGGCAACATAGTGAGACTCCATCTCTACAAAAAAATTTAAAAATTAGCCAGGCTTAGTGGTGCATGCCTGTGGTCCCAGCAACTCAGGAGGCTGAGGTGCAAGGATGGTTTGAGCCTGAGAGGTCAAGGCTGCTGTGAGCTGAGATCATGCCATTGCACTCCAGCCTGAGTGACAGGGCAAGACTCTGTCTCAAAAAAAAATTTTTTTTAAACACTGAAAATACAACATACTTATTATGGAAAATTCAAGCAATATGGAAAAGTAGGTCAGATTAAGTGGCTCATGCCTGTAATCTAGCACTTTGAGAGGCCGAGGCCAGAGGATCACTTGAGGCCAGGAGTTCAAGACCAGCCTGGACAACATAGTGAGACCCTGGTCACTAGAAAAAATAAAATAAAAATTAGTTGGGTGTAATGGCATGCACCTGCAGTCCTAGCCACTTGGAAGGCTGAGGTTGGAGGATCACTTGAGTTCTGAGTTTGAGGCTACAGTGAGCTATAATTGGTCATGCCACTGTACTCAAGCCTGGTCAACAGAGTAAGACCCTGTCTCAAAAGGAAAGAAAAGAAAAGAAAAGAAAAGTAAAGAAAGAAAGAAAGAGAGAGAGAAAGAAGAAAGAATTTTAAAAGTTTAAAAATGAAAAAAGTATAAAAAGGTAGTAAAAATTCTCTTAAAATCATCTTGTATTGATTAGAACTATTTCTTCTAGCCATGGCAGAAAACAGCTCAAACTAGCTTACGTGTAAGGGGATTATTGGCTCTTGGGACAGAGGAGCGTGGTCAGGCTCAAATGATGCCCTCTGGACCTGCTCTCTCTTTCACACTGTCTCACTCTCACTCTCTGGCATCCCTTGGCTCTCCTCCATGCTGGCTTTATAGGCAGGCTTCCGCTTTGTGATTCCAGGGCAGCTACATCTATTCCAAATCTCTCATCTCTAAGCTTAGGGTCCAGCAGGGAAGAAAGACTGTCTATGACAGATTGTCTTTTCTGTAGAAGGTCACATGATATCTCCATCTCACATGCTCTTCTGCAATGTGACCTTGCAACTTCCCCATCAAGAGGTGAGGTCTAATTCCCCTCCTCTTGGATCTGAGCTGGTGAGCTGGCTTTAGTGACTCATTTGCAACCAAGAGAATGTGGCAAAGTGGTGCTGACATGGTTTCTGAGGCTAAGTCAGAAGCCTCGCCGTTTTTGCTTTGGCCTCTTAAAATACCCTCCAGAGTCTTCCCTCTTAAAGACGCTGCCCCTGGGAACAAGATGCCAAGCTGTCAGAAGTCCAAGCTACATGCAGCCCACGTGTAGGTGCTCCAGTAGACAGCTCCAAGTAAGCCCAGCCTTCCAGTGACTCCAGGTCTGAAGAGCTCTCCAGCTGATTCCTGGTCAAGTCATCTGTAGCTGGAAGTTGCAACTTCCCAGCTGAGGCCCTGGATATCATGGGGCAGAGATAAAGCATTCCAGTTGTGCCTTCTCCAAATTCCTGACAACAGAATTGGTTATAAAATGGTTGTTGTTTTACACCATGTACATTTTAGAGAGCTTTGCTATGCAACACAGTCTTTCTCAGGATCTCTAGAATAATCCATGCTGATGTCCCCTGGTCAATCCCCTTAGCCCATCCAAGGGCACAGTCAGTCATCCTAATCCCAGGGCAAGTCAGCTCCATCAGAAGGAGAACTGGGGCCACTGGGCATGCCCAGATGGTCACTGGGCACTGGTTACCCACAGAAGGTACAAACCACAGAATCCACTTCCTACCACAATTTAGCACAAATGAAGCACACTCTCCATGATCTTTTGTAACCTTTTTAAAATTCAATGGATTATGGGGCTCTGTTGATGTCAATGGATACATACATCTTTTTTTTTTTCGAGACAGGGTCTTGCTCTGTTGCCTATGCTGGAGTGTAGTGGTGCAATCATAGCTCACTACAGCCTCAAATTCCTGGGCTCAAATGATCCTCCCACCTTAGCCTCCTGAGGAGCTGGGACTCCAGGCATGTACCACCACACCTGGCTAATTTTTCCATTTTTATTTTTTGCAGATACAGGATCTCACTATATTGCCCAAGCTGGTCTTGAACTCCTGGCCTCAAATGATCCTCCTGCTTCAGCTTCCCAAAGCTCTAGGATTGGCCGGGCGCGGTGGCTCACGCCTGTAATCCCAGCACTTTGGGAGGCCGAGGCGGGCGGATCACAAGGTCAGGAGATCGAGACCACGGTGAAACCCCGTCTCTACTAAAAATACAAAAAATTAGCCGGGCGCGGTTGTGGGCGCCTGTAGTCCCAGCTACTCGGGAGGCTGAGGCAGGAGAATGGCGTGAACCCGGGAGGCGGAGCTTGCAGTGAGCCGAGATCGCGCCACTGCACTCCAGCCTGGGCTGGGCGACAGAGCGAGACTCCGTCTCAAAAAAAAAAAAAAAAAAAGCTCTAGGATTACAGGTGTGAGCCACCATGCCCCAGGCATCATTTTTAATAGTTGCATATTATTTCATTATATGAATGAAGTATAATTGATTTAACCAGCTCTCTATTTATGGATCATTAACTCGTTTCCATTTTTTTGCTATTATAAATAGTACTGAGATAAACACCATTGCATATATACCCTTGGGCACATCTTTCAGTGTTTCCTTAGGATAAATTCCAAGAAGGTGAATTGTAGATTCTAAGGTTATACACATTTTCCAGGCTTGCCAAGGTTTCTAAATTGCCTTCCAGAAATGTTTTTCTTTCCTTAATTCCTTTCCTTTCCCTTCTTTCTTTTCCTTCCTTCTTTCCTTCCTTCCTTTTCTTCCTTCCTTCCTCCTTTTTCTTTCTCTCTTTCTTCTTTTCTTTCTTCCTTCCTCCTTTCTTCTTTCTTCTTCTTTCTTCTTTCTTGCTTTTTCTCTTTCTTTTTCTTTCTTTTTTTCTTCCTCCCTTCCTCCGTTTCTTCCTTCCTTCCTTTCTTCCTTCCTTCCTTCCTTTCTTCCTCCCTCCCCTCCTCTCTCTTTTTCTTTCTTTATGAGACAGGGTCTCACTCTGTTGCCCAGGCTGGAGTACAGTGGTGCAATTATGGCTCACCAAAGGCTCAGCCTCCTGGGCTAAAGTGATCCTCCCATCACAGCCTCCTGAGTAGCTGGAACTACAGGCGTGCACTACCATGCCTGGTTAATTTTTAAATGTTTTGTAGAGATGGGGTATCACTGTGTTGCCCAGGCTGGTCTCAAACTCCTGGGCTCAAATGATCCTCCCATCTCTGCCTCCTAAAATGTTGGGATTACAGGCATGAGTCACTGTGCCTGGCCCAGAAGTGTACTTTTTTACACTGCTGTTGTCCCACCAACAAAGCACAAGAGTGGCCATTTCTCCATATCCTCAGTAACATGAAATATTTGCCAATGGGAAAAGTGAACAAATGATTCCTCATTGATGCTTTAATTTGAATTTCTTTGATTACTAGTGAGGTCAGGTACCTTCTCATATCTATTTCTTCTTTTGTAATATTGCCTGTTCATGTCCTTTGACCATTTTTGTTGTTGTTGCAGTGTTCATGTATTTTATTATTAACTCATAAAAACTTTTTATATATTAGAATGTTAACTTTTGTTGCTCATATGTCTTAGAAACATTTGTTTGTCCTATAAGTTTGTATGGGGAAGGCACTCTTTTTTTTTTTTTTTTTTTTTTTTGAGATGAAGTTTTGCTGTGTCACCCAGGCTGGAGTGTAGTGGCGCGATCTCGCCTCACTGCAACCTCTACCTCCTGGGTTCAAGCGATTCTCCTGCCTCAGCCACCTGAGTAGCTAGGACTACAGGCGTGCGCCACCGCACCCAGCTAATTTTTGTATTTTTAGTAGAGAGAGTGTTTCACCATGTTGCCCAGGCTGGTCTCGAACTCCTGACCTCATGATCCACCCGCCTTGGCCTCCCAAAGTGCTGGGAATACAGGTGTAAGCCACCGTGCGCAGCCCGGCACTCTTAAACTAATAAGCCAAGCCCCCAAATAAGACAGAATCTAAGCCTTCAAAAGTAGTTGACACCTGGCAAGAGACTTAAACCATTCTTGTCAGAGGGCATCAGCAGCCACCTAGAGAAGAAGAGAAGAATCCAGGGTGGGGGAACTGGAAAGGCCAACAGAATTGACCATCCTGAGAGGAGGCTCCAATACCTACACCAAAGGAGGCAGATGTCTCAGGAAGCCAAATGCCAAAGTAGCAGACAAAAGTCAGAACTGGGGAGGAGTGAGGCAGAAGAAACCAGGAGGCCAGGGACTCTGCCATTGTCCAAGACAGCCCCAGGCTCCATCCCAGTGCAAGGCCGCTCTCTCTGGTTGGCTCCTGCTCTAGAGGCCCTGTGGGAGCAGGGGCACCCTTGGGAGCAGTGCTAGAGGTAGGAGGCCCTTAGGGTCCCCCAAGCTTGGAGAGGCATTGCTAAGCAGCCAGAAGGGTATAAAGGTGATTTAGCCCTGGGATCATGGAGGGAGTCAGGCCATTACCAAGGAAACAATGGGACTGAGTGTTCAGTCTGAAGGGCAAGGCAAGGATCCTGTAGCCGACATTCTGCCCAAATTCTCCTTGGTGCTGAGTATGTTAGCTGTAATGGCTCTCAGCTCCCCCCATCTCTGGAGAATTGCACTGGCTGAATGGGAGCTGCCTACCCTGAAAGGTTACACATTCCTGAGAAGCCCATAACCAATGACTGATTGACACGAGGGGAGGAGAGGGTGCAAAAGGCTGGCCCCTTGCCTCAAGGAGGGACCAACTCTCTGGCTCAGCTGATGCTCCAGAGCGCCCTGTGATACCAGGTTGAATCTGGCTGAGGCTGTATCCTTGCTCATCTCTCCCCTTGCCTAATTCTGCTTCTTTCATACCCTTTCTCCTGAGACCACACCCCTGATGAATCACATGTGCCCTAATCCTTGTCTCAGACTCTGCTTCTAGGGGCCCTGTCCTATGACGGAGCCCAAGCTGCAAGTTCAGGAGCAGGATGGGATGAGATGAAAGGAGAGGGGCAGAAAGGGTGATTCGGAACCAGAGCTGGGCTATTTGAATGGGGACTGGGGCTCTCCTTGTTGGGGTGGGAGGGATATTGTAGATTGCCCAGCACTCACTGCCCCATCTACTAAAAACTGAAGCCCAAATTCCCTTTGGGAAACTACTCCTTCTCCATTCCCTAGGTGATCTGGTGGGATTATACCAACCACAGCTCCAGGGATGGGCTCTGGGTTTACTCAATCTTTGTGTCCTCCACCCTCTCCACCAGTCATACTGAGTGCTCCAGAGCATATAAACCAATCACAGCCAGTGAAATGCTGAGACTTCTGGGAAGGGAAATTCCCTCTTTTCCACTGGATTAGGCGAATATGTATCTTAGTGTGGCATAGCTATTTTTGCCAGCCACAAAGCTGAAGAATAGAGATAAACACAAGCAACTGAGCTGAGAGATGGATTCTGGTGATGTCATTTGGGCCTTGTATCAAACTTTACCCGAAGCGAGACCTACCCCTGAACTATCCCATTATGAGAATCAATAAACTCTCCCTGTTTTCTGAAGCTGAGGAACGTTTTCTGTCACTTGCAACCAAGAGTCCTAAAAGACATGTATGGTGTGCATTGAATGGTTCATGCAGGGGTCTAAAGGAACCCAGCAAGCCCATGCAAGTTAAAGCCAGGAGGGTGACCCCTAATCTGTCTTTCTTCACTCCTATTCCAGGCAACCTGCTCCCTCCCCAGGGCCATGTTGATTGGGGAAAATTGGCCAGAGTGAGGCCAGGTCAGGACAAACCCAGCACTGTTGTCATCATTCAGCATCCGTGGCCAATTCCTTCCACAGTGGCCTTCAGATTCTTTCTGCAGAACTGCCTCCCCCAGGCAGTTCATTGCTTCTTCTCCCCTCTCTGGAATGGAGCAAAGGAAGTCTATTGTAGGCGAGGAAGAACAAGGCTGTTTCCAATGCCACATCAATTAGGTGGTGAGGGAGCTTTCTTTGTTGAGTGTTTTCTCTTCAGACTAGGAGGCAGGAAGGTAAGTGGGTATGGGAGAAAGACCATGTGCTTTGGAGCTGGATAAACTTGGGCTCTGGTCCTGGCACTTCCAGCTGTGTGGCCTATTTGATGTCTCTGTGCTTCAGGTTATCCATCTGTAAAGCATGGAGAAGCATGTCACCCTTAGAGGAGCTCTAGAGCACAGAGCTGATGACGCAGCTGACTAGGTCCAGGCCAGGCCTCACTGAGGTGTATTGTCAAGGGCCAGGAGAGGGGATGCAGATCCCTAGACCTGAGAGAGGCAAGGATAAGTTCAGTTCCTGGGATTCGCAGTGGGAATGCCTGGAATTTGGCCAAGAGACAAGACAAACTGGGGCCCAGTGCACCCTCTCCCCAAGCCAGTGCAGGGTCTGGGGCTCATGGCACCTGCAGCAGGAGTTAAATGGCACCCTCTGGGGATAGGAACATGGTCCAGGCAAGCTAGGCACTACTTTTTACCCTCCTTCTTAACCAAACCAGTCTCCCAGTCACCTCTGATCCCAGCAAAAATAGTATCAAGTCAGAAGGAAGAAGGCCCCAGGGCTGGAGGCAGGGCAAAGTCCTCCCTCCAGCCCACACCTAGAGGGAGAGGCCAAAGTGACCAGGACCTCAGCTGGAAGAAGGGGCCCAGTACAGCCTCCCCGAGTAGTTTCTGCTGCCCTGGGTGGAGTAGGTGGATGTTTTCAAGCAGATCTCCTGAAAAACATAAGAGAAGGCCTTCAAAGGACAGTCCCAAGGGAGCTCCAGGGGGAGGATGTGGAGGAAGCAGGAAACTAGTGTTTACTGAGCATCTAGTAAGCACCAGGCCTGGAGCTTTAAGTCCACAATCTTAACTAATGCTCATGGCTAGCTGGGGAATAAAAATTATTCCTCTTTTGCATATGGGGAAACTGAGTCCCTTTGCCCTGAAGTATCTTGCCTGAGACCAGCTGAGGGGTGCCAAGGCCAGGATCCCAGCATCGGTAGGTTAGGCTCCCAGGAGCTCCTGCTTTCCCAAGTGGCACAGCGGCACTTCCATGGTGGCCTCTGGAGGAAGCACTGCCCTTCCTGGAGGAACCCCCTGCAGCCTTCTGAAAGCCAAGGCCTGATGTGACATCTGGAATTGGCCTGGAGCCAACCAGACTGAACCCAAGAGACAGCGCTGGCTCAGCTGCTGCAGGAGAGGAAGAGGGGCGGATCCACAGGAAGTCGGGAAATGCCCCCAACCCTGGCAACCCCCTCTCACCTTCAGCACCAACCCCCCTACCCCTTGGAGAACTGGGCCTTGTGAGGGACTGGGTAGGGGAGCTGGCCTGTGAGGAGATAGAGGTGTGCCTCCTTCCAGGGACCACTTCGTAGGGATCTCCCTCTGAATTCCTGAGTCAGTCAGGTTGAATGGAAAGAAAGCACAGAGCATGGAGTCACACAGATCTGGGTTGACCCTCAGTCCCACCATTTCCCATCTGTGTCCACAGGCCCATCACACAAACCTCTCTGGGCCTCAGATTCTTCAGATGAAAAATGGGAATGATGCCTACCTCCTGGCATCCTTGTGAGGATTGAATGAGGAGAAGCACGTGGAGATGCTGAGCGCCCTGCCTGGAACAGAGCGGACACTCAATACCTGTTAGTTCTTCATGGAACCAGGCATGGTGGCTCATTTCTCAGTGCTTTGGGAGGCCAAAGCAGGTGGATCGCTTGAAGCCAGGAGTTTGAGAACAGCCTGGGCAACATAGCAAGACCTCTGTCTCTACAAAAAAAAGAAAAAGAAAGTTTTAATTAGCCAGCTATGGTGATACATGATTGTAGTCCCAGCTACTCGGGAGGCTGAGGCAGGAGGATTGCTTGAGCCCAGGAATTAGAGGCTGCAGTGAACTGTGATTGCACCACTGTACTTCAGCCTGGGTGACATGTGAGACCTGGTTTAAAAAATAAATAAATAAATAAATGTTAGTTCTCACTCTCCATTTGAAATTCTCATGACCATGAAATCTCATCTAGCCCATTTATATGACTAAATTATAAATAATGTCTAACATTTATTGAATACATACTATGTGCTAGACATTGCTCTGAATGTTTTAATCTGTTACTTCATTTAATCCTCAAACAGTCCCATGAGGCAAATGATTATCCCTATTTGACAGATGAGGAAACCGAGACACAGATGTTAAAGCAACTTGCCCAAAGTCACACAGCTAATGAGTGGCAGAGTCAGGATTTGAATTCAGCTTAGCTTGGCTCTGAATCCTGGACAGAGAGCATGCCCCCTTTTGCCTTCCCTTTCTCCAGTCCCTTCCCATGCCCACTGTATGCTCCTAAGCCCCTTCCATGAGTAAGTGCCATGCTGGGGGGCAGAGGGAACTAAATGAGATACTCAAGGAGCTCGTGGGCCAGGGCAGGAGATAAAAGGCACAGAAACACAAGGTAAGAAGGGGGTAAATGTCACAAAAGGAAAACTGAGTTGCAAGTTGAGAAAAGGAGGGATCAATGTCAGAGACCAACATGGTGCAGGGTGGGCATCCCAGGCAAAGGCAATCTTTTTTTTTCCCCCTGAGATGGAGTTTCACTCTTGTTGCCTAGGCTGCAGTGTAATGGCATTGATGGGGGTCTGCACTAAGGTGGAGACCATGGATGAGATACTCCATAGCTCTCTCCCTGGGGGAGCAGTGGCTAAGAAAGGTCATTTGTATCTGGACAGCAGCTGGTGTCTCCTAGCTCAGCCTAGTCCCACTGGTCAGCTCAGTCTTGGTCACCTGTTCCCACCACCCAGTGATGTGGGCGGTAAGTATCATTAACCCAAGCCATGGACTCACCCTCCCTTCCAACACATCTGGCCGGATAGATGCCCCTCCTCTACTTCCGCCCCCCACTTAAGGGTAGGAAGAAATGGCTTTCAGACCAGCTAAGCCTTTTCCCCCACTGCAGAAAGGTCACAGAAACACACCTGCCACCGTCATTTTATTAATACTGCCCACTAGAACCACGTACATGTACCTCAGCCATGTGGCGTCACAGAAGTAGCATTGGACTAGGAGCTGGGAGGTTTAGGTATGGATCCCAACATGGCTGCCCATGAGCTCTGTGGCCCTCAGCAATCTATTTATGCTTTCTGAGCCTCGATTTTCCCATCTGTGACATGGGGATAAGGTGCCTCCCTTCCAGGATTGCTTTGTGGACTGAAAGGGTGTACGTGAACATCTTCTGCAAACCTTTGGAGTGCCATTTAAATGTTGAATTTTGTGTATACTCATTCATCCCACCAATCTTTGTTGGGCTCTGACTATAGGTGCCAGAGTGTGAATACACCTTTGTACTACCACATTCACGGTCCATTCCAGCCTTGCTGCCTTCCTGTCATGAGGAAGAACTTTGCGTGAAACACAAGCTATCTTCACATCCTGTCTACGACAAATAGGAAAATGGCTTAAATTAAAGGAGGAAAGATTTGATCAGGACTAACTTCCCAACGCAGGAGGCTAGTCGGTTCCTGGAAATCTTCCCAGAAGAAGAGAATCAATTAAGTATTTTGCCCAGAGTAGACACCAAATCAATTGTTGAGTGGAATTGACTCTGTCATATCATTTGCCAGGAGACAAGAGAGTTGATCCAATGACTTAGGACCCACTTTTCCATCTGACTTATATATGCCATATGCCATATATACAAACTTGCATGTTTGGTGCAGGGGAAAGAGGCTTAGGCTGACACTTAGCAGAACTGCCTCAAACCAGCTGTGTGACCTTGTAAAGATCTCATGCCCTCTTTGAGTCTCTATTGTCTCTCCTGAGTGCCAACCAGAATAAGAAATATATCTAACCTCCTAGGATAGTGATAGTGTCTGCCCTTGACATTCCACAAGTGTTTGCTAAATGAATGAATGAATGGTGAGTGAATGAATGAATGAATGAATGGCACTCAGGAACATACATGATTCATGAAAGTGCCTCTTTCTTCTCTGAGCCTGAATGGGCCCACCTGGCAGATGTGGGCATTTGGTTGCCTGTTTCCAGGTTCCCTGTCAGTTCAGGCTTCTATGATCTGCCTCTGTGCTGGAGGAGAGCAGCTGGGGGATTTGGGATCTGCATCTTCACGCCCAGCAGCTCAGGCTGCCCTCCCGTTTCAGGGCATGGACAGCAGGTATGTGCTTCTGTTCCCACGGGGCCGCCTGGCTTAGCCCGAGGCTCCCTTTGCTGGGAGAGTAGCCTGGGCTGCAGCCCTGCACTGACCTGCTCTTAACCTCCAGGAAAGTTACACAAATTCCTCCACGCTCCACTGAGAGCTGGGTTGCACAAGGTGGGGGCAGGAACAATGCTTCCCCTTGTGCCCTCAGCCTATTCCACATTAGCACACATGGAGGAGGAACACAGGAGGCAAGCTGGTGGGGGCACCTAGCTCCGGTTTCAACCATGCCTGGAAATTGGATATTCCTCCCTGGCCAGAGCTCTCTGGGCCATGAAGTGGGGCTGGAGCTCAGGTCTCAGGAGAAACCCACCCTTTCCTCCCTGTGGTTTTCCCTCTGAGACCAGTCCTGTGCCTCAGTCACAGAGCAGATCTGTGCAACTCCTTAGCATTGCATATCCCTTTGGTAAATACATCCCAGTTCTGAGATGTACTGCATGAAGATGGTAGGAAGGAAAGGGTCTACCCTGGGAACCAGGAAACCTATGTCTGGTTCTGCTGTGGCCAAGTAAGATACCAAGAATGGGACTAGCCAGGGACTGAAAATGCAGGATGTGGAGCCAGGCCACCTTGGACCAGGTATCTACTACTTTGACGCTCCATTTCCTCATCTACTGTGATGGCACCTACCTACCTGGTTTTGTTATGGGGAATAAATGAGTTCTTATGCACAACATGCTTGCTTAGAGCAGAGTTCAACAAATGCCAGCCGTATGGTTTGCTCTCCACACAGGTTTCATGGGAATTAAAGGCATGTGCAGTCTTTCATCAACTTTCAAGGGAAAAGCAAATTGTTCAAATTGTCTAAAACAGAATAGAACTACTTAAAGTACATGAAACCAGCTGTCAAAATTGTGAACCATAATCACAGTTTTGATTGCTTTCTGACAGTGTAAAAATTGCAAATTTTTCATCGGGCAAGAAAAGAAAAACAAATAATAACTACAGTCAACCCCATCCCCCCTCCCATTTGTGTTCCACATGCCCATCTGAATTAGTTTGCTCATGTTGACACATGCACAGCTTTGTATCATTTGAGACACACGTTTCTTATTCTTCCTCAGTCATTTAGTATTTAGGCTATAGTTGTAGAGTGGTTGGTTTCTTTCCAGGCAACCGCCATTGTTTGAACATAATGTCAAAACAAAAGTCTCTCTTCTTCTCCCTGACAACTTGTCACAGCTATGCCTCTGGACAGCTTCTGCCCCGTGCCCCTCTCTGTCAGTGACCTCTCTTCTGCCCCATGACCCCCTCTCCTCTTCCTTGATTCAGAATTTCCTGGAAGAGAACAAACAGGAATCATCCAGGTCCCAGAGAAAGAAAAATAATAATGACTCGGAGTGTGAGAAGTTTCAGGACCATGGACAACAGCACACATGCCCTCACCTTGTTTCCCCAACCCCCAAACATTTCGTTTATGTTATGACAATACCTCTCGGAGACTTGTTTTCCTTTTCTGTAAAAAGGACAGGGTGAGTGCTGGGCATGGCGGCTCACACTTGTAACCCCAGCACTTTGGGAGGCCGAGATGGGTGGATCACTTGAGGTCAGGAGTTCGAGACCAGCCTGGCCAACATGGTGAAACCCCATCTCTACTAAAAAAAAAAAAAAAAAAATACAGAAAAAGGGGGAATGGGGGAGGTAACTGGGAGGGTTGGAGGTGGACAAGGTCATCTGTAAGACTTCCTACAGCTCTGTGACCCACAGGCTTGCCCACATTGTGTCTTCAGAAAGAATCAAAAGTGGGAGAAGCATGTGAGTTGTGTTTTAAGGGCCAGGCCTGGAAGTTGCAGCACATCACTTCTGCTCCCATTCCATTGGTGAGGACTTTGTCATGTGGCCACCTCAAGCCACAGAGGGACTGGAAATTTTATTTATTTATTTATTTTTGACTTTTATTTTAGGTTCAGGGGTACTTGTGCAGGTTTGTTATCTAGGTAAATTGCATGTCATGTGAGTTTGGTATACAGATTATTTCATTGCCCAGGTAATAAGCATAGTACCCGATGGAGAGTTTTTCAGTCCTCTCCCTCCTCCCAACCTCCACCCTCCAGCAGGCCCCGGTGTCTGTTGTTCCCTTCTTTGTGTTCATGTCTATGCAATGTTTATCTCCCTCTTACAAGTGAGAACATGCAGTATTTGGTTTTCTGCTCCTGCGTTAGTTCATTTAGGATAATGGCCTCCAGCTCCATTCATGTTGCTGCAAAGTACATGATCTCTTTCTTTTTATGACAGAGTAGTACTCCATGGTGTATACGTACCAGGCTGGAGTGCAGTGGTGTGATCTCGGCTCATGGCAACCTCTGCCTCCCGGGCTCAAGCAATTCTCCTGCCTCAGCCTCCTGAGTAGCTGGAATTACAGGCACCCGCCACCACAACCAGCTAATTTTTCTGTATTTTTAGTATAGAAGGGTTTTGCCATGTTGTTCAGGCTGGTCTCAAACTCCTGACCTCAAGTGATCTGTCCGCCTCAGCCTCCAAAGTGCTGGGATTACAGGTGTGAGTCACCACGCCCGGTCTATATTTTCTATCCAGTCTACTGTTGATGGTTGTTTAGGTTGATTCCATGTCTTTGCTATTGTGAATAGTGTTGGAATAAGCATATATGGGCATGTGTACTTATGATAAAATGATTTATTTTCCTTTGGGTGTATACTTAATAATGGGATTGCTGGGTTGAATGGTAATTCCGTTTTAACTTCTTTGAGAAATCGCTAAACTGCTTTCCACAATGGGTGAACTAAATTTGCATTCCTACCAGCTGTGTATAAGTGTTTCCTTTCCTCCGCAAACTTGCCAGCATCTCTTACTTTTTGACTTTTAATAATAGCCATTCTGGCTGGTGTGAGATGGTATCTCATTGTGGTTTAGATCTGCATTTCTCTAATGATTAGTGACATTGAGCATTTTTTTGTATGCTTGTTGGCGATGTGTATGTCTTCTTTTGAAAAGTGTCTGTTCCTGTCTGGGGCTGGGAAATCTAGTCCCTAGCTGGGCAGCCACGTTCTGGGCTATGACTTCACTACTTTGGTTCAGCAAGTCCACCACAAACATTATCCTCCATTTAATGGATGAGGTAGAGATGTGGAAGTGGGAAATTTTGCTCAGGGAAAGAGAATTTATTGAGTCAGACACCATGCTTAGCATTTTCCTGTACACTTAAAACACCCTGGGGTCTCATCACCCAGATGCCCAATCTAATCCAGTTACTTCCCAGCCTTTGCTTGTGCTGTGTCCTCTGCCTGGAATGCCTTTGTCTTTGGATGAGTTGGTCCCACCCTTTCCTCAAGCTCAAGAACTACCTCCTTGATCATAGAATTTTAGAGCCAGAAAGAGCCTCAAAAACATTTAGGTCAGTCGGGTGCAGTGACTCGTGCTTGTAATCCACTGTGGGAGGCAGAGGCAGGAGGAATGCTTAAGGCCAGGAGTTCAAGGCCAGCCTGGGCAACACAGCAAGACCCTGTCTCTATAAAACAAACAAAAAAACACATTTAGGTCAATGATTCATTTTATAAGTGAAGAAACTGAGGCCCAGAGAGGGAAAAATACTTGCCCAAGGCCACATAGTACAGTATCTATATATTAATAGCTGCATGGCCCATAGCTAGAGTTCAGGACTCCAGGTCCAGTGCTCCTTTCAGCCCTAAGAAACCACTGCCTGCCCCACAGGTCTCTGCTTTGCCTTTGTGCCTCTTGCTCTCTGACTTTGGACATATCTCTCAGCCCCTCGAACCTCCAGATACTTAAGCTATGAAATAAAGAGCTTGAATCAGATTATCCCTAGGGGTCCATCAGAACATAGACCCAGTTCCTTCCTAGACTTTCACATCTTGGCCCCTGTCAACGATGCTGAGACATCACCCAGAAAAAATGGTGCAGACTCACCTTGTCCACTTCCTCCTGTGGGCAAATTCACAGCTGAATCAACAAAAGACCTCCTTTTTTCTCACCCACCCGGGAAGCAGGCATGGGGCTGAGCACCTTACATGCTGTATCTCGTTTCATCACAAAAATCTCTCTGGAAAGTGGGTATTATTATCCCCCGTTTTTTTAGAAGAAGAAACTGAGGCTGTAAAAGGTTAATGACTCTTTGGAACAAACAGATTAGCCTTGATCCTGGGATCCCCAAAGTAGGAAGGTAGGACAAGCGGGGGAGGATGCAGGGAGACTCGGCTTGATGCAATAAAGAACTTCCTACCAGAACTTCCTCCAGAGTGATAGGCTGTCTTGGAAAGGGGTGATTTCCTGGTCACTGGAAGTGTGCACACACTGGGTGAAAGATCAAAGGATTTTAGCACCAAGGTAGAGGCAAGGGCAAGGGAGTGGACTAGATCAGTGATTCCCAAAGTTTCTTTCAGGTGCTACATTGACCAGCATTCAATAAGATTGCTTACAGGGAAAAAAAGTTACTCCTTAAATTATTTCTCAAGCTTTCTGATTTTGACTAGGAGAAGGTCTTGGTTGGAGGCTGGTGCAGCTTGCATACCTCTTTACCACTTGGTAGTTCTTTTTCTAACAATAGACATTCAGCCTCAGGCTCAGAGCTCAGAAGCAGGTGGCAGGACTCAGCCAGGAAGGAATAACACTGAGCGTTTTTTTCTTTCTTTTTTTTTTCTTTTTCTTTTTTTTTTTTTTTTTTTTTGTCAGAGCAGAAGAACTTGAAACATTGGGTGTTGTATTTTTAAATTTTTATGGTTACCTTCTTTCATGGCAAATTATTCTGCTTTCCCCATTACCACCGTGATATGAAGTTTCATTTGAACATGAATACAGTATATTTTAAGAGAATGAACAGACAAGCCACAGACTGGGAGAAAGTACTTGCAAAACACTTATCTGATAAAGGGCTTGTTTCCAAAATGTACAACGAACTCTTAAAACTCAACAATAAGAAACAAACAACCCAACTAAAAAGTGGGCAAAAGATTTGAACAGTTACCTCTTCAGAGAAGATATCCAGATGGCAAATAAGCGTATGAAAAGATGCTTGACACCCCATGTCATTAAGGAACTGCAAATTGAAACAACAATGAGATGGCGCACACACCTATCAGAATGTCTAAAACCCCAAATACCAACAACACTAAATGCTGGCGAGGATGGAGAGCAACAACTCTTGCTCATTGCTAGTGGGAATGTGGAATGGTATGGCCACTTTGGAATACAGTTTGGTAGCTTCTTACAAAGGGAAACATAATCTCGCCATATGATCTAGTAATTGCACTCCTAGGTATTTACTCAACTCAGTTGAAACCTTACGTCCTCACAAAAAAACTGCACACAAATGTTTATAGCAGCTTTATTCATAATTGCCAAAACTTGGAGCCAGCCAAGATGTCCTTCAATAGGCGAATGGATAAACAAACTGTTGTAAATCCAAACAATGGAATATTTTTTGGTGTTAAAAAGAAAGGAGCTACCAAGCTATGAGAGGACATGTAGGATAGGGTAGAGAGGACATGGTAGGCAAACTAAGATGATATTGTTAAGTGAAATAAGCTAGTCTAAAAGACCACATGCTATATTCCAATTATATGGCATTTTGCAAAAAGCAAAACTGTCGAGATAGTAAAATGATCAGTAGTGGCTAGGGGTTTGGAGGGGTGGGGAGAGGGATGAACAGCGGATTTTTAAGGCAGTGAAACTATTCTATGTGATATTATAATGGTGGACCCATGAAATTATACATTCATTAAAATGTATGCCCAACAGAAATGTGGTCATGGGTCCACCAAAATACACGAACAGGACTGTCCACAGTGGCCCTGTTTTTAATAGCCTCAAACCAGAAATAATTCAAATGTCTACCAACAGGGGAATGGATAAACACATTGTGGTGTACTCATACCATTGAGTACTAGGCAGCATGAACGAGGAAAAACTACTGCCTTGCCCAACAACATGGGTGAAGCTCACAGATACGACGTTGAGTGAGGGAAGCAAGACAAAGACGAGGACCTTCTGGATGAGTCAGTGTATGGGAAGTTCAAACACATGAAACTAATCTATGGTTACTTTTGTGTGGCACTGAGTGGGAGGGGCTATGAGGGAGGCTTCTGGGTGCCGAAAATATTTCATATTTCGGGGGCAGACTGCACGGGTGAATACACAAGTGAAAACTGATGAAGCTGTACGCTTAAGATATATGCACTTTATTTTAAGTTTAAAAATACCAGGGAACTTAGAAATGGCCAACATTGTGAGAGCAGAATGCAAATGACTAAAGCTTAGAAAACAGTGGGTGAGAAGTTCTTTCAAGGGTTTACTGTCCTGAGAATGAGATCCTCTAACTGCAGCACCACCACCCACTCCCCGCCCTGGGCCTCAAGGCCCTAAGGTCAGGGGGTGACCTGTTCCTTATCTGGCCTGTTGATCAGTGGAGGCACCAGGTTTAGGGGGTCAGACACCAGTTGCCACCCCGTCCCCAGGGCCAGCTTTGAGCCCTGAAACATGAGGCCTCAGGATCACGAGGGCAGATTCCTGCCTGAGCCTTTACAAACAAACTGGAGGCCTTTGGGGATGCACATGCTGCCATTTCCCCCACTGCTCATCCCCCACGGCATGGTGAGTTTTCTCCTGGGCCTCTCCCGGCCTGCTGCCATCTTGCAGTCAAGCGTCATCCAACATCTCCCCATGGGCTTGGCCCCAGCCTCATTTTCATCCACCTGGTCTTCACTGGCTCTTCTGCAGATTCACTGTGGAACAGGTCACTTCCTTTTACCTCCCCATACCTCATTTCTATCTCTGCAAAGTGTAGGAACAGAGAGGATTCAGGAACCACTCGGCTAGAAGCACAGACCAGCCCTTCCAACGGTGTGTTCCATTCTGCAACACCCCAGGCAGTTACTCAACCTCTGTCTAAACACCTGCTATCAGAGGGAGCTCACCTCTGGCTGATGGAAAGTGCTTCCTAGAAATAAGAGCAGCTAGTATGGACCCATTTTTGGAAAAAAAAAAAAAAAAAAAAATTCAATGATCTACCATCTACAAATTGATCTAAATATCTAAATATGTGTATAAATATCTAAACACATATATGCCTACTATGCATAGATAAGTTCTCTCTGGAAGGCTACACAATAAAAGAAGCAAGATGTACTCTCCACTCTGACCCATTTGCACCTTTTGAATTTTGTACTATGTGAGAACACTACCTAGTAAAAGTAGACAGAAGATGTCTGAAAAAAAGCTCTGGCCAAGCATGGTGGCTCACACCTGTAGTTCCAGCAGTTTGGGAGGCTGAAGCCAGATGCTCACTTGAGCCCAGGAATTCAAGGTTACAGTGAGCTGTGATTGTGCCACTGCACTCCAACCTGGGTGACAGAGCAAGATCCTGCCAAAAAGGAAAGAAAGAGAGAGGAGGGAGGGAGGGAGGGAAAGAAGGAAGGAGGGAGGGAGAGAAGGGAAGGGAAGGGAGGGAGGGAGGGAGGGAGGGAGGGAGGAAGGAAGGAAGGAAGGAAGGAAGGAAGGAAGGAAGGAAGGAAGGAAGGAAGGAAGGAAGGAAGGAAGGCAGGCAGGCAAAAGTTCTAGTTCTTACCCTCCTTGGCCATACCTCAACCACCAGACCACCCGCTTGACTTGGGTGAGATTAAGACTTTGAAGACAGATGTTTGAGCCTCCATCCCCCTCTGTCAGTACTTGTGAGACAGTCGCAAATTGCATATCTTCTCTGCACCAAGGTTTCTTTGCTTATAAGATGTGAGACTAACAATGTCTGCCTGCTGGGTTACTGTGAGTTTTCAGTAAGGCAATGTCTGGCTCAGAATAGGTGGCTGCGTAATAAAGTTTAATTATTGTTATTTAATCTTGTCTCCTTATTTTGCTTGCATAGGTATACCTTTTGATTTACAAACTATTCTATTTAACTCTCATGAAGGGCAATGTTGGGGGTTTTTTTGTTTGTTTGTTTTTTCTTAGATAGGGTCTCACTCTGTCACCCAGCTGGAGTAGTGGCAAAATCACAGCTCACTGCAGCCTCAAAGCTCCTGGGTTCAAGCGATCCTCCTGCCTCAGCCTTCCAAGTAGCTGGGACTATAGGCATGTGCCACCATGCCCAGCTAATATTTTTATTTTTCTTTTTAATTTTTTTGAGACGCAGTCTCGCTCTGTCACTCAGACCACACTCTAGTGCAGTGGCACAATCTTGGCTGGCTGCAACCTCTGTACTCCCAGGTTCAAGCAATTCAGCCTCTAGAGTAGCTGAGATCGCAGGCGTGCTTTACCATTACTGGGAAATTTTTGTATTTTCAGTAGAGAAGGGGTTTCGCCATGTTGGCCAGGCTGGTCTCAAACTCCTGACCTTAAGTGATCCGCTTTTCTCGGCCTCCCAAAGTGCTGGGATTACAGGCATGAACCACCACACCTGGCCTTTTTTGTCTTTCTTTTTTAGGGAGACAAGATCTCACTCTGTCACTCAGGCTGGAGTGCAATGGCACAATCTGCAGCCTCCACACCCCTGGATCAAGTGATCCTCCCACCTCAGCCTCCCTAGCAGCTGAGACTACAGGTGTGCACCACCACTCCCAGCTCATTGTTTTTTAAATTTGTTATAGAGACGGGGGTCTCACGATGTCTCAAACTCCGGAGCTCAAGCAATCCTCCTGCCTTGGCTTCCCAAAGTGCTGGGATTACAGGCCTGAGTCACCACATCTGGCCACAATGTTGGGTGTTTTTAACCCCATTTTACAGATAAGAAACTGAGGCTCCGTGGCTTGGCCAAGGTTACCCAGCTGATAGGTTGCCAAGCCAAGAATCAGGCCTCCAAGAATCAGGCCTCCACAACGTCTGTGGCACTTTCTTCCTCCCTAAGCTACCTCTGGGTCTGGAATCTTTGTTCGGCATCTTAAATTATTCTGAGTGCCACAGAGGTGCCTCTGCCCCTTTCCCTTCTCCCCTCACCTCTGTTACTCCAGTAGCATCTTTTCTGAGCCCTTGCCCTGGAAACCTGGGTATTCTGCGAAGTCAGGGAAGAGAGGGGGATAGGGCTTTCTCCATAGTCCAGACAGGGCCAGGCTTTACCCCAGAGAAAGCTGAGGCCCCTGAGACTTGGTTGGAAGAGACCAGGAGAACAGATCAGGAAACTCAATGGTCCCAGAGCCGTATGAAGATGTCACCATGAGAGGCCAGAACAGGAAAGGCAGCTGTAATTAAGACCTCGATGGAGGTCAGCGTGGGCCAGGAAGCCAGCTCCCGGGCCTCAGACCTGGCCCAGACACTGGAGGGCAGTGATTCCTCCAGATTCCCTCTGGCTGTAAGGAATCAGCAAGGAGGCTCTCCATCCCCAGGGAGGATGTGTTTGTAGTTTATTCCATTAAAGTTCATCTTGCCCCTGGGCTCCAGAGGGTTTGGCTCACATCTGTCATGCTCAGCAGCACCTGGCATAGGCAGAGCTGGTACACGCAAGGCGCCTGCTATTTGTCAAATGGCTAACTGGTACCCCATAGGCTTTCCCATTCACCGTGGCCTCTGCACACTGCTGCCTCCAGCACTCACCCATTTCTGCATACTCAGACCATCCCAGTGTCTGGGACCTTCTGGCTGAAGTTTCTCCTGCATCCTCCCTGTGGTAGCCTCACCCCTGCTCCTCTGAGGTCAATGGAACCTCTGGAGGGAGGCATGGGTGATATGGACCAGAAGCCATGGCAGAGTTACTACAGCTCCCTCAGCTCCCAGTGTGGAGGAGAAAATCACCGCTGTAAATTTCCCCAACAGCGCCCCGCCCAGCTCCTCCTCCCTGATTCCAGCCCCTTAGCTCATGATTTATAGCAGGAGCCTCAGTGGCCTCCTCTGCAGGAGGAAAGCAGGCACCTGCAGCCTGCACGGAGGAGTCATCTCACCCCAGGCCTGGGGTGGGGACCCCAGACGTTCACCAACACCCCTCATCCCCTGCCCCTGTCGCCACAGAAGGCAAGGCTCTTCTGCCTCTCAGCGGGCATCCTCTGCTGCAGTCCCCATCACCCTGCCCACCACACCGTGGCTTCCCTGAACCCTGAGACCTCTGGAAGGGGAAGCCAGGAAGCTGCACCTCCCACAGCAGCTCATTCCACAGCCACTCAACTTGACCTCCAGTTTTCCATCTGTCCAATGGGACATTGGGGGATGACTGAAACGGGAATGACTCCAGCC
This sequence comes from Macaca mulatta, assembly GCF_049350105.2. NCBI lineage: Eukaryota > Metazoa > Chordata > Mammalia > Primates > Cercopithecidae > Macaca > Macaca mulatta. The sequence goes on from NC_133421.1 coordinate 47,517,460, forward strand.
AGGGGCCCTGCTGGAGGACAGGAGAGAAACACAGAATTTTTTTTTTTTCCATTCATTCATTCATTCACTCACTCACTCACTCACAGCCATGGGGACACAGATTGCACAGAAAGGGGGCTGTGAAGTCCTGGCCTTATCCCACCACGTGAGATGGGGAAAGAGCACTGGGCTACAAGCCCAGAAGTCTGGATTCTGGTCCCAGCTCTGGGTAAATGTCCGGCCCTTTCCACGTGTCAGTTCCTCCATCTGTAAAATGGGGGCTTGGGTCAGGTGGCACCTGAGGGTTTAGGATGAACCTAAGGGGACACCTCTCCACACCTATGCCCCCTGGACTCGGCCTCACATCCGGGGCTGGCACTCACTGTCTGGCTCCACAAGTAGCACTCTGCATTCGAGTCACGTTATATTCCCCTCTCCTACTCCCCACTTCTGGAGGAGGCCAAGAATGGGGCCTGCTGTCCTAGACCCATTCATTCATAAGGTAAAGGGCATGGGTGGTGGCTGACACGGTGTCCCTGTCACTCCTGGGGCTGTCCCACAGCAAAGGCCCCCTCCCCATCTCACCCTGAAAGCACAGGCTCCTGGAAGGCCTCCTACCACCACCAGCAGCAAGACTTTGCCTCTGCCTCCTTGTTCCCTCCCAAATCTACCCCAAGGCAGAAGCCACACCCCTCCCCACGAACCACTGCCCAAACCAGGCTAGCTTTCCTCCAGCTCCGGCAGGAACCTGGGAGCCAGGCAGCTTCTGAGAGGTCTGGGCTGGGGGCACATCTCCTCTGCCCACCCCCAGCAGCAGGTAGGCATCGAGGTTACTCCCTAGATCAGGGTCCCAGGGATCAGAAAGAGGACTGAGTGATAAAATGACCAAGGGAGGGGGACAAGCCCTGAAGTTCCTGTAAACGTTCAATGAACTGAAAGCAGTTCCTCCGGCCACAGGGCTCGGGGCAGCACACTGGGCCTGCTGGTCCCTGTGAGCCGAGGGTTCTCTAAGGCCCTTGTTTACTAGTAATGTCATCAGTACCAGGACACAGAGGATCCAAATGTACTTCAGCCAAGTTCTGAATGGATTTTTGCTGGCAAATATCTTATTCTTTCAATGCCAAATTCCCCAGGACGATCTGTCTTTTTCCATCAGACTGAGGGGTTCCCAAGGCAGAGTTTACCTCTGCCATCAGACTGTGGGTTCTCCTAAATAATAATAATGATAGCCATACCTACTGAGCCCAGCCCTGCTGTACGTACTTTACCCACAATATCACAACAACCTTAAAAACGGTGTGCTGCTGTCATCTCCAATGTACAGATAAGGAAATGAAGTTCAAACAGGTTGAGCTACTTGGCCAAAGCAATAGATCACAACCAAATTCAAATCCCAGGTCTGCCGTGGAAGCCCGAGCTCCACCCATGCTGCTTCTGAGAGTTAGAGGTTGGGGGCCCACACCTTTGATCTACTCCTTTTGCAATACAGAGGCCCAGAGACAGGGAAAAAAATGCCCAAGTTTGCACAGCAAGATAGAAGCAATCTTGATGCCCAAACCCAGTTTCCTGGTTTCCTGAGGGCCTATCCTGGATTCTAGTCCGCGTGCAGCCAGACCCTACTCAGCCTTAGGATAGAGTGGCTCCCAGCACCCAGAAAACCTCCCCACCCCCTCCCCACCCCCAGCTTCCCTGTGCATAGAGAAGCCAGGTCTCCTTCACTCCATGGCTATTTGTCAGTGGTCTGTAAGCTCTTCCTGTAACACACACACATTCGCGGTTCAGGTCAGCAAAAGCCAAGCATATAATTTTTCATTTTTATATCAATCCGTGTTCTTAGGCATCAGTTTTACCCTCCTGGAATTCAGCTCAGCTGATGGTGAAATCACTTCCCTTCCCTGAGATCTGATCTTGCATGAGAGGCAGGCGGATGGCCTGGATCCCCTCAGGGTAGGGGACCCGCTGACTCAGGGAGTGGTTTGTCTCAGGTATCGGAACATAGAGGATCCAAATCCACTTAAGTCAAGTTATGAGTGAACTTTTGCCTGCAAATATCTTATTTTCTCAATGCCTATAAGCGCACAAGGACAGGGTCTGTTTATTTTCCATCAGACTAGGGGGTTCCCAAGGCAGACTTGTACCTCTCCCATCTGATTATGGGTTCTCCTAAAACAGGAATTCGGTCTCCCCTATGAGACTGAGGGCTCTCCCAGGCCAGAGGTGTGACTCCTTCATTAAACTGGTTATTCCCCAAGGATAACACTGTCTCCCCCATCAGATTAGCTAACCCCTGAGGATAATGCTATCTCCCCCATCAGACTGAGTAGAGTCTATATCCCCTCCAGTCAGTCCCCATCCTGGGCATGGCTGAATCTATACCATTTGGCACAGGGCAGCTTCTCACAGAAGAAAGCTTCAGATGGCAGGAAAACTCCCGTCTCCCTCCCACCCCATCCCCAGGGAGCCAAACCAATAGAGGCTGCTGTGAAGGCTCCTGGGGGCCTGTCCCAGACTAGCGAGGTCCAGCCAGGCCCACAAGCTCCTCTCACTGCCTTCCACCCCCACTGGGCAGCCCAGCACCCCCTGACCTCATGGCCTTCCATCATGGGAGATCTATAACGTTTACAATCCCAAAACAAAAGACCCCGAGAGCCGAGGACAGAATTCATCTTCCCAGCTGACAAGCCCCGTTAATTAACGACTTAGAAATCGATGACGAGAAGGGACAGGCGGCAAATGACACCTTATCGTGGGCCAGGAAGAGGGAGGGAATGTCCAGGGACTGGTGGACGCGCACCGTGGGGCTGGCTGGGCGCCTGGGAGAGCCACCCTCCCATCTGTCTCTGTCACTTCAAACGCGGTCAACTACCTCCCAAACCAGAAATTCTCATTTCCCACCATGGCAGACCCCCAAGAAAAGTGGGGAGGGATTGTACTCAAAGAGCAAAGGGAAAGTAATTTATGGAGCACCTTCCATGTGCCGGGCACTGAGCTAGGGGCTTCTCGTTCCTTATAACCTCTCACAGCAACCAGGGCGGGGAGGCTTCCTGATTCCCATTTTAGGGATGAGAAAATTCAGGGGCGGAGGAAAGTCAACCTAAGGTTGACTAAGGTTGGGGTTGTGTTTTTAAATGCCTGCTACAGGTTGATGAAACCAGCTCTGCTTCTAGGGAGGCAACTTGATTAAAGCAAAGAGCTCTGGATTTGAGAGCAGAAGACCTGAGACTAACCCCTGTCTCCATCCCCACTGTCTGTGTAACATCAGACAAGTTACTTAATGTCTCCAAGCCTCCATTCCCTCATCTGTAGCAGAAAGAGAATCCCTCACCCTTTCCTTACCACATACAGGAGTCACACACTCTTGTGGAGGAGCTTGGGCTGCCTAAGGCCTACGCTTGGGTAAGGGTCAGATGTTATTTTCTGCTCATCACCCCTACCCAACTTTGGGGCAAGATACGGGATGAAATGGTATGAAAATCCAGAAGGGAAGGCTTGGGAGGGCCCAAGAGTGTCCATCAAAGATAGGAGGGCAGGGGCCGGGCGCGGTGGCTCACACCTATAATCCCAGCACTTTGGGAAGCCGAGGCAGGCGGATCACTTGAGATCAGGAGTTCCAGACCAGCCTGGCCAACATGGTGAAACCCCCGTCTCTACTAAAAATACAAAAATTAGCTACGCATAGTAGTACGCACCTGTAATCCCAGCTACTCAGGAGGCTGAGGCAGGAGAATTGCTTGAACCTGGGAGGCGGAGGTTGCAGTGAGCCAAGATCGCACCACTGCACTCCAGACTGGGCAACAGAGCGAGACTCCATCTCAAAAAACAAACAAAACAGATGGGAGGGTGGGGCTGGAAAACAGCCCCCTTGGGCCCACCTGTGAGTCCAGTCTTTCTGTAAATAACGGACATAACAGGCCTGGCACGGTGGTTTACACCTGTAATCCCAGCGCTTTGGGAGGCTGAGGTGAGTGGATCACCTGAGGTCAGGAGTTTGAAATCAGCCTGGCCAACATGGTGAAACCCCGTCTCCACAAAAATACAAAAATTAGCCGGGCATGATGGCAGGTGTTTGTAATTCGAGCTACTTGGAAGATTGAGGCAGGAGAACTGCTTGAACCTGGCAGGTGGCGGTTGCAGTGATCGGAGATCACACCACTGCACTCCAGCCTGGGCAACAGAGCGAGACTCCATCTCAAAAAAAAGAAGAAGATAACAAAGGTGCCTACTTTGTGGAAGTTACTGTGAAGTTGAGACAGACAATGCCAGCAAAGGACTTAGCACGGCCTGGGACATAGTAAGTGTCCAATACATGTCAGCAAGGGTCAGTGTTCTCCCATCCCTTCTCCCTCTCCCAAATCAATGTTTACAGAGATGTGTCAGAGTGAGGATCAAATAAAATGCGTGGAGCACCTGCCTGACCCAGGACTCCTTGCTGAGGGCCCCTGGGGATGGGGGGAGCACAGCTCCTGCTCTTGAAGAAGACCCTGAAAATGGAGCTCACAGTTACCATCCGCTATGAGGAGTTCAATGCTGGGACACGGACTGGGTTCTCAGCGAGCCCAGAGCGGGCGCTGTCTGGCTTGGAAGAGTGAGTAGGAGACATCGTGGTGGGATGTGAGGAAAGGGACTCAGCAAGATAGGCTGAGGGAATCCTGGTGCCCCAAGACTGATGCCTCCCCTTCTTCCACCCAGTCCAGAGTCAGCAGAGTCCAGGAGATGTCTGGGAAAATTGGGAGTCCCAGAGGCTGCTGGGAGTGTGAGGGTGGGGGCGGGCAGGATAAAAGCCTAGAGGGGCTGGGGCCAAATGGAGAAGGGCCCAGGATACCACAGTACGCTGGAGAGTGAGAGCCGCAGCTTCTGGGTGTATCAAATGGGGCCAGGTTCCAAAGAAGAGGCACCCACAGCAAACAAGCACAGGAAACGAAACTTCACCTCCCATTTGCATTTGCCACAGGAAGGTGGGCCGGGCCCAGTGGTTCACACCTATAATCCCAGCACTTTGGGAGGCTGAGGCAGGCAGATCACTTGAGATTAGGAGTTGGAGACCAGCCTGGCCAACATGGCAAAATCCCATCTCTACTAAAAACACAAAAATTAGCAAACAGGCATGTGATCCCAGCTACTTGGAAGACTGAGGCAGGAGAATCGCTCGAACCCAGGAGGCAGAGGTTGCCGTGAGCCGAGATCATGCCACTGCACTCCAGCCTGGGCGATAGAGGGAGACTCTGTCTCAAAACCAACCAACCAACCACACGAAGCTATCACTCCATCATACTGGGATGGCTATAATTAAAACAGAAACACACAGAAAATAAGCATTGGAGAGGATGTGGCAATACTGGAAACCTTGTGTATTGCTGGTGGGACTGTAACATGGTGCAGCCACTGTGGAAAACAATTTGGAGATTCCTTAGAAAGTGAAACCTAAAATTACCATATGATAGCAAGTCTGTTCCTAGGTATAGAGCCAAAGGAACTGAACACAGCGACTCAAACAGATACTTGTATATACCCATGTTCATTGCAGCATTATTCACGACGGCCAAACTGAAGTGTCCATCAATCAATGAATGGAAACACAAAATGTGACACAGACATAGGATGGAATACTGAGCACCATTAAGAAGAATTAAGTTATGACACATGCTACAACATGGATAAACCTTGAGGACACAATGCTAAGTGAAATAAGCCAGGCACAAAAGGACATATATTGTATAATTCCACTTACAGGAAATATCTAGAAAAGGTAAATTCATAGAGACAGAAAGTAGATGTTACCAGGGGCTGTGGGAAGAAGAGAATTGAAGTTATTGCTTAATGGGTGCAGGGTTTCTGTTTGGGGAAGTGAAAAGTTTTAGAAACAGAGTGGTCGTGGTTGTACAGCACTGTGAAATGTAATTAATGCCACTGAATTGTATCCTTAAAAATGGTTAAAATGGTATAAGTTATATATGTTTTACCACAACGTTTAAAAAGACTTTAAAAATCCAACAGGAAAAAATGGTGCTAAAGATCTTTTTGGCAAGAATTCTGCTTTGTCTTCTTAGGGATTCCTTCCTAGGGATCAAGGAGCCCTATACTAGGGGGACCCTCTGAATCGAGGCTGGAAGAATGATGCCAGCCCGTCTGCCCCCAAAACTCCTACCCCACCCCTTTCCCCCAGCCTAAGCCATGGGGGGAAAGTTGGCCAGGCCTGGACAAGCCTGGGCCTTCCTCTCGGAGCAGATGGCTTCACTCTACTCCCCTCCCCCTGCTTTCTCCCCCACCCCCAGCCCCCTTAAAGAAGAAGAGACCTTTCCAGAATACGTCATCTCACCGGAGCCGTAAATGTCAAATTTAAATTCATACTTTGTACCACCTTTGATTTCAAAGCGGATTACACCTCAGTGGTGAAAGGCGGCCGCGGTGCGGAGCCTGAGAGGCCTCCTGGGCCTCTGCTGGCCCGAAGCATTGTTAACTCCTTCCAACTCATTAGCTCTAATCCCGATGGCACTGAGTAAGGGGCCCTGGGCCGCACCCGGCACTCAGGACCATATGTGCCATTGTATCACTCCTCGGCTAATCCAGCACCCGTCGCAGGCACTGGCCCAGGGGAAAGGGGCTGTGGCCACCCGCTCTGGCCTGGGAGTGTGTCCTGGCCCTCAGTGAGGGAGCGGGAGGAGGCAGGCAGGCGTTCAGCCCCAGAACCCCCACAGAGCCTTTGAGGATCAGGACGAAGGGACCACAGAGTGGGGAGGAGGGGGCAAGGGTCTTGGGAGAGGTGGAAGGACAGACAGACGTCAATCGGTGCTGCGTGCGTTTTCTCTCTCACAGTATACACTCACTATACACACCTATTCACACATCCACACTCACACTCCGTCACACACCAGCACACTCACTAGACACACCTACTCACACATCCACACTCACACTCCGTCACACACCAGCACACTCACTATACACACCTATTCACACATCCACACTCACACTCCGTCACACACCAGCACACTCACTATACACACCTACTCACACATCCACACTCACACTCCGTCACACACCAGCACACTCACTATACACACCTATTCACACATCCACACTCACACTCCGTCACACACCAGCACACTCACTATACACACCTACTCACACATCCACACTCACACTCCGTCACACACCAGCACACTCACTATACACACCTATTCACACATCCACACTCACACTCCGTCACACACCAGCACACTCACTATACACACCTATTCACACATGCATGCGCGTGCTCCATCACACATCGCCACACTCACTATACACACCTACTCACACATCCACACACACTCCATCACACACCAGCACGCTCACATATACACATATACACACCTATTCACACATCCACACTCACATATACACACCTATTCATACATCCATGTTCACTCTCCATCACACATCAACACAGTCACTATACACACCTATTCACACATGCACACTCACACTCCGTCACACACCAGCACACTCACTATACACACCTATTCACACATGCATGCGCGTGCTCCATCACACACTGGCACACCCACTATACACACCTATTCACACATGCACACTCACACTCTGTCACACAGCACACTATATACACCTATTCACACATCCACATTCACATATACACACCTATTCATACATCCATGTTCACACTCCATCACACATCAACACAGTCACTATACACACCTATTCACACATGCACACTCACACTCCATCACACACTGGCACACTCACTATACACACCTATTCACACATGCACACTCACACTCCATCACACACCGGCACACCCACTATACACACCTATTCACACATACACGCTCACATTCTGTCACACAGCACACTATATACACCTATTCACACATCCACACTCACATATACACACCTATTCATACATCCATGTTCACACTCCATCACACATCAACACAGTCACTATACACACCTATTCACACATGCACACTCACACTCCATCACACACTGGCACACTCACTATACACACCTATTCACACATGCACACTCACACTCCATCACACACTGGCACACCCACTATACACACCTATTCACACATGCACACTCACACTCTGTCACACAGCACACTATATACACCTAGTCACACATCCACACTCACATATACACACCTATTCATACATCCACGTTCACACTCCATCACACACCAGCACAGTAACTATACACACCTATTCACACATGCATGCTCGTGCTCCATCACACACTGCCACACTCACTATACACACTTATTCACATATCCACACTCACACTCTGTCACACACTGGCACAGTCACTATACACACCTATTCACACATGCACGCGTGTGCTCCATCACGCATCGCCACACTCACTATTCACACCTACTCACATATACACACACTCCATCATACACCATCACACTCACATATACACCTATACACACCTATTCACACATCCACACACACTCTGTTACACACCAGCACACTCGCTATACACACCTATTCACTCATCCACACACACTCTGTCACACACCAGCACACTATATACACCTATTCACACATCCACACTCACATATACACACCTATTCATACATCCACATTCACACTTCATCACACACCAGCAGAGTCACAGTCACTATACACACCTATTCACACATGCACACTCACACTCCATCACACACTGGCACACTCACTATACACACCTATTAACACATGCATGCTCACACTCCGTCACACATCAGCACACTACATACACCTATTCACACATCCACACTCACATATACACACCTTTTCATACATCCACGTTCACACTCCATCACACATCAGCACAGTTACTATACACACATATTCACACATCCACACTCACACTCCATCACACACTGGCACACTCACTATACACACCTATTCACACATGCACGCTCATGCTCCATCACACAGTCACACTCACTATACACACCTATTCACACATCCACACTCACATATACACACCTTTTCATACATCCACGTTCACACTCCATCACACATCAGCACAGTCACTATACACACATATTCAAACATCCACACTCACACTCCATCACACACTGGCACACTCACTATACATACCTATTCACACATGCATGCTCATGTTCCATCACACACTGCCACACTCACTATACACACCTATTCACGTATCCACACTCACACTCCGTCACACACCTTGCTCACTATACTCACCTATTCACACATCCACACTCACACTCTGTCACACACCAGCACACTACACCTATTCACACATTCACACTCACATATACACATCTATTCATACATTCATGTTCACACTCTATCACACACCAGCACAGTCATTATACATATCTATTCACACATGCACACTCACACTCCATCACACACTGGCACACTCACTATACACACCTATTCACACATGCACACACACTCCATCACACACTGACACACTCACTATACACACCTATTCACACATGCACACACACTCCATCACACACTGGCACACTCACTATACACACCTATTCACACATGCACACTCACATATACACACCTATTCACACATCCACACTCACACTCTGTCACAGACTGGTACACTCACTATACACACCTATTCAAACATCTACACTCACATACACACCTATTCACACATCCACATTCACACTCCATCACACACCAGCACAGTCACTATACACACCTATTCACACATGCACATTCACACTCCATCACACACTGGCACACTCACTATCACACCTATTCACACAACCACACATCCGTCACAGACTGGCACACTCACATATACACACCTATCCACATATCCACACTCACACTCCGTCACATACCAGCACACTCACTATACACACCTATTCACACATCCACACTCACACTCCATCACACACCAGCACACTATACACACCTATCCACACATCCACACTCACACTCCATCGCACACTGGCACACTTACTGTCATACAGCACCCTGCACCCACAGCATCTATGCACCTACACACTGTGCACACACAGATGCAACACCTGTACACACTCACAATACCAACACCCAGAGGCACACCTTGGCACCTACACACACATCCACATTCATGTACCCTCAATACAGCCGCATTCTCACACTGTGTCTACCCATCTACACACATGCACACACATATCCATGCACTCGTGGACACCCAGTCCACTCTGCAGAATGTCCCTGTTTGTTTTAAAAAAATAAAAGCGCTCCTGGCATCTTTTCCCCTGACCTTTCGAATGTCCAGAATGTCAGAGCTGGAAGAGACTTTAAAGAGAACCAAGTCTGCCTGTCTCACTTACCGGTGGGTAGACTGAACCTCAGCTGCAGTGCAGCCCAGCCCTTCCCAGCCTGGTGACATCACACAATGTTCTTAATGCCACGAAGGCCCTGCTTCCTCTGCTAACGAAAGAAGTTCAACATTCTAATGAATTTAAAAATAAAAAAAAAGTATAATAGCACCTGCCCTGCAAGATTCTTACCAGGATGAAATGAGACAATGTGCCTCCAAGCGTTTTATGAATGTGAAAGCACCCTACACAAATGTGTAAATGTCGTAAATGGGTTCCCAGGACCACCTGTAAATAAGCAGCAATGGAAGACTAGAACCTAGAGCTTTGGGCTCTGCCCAGGCGTCCCATGGTCCTCAACTTTTCAAAAGAAAGATGGGGCAGCAGCCCAGACCCGGAAGGCTCTGGGTAATACGGGAAGAACAGGCTACAGCTGGGGCTGGTCGTGGTGCGGGGCTGCTTACTCAGGCCCCACCCACACAGTGGTCTCAGGCTTAGGAGAAATCAAGTTTCCAGGTGAAAAGAGTAAACTAGGCCTGTCTGACCACTGATATCTACCCAGGCCTGGGCTCCAAGCTCTCAGTGCTCGCTCTCTAAGGAGAATCTGCTGGAACAGTCTGGCTGAAGGTGACATTTAGTTAGGATAGGGGGCAGAGGCCAACATGTCATTGATCCTGTCCCCAAAAAAGGGGACAGACACATGCAACACCGTAGGCTAACCATATGCAGAGGTACTAGCACAGCACCATCTATCTGTCTGTCTTTCTGTCTGCCTGTACACATTTAGGGGTGTGGAGGGAGTGAACAGAGGTTAAAGCTGGTTGGAGAGGGGTTGGGTCTGTTTCTTCTGATTTTTCTCTTAAGCTAAGAAAATACATGTACACTTATAGATCAGTGGTGTGTTAGAGCCAATCATGGTTGTCTCTTTCGAAGGCCATGTTCAGTGACATCAGGTTAGTAATTTGAAATTCATCGTGGTGGGAGTAGTTATACCACGGAAATTGGCAAACACTTCAAATTAGGACTCCCTCCATTCCTCAAATCAATTGTTAAACATTTACTAGCACAGAACTGCGCAACATGTTCCCTGCTCCCCACTGGGAAACGTATGCCCCTTGAACTTTAAACCCAGGTTACCTTAAGTACCTGAACTCTCCCCTCCAGCCAATGCCTCTCCATCTTCTTCCCCATCGGAGCCTCAGCTTCCTCAACCATAAAATTAGGAGAATGATGATAGCATCTGGAGCAGAGCCTCTTGAACTTCAATGTGCACACGAATCACTGGAGGATCCTGCTAAGATGCAGATTCTGATTAGTCCGCGTCTTAGTCCACTTCTGCTGCTATAATGAAAATATCACAGACTGGGTAATATATAAATAATAGAAATTTATTTTTTGCAGTTCTAGAGGCTGGGAAGTCCAAGATCAAGGCACTGGTAGATTCTGTGTCTGGGAGGGCTGCTCTCTGCTTCCAGCACAGCACATTGCTACTATGTCCACACATGGCAGAAAGCAGAGGGGCAAAAAGGGCCTGGTTAGTTCCTTCAAGCCCTTTTATAAGGGTACTAATCATGAGGGTGGGGGCCTCGTGACTTATTCATCTCCTACAGGCCCCACCTCCTAATACTGTTGCACTGGGGATTCAGTTTCAACATGAATTTTGAGGAGACAGAGACATCGAAACCATAGCGGCCAGTTCAGGACGGGACCCAAGATTTTACATTTCTGACAAACTCCCAGGTGGTGTTGATGCTGCTGCTCCATAGACCACACATAGAAGAACAGGGACATCTTTATTAACATCTCATGAGTGCCAGGTAAAGGTGTTGAGGCTGCCTTGAGTCTTTCACCTCTGGCCTGACCAACTTCCTCAGCCCCAGACCCCCTCCTGATAGCTTGTCATCTCTATGTGAATGCCCCTCTGGGACTTTTCAAAAAGCTAAGGCAAAATGGAAAATACTCATCCCTTCATCCCAAACACCTTCCTCCAGACTGTGATTCTCCCCAGCCATCCTCTTTCTCTTGCCCATGCCCAGTTGGTAGCAATGACGTTCACCAGGAACATCTTCCCTAGGTGGTGGGAGCTTGCTGCTTCTCTAATTCTATCCCCCAAGCTGGGCCCGTACCCCTCCAGCCCCTATTCATGGAGGTCAATGGCAGTTTTCCTCCCCAACCTTGAGTGGGTGCCCCTCATCTCTAGCTTGAAGTCCGAAGGCTCTTGCCTGCCTGGTCTGTACTGTGTCTTGGCCAACCTCTCCCTCAAATGAGTCCCAGCTCAGTGCTGCAGCTCACTGTTTCCAGGAAGTTCAAGTGTATCCGGCTAAGATCTGCCCTCTACTCCTTCAAGGTCAGCAGGACAGCTCCTCCCGCTAGGCTCCGCCCTCCCTTCTCTGGACCTTCTCCTTTGGCACTTATCTCTGTGTTACTGTTTTCTCAAATTTGTGTCCCTTTTTTTTTTGTTTTCTCATGAGACAGAGTCAGTCTGTCACCCAGGCTGGAGTGCAGTGGCACGACCTTGGCTCACTGCAACCTCCACCTCCCGGGTTCAAGCGATTCTCCTGCCTCAGCCTCCGAGTAGCTGGGATTACAGGCGTGCGCCACTACACCCAACTAATTGTTTTGTATTTTTAGCAGAGACAGGTTTCACCATGTTGGCCAGGCTGGTCTCAAACTCCTGAACTCAAGTGATCCTCCCACCTTGGCCTCCCAAAGTGCTGGGATTACAGGTGTGAGCCGCTGCACTCAGCCTCAAATTTGTGTCTTCTACTTAATTTCCCCATGTGACCAGGAGCTCCCCCAGGGCAGTGATTGTGTCTGCAAAATCAGACTGGGGACATCTCCCAGGACAGGGGCTGTATCTCCTCCAGGGCCCAGGGGTTCTTCCGGCAGAGCCCAGGTTTTCTGCAACAACCTGGAATAGGTGACACCACGTTTCCTATTCCATCCTCAGCTCTGGCCGTGGGACTTGGGCCTTCTCCCTTCATCCCACCATTTCCCGGGCATGGCTTTCCTGGGCCCAGCAAGACAGAAGAGAGAAAAGCCACTGCAATCACTCTTGGGCAGGGGGCCCTCTGTCCAGGGAAGGGTCAGGCTACAGTCTGTCTCCTTCACTGACCCCCATACCTCCCCCGACACCTGTTTGCAGTACTGTTCCAGAGTGCCAAAGGAGCTCAGGACTCCCAGAGCCATGAAGCCACTTGCTAATTAATTGCACTAATTAGCAGGGATGAGGCTGGACATCTGGACCCTCTCATGGGTGAGTTCAGACCCTCGGCAATCTCAGGTTGAGGACAGCTGCCCGGCTGGGACATCGTCTCCAGCCTGCCAGACCTGGGGCCCCCTCCCGAGGCACAGAGCACCCCACATATACTCTGAGCACCCCACATACACTCCAGGCACCCCAAAGGGAGAGGAGAAGCCAAAGCAGGCCAGGGGCAGGGAGCCTGAGACTGGATTCCTGCAAAAGACTTCCCACCCCCGCCTCCTCTGGAGTGAGGAAGGGAGGGTGGAGGTGCTCTGCCCAGGGCAGGAAGGAAACCCTTTGGCGGAGACCAGCTGCACCGCCTCTTCATACCCTTGCTCACACACCATTTACCCCTCAGCCCTCTTCCTCCTCAACACCCAGGGGCACTCATTGTCATCTCTATGCAAACACTTCTCTAAGATCTCAAACCCGATGTTCTAAAACAAAAGCAAAACCATAAAGACTCATCACCCCTTCCACTCATTCATTCATTCACTCATTCATTCATTCACTCAGTCATTCAACAAATATTTATTGAGCACTGACCGTGAGTCAGGCACTATGCCAGGCACAGAGCATGCAGTTGTAACCAAAATATTGTGTCTACAGGTGATGGAATATTATTCGGTCATAAAAAGAAATGGAATTTTGATATATAGTACAACATAGATCAAACTTGAAAATACTATGCTAAGTACAGTTAGCCAAACATGGAAGGACAAATATTGTAGGATTCCATCTATATAGGCAAATTTAGAGACAGAAAATAGAATAGAGGTTACCAGGAGCTGGGGGGAGGTGGGATGGGGAAGTTATTGTTTAATGGGCTCGAAGTTTATTTTGGAAATGATGAAAAAGTATAGGGTATAGACTGGGATGCTTACACAACAGTGAGAATGCATTTAATGCCACTGAATTGTACACTTACAAATGATTGAAATAATAAGTACTGTATGTATATTTTACCACCGTTAAAAACCAACAACAGGCCAGGTGCAGTGGCTCACACCTGTAATCCAAGCACTTTGGGAGGCCAAGGAGGGCAGATCACTTGAGGTCAGGAGTTAGAGACCAACCTGGCCACCATTGTGAAACCCCATCTCTACTAAAAATACAAAAAACTAGCTGGGCATGGTGTTGTACACCGGTAACCCCAGCTACTCAGGAGGCTGAGGCACGAGAATCACTTGAACCCGGGAGGCGGAGGTGGCAGTGAGCTGAGATCGTGTCACTGCACTCCAGCCTAGCGACAGAGCATCACTGTGTCTCAAAAACAAAACAAACAAAAAAACCAGAAGTCCCTACCCACATGGAGCTTAGCTTCTAGAGGAAGCAGACAATAAGCAAAATCAGTGAAATAGAAGAAAGATGGTGACACACGCTATGGAAAGAAATGAAGTCAGAGAAGGCAAGAGGGAGTGCTGCGTGGGGCTGCAGATTGGCTACGGTCAGGGAAGGCCTGGCTGGAGAGGACCCGTGGAGCAGAGCCGTGGATAAGAGAGCATGTGGACATCCAGGATAAGCAATCCTGGATTGCGCAGTCCTAGAGTGTTGCGCAGGCTAGAATGCCAAGGCCCCAGGGGAAGACGCACTTCTGGTGCACTTGAGGCACTGCCAGGGGGCACTGTGGAGCTGGCAAAGGGGATAGGAATAGGAGAGGAGGTAAACAAATTGATGCGCATTCACCAGAGGGCCCTGAACACCTAGAGGGCTCATCATACATCCAGCATATATGCTGCAGTAACCAGCGCCTCGCCGGAGTACCTGCTGCACCCTCTACCAAGTACCTACCAAGCACCTCACCCTTCCCAGACCCGTCCCTCAGCTATTCCCAGGGCCCACCTCTCACACCCCACCCTCCAACCCCACACCCTTGACACACGCCCCATACCTTGATCCTGCTCCCTCTGCACTCCCTCCCCCAACCCAGGTATCTAGAAGCCTTCTTGAACCTCCAGCCCTCTCCTAGCTTCATGGCAACAACATCCAGGCCTTCTAGCTCCTACCTGCCCAGCCCTCAGCCCAGCCCAGGGTAGTTCCACAGTCCTCACTCCCATTTCTCAGCTGAATACACCAAGTCTCAGACATATGGAAGGGCTTCAGCTTCTTAATGCTTCCCCTCCCCTCCCCTCCCCTCCCCTCCCCTCCCCTCCCCTCCCTTCCCCTGCCCTCCCCTCCCTTCCCCTGCCCTCCCCTCCCTTCCCCTGCCCTCCCCTCCTCTCCCCTCCCCTCCCCTCTCCTCTCCTCTCCTCTCCTCTCCTCTCTTTTGAGATGGAGTTTTGCTCTGTCATCCAGGCTGGAATGCAGTGGTGTGATCTCAGCTCACTGCAACCTCCACCTCCCAGATTCAAGTGATTCTCCTGCCTCAGCCTCCTGAGTAGCTGGGATTACAGGTGCACAAAACCATGCCCGGCTAATTTTTGTATTTTTAGTAGAGACGGGGTTTCACCGTGTTTGTCAGGCTGGTCTCAAACTCCTAACCTCAAGTGATCCACCCACCTCGGCCTCCCAAAGTGCTGAGATTACAGGCATGAGCCACCACACCTGGCCTCCTTAACAATTCTTCATCAGAGGAGGGAGGCCTGTATGCAATCACATAAAACAGGATCGAAGCTCTTGGAGGCAGCCCATGCACACACGCACATGTGTGTGCGCATGTGTGTGCACATGCCGCCCTAACAGCTCCCATGCAAGGCCCACACTATAGTAGAAATGGCTGCCACAGAGCTCTGTAGAGCAGGAGAGAAGGGAACTGGAGGGTGCAGGCCATTGGAAACAACAGTCTGGATATGTTCTGTACAAGAGAAAGGCACAGGCTCACAGTACACTCAGAAGCAGCCCACCCTAAACCCTCCGGGCCTCATCGCCCTTGACTCCTTTCTTTCTCACTCAACCTGGCAGCCAATCCAACAGCTAACCTGGGTAGCTCTGCCTGCAAAATTCCTCCGGAATCTGACCACTGCTCTCCACCACTGCCTCTCACCTGCGTGACTGCAGCAGCCTCCAAATGGGCTTCTGCCCTTGTTCCCCCACAGCCTGGTCTTGACCAGTAGCCAGAGGAACCTGGTTCTAAGTCATACCGTGTCCCTGCTCTGCTCAAACCCTGCCTGGCTCTCAGCTTCCTTCAGAGTCGAAGCCCTTGCAATGGTCTGTGAGCACCGCCCCTCCTGACTCCCTTGGCCACCTCCCCGTGACCTCACCTCCTACCTTGCCGGCCTCCCTCCTTCCACTGGCGTCTCTGGCCTCCTCGCCTCTCCCTGAACCGGCCAGGCCAGTCCTTCCTCAGGGCCTTTCTGCTGGCTGTTCCCTCTGCCCAGGAGTCCTTTCCCCAAAAATCAGCAGGGTTCCCCTCAATCAGGTCTTTGCTCAAATGTCACCTTCTCAATGAGGCCCTCCTTGACTACTCTCTTTAAAATTGAACCCATTCCCACAACACCCTCTACGTCCCCTTTCTGCTTCATTCTGTATAGCACTTATACAAGCAAGCAGACACTTAAATAACTGATGTAATTTGCTGTCTGTCTCCCTCCTAGAGTGTAAACCCCCTGAGGGTAGATGTTTTTGTCTGTTCACTCCTTATCTCCAGTGCTTAGAACAGTACCTGGTACTAAATTGGTCCCCTGTTGAATGAATGAATGAATGAGTCCACCAGGAACTACAGTGAGGGTGAAGCTCCCAGGGAGGGGGCAAGCAGCAAAAGGAAAAAGAAGAGAATTGACATTTGTCTTAGCCTTTCTGTGAACTAAGCACTTCACATTCAGCAGACTGATGCCCAGAGAGGTGAAGTAACTTGCCCGTGGTCGCACAGCTTGAGAAGGGGCGGGGCAGTAAGATGTGTGTGTTTGCTTCAAAACCTGTTTAATTTACCCTGCGCTGCGTACAAAATTTTGGCACCCTGACCTGCTGGATACTGTTTCCACCCTGATTGCTCCCCTAAATGCTGTTTCTGACAGTTCTCCCCCTACCCCCGTGTGGCAACAAGCACAGCCCTCCGTTTCCCCACCCACACCACACCCACTGGGAATCCTGTTCTGGAAAACCCTGGTGCCCAGTGGTCTGGGTTCTATTACTAAGAACCCCTGTGACCTTGAGCAAGGCTGGTCCCCCTCCCTCCACACGCCTTCACTCCTCACTGCCCCATGCCCACTCCACACCACACACTCACTGGGAGCATGGAGCTGCACTGGAAGATCCCGGAGATTCCTCTGAGTCTGCTTTAAGTCCCAGACACCTTCTATAGCAGGACAAAGCCCTACCCTCCACCCAGGCTCCCACCAGCGTATCTGTCTCACAGAGCGCCTGGGGTGGCTGAACTCCGGCGGAGAGCTGCTGAGATGAGAAGGGCCTGGGCTTACAGAACTCCCCACTACAGGGCACCAGGTCAATGAGGCTTCCTTAAACTAGTGAAGGAAGTGAATAAACCTGAGCACCACAGGCCTCCTGGGGTCTTGCCAGGAGTCTGAGGGCGGGTCATTTGCTTTTTCGGATGAGACCGCCCCTCTTTGGCCGCACCCACTTTTCAAACCTAAGTCTCTGCAGCTCCAGTGGAAGCCCACCTGGGTTTATCCCTCTGGTCTGGCTCCCTTAGGTTCTGGGTCAGCCTTAACAAATGTTCCATGGAGGTGTTGTAAGGATTCAATTGGATTAATCCATGTAGAACACCTGCCCAGTGCCTGGAACCCGTAAACGGCAAATGTTAGCTAGGGTCGGTGATGATAGGAGGGGCTCCCCAACGGGGCCCATCTTCTATTCCTCCTTCCAGATTTTGCAAGCTCAGCTGAAAGGACAGAAATTGGGATTCTGGGGGGAAAAGCAGCTGAGTCTAAAAAGTTAGGCTATGTGGAGAGAGTAAGGCTGGAGAAGGGAAAAGTTTACTGAGCAACTACGATGTGTAGAGTCATCTTCTTTCACCTCACTGCACTCTGAGCCCACGATGCCGCTGCCTGCCTCCTGCTGAATGTCCATGCACCTCTGTCGTAGCTCACACCAGATTTGCAAGTATTTCTTTCCCCTTCTGTCTTTCCTGTCATGGACCTCCTTGGAGGAAGGGCTGGACCACATCCTTGTGTGTGTGCCAGAGCCTTGGAAGCATGCAGTCAGGGCAGCTTTACCCCATTTTCTAAATCAGGAAATGCAGACGTGAGGAAAGGAAGCACATTGCCCAGGGTCATGCAGCAGGTGAGTGCAGCAGCTGGGTTGGGCTCTGTGACTCTGCACAGAGGAGTGGGTGAGGAAGAAGAGCCACTAAGGACAACAGAGCTGGGGGAGCGGGGGAGAGGGGACCTAGCTGGGCACTGGGGATGAGGAGTCTGGTCTTACAGCCTCCGTGATGTAGCAACATCAGCTGCACCACTGCTGCGTCCCCTGCACTTGCTGTGTCCCCTGTGCCGTGCTAAGAGCTTCACACACACGATCTCATTTCATCCTCCCAGCTGTCCTGGGAGGTAGGTCCCATTTGCTCATCCCCATTGTATAGGTGAGAACACTGAGGCCCCGGAAGGCAAAGTGACCTGCCCTCGACCACACAGCTGGAAAGAGAAAGAGTCAGGATTAGTATTCAGCTCCTTCTGGCTACAAAGCCCATGTTCTTAACTGCTATTCTATTTTGCAGACTTTAGAATAGGCAGGAGCCACCCCGCCTTTCCCAGAATGGCCTAGTTCTCACCATCTCTATTTGAGACTCATTGATTGATTATTGATGGATGTATTTGTGGTCTGGCTCTGGGGCCTCTTGGCCAGGCCCTGGGCAAGGACAAGAATGGGGATGAGGTGGGGGTCTTCCAACCCCAGGAAAAGCCCTCAGGCTGCCTCCCCCAACCCCCAGCATCCCTGCTTCTGGCCTCCACCACTGCCAACTTCCCTCTGCCCCTGGATTTAAAGTCACAGTGACAATTAATCACCCAATGACATGGAGGGCAGGCTGCAGAGGAGTTAATTAATTAGGGAAATTTCTCCTGGCCCTTTGAAGGTGAAATGTGTGGGGAGGGGACAGGGCCAGGGATAGTTATTATTCAAGCTGAACAAGCTGACTCTGGGAGGCTTCAAGAAGAACTCCAGGAGAGCTTTGAAAGGATGGAGACCTCACCAGGGTAGCCTGGAGCCCAACCCAAGACTGCCCCGCTTAGCGCAGCTCGAGGTTTCGGACACAGTGGGATGGGATCCTCCTGCGCCAATGGGCTGGGGCAGCCTTTGAGGCAGAAGGGCCTCTAGGAACCCAGGGTGATAAGAAACCAAAGCTGTTACCTGCATTCCCTCACCAAATTAAAATAGCCAATAACACTGCATATGCCCAAACCCCTGGAGAATGATTTGGGTGTCCTTTGCACAGCTTGGATGCTCCAGACACACAGGTAACTGGGAGGGGACCCTATCAGACCAGCACAGGCTGCAGCGGGAAGGGGAGCTCCAGTCTTTTCAGTGTCTCCCTTCCTCCCTCTGCCACCGTAGCCTGGAGGGGTTGATCCTCTTGCGCTGGCTGGGGTTTCCTGTTACCTGCCAGGCTGGGCAGTTGCCCATTCTCACCCACAGCTGGAGTAGGCAGTTGACTTGGTCATGAGATTTAGAAACAGCGGGACACTCCCCCCGACCACGCACCGGGTGTCACCCTTCTGCAGTGCGAAGACTTGGGAACTGGAGAGGTATTGAGGTGACAAAGGTGCTTAGGACCTGTACTCCACCTTGAAAGCACCCACAGACCCTCCTACACCATTGACAGAGGAGGCAAAGGTCTGAGTCCCAAACGTGGTAGATGTGAAGCTCCATGGGATCACAAAGGAGGGCTTCAAGGAGGTGGTGTCATCGGGGGTGAACACCTGGAAAGAAAGCTGAAATTTCAACAGGCATCCATTCCAGGCAGTGGGAGCAAAGAAGAGGGGTAGCAATTTGCACAGCGCATGTGGGGAAGGGTGAGGCGGTGGGCAAGGTGAGCTCAGTCTATGGTGGGTGGACAGGAAGCCTGAGGACGGGGCATGAGGCAGGAGAATCGAGGTGGCCGGTGATGGAGCACCATAGAGGATGGGGCCGGACACTACTCAAACATGGTGGGAAGTCAGCGGGAGTTCTGAGACAGGGCCTGTCTCGATGGAGGGCTCTGGGCTTAGAAAGAGCCTATGGCAGCTAGGGACGATGGGTTCTTTGGAGAGGGGTGAGGCGAGGTGGAAACCAGTGGGAAGCCAGGTTTCACGGTCCAGGAGAGATGAGGATGGCTTCAGCCAGGAGACAGAGCAAGGGGGAAGGGAGCTCCGGTTCACTGTCCACAAACTCCGTGCTGGGTACCGCACCAGAAGCTGCACATTCACCTTCTCCCTTGGATCTCAGAACCTTTATTATCTCCAGGGTTCCTGGGCACCTAGGGGGGCTGATGAAGCTGGGGTGAGGAGGTTCTGTACACCTGTGCAGGTATCTTTTCTCCATTCTCTCCTCCCCTCTGCCTCTTGACATCTCCTTTCCACCCTGAAAAAGGACAAGGTGCCTGGACACACTGCCGGAGCCCAGCTCAGGGAGCAAAATCGTGGAAAGCAAGGCCATGCAGCCCACGCCATCCCAGCCTCCTCCCCCATCCCTGCCCCCTCCAATCATTTGTACGACAGGAAGAGAACCTAATCCCGAATCTGAAAAACTATGTGATGGAGGATTTACAGTATTAGAAGGCAAACAGTGGCAGGTGTAATTAGGAGAAAAATTTGTCATGCTCTCGACTCGGGGAAGAGAAGGGAAGGTCTGGCATCACAATCTCCCCGGTGTTTACCCAGCGTGCGCACACACGCGGGGGAGCGGGCGCTGGCCACGGGCAGATTAATATTTGATGCAAGGAAGAGAAACGCATGCTGTTCATGTTTATTTAGGATATTGTGAAATACAGTGAAATTTGCAATTTTATTGGATTTGGGGGGACGGTGTTTTGGAGAAGTCTTAAGCCGCATGGTAGGACACGCACATCTCTCTGGAGCATAGAGGCACCAGCTTTGGTGGCGAGCCCCCTCTACCCCCCTTCCCAAATCCAAACTCCTAGTTCCATTCCCCTCCTGAAATGAGAGAGGATTGGCCCCAGGAGTATGGGTGGAATAAGACAGAAATCTCAGCTGGGCCTCTTAATTTGGAGTTTAGTGGCACGTGGCTGGCACAGAGAGAGGCCATCTCTTGAGGGAGGGGAATTCTTGTCAATTACACAAGGGCTGGAAGCCAGGGCTGGGGGGCTTTAAGCACTGGTGACCCTGGCCCAGCTTGTGGAGCACTGGGAAGGAGTGGGGAGAAATGGGAAGAATGCGGGATAATGAGCTGTTTTCTTTGTATCCAAGAAACTGGTTCATGGAAAGGGCCTTAGACGGCATGAGTCTAACCTTCCTCCCCAAAGGAAGGGCCCAACTCTCCCATTTTTCCTTCCCCAAGTGGGGTCATCTAGCCTGTGCCTCCACATCCCCAGTGTTGAGAGCTCGTTAGCCCATTTCATTGTCAGATATTGCCCAGTGGAGAACTTTTCCTCAGAAACAGCTTCCAAACTATATAGTGAGGTTGGGACTGGGGGAGGGGAGGGGAAATAAGGATCAGGGCACATGTTATGCTCACATTTGTCTTAAATAAAGGACAGATCAACAGACAGCGCTGCTTGCATGCACAGCATATTTCTGAAGAAACACATAACAATTGGTAACAGTGGTTGTTTCTGGAGAAGGAAGCTGGATGACGATGAGCCGGAGGAGCCTGGGCAGCCAGAGAGAGACCTACTTTTCACGGTACACCCTTTGACCAATTTGAATTTTTCATCATGTGCACTTAATATTTTTTCCTCAATAAAAATCTGATTTTCGTTTTTAAAAAGAACATATTTTCTACTCCAAGAACAAGCTGAGATAAAGAGAAAATAGTATGGTATGAAAAAGCCATAGGATGAGCTATCGGAAATAGAGGAAAGAAAGGGCTGCAAGGAAACGGAAGACGCAGTAGCAGAATGTACACCACGCATGCTGGTGGGTGGGCGCACGCACGGAGAAATCACACTGATCTCTATATTCAACCAAAGGCTGTTTCCTTGCAGCTTCCACCACTTTCCCACTGTCCTAGTTCTACCAACTGGGTCATGCAGAGAAGTCCTTTCCTTCTGCCCCATGGCAGCCCTTCGGGTGTTTGAAGATAGAATGAAATTCCCCTAGAACTGTGGCTGGCACCTATAAATATCCGAGCTGGCCCTCTCGCAGCGACTTCTCTCCCCCACCACATCTTGCCACTCCTTTTCTCCAGGACATGGCTCCTCCTGCCGTCGTGAGGCCTGCCTCTGAGGTCAAACGCTCCTCTTAGGCCGGGAGCTCAGAGTGGGGCCGAGATGCCTCCAGGTTGGGGCCGTCTGTGTAGTTGTCTCACACTTTCTGATTTGGACAGAGGTGCCACCTTCTTCAGCACAAACTGTGGACCTCTGGAGCCTGATGGCCTCAGAGACCATCCAATTCCCCCATTTTAAAAAATGGGTAGGCTGGGCGCACGGTGGCTCACGCCTGTAATCCCAGCACTTTGGGAGGCCAATGCCGGCGGATCACCTGAGGTCAGGAGTTCGAGACCAGCCTGGTGAACATGGTGAAACCCCATCTCTACTAAAAATATGAAAAAGTAGCTAGGTGTAGTGGTGCACACCTGTAGTTCCAGCTACTTGGGAGGCTGAGGCATGAGAATTGCTTGAACCTGGGAGGCGGAGGTTGCAGTGAGCCGAGATCATGCCACTGCACTCCAGCCTGGGTGACAGAGTGAGACTCTATCTCAAAAAAAAAAAGGGTAAACTGAGGCCCGGGACAGGGCAGAGATTGGCCTGAGGTCATGGAAACGAGATCTTCCTGTATCTACTTCTCCTTCCTCTTGTGAGCCCTCTGAAGCTCCCAGCAAGATGGAACCTTGGGCAGGTCCCTGGAGAAGTGGGAGCAACACTAGCCAGCCTGGTGTTGGAAGTGGCTCTGCTTCCAGGATAGACAGGGAGCAACAGAACCCAAGGCAGGGCAAGCCAGACAGGGCGTGAGGTTAACTTGGGCTTGCAGGAAAGACAGAGGTGAGGCAGGCACCAGCATGCGGTGTGGTGCCGGGGGAAGGTGGCTATGCTGATGCTTGAGTGTACCGGTGTGTGTATGTGTGTGTTGTGCATGCACACGTCAGTCTGCGTGGTGTGAGGTGTGTGCCTGTGTAAGTGCAGGGACTCTGTGTGCACATATGAGTACTGGAAAACATGCACACTGACAGTGAGCAGGGTGTGAGTGTGTGTACCTGTATGCTCTCTGCCTCTGCTACAGCCCTCAGCACACTGACTTGTCTGCATTTGTTCCTAAAGCTGCCTCTTCCCCTGAGCTATAACCTGAGATTGTCTTTAAAAAAAAAAAAAAAATCTCAGTAGTCCCAATGCCAAGTGCAGCCCATGGCATATAGTAGGTGCTCAGTCAGTGTTTGCTGGACTGACCTGGATTGAATTGAATTGAACCGAACTGAACTGAATTTCCCGTCTGTCTCTGTGCATAGGAGTCTGTACCGGGGAGAGGGAATGAATCTGTGCCACGTGGGCAAATGCTCGTGGAGTGTCTGTGCATGCGTGTCTGGGGTGAGTCTTCACATTTACATGCAGGTCTGTGTGCATGCTGTGAATGTGCCCTGGCACAAGCAAATTCAAACCACATGGTGGGAATGTGCATACGTGTGTATGCATGTGCGTGTGTGTGTGTGCACGTGCCCGCTCCCGCAGCCTTCTCATACATGCGGGCGGCCCCCTGGTGCCCCAGCTTCAGCTCAGCCAGGCTTCTTCCCTGTAAACCTGGAGCAGCTAAAATTAGTATGAAAATGGTAGTGTTCGGTTAAAAGGAAGGGGGGTGGGAAGAGATGAGGGTGCCCATGAGTGCTATTTTATTTCTCAGTGAGAGGATAAAGTGATTTTTCCTACATAATTTTTGATGTAGAGGCTAAATTAGGCCGGAGAAGAGGGACAAAGCAACTTTCGCCCTCATTAGTATTCTGGCCGCGTTGGCCCAGGCACGGCAGTTATGTATTTTTGCAAGTATGCATATAATTTATTGTGGAGAACACAATTTACATGGTAGTCGATGCCTGTTTTATAGCCTCACAAATAGATGTATGAACTCAAGCATATAATGGCCCAACCAGCAGGCGCAAATACGTTCTAAATCTTCTAAATGTGCTTCACAAAAATGTAACTGAGGAATATAAAACAGATCAATTCTTGCATGTTATATATTGGTTTTTGATTTACAAATCTAATCTGGGACATTTCTTCAGAAATGAGGGGATTTTTCCCCCACTCCTTCCCCTCCTCTTCTTCCACCAACTTCTCTGTGCACAGACCTCGCCTGCTGGTCAGGTGCCGGCAGGCACTGCCACTTCTGGGATATGTGTAGGTGCCCGTGCGTGTGCTCCTGTGTGGGGGGCACACTCTTGCCTGTCTGCCTGGGTGCACACTCGTATGTGTGTCAGGAATCTGCAGACCTAGGTGGAAGGGAGAGAGTGGTTTCTCTCCATCTGTGTCACCTCCCCCATCTGAGGCTGAAAATCTGGGGAGAAGGGCTGATGAGAGAACCCCATGGGGGTGTGGGCATCTCTCAGATATGTTCCCTCTGGGCTCCTGCTTAAATGGCCTATTTTCTTCTGAGACCCAAGCTGTCTTCATGACTTATTGGAGCAGAAAAGAGAATGAGGGTCCGAGGCATGAAATTAAACTAACATGTGTTGAGTTGCATTTTAAAAGTGCATTTTATTGAAAATATTTTAATCAACCTACCTTTAGGCACACAGCTTTTTAAAAAGCCCATTCCATCAATAGTTGAATGGACACATAAATGATGGTGTATTCATAAAATGGAATATGATACAGCAAAGAAAATTTGAGCCAACGATTGCTTCCTGCAACAAGGGGAATTCACAAACAGAATGTAAAATGCAAGAAGCCGGACCCAAAAGAGGACCCGCTACATGATTGGATTTATCAAGTCCAGAGCATGAATTGAACCCAACTATTGTGTGTAGAGATGGCAAAACTATCAAGGAAAGCAAAGGATTTGCCATAAAAGTCAGAATGGTGGTTTTCTCTGGGGAGGAGGATTGGATAGAGTACAGGAGGGGCTTCTGGGGAGATGGTAATATTCTTCTTGAACAAGTGGTGGTTTCATGCATATTCACTTGGTGATAAATTACTGAGCGGTACTTTTAAAAAATCCACTTTTCTGTATGTGTCTTATATTTTACAATCAAAGCATTTACAAAAATAGCCCTTAAGGACTTATAATAAAAAGCAGGCGCCCCAGCTCCACCCTCCCCAGCCCTGTTTCTCTGAAGGCAACTACTGGTAACCATTTCTGGATGTTCTCTCCAATCTCTAGAAACGTTGTGGAGCTTCTTTCAAATCTCTCTATCAGTGAAATTGTATAATCATTTTTATTTCTGTAAGGTCAGTAGTAAGGTCTCCACTTCCATTCCAGACTTTAGTAATTTCCGTTTCCTCTCTTTTTTTTTTTTTTCCTCTCGGTCAATTTAGCTAAAGGTTTGTCAATTCTGTCGATCATTTCAGAAAACCAACTTTTGGTTTTGCTGATTTTTCTCTATCGTTTTTCTAATCTCTGTTTCGTTTATCTCTGCTGTAATTTTTTAATTTGCTTGCTTTGGATTTAGTTTGCCCTTGTATTTTTAGTAAGGTGGAAGGTTAGGTTATTGATTTGAGATCTTCTATTTTAATGTAAGTGTTTACAGCTATAAATTTCCCTCTGAGCACTGCTTTTACTGCATCCCATAAGTTTTGGTATGTTGTGTTTTTGTTTTCACTCATCTCAAAGTATTTTCTAATTTCCCTTGTTAGTTTTTGGCCCTTTGGTTAGTGAGGAGTGTGTTGTTTCATTTTTACATATTTGTGAATTTTCAAATTTCCTTCTGTTTTTGACCTTCTAATTTCATTCCTCTGTTGTCAGAAAACATATTTTGTGTAATTTCAATTTTTCTCAGTTTATTGAGATTTGATTCGTGGCCTAAGATGCAATCTATGCTAGAGAATGGTCCATGTACACTTGAGAAGAACGTGTGTTCTGCTGTTGTTGGGTGGAATGTGCTCTTAGATCGCTGTTAGAAAGCAGTGTCTGTTAGGTCTAGCTGGTTTACAGTGTTTTAAAGTCTTCTATTTCCTTACTGATCTCCTAGCTAGTGTTCTATCCATTACATCAATGGGATGTGATACTTATAATGTACAAGTCACAGCCCTAATTTCAGGAGGTTCACAATCCAGTGGGGGTGGGGGAGCTTCATGTCTACCCAGCTGGGCCACCCCATCCTTGATCTCCAGTACAGGAGGATCACCCTCACCCCATACTGTCCTACAGCCTGGGGTCTTGGGCTGCTGTGAAACTCCCCATCAGCCTCAAGTATCTCCCTCTCTCCCATTCCCAGGGTTACTAACCCTGGTGCAAACAAAGCAGAACAAAGCAGAACTGGAAGAGGTCTCAAAGACCATGTGGAAGTCAATGCCCTTGTGGTACAGATAGGGAAACTGAGGCCCAGAGAGGGACAAGATCTCGTTCCAAGTCTCCTGGAGCCAGGCCCAGTGATGTCCTATCAATCATCTGCTCAGCCCACAGCACCACGATCCAGTGGCTATGGAGAAAAAGGGACCTGTTGATGTCACCTTCTGTGTCATTTCCATTGTGGCAGACAAGGCCAGTATTAGAGGGGGTGAGGAGGCTGTGCTGAATGCACATCCCAGAGCACTTAGAAGACCTACGCTTCCATCCTAGCTTGACCACTCTGAGCTGTGTGAGCTTGAGCAAGTCACTCTCCTGCTCTGAACTTCAGATTCCTTATATGCAAAATAGAAAACATCGTTAAGCACTGCCACCATTCATTGAGTCCCTACCATGTACCCAGTACTGTACCATACGATTTCATTCAATTCTCCCGACGGCCTTGGGAGAGGTCAGTACCTTTGGCATAGGAGGAAAGGGAGGCCCCGTAAAGCAAACCACCCACCCAAAGCAATCCTCACTCTCTTTTTTTTTTTTTTTTTTTTTTTTTTTTTTTTTGAGACGGAGTCTCCCTCTGTCACCCAGGCTGTAGTGCAGTGGCCAGATCTCAGCTCACTGCAAGCTCCGCCTCCCGGGTTTACGCCATTCTCCTGCCTCAGCCTCCTGAGTAGCTGGGACCACAGACGCCCGCCACCTCGCCCGGCTAGTTTTTTGTATTTTTTGGTAGAGTCGGGGTTTCACCGTGTTAGCCAGGATGGTCTCGATCTCCTGACCTCGTGATCCACCCGTCTCGGCCTCCCAAAGTGCTGGGATTACAGGCTTGAGCCACCGCGCCCGGCCAGAATCCTCACCCTCTTAAGGCTCCAAAGCTAAAACACAGAAGCTGCCCCACCACATGGCCCTACATCCACTCTTGCAGTGTGGGTTTACATATTTACGGAGGGAGGCGGGGTGCAGGTGAAGAGGGACTGAGCATCAGCTGACACTCACCATGGGATTACTGTTAATTTCCTCAGGTATGATCCTGGCATGGCCAGTTACTGAGAGGTACTTACTGCAGTCATTCCACACGAAATCATCTGATATCTGGGATTTGCTTTCAACTTCCCTGGCAAAAAAAAAAAAAAAAAAAAAAAAAAAAAACAAGAAAAAACAGAGGACAGATGAAACGAGATGGACAAAGCTAATAATTGTTGCAACTGAGTGGTGGGTACTCGGGGTTCATTAAATGCTCTCTCCGGCTTTTAATGTTTGAAAATTTTCACAAGAAAACATTAACGAAAACCTTCGGGTGTCCTGACTCCAGGTAGAGCCCACCTCGGGAGAGCTGGTGGTTTTCATATAATCTTGCCCCTGCTGGGGAACCCACCCGAACCTCTCGGCGTCCCCGATGCCAGCAGGGGTCTGGTCTCTGGATGGGGTTGGCTGTACGGTCTAGAACACAGGTGTGGCTGCGTAACCACATGTGTTTCCCTGCCTGCCCTGGTCACCCAACCGCAAGGGGACCCACCGTTCCCCAATATCGGGACCATCAAGACAGCCATTTTCTCCCTTGACCCAGGACAGCCCTCCTGAGGGAAAATGGAAGGAACGGAGGCCTTTGCTTTAAATAATGGCGGCGGGGGCGTGGACGGGATGGCCTTTCAGTTCCCTTCCCAGACAAACACATCCCAGCTGGGGGTCTTCTCCTGCCAGGAAGGGGAGGCTTGAGCTGGACTTCTAGGCCTCTATTCACAGCTAGCATCCCCATGGCAACAAGCCCCATGGCCCGTCCCCCTGGGGCCACTTATCTGCACCCACCTCAGGAGGGCGGCATTAATAGGCTGGTGCCTGCTCCCAGTTCCCGCTCCCAGGCCTCCCCGTGACTCCCACCCACACCCCACAGACACTGTCCCTGATATAAGGAACCCAGGAGACAGGGGCCCCCATCCGTGGCCACACACTCACACACACACCACACATATTCTCTCTCTCAAACTCTCCTCCTCTCACACATACACATACACGCGCACACTCTGTCTCACATACACACACACTCAACACATACACGCACAGAAGTATACCTTTCTCACAGGCACACAACCTCTCACACTCTCCCCCTCTCTCACATACACACCCGCAAGCACACAGTCTCTCACATTCTCTCACACACTCTTCCTCCCTCTCTCACACACATGCTAACTCTCCTGGTCTCTCTCACATACACACACACCCAGCACACACACACACCACTCTCTCACAAATGCACACACACGAACACACACATACATACACACTCGTGCACACACACATACACATTCTCATACTCTCACACATACACACTCACGCACACACACTCACACATACACAGTATACCTTTCTCACAGGCACACACACTCTCACACTCTCCCCCGTGTCTCTCTCTCTCTCTCTCACATACACACCCGCAAGCACACATTCTTTCACACACTCTTCCTCTCACGCACACACACTCTCCCGGTCTCTCTCACATACACACATACCCAGCACACACTCTCACACCACACACACACACCACTCTCTCACAAATGCACACACACGAACACACACACTCATGCACACACACACTACACATTCTCATACTCTCACACACACACTCACACACACACATACACAGTATACCTTTCTCACAGGCACACACACGCACTCTCCCCCGTCTCCCTCTCTGTCACATACACACCCGCAAGCACACAGTCTCTCACATTCTCTCACACACTCTTCCTGCCTCTCTCACACTAACTCTCCCGGTCTCTCTCACATACACACACACCCAGCACACACTCTCACACACCACAAACACACCACTCTCTCACAAATGCACACACACTCATGAACGCACACATACACACACACACTCATGCACACACACACTACACATTCTCATACTCTTACACATACACACTCACACACACATACACAGTATACCTTTCTCTCTCACAGGCACACACACACACACTCTCCCCCGTCTCTTTCCCTCTCTCTCACATACACATCCGCAAGCACACAGTCTCTCACATTCTCTCACACACTCTTCCTCCCTCTCACACACACACTAACTCTCCCGGTCTCTCTCACATACACACACACCCAGCACACTCACATACACACACCTCAGCACACACACACCACACACCATTCTCTCACAAATGCACACACACGAACATACACTCATGCACACACACACTACACATTCTCATACTCTCACACATACACACTCACACACACATACACAGCATACCTTTCTCTCACAGGCACATTCTCCCCCATCTCTCCCTCTCTCTCATACCCACAAGCACACATTTTCTCACACACGCTCTTCCTCTCACACACATACACACACTCTATCTCTCTCACATACACACACCAGCACACACACACACACCCCAGCACACACTTTCTTACACACACACACCAGCACACACTCTCTTACACACACACACACACCCCCCAGGGCACACTCTCACACATGCATGTCCACACCCTGCGGTCAGTTCAGTGGGAGGAAGGAGGAGACAAACATTGACCCCCTACTGATACGCTCCCACCCGCACACTCAGACACCACAGTGCTCCCGTCTGGGAAGCTCCTGGCTCTGATGTCAGATGCCAGATGCCCC
Source organism: Macaca mulatta (assembly GCF_049350105.2). Taxonomy (NCBI): domain Eukaryota; kingdom Metazoa; phylum Chordata; class Mammalia; order Primates; family Cercopithecidae; genus Macaca; species Macaca mulatta. Next base: position 47,548,095 of record NC_133421.1, read on the forward strand.
AGTGTGGGCAGCGTGGTGCTACCATGCAGCAGTAGGTAAGCTACAGAACCTCTCTGCCTCAGTTTCCTCCTCTCTACCTTGAAAATAATTAGACCAACCACCTATGTCAGGTGTAAAGCTTAAAGTTCATCATGAGAACACAATAGGTGCCCAATAAATACCTCCTCCTTCCTCCCACTGAACGTGGGAAGATTCTGTTGTCTTTGGAAGACTGTGGGGCTCTGGCTTAGTGAGATCTGGGAGTCACACAGCTCGGCAGGTGGGCAGGGCTCTGCCGTGGACCAGGGGTCTGATGTGGGCAGCCGAGTGCTTTCTCAGAGCCTCGGTCTCCTCCTCTCTGGGGCCATTGGGACTAACGAGTTAAGAAGGCATTTAGTACCGTGCTTGGTATGTCCTCAGTGTTGGTAGTGTTGTAGGAATAAGAATAATGAACAGAACCATGATGCTGAGGATGGCAAAAACTATCTGTAGAAAGAGGGCTTACTGTGTCCCCAGCTCTCCACTGACGCATGAGCTCGGCTGATCCTCGAAAGTCTATGTGAGAGCTAGAATATCCCGATTTCACAGATGGGAAATGAAGGTTTGGAGACATTAAGAAACTCATTCAGGCCACAGAGCTAGAAGGTGGTGGTGTGGGGATTGGAGCCCAGGCAGCCGGCTCTGCGCTGATCTCAGGGCCACAGTGCAGTGCTCGGGAAGCCGTGCTGCTGTCATTATTAATTAGAGACAGCGGATGGGTCACGGATCTTCTCAGCCGAGAGCCAGAGCCCTCACTTGGCAGAAGACAGGCATGAGGGCCTAAGTGGGGCAGCTCCTCACTGAGGTCACCCGTGCGGTCAGCAGAGCTCTGGGCACCGCCTGGTCACGTGCCCAACATCACAGGCCCAATCTCGTGTTCCTAGAGTGCCCTCCCCCAGATCAGGCTGCTGAGGAGAATTTAGCATCTGCAGCTGACTGGGACGGCATGGGGACTGGGGGGCCTGAGTGGACTCTCGGTGGCAGAGATCCCTGAATCCTCCCATAAATCCCCCCATATCGTCTTTCTTTTATCCCTTCTTCCTCCGTCCCTCTCTCTCTCTTCCCTCTTTCCTTTCCCCTTAAATAAGTTTGAATGTTTCAGTTCCTTGTAAGCGATCTCTCACCCTCACCAGGAGTGTGCCCCTACCGTGCCCCATTCTCCAAGCTGGACGCCACACGGGGATACCTCTGCCGCTTCTGCAGAATCCCTGGCCCGGCCCAAGGAAGCCAACCCCCGCGACTTCTTCGTTTCCTCCTCTGTAGAATTGGGGTATTGAGTCCTAATTCACAAGGTTGTTGTAAGGACTAATGGAGAGAGCTTAGAAAAGCCAGGGAGAGCCGGACACGGTGGCTCACACCTGTAATCCCAGAACTTTGGGAGACTGAGGTGTGCGGATCACCTGAGGTCGGGAGTTTGAGACCAGCCTGGCTAGCATGGTGGAACCCTATCTCTACTAAAAATACAAAAATTAGCCGGGCTTGGTGGCAGGCGCCTGTAATCCCACCTACTTGGGAAGCTGGGCAGGAGAATCACTTGAACCTGGGAGGCGGAGGTTGCAGTGAGCCAAGATAAAGCCATTGCACTCCAGCCTGAGCAACAGAGTGAGACTCTGTCTCGAAAGAAAAAGAAGAAAAGAAAGAAAGAAAAGCCCAAAGCGAGGCCGGGAGCAGTGGCTCAAGCCTATAATCCCAGCATGGTAGGAGGCTGAGGTGGGAGGTAGCTGCGACTACAGGCATGCTCCACCTCAGCTAACTTTTTATTTTTTGTAGAGACAGGGTCTCCCTATGTTGCTTAGGTTGGTCTTGAACTCCTGGGCTCAAACCATCCTCCTGCCTCAGCCTCCCGAAGTGCTGGGATTACAGGCATGAGCCACTGTGCCTGGCACAATACTATTAATTACAGCCCTCCTACTGTGCAATAGAACACCTCCTATCTAACCATAACTTTGTATCTGTTGACTAATCTCTCCCTATCCCGACTCCTCACCCCTAGCTCCCTGCTTCTGGTAACAACTGTTTTACTCTCTACTTCTGCAAGAATAATTTTCTTAGATTCTACATAAGAATAAGATCATGCAGTATTTGAATTTCTGTGCCTTGCTTATTTCACATAACATAATGTCCTCCAAGTCCATCTATGTTGCCACAAATGACAGGATTTTGTATTTTCATGGATTAATAGTATTCCATTGTTTCTATGTACCACATTTTCTTTTTCACTCATCCACCATGGACACTTAGGCTGATTCCATATCTTGATTATTGTGAATAGCCCTGCAATAAACATAGGACTGCAGATGTCTCTTTGACATACTGATTTCATTGCCTTTGGATATATTCCCAGTAGTGGGATTACTGGATCATAGTAGTTCTATTCCTTCCTGGATCATAGTACCTTCCTTTCCTTTTTCCTTTTCCATTTCCTTCCTTCCCTTCCTTCCTTCCTTCCTTCCTTCCTTCCTTCCTTCCTTCCTTCCTTCCTTCCTTCCCTCTCTCCCTCCCTCCCACCTTCCTTCCTGTCTTTCTGTTCTTCTCTTTCTCTTTTGACATAGGGTCTCTCTCTGTTGTCCAGGCTAGAGTGCAGTGGTGTAATCACAGCTCATCACAACCTTGAACTCCTGGGCTCAAGCAATCCTCCCATCTCAGCCTCTCAAAGTGCTTGGATTACAAGCTATTTTTAATTTTTTGAGGAACCTCCATACTGTTTCCCATAGTGGAAATACAAATTTACATTCCCACCAACAGTGTATAAGACTTCCCCTTTCTCCACATCCACACCAGCACTTGTTATTTTTTTGTCTTTTTTGATAATAGCCATTCTAACTAGGGTAAAATGATATCTCATTGTGGTTTTGATTTGCATCTTCCTGATGATTAGTGATATTAGGGCCAAATGAAATGGCTCACGTCTGCAATCCCAGCACTTTGGGAGGCTGAGGTGGGCAGATCACTTGAACTCAGGAGTTTGAGACCAGCCTGGGCGACATGGCGAAACCCTGTCTCTACAAAAAATACAAAAATTAGTCAGGCATGGTGGCACACATCTGTGGTCTCAGCTACTCAGGAGGTTGGGGTGGAAGGATGGCTTGAGCCTGGGAGGTGGAGGTTGCAGTGAGTCCAGATCGCACCACTGCACTCCAGCCTGGGCGACGAGCCAGATCCTGTCTCAAAAAAAAAAAAAAAAAAAAAAGTGATGTTAAACATTTTTTCATATACTTGTTGGTCATTTTCATTTCTTCTTTAGAGAAATGTTTATTCAGGTCTGCTGCTTGATTTTTAATCAAATAATTTGTTTTTTGTTTTTTTGAGACAAGGTCCCAAGCTGGAGTGCAGTGGCATGACCATGGCTCACTGTAGCCTCAACTTCCTGGGCTCAAACAATCCTCCCTCCTCAGTCTCCTGAGTAGTTTTCTGCTACTGAGTTGTTTAGTTCCTTACATCTTCTGGAGAGTAACCCTTTATCAGATGCATAGTTTGAAAATACTTTCTCCCATTCTGTACCTCACTCTGCCGATTGTTTTCTTGGCTGGGCAGAAGTTTTTCAGTTTGATGTCATCCCACTTTCTTCTTTTGCTTTTGTTGCCTGTGCTTATGAGGTCTTATCCAAAAGACCCTTTCCCAGACCAACGTCATAAGGCATTTCCCCCATGGTTTCTTCTAGTAGCTTTATAGTTTGGGGTCACACGGACTCTTAAAGATAGAAAGGACCTTAGAAATCAACTTACCCGACTCTTCACTATCCAGATGGAGAAACTGAGGCACAGGGAGGGGTGGGCTGGAAGTTACGAGCATTTAGGTGGCAGTGTTGCTGGCGAGATCTCCCAGCACAGTCCTTGGATTGAGGGGCAAGGATGGGTGATGTCCTCTCATTGTTCTAAGAGGTTGCCAAAAAATCATGCTGGGGACAGGTGAACCAAGATACTGAGAAAGGGGTGGCATTCGTTTCCTAGCACTGCTGCAACAAATTGCCACAAGCTTGGTGGCTTCAAGAGACAGGATTGTATTCTCTCACAGTTTCAGAGTCCAGAAGTCTGAAATCAAGGTGTTGGCATGGCTGCTTCCTTCTGGAGCTCTGAAGGAGAATCTAGTCCATGTCTTTCTCCCACCTTCTGGAGGCTGCCGGCAATCTTGGTGTTCCTGGGCTTGTAGCTGGGCGTCATTCCAATCTCTGCCTCTGTCTTCACATGGCCTTCTTCTCTATGTTCCTCTGTGTCTCAAATCTCCCGCTTCTGTCTCTCATAAGGAAACCAGCTATTAGATTTAGACCCACCCTGAATTCAGGATGATCTCATCTCAAGATCCTTAATTACATCTGCAAAGACTCTATTCTAAATAAGGTCACATCACAGGCACTGGGATTTAGGTTTTGGCCATATCTTTTGAGTAATACAGTTGAACCTGCTCTAAGAGATCCCAGGGTCACCATGGAGGAGGGGAGAGCAGTAGCAGCCCCAGAGGCAACCCTCTCAGTGATGGCCTATCTTCCCAGGCCGGGGCATGCCCTCCTTTCTCATTCCCGCCCTGCAGATGAGTAAACTCAGACCTGCTGCTGGCTCCTGCCACTGGGGCCAAGACCAGATATGTATTGGAGTGCCAAGTCTTTGAGGGACGTTTTCGCGTCTTCCCACTTGAGGGGCACTACACTGGATGCTGGGGAGGAGCCAAGTTCCTCTTTCCGAGGCTCTCACAGTCTCCCAAGGGAGCCAAACCCAAACTCCCACAAGGAGGCCTGAGACTGCGGGGCAGAGGCCACCACAAAGCTGTGGGGCTGCTGAGGGGACAAGGAGGAGATGAGGGAGGGCCAGGAAGTGAAGAGAAGGATTTTGAAGGAGAGAAGTGGGGAGGAGGTTCCCATGTGAACCTAAGAGCCCTTGGTTCACAGCAATGCGGCAGCCTGTGTGATGCTGGGGAGAGGTGCCTGGAGGACCCTCCACTGCAGCGCCCAGGCTGACCCCAGGGGATTCTTACCACATCCGGTGTCATGGGCTGCATCCTTGGCTGACCCCTCTGCCAGGCGCTGAGCTCCTGAAAACAGAGGCTAGGCATTCCATCACAGCAGCCCCAGCACGAGGCCTGGCATGCCCCTGGGGAACCTCAAAGTAGAGGACCACCCCCTAATCTCACCTCCGACACATTATCACAATTATTGCCCATTATTACCATCAGTCACGGACTCCACAGTGTCTTTCTTTTCATGCTTGTGTTTGTTGTTGCTGTTGTTGTTTGTTGTTGTTTTTGATAGGGTTTTGCCCAGGCTGGAGTGCGGTGGCACGATCATGGCTCACTGCAGCCTTGACCTCCTGGGCTCAGGTGATCTTCCCACCTCAGCCTCCCAAGTAGCTGGGACTACGGGCATGTGCCACCCACCCAGCTAATTTTATATTTTTTATAGAGATGGGGTCTCCCTATGTTGCCCAGGCTGGTCTTGAACTCCTAGGCTAAGTGATCTTCCTACTTTGGCCTCCCAATGTGTTGGGATTACCAGCATGAGCCACCTCGCCCAGCCTCTTGGTTTCTTTATGTACCAGCATGGATACACACATGCACACACACAACCCCTTCAAGGATTGGAGGCAGCTTGCAGAAAATGCACAACAGGGTAAAATAAAATTTAAATAAGTGGAGGTGAAATTGGGACCAAGGGAAAATGTGGGTGGAGATACTAATATCGGCATCATGCATTGAGCGCCTGCTGTACGCAGGATGCAAACTGGTGCTTCCAGTTTCTCAGGGGAGGAACGGAGCCCAGCAAGGGAGGAGACTGGTCATCTCAGGCTCCCGGAGCTTTCCATTTGGAAAAGCTCCTGGAAGTGCCTGAATTCAGTCTTCTACACAAAGTGAAATGCTCTCTACTTCATTACTTCACTGATCATTTGTCAATTTATGCAACAAATCCTTACAGAGCACCTACTGTGTGCCTGCTGATAAGCACTGGTCAGAGCCAATCTCTCCATGCTCTCCGTGGGTGGTCTCTCTGGTGCCACTTATTCTGTTGCTGTGACACTGCAGGGAAGATGGACACAGGTGCAGAGATGAGGCCCAGCCTGCCAGGGCCTCTTAATAAGACAGACAGTGGAGCCCAGGCCCACCTAGGTTTTCTGGAATGGGAAAGACATCAGTGCTGGGCATTCTCCTACATTGCAGCTCATTGAATGTGTCATAATGCATTGTGATTGTGGGCTGGAAGCTCAGCTTCTTGGTCCCTCTGAAATCTCATTAGTAAGGTGGAGATCATTAAAAATTAAAGGACCTAATGTACCAATGTTGGTTTCTTAGTTTTGGCAAAAAATACTATGCTGACTGCTGACATAAGATGTTAACAGTAGGGGAAGCTGGGTGGGGAGCTTACGGGAACTCTCTGCACTATCTCTGTAACTTTTCCATATATCTGAAATTATTCTAAAGTGAAAAGTTTATTTAAACAATTAAAGGACCTGTCTGACACATTGGTTGTGAGGAAGACTTACTCAGAACACTGTCGTTCTGTTTGGTTTTGTTTTTGAGATGGAGTCTCGCTCTGCTGCCCAGGCTGGAGTGCAATGGTGCAATCTCGGCTCACTACAACCTCCCGTTCCTGGGTTCAAGCGATTCTCCTGCCTCAGCCTCCCACGTAGCTGGGATTACAGGTGCACGCCACCAGGCCCGGCTAATTTTTTGTATTTTTAGTAGAGACGGGATTTCACCATGTTAGCCAGGCTGGTCTCAAACTCCTGACTCAGGTGATCTGCCCACCACGGCCTCCCAAAGTGCTGGAATTACAGGCATGAGCCACTGTGTCCAGCCCAGAGTCTCACTTTTTTTGCCTAGGCTGTAGTGCAGTGGCACCATCTTGGCTTACTGCAACCTCTGCCTCCCAGGTTCAAGCAATTCTCCTGCCTCAGCCTCCCGAGTAGCTGGGATTACAGGTACGTGCCACCACACCCGGCTAATTTTTGTGTTTTTAGTAGAGATGGGGTTTCACCATGTTGGCCAGGCTGCTCTCAAACTCCTGACCTCAAGTGATCCACCCCGCTCAGCCTCCCAAAGTGCTGGGATTACAGGTGTGAGCCACCACGCCCGGCCAGCACACTGTTAAGCATTGGGAATTGTTACTGGATTTTCACAAACTATTGTGATGGAGATTTCTAATTCCCATTTTTCAGACTAGCCTCAGAGAAGTTCTGTGACTTGCCTGAGGTCACACAGATAGCATCAGGAAACATCCGGATTTGAACTCAGGCCTGACATGCTCCAAAGGCCACAATTCTTCTACCACAGTGTGCCCCTCTAGCATCTTAGTGATTTTAGTGACAAGGACATGACCACTTTGCCTGGAACAGTTCTGTGAGGTGGGAACTGATTATTATAGTTAGAAATGATCAAATATGCCTTCCTGTACATTTTATGTAGGCACATTTTCCTGCAGCTTTCATGGGTTGATCTTGGCTCCACTGCTTAGGATTGCATACAGCACATCTCCATCCTGTGCTCCAGGCAGCCCTCAGGCGTGTTAAGCAGAGTTCACATTCTACGCTGAGGTCAAGCTCCATGGTGCCCCCCATAGCACAGCCAGAATGCATTGCTCAGGCCTCAGTTCCAAAGACCAAATGGATGTCCACCTTCCCCCAACCCTAGTCCCCTGAGCAGGCCCACCTCATTTGGTCAGCTGCCCTCTTTAAGTAAGGGGCTCAGAGCAGACCCAGTTCTCTGGGTGAGGGCCCCTCGTGCTGAGCCATTCTCTTCCTCAAGGGATCTGAACATCTTGGTTCTGCTCCTGCAACCTGGGAGTAAGGTAGCTTTGGAGCAGCCTTCTCTTGCTACCTAAATGAGGTAAGAAGAGCACGATCCAGGCTGCTGGAAGCCACAAGTCAGAAGACACAGCGTTCAGTCCTGGTGTCTCTGTGCACTGGTGTGGTCTTGGGCAGTCCTTTAACTCTCCTAGGCCTCAGTTTCCTCATCTGTAATATACAAAGATCAATAACAATACTTCTTATCCCCTCCTACCTCCCAAGCAGAGCCTGGAATGAGACAGGATGCCCAAGCTCTGGCCCTCCCCCAACCCTTAATATTTCCTTACAGATAAGCACATCCCACGAGGGACCCTAATGCCAGTTTTCTTGCATTTTTCCCTGGGAAGTGTGTGATTTTTGTGGGGGCAGCAACTCTGTTTTATTTACCTTTAGATTCTCCAGTGCCTAATAAGATTAACATCAGAAAACACTTATACAGCACTTAGTCTGGGCTGGGGTCAAGCTTGTGAGGTAGATCCCATTATTACCTTTATTTTATAGATGAGGAAGCTGAGGCACAGAGAAATCCCCAGTACTGTACCTGGCACATAACACATGTCCAACATCTGGTTTTGTTAGATGGATGCAAGGGTGGATGGGTGAACTAATGAGGGGACTGGTGGATGAGTGTGTGGAGGAGTGGGTGGATGGAAGGATAGATGGATGGACACATGGGTGGGCAGAGGGATTAGTAAATAGATGAGTGTATAGGTGAGTGGGTGGGAGTGGGAAAGTGTGTGGGAAGGATGAATGAGTGGATAGGCAGATGGATGGGGGATGAGTGGATGGGTGAATTGATGAGTGGATGGGTGAATTGATGAGTGAATGCATGAATGGATGGATGGATGGTGGCAGGTGGATAAATGGATGAAAGAGTAGACGAGTGGACTGGTGAGTGGATGAGTGGTTAAGTTCATGTGTTATCAAGTCCTGAGAGTGGGGAGGTAACTTTGGGACCATTTAAATGGTGGAGGCATTTAGAAATAGCAAAGGAAGCCTCTTCACCCTAACATTGAGAAGACCCTAGGAGGGGGAGTTCCCCCTCCCATCTGACCCATCCACCTGGCCCAGATCCCTGGGCAGGCAACCATCTCCCAGGCCTGCGGATCTCTCCTCCCCCACCCCTGACACCGCCCCTGGGCAGCCCCCCATGCCTGCGGATGAAAGGTTGGCAGAGGCAGCGGGTGGGTGGGCGTCTTGTTCCCTCATTGTCGGCGGTAACCTTCCTCCCAGCTGCTTGTTCTGCGTAATGTTACACTTGTCTTCCCGCAACACTTGGATACCCGAGCCAATTTTGTCATGCAAATGAATTCAGCCCATTGTAAATCCCGAAGACAGGGTGTGGGCCTCGCCAAGACAGCGGGGGCGGGGCTGCGCTGGGATGCGAGGCTTTCCTGCTGCCCCTTTCAGGGCACAGAGGAAGGGGGTTACAGACCTTTGCCGCGGACCTCTGGCCCTTTCCTCCTAGAATCCAAGACCATTAGAACCGGAACAGGCCTTAGAGATGGATGCTTTCCAATTATTGGTTAAAAATCTGAGGCCCAGAGAGGGCCAGTGTATTGCCCACAGTCACACAGCCCATTAGCCAGGGTTCAGCCAAGTTCCTGACTCTCAGCCATAACTCTCTGTGAGGTTGAGCTGAGCCTGCCACCTTGAATCTACCCCTGCACCCAACCCAAGCTGCAGGGGAACCCTGAGACCTTCCAGGGTCCAGGACCTCCCAGTAGCTAGCTGTGTTACACGGGGCGGAACTGACATGTGGACTGGGGACACATCTGGCCTGGACAGCCAAAAGGGTCTAGGGAACAGTCTGTGGGTCTAGGCAGATGTAGGCACATCTAGGGATGCTGGCAAGGCTGGGCTGACAGGTATTACCGGTTGGGGGCGAGGGTGGAGTGAAATGCCAGGTGTTCTGCCAAGGAGGACAGGCTGGGACCAATGCCAGGACATCACCGTCAGCAAAAGCAAGGGAGACGGTGCTTGGGCACAGGGCAGATGATGAGTGACAGCCCACAGGGCTGCCTGCAGGTGAGCACTGCCCGAGAAGGCAAGGACAAGGTACCAGGAAACATACAATGCCCCAGCTGGAATACTGGCAGCGTGTGGTGGGTGGGAGAGGGAGAAGTGACATTTGTTTCAAGGCTGTGATATGCCAGGCACTTCACACCATCCCCAGATAATTCTCACAGTTACACTGGGAGACAGATGTTGTCTCTATTTTATAGATTAGAAAACTGAGTCCAGGGAGGTTACGTGCCTAGCCCCCAAAGTCACACAACTTGAAGCAGAGATTTAACTCTAAATCCATGAGATGCAGGCATTCCGGAGTCTATGCTCTTTCTGCTCCACATTCTGCCACTCCTGCCAGACTCTGCCATCAGTTAGCCCCTTATTGAGTTAGTGACAGCTGGGGACAGTGGGGGGCAGGGAGTTGATGAGGGCAGTGGTCATGGGTAGAGCCCAATTTTCCAGGAGGTGAGCGTTTCCAGCTATTTGGAACACTCAGGGGCTCCCACTGAAGCAATGGATAAAGCCCTGTCTTCTTTCTCTGGCATTTGAGGTGCTTCCCAACATGCCTCCCCCTCCCCTATGCACACACCCTCCTCCTTACTGTTCCCACTCATCCCGCGCTCTTCTTTGCCTCCAGGTCTTTGCACAGGCTGTTCCCTCTGCTTGGAATGCCCTTCCTCACTGTGTCCACTATCTAATCTTCGAGTCTTGACTCAACTGTCCCCTGGACTCTCCATTCCCCACCCTGGACCAGGCTGGCTCCTCCCTCGTCTGTACTCCTGTAGTTTTCTCACTCACTCCACTGGTTGTAAGAACTTACATTGTGTTGGTTTTCCCCACTAGTCCTAGAGGGCCAGAGTGGCTCCTGATTGCTCATACTGCAGACTCTGTGGTCAGCGACCCCCAGGCTGACCCTCTAGACTCCCCAGTGTCTGTCTGGAGCCCTTCTTCCAGTCTGTAGTCCATCTCCCCCTCAATCACTAAATCCCCGTGCTGTTGATGCTGCCCCTCTCAGTTGGCCTGAGCCAAACCAAATGCAGATCAATCAACTGCTAAAAGCACTGGCACTCCCAAGCCTGGCCCAGGTCATTCTGAGGAGGCAAGAGACCAGAACAGCCTCAGATATGGGCTCAGGGCCCCTGGGGCTGGTGGCAGGGCCTTGGGTCCCCTCTTCCCTTGATGGCTGCGAGCATGCACCAGCACTCTGCCGCCTGGCCAGCTTCCCAGGCAGAAGCAACCTAGAAGTCAGGATGCTGCCAAAGAAAGCATCCAAGGTTTTCCCATGGCTGCGAGACCCAGTCTTTTGTCCAGTTCTGCCTGGAGCCTGCGGTGTACCCTGAGCTGGGCCCTTTCTTCCCTGGGCTCAGTTCTCATCAACCAACTGAGAGGAACGGACTCAGACAACGTCAAGGCCTCCCCTTTGTGGGAGCATGTGACAAGGATAAAACGTTCACTTACAGCTCAGACGCCTTTCCCTGGAGGCCCCACCCTGGGTCAGATGAAGGAAGCAGTGCTGGGCAGTCCAGAAGGTCCTTAGGGCCACCAGAGGAATGATCATTATAAAGATAGTAACAGGCTTACCGGGCACTTAGTGTGTCCAGGCAACAAGCTAACAAACCTTCTATAAGCTATTTCATCAGTCCTTTCAACCACCCTATTAAGTGGGCTACGTTATTCTTCCCATTTCACAGATGGAAAACGGGCCAGAGAAGGGTCCTCCTCCCAGGCTACACAAAGCCCAGTTCTACTGACCCAGCCTTTAGTCTTTCACTGCACAGCTTGTCCCCATCTGGCCTTAGGCTTGGCTTGAGGACACTCAAGAGACCTGAGCCTCTCTGCCCAGGTCTGCCTGCCCCCTTTGCTGGAGAAGGTGGTTCCATAGTAGATGGAGAGAGGAGGATGGCTGGGGGGTTTACACACAGAGCGCCCCTGACCAGAGTGCCCGCACATTCCCCAGTGCCTGGCTTCTCATGTGCACTCCATGAAAATGTGCTGGAGGAAGGGAGGGAGGGAGGGGCCATAGGTAGCTGGCGTTAACTGTATATGACCCCTCCACATCTCCACGTGGACAGTGGGCTGGGTTATGGGAGGCTCCCATCTCTCAGCCACTGCACAGGGGAGGCATGGATCTGGATAAAGACCCCAGAATCACAGGAACCTGCTCTGCCCTCCCTCAGTGGGAGGCCTCAGACACACCCCTTCCCTTCTCCAGACCTCAATTTCCCCCTCTGTGCAATGTCAGAATGGAACCAAAAAACTGTCTGCACTGCACCCTCCCCATTGCTCTGCCACAAACCCCCAGAGCTCAGGGAGCCCCTGGGTGCCCCCGACTGGCACCCCTGCAGCCGACCATGCTGCGGACACCATCCAAGCACTCCTCTCGGCCATTCATCCAGGGCCGCGGGGTCCTCCAGCTGCCCGCACTCATGCCGCCGCCTTTTGCTTTTGCTGGCATAATGTATGCCCCGTGCTGCCGCCCCAGTCACTCAATCCCGGCCGGTCTGCGGAGGTAGAGATAGTCCTTAATGAGAAGAGCCTGGGCTTTATCTGCTTTCTACTTCAGCCATTATCTCCCCCAGTCTATAGACACGCAGTTACCTCTGACAATAACGCTCAGAGGCAACAAATGCTGATGAGTTTTCTATGCAGTCCACACAATAAGTCTATCAAAACAACCTCGGAAAATTATGAACCCCCGTGACAGACAAATACAACCAGCTTCGGCGTGAATTTAGAGCCCCAACGCTACGTTTCTTTTAATTCTTCAGGCTTCCCTTATCTCTGCTGTTCCTCTTCTGGTGAGGAGATAACAGTAATTCTTCTCTGTGCTGGGTTTTTTTTTTCTTTCTTTCCCTGCCCCCCCTTGCTTTTTTTTTTTTTTTTTCCACCCACTGAGTGAGATGTTTTCCGTGTCTTTCTGCTTGCTAAAGATAAAGGGTTAAAGACCAACTTATGTTGGGTGCTGGGAGAGGAGGGAGGGGGCAGGGGAGAGGGGAAAAAAGTAATCAGCATTCAAGAGATTGCTATCGGAGAAACCGCGCAGAGAACAGTAATTTTGCTGGCTTCGGCGAGGGCTCTCTCCACTCCCCCCCCTTTTTTATGAATGCACATAATGCCTGGAGTGTTGGGGGCAGATAAAAGAATTAGCAGCAGCCAGGGGGACGGAGGCCTGGAGAACAGGGGAGAATTAGAATGTCTATCTTTGTCTCTTCCGGCTCATCCAACCAGCAGAGGCTCCCGGCTCGTAAACAATTTAATCTTTTTGCTACAGTTAAAATACAAAGACAGCAAGCCTCCTTCTTCCAAATGGAAAAGGGAGGAGGAGCAGGACAGGAGGAGGAGGATTGGGTTGGGGGCTTGTCGGGGGGCAGGGTGCGGGATGACGGAGAGAGAGGGAGAAAAGCGCTGACACCACAAACTTTCCTGCTGCCCGCTTAACCCCTTGGCCCTTGAGACCTTAGAACTGCCAACACTGTCCCCGCTGGGGGACACACACAACCCTGGCCTGGTTGGATCCAGCCAACCTCCTGGGCAGGAGGCTCAGCCACTGGGGGTGGGAGTCTTGTTCCTGTCAAGGGGCCCTGGTTCCTGTCTTCCTGGGAGGTGGCAGCTGTTGGCTGTCCCAGGATTCTTCCCTTGGTCATCCCACTGTCAAGGTCTGTCCTTTTTTCTCCTCCTCTTCCTTCCTGTCCCGCTGGCTTGCTCTTCTCCTGCGCCTAGGCTCTGGTGAGAGCTCTCAAGTCATGCACAATAAGCATGCCTTCTCTTCCCCACCAAGATAGGGACTCCTGTGGCGACTGCCCACATGCTCCCTACACAGGGCAAAGGTAGGGCTCACTGCATAGAATGGGAACTCCAGCTCTTCAGTTACTGCCCAAGACCAGCCACGGAGAAAGGCTGAGATGGGATATAAGCATGCGTGTGTGCCTCCATCTCTCTTGCTGTCTTACACACACACAATGGGATGGACAGAACTCGAGGGAAAAACACCACTTAGAAGGAGGCGGAGCCCTTCTGAAAAGACAGATCATTTGGAGGGACCTGAAAGTTAACCAGAATACAGAAGCCTCCTGAGGTGCCCTGCAGATAGAGTATTAGAGGAAAGCACACCCTTGCAACCCAGGAAGGCCCGTGGCCCATGCAACGGATCTGCTGGGCATCCTCAGTGTAGCTTCTGCCCCCAGTGCTTGAGGTACCCCCAGAGTGTGGGTGGTTTTAGCCATTCTGGTTGGACCCTTGTCATGAGTAACAAGAGAAGTCCACTTTTCACAGGGCCAAGTTGGAGGCTGGTTTCTCTTCTCTGCCCTTGGAGCACTGATCCCAGTGTATTGGCCTTGAATGTCCTGCCATCTCTTGCTTGGGAGCTCCAAAAGGTCTTCTTCACCTCTGGACACCTGAGTCCAGCACAATGCCTGGCCAAGCCTGCCGAGTGCTTGCTAGGTGATCTGGTAGATGAATAGACAAGCGAAGGAATGAAGTCAAATCAAACAGGGCATGTGGTAGAGGGGTGGGTGAAAGAGGAGCTTCCTATGACACCAGACACACACTTGAGGAGGGATGGGACCATTCAGGAAAAGGATGGGGGCGGAAGCAACAAGAAAGGAGAGCTGAGGGACCACAAGGAGAAGGACGGGGTGTGGTTCAGGGAGCTGGTCGGTCCCTTCACCCCAGGCTCCATCGGCTGGAGCCATTCCCAGGAAGGCATGGGGGAAAATCATGAGCCTTGGGGTCAAGGGATCTGGGTTCACTGAGCCACAGTTCCCCATCTGTAAAATGGAAACATTCATGACCTCCACCTTACAGGGTTGGATTGGCACATAGCAGGGACCCAGCACGTGTTGGTCACACTAAAGAGACGATGTAGTTCCTTGTAATGAGAAGCACAACAGACACAATAAACTAAGGATGTCAAAACCACAAAACCATCTCGAAGTTCCACAGAGATGCTTTCATTTGTTATTATTATTTTCTTAGTTGTCCTTCCACTGCCCTTTACTCCTTGGAAAACAGGCTGGGCTGAACCACAAAGTGAGGGATAAAGCTGCTTCCTCCAGCTCCTGTGTCTCCTCTCAAGGCTGGGGAGTGGGGAGTTCAGGAGAAGCTCTTTGAAGACTCCATGGAGGTGGAGTTCTGGCCAAAGGAAGTGGATGTAGTAACCAGCTCTTTCTGTGGCTTTGCAGGTCATGCCCGGCCTTCTCTCTTTCCCTTTTGGTTGCTTCATGTCTGTGAGCTGGGCCAAGCTCTCCTTCCAGTGCCAATTCCAAGCCCCACTGAGACATGCATCCTTCCTCACCCCCAACTCCAATATTTCCCCCGTGTGGTTAAGCAAACATGGGAGTGGAACATGGGTATGAACACAGGCTTTTATAAACAATATTTAAATTACAGTTGAATGTTTAACGTTTATATCTTATAATCTGATATCAATTATTTTCAAAGTACATTAAATGTTTATCATCTTGATCATATCCTAAGCCAGGATATCCCAAATTGTCCACAAGTCAGAGTCACTTGGGCAGCTTTAAAAAACATTAGTTCTGAACCCAAGCCTGGGGATTCTGATCAGTAAGTGTGTGTGTGAGACAGAGTGAACTTTGGATTTGAGGGGCAAGAAAGTAGATTTCTAAAAAGATCCCAGGTGATTCCATTGAGAAGCCTGGTTTGGGATCTGCTATCTTTAGCCACAAAGAAATGGGCTTCATTTTCTGCATTAATTCAATAAATACTTTCTGGGCACCTGCTGTTTGTCTTCATGTGTGTTGGGAGGGGAGGAAGTAAGGGGAGACTAAAAAAAAAGAAGAAGCTGAAAAACCCATAGGGCACAATAAAGCCGTGTATAGAAACTCCCTCTGGATCACCACTCTCCAGCCTCAATCCAAAAACCCCACCCGTCAGTGATTTCTCCCCTTCTGAAATCCACAGGGCTTGGTGCTTGTTCTCTGGTTGGGAATAGAGCAGGAACTCACATTAATTAAGGATCTACTAAGTGCCAAACACTACACTAAGGATTTAACTATACATATGATCACATTTAATCCTCACAAAATCCTTAGTTGGTAGCCGTTACTATTTGCATGTTATTAATGAGGAGATAGAGGCACAAAGA
Organism: Macaca mulatta; assembly: GCF_049350105.2. NCBI lineage: Eukaryota > Metazoa > Chordata > Mammalia > Primates > Cercopithecidae > Macaca > Macaca mulatta. The sequence goes on from NC_133421.1 coordinate 47,563,998, forward strand.
GGCTGAAGAACTCACATAAGTTCCCAAAGCTATAATACAAAGTGCAAAGGCCATCTCCCCCTTCCCCGTTCCCCCAAAATTGTATATTGCCTAAGCACAGGGCTTCTAATTCTATTTCTTTGTTATTAATCACAGTGCTTAGCATTCAATCATTTAGTCATCCATTCAGAAAAACTGATAAATCACCCACTGTGTGCAAGGCACTAAACTGTGGGGGATAGTTATATAAGAACCTGGCCGGAAGGAGTGCAGAGTTTAGGGGGGAATGCAGGCAATGCACAAATAACTCAGAGGCAAGAAGAGAGGCAGAAGCAAGTGATCAGAATTCGGTAGAGAGAGATTCCTTCCAGCTGCAGGGACTCAGAATCTCAGAAATCCAGGGTCCCTGGCAAACATTAAGGTCTTATTTCATCAGAGAGGTGAAGCACCGCACCCAAGGTCACACAGTTGGATGCGCCATAAATACGTAATGAATTGAATGAGATTATTCACAACTCCAATTACATCTTAACCACTAATAACTTGGCTCTGGCTCACCTAATGGGATTTCCTCCTTGGACATCAGCCTTCCCTTCCCCCTTTCATTGCCATCAGCCAATTAGAGAAGGGCAGGTGCTGTGATTGGGGTCACAGTGAGAGAAAGCGAGCTAGAGGACCACAGCTCATTCCCATTCTAGGCTGAGAGGGTGATCAGTTTTGGGTGCTCACAGCCTCTTATGATGGAGAGTCTGGAAGAAGCTCACCCACATGGAGAGGGGGCAGATTTGGAAGTCCAATTCCCCTGCCATGAATGCCCAGGAAAACACCTGCTTTGGACTCAGCACCCATTATACTCTGAGACCAGCAGGCACGGGGAGAGATGTGGGGCCACATGCAGAGTCATTCAGGCAGATCAACAAACCTGAAACGGACATAGACAAGGAGAGAAAAACTACCACAAGAAATACACATACACATGGGAATAAACCAGGTATACCCCTACACAGAACCACAAAACCAGCTTCTGAGAGTCACAGAGACCCAGAAAGTCAGGCAGCCAGAGACACAAATACTAGGCGATTCTTAGGCAGAGTCAGATCTCCATTCATTCACTCCACAGAAATGTACTAGGATCCTACTATGTGCATGCATGGGAAGATAAAAGACAGTCTTTGACCTTACAGAGCCCGTGGTCTGGTAGGAGAATGCCAGCGTGGAAATGGATATTACAATACAATAAGCAAAAAACACAAAGATGAAAAGACGAGGCCCAGAGAAGCGCAAAAAGAGAGCCAGGATTAGAAAAAGACACACAGACACCCAGAGGTGCCCAGACAGAACAAGGCAGAAGCGGAGACACACAGGTGCTCAGAACGAGAACCACAGACAGATGTTCACAGATGTGCACACGTGCAGACACACATGCCAACACCTCTGCTGTACAGGAGTAGAGAAGAAGGCCCCTTCCCGGGACCCTCCCTCAGCAGATCTCAAGCTTTCCCCTGTGGGGATGCCGGGGATGGAGATAGCTAAGCTTTCTTCTTGAGTGGTACACAAGCCATTGTGGGGCAGGAGTCAGGCCCTGATGCAGGCAAACAGATCTGGAGACGTGTGAGTAGATGAACAGGAGATGGCAGCTACTGGGGCTGCTCTCCATCTCCCAACTGTCCTGGGAGCCGAGGCCAAGGGCCCTGCTCCTGCAGACTCTGAGGCAGAGCCCAGCTGTGGCTATGATGGCAATGCTTGGGCCAGCATCGGCCTCCCTCAACCCAAGAGCCCCTCCACTGGCCCCCTTGCAGAGGAAGGTAACTCTTCCAATCTTAAGCAAGTCCTTAGAGCTCAAATTCTTTGGGTCTAGCTTAAATCCCTCCCGCTGCAGCGTAAGTTCAACTCCAGTGTAAGAGTGTCAGAGCTCAAGGCCTCAGAATAGGTGCTACCAGGAGAGATGCCAGCTTCCTCGTGATCCCAGCTCAGGGGCCTGGCCTGCTGGAAGGTGCCTACAGCAGCACTCCCTCGGAGAGGCGCTGGGCCCACCTCCACCACACTGAAGCTAATTTGGGTGCGGGGAGTTGCTCATGATTCCACAGGGGTGGATTTGGAAAGGGTGTCGACTCCTCAAGCCACACGGCTTCCTCCGACAGCACCCGACCCCTGGTTCCTAGAGTGGGGTGGGCCTCTAGGGGACCTGAACACAAGAGGTTGACCCCTGCCACAGCCCACACACAGGGGGCTGAAGAAGGTTTGGGTGTGGGCCTGGGAAAGGGGAGGGGGATGGGTACATAAAGCCTGCCCTGACCACCCCGCACTACCCTCCACGCTGCCAACAGCACAGGGTGGGACACCCAACAAGCTGGCCACGACCCACCTGCCTCCCTGCCTGGCTGCCTCTTCTCACCGCCTGAGCCCCGGGTGGCCTACTTTCCTCCGCCTCCTCCCGCACACCGTTTCCCTCCGTCCAATGCATTTGCTGGGGGGACCTCCTCACTTAGCTCAACACTGAGGTGTGGCGGTGACAAAAAAAAAACACAAAATCGTAGGGAGCTGGCGGGCTGGCGAGGGAGGGGCGAAGGTGGCCGCGCCCCAGCAAGTAACCGCACCAATGGCTCCATCAAGGGCAGACAGGACTCAAGAGAGGAAGAAGCCGCGCCGCAGGGGCTCCCCAGTCCCCGTCCCAGCGTGGCTGTCCCTTGACCCCGCTGACTACCCAGGCCCTAGGCGCTGGCCTCGGGTCCCCAGCCCCACAGGCAGCCCTGCCGAGAGCGCGAGCGCGCTGGGGCCCTCCCATCCGGGCGGGGGCGCGCGGATGGGGCGGGGGCGCGCGGGCGGCCTCCGAAGACTGTGCACCGCACGCCGGGCGTGCATCACGCACCGGGCCTGCCCCCCGGATGTTAAGTGCAGGGCCCAGGCTTAAGTAGCAATTAAGGCTGCCAGGGAAGAAAGAGAAGACCAAACCGCCTGTTTATTTCCCTCCCTGACCTCCCCCATCACACATAGCTCTTAGTTGGAAGAAAAGAGGGAAAGAGTAAGAGAGAAAGAAAAAAAAAAAGTAAACGAAACCTCACTGCAATTAGGAGAGCCGGCTGGGGGGGGGGGAAAAAGATATGCATTAAATGGATGTTTCTGCACAAAAACCCCAGGCTGACAACATCTCTGGCCTTGTAAGGGGGAAATGACTGTGCCTCGGTGTTTACATAGCCGAAATCAGGGGGAATTATGCTGTCATACTGACAACTGTAGGAGGACAATTTTAAAATTACACCGTTCAACACCTTTAATGATTTGTAACAGAAGAGGTGTGGCTACTCCTATTAAATGTGTTGCCAAATCAATAAAAGGGATAATTGGAGTTGTTAGAGCAAATTATAGCAGCGTCTCTTCTGTTGCTGTACAATGTTCCCTTGTAAACTGCTATTACAGGCAGCGCCGTATTTCTCTCTTATTTGGCCGCTTTGTAATGAGTTGGCATTTTGCAGCATAATAGTTCCACTTTCTTTTATGGAGCTCTCACTTTAACTTTTTCTCCTTTGTGCAGCCTATAATTTCCTTGCCCTGCCTGCCTCCCTGCCTGTTTTCAGAGGTGGCCGCACTGCCTGTCAGCAGCCTCTGGGTGATACTATATTATTTCACATTATTTTCAGGCCTTTTCAATTGGCAGTTGGATGGGGTTGAGGGGTAGATGGATCTGAGGGGATGGGGATGCAGAAATGGGGGAGAGAGGAGACAGGACCAGGAGGAGAACTAAAACATTTACAGAAATGGAAAGGAGAGGGTGCAAGGGGGCACCCTTGCTCCCAGGTTGGCCTTGCTCCCAGGGATTGGGGACTCAACAGCCCCCAGAGCAGGGACTCTAGCCGCTGGTTTAGCTGTTGGGGTGAGGGGGTGTATAGTGCCCTGCCAGACCCCAGCTTCACTCTCAGCACCCCAGAACCTCTGACTCTCCCTGCTCATAAAAACAAAACAGGCCGGGCACCGTGGCTCACGCCTGTAATCCCAACACTTTGGGAGGCTGAGGCGGGTGGACCACCTGAGGTCAGGAGCTCAAGACCAGCCTGCTCAACATGGTGAAACCCCGTCTCTACTAAAAACACAAAAATCAGCCTGGCGTAGTAGCATGCACCTGTAGTCCCAGCTACTCGGGACACTGAGGCAGGAGAATCGCTTGAACCCAGGAGGCAGAGGTTGCAGTGAGCTGAGATTGCGCCACTGCACTCCAGCCTGGACGACAAAGCAAGGACTCCATCTCAAAAACAAAAAACAAGCTGATAAACAGCTCAAAACTAAGAAGCTACTGATTCTCTCCGTTCCCTCAGGCACCAAGAGCTTAGGCACGGCCACAGGAAGGGTGTGGGGCTGTACCCCTGGGAGCATCTTGGGACTCCCAGATGGATAGATATTAGGGGATGGAAAAGCCATTCCCACCACAGACAAAGCCTGAAGCCACTGGGAATGCTGAGGCACCGTGGTCGTGGCCGAGGCAGGTGATGAAGACTATCATAGGCCTGTTCCTGGCAATGTATCGGCTGTCCTAAACAGAGCACTGGGCCAGGAGTTCAGAAGCCTGGTTCCAGACTTGAAGGAGCCTCCTCGCCTCACCCACCTTCAGGGCTTGCCCCTGACTGGAAAGGACAGAACCCTTGGTCAGCTGGAGAACAATCTGGTTGTGTATATCATTCAGTTCCGAGACAGCAATAAAAGCCTGGGCCCAGACAAACCTCACTCAGTCAGTCCCTGTGCTGGACTGCACGACAATCAATCTGAATTACCAAGAGGTCTCAGTGAGAGACAATTGGAAAAGAAATGCCATTTTATTACTTCCACGGAGCTGCCATCCCTGGAACCCATCTGCTGCCAAGCAGCGCAGCAGCAGGACCCGCCACGATGAGCAGATAAGACTTGATGGTGGACAAATCAGATTCATTTGCAATGAGCAGCAGCAATTTGCCTGCCAACAATGAGCAAAGCCCTAATTCTCTTTGGTAGGTTCCTTGTGGCCTTTTGAGTGTCCTCTTTTTTCTAACCTTCATGATTCAAGCTAACTTTTTCCCAAGGGGGCAAATGAAAGTGGACCTGCCTAAGTGCAACCAGAGGAAGTTTGGGATTACTGAGTTTCAGTGAATACCATTTAGCATGTGACAGATTTCCAGGTGCCAGTCACTAGCTTCTTAATTTAAACAATAATCAGTCCCATCAAGTCCCAGCAAAATGAAAACACATGAACAATTCCGAAAACATATGAACAGTTCCATAGCATCTGCTTTTAAAAGGAGCTGACATTTTTCTGTATACTAGTCCATACCAACAATGCTGCAGTTCCGCCAACAGTTAACTGTCAATCCATCCAATGTGTCTCCTCTGTTCCAAGCACTGTACTGAGGAGCTGGGATCCAGCGGAAAATGAAACACCATTGCTGCTCTCCTGGAGCTGACATTCTGATGGCCACCCGATAATAATAACAACGACAATAATCATAACACAGCAATCCTTACGCTAGAATTGTGTAAAAGCAACAGTAAAATGTTTTCACTCATCATCTCATCAGAGGCATTGGGGTACAGTGAAAAGAGCATTGAAGAATCAGGAAATGTGGCTTCTAGCTCCAGGTCTGCAACCTGAGGGCACCTTCCCTCTCAGAGCCTGTTTCTTAATTTGTAAACTGAAGGTGTACATATTAGTCCGTTCTTACACTGCTATAAAGAACTACCTGAGACTGGGTAATTTATGGAGCGGTTTAATTGACTCACAGTTCTGTAGACTGTACATGAAGCATAACTGGGAGGCCTCAGCAAACTTACAATCATGAAGGTGAAATGGAAGCAGGCGCGTGGCAGAGCAGGAGAGAGAGAGCAAAAGAGAAAGTGCTACACACTTTTTTTTTTTTTTAAGACAGAGTCTCGCTCTGTCGCCCAGGCTGGAGTGCAATGGTGCAATCTCGGCTCAATGCAACCTCTGCCTCCCGGGTTCAAGCGATTCTTCTGCTTCAGCCTCCTGAGTAGCTGGGATTACAGGTGCATGCCACCACGCCCGGCTAATTTTTGTATTTTTAGTAGAGACGGGGTTTCACCATGTTGGTCAGGCTGGTCTGGAACTCCTGACCTCGTGATCCACCCACCTCGGCCTCCCAAAGTGCTGGGATTACAGGCGTGAGCCACCGCACCCGGCCTGGAAGTGCTACACACTTTTAAACTATCAGATTTCATGAGAACTCTACCACGAGACAGCACTAATGGTGCTAAACCACTAGAAACTGCCCTCATGATCCAATCACCTCCCACCAGGCCCCTCCTTCAATATGTGGAGATTACAACTTGACATGAGATTTGGGTGGGGACACACCATATCAGTGTATTTACTTATTCAACAAATATGCACTGCGTATCTACTATGTGTCAGGCACTACATCAGGCACTAAAGATGCAAAATGAGCAAGACAAGTGTAAGGCTTGCTCCTACGGATCTTACCATCTAGAAGCAGAGACAGACATCAATCAATCAGCATATAATTACAGAATATAAGATAAATGCTGGGAAAGAGAAGACATGAGCTTTTGTAATAGCCAAAACCTGGAAACAACTCACATGCCCAAAAGAGACCAGAGTGACTGAAGTACAAGGGACAGAATGGTCTTAGATGAAGCTGGAGAGGCAGGCAGGAGTCCTGGGAAAGCAGGAACAGGTCAAGGATTTGGCCCTTGATCCAAAGGGCAAGAGAAAGCTACAAAAGGGTTTTAAGTGGGAGAGCAACAGGACCCAAATGCTATGTTAGGAATACTCTTTGCTGCAGCTATACTGGACAGAAGGGATTGGAGAGGCCCAGAGGAGGAAGAGGGAGGTTGGGTGGGAGTTCTACGCAGTGACCCATAAGAGCATTAACAGTGGCTTGCAATAAACAAATGAAAGGATGCTCAACATCATTTATCATTAGAGAAACGCAAGGTACAATCCCCATGAGATTCTACTACAGACCCATCAAGAGTGGTTATATTTTACAAGACTGACCAAGAATACCAAGAAGTGTTGATGAGGATATGAAGCACCTGGAACTCACATACACTGCTAGGGGGAATGTAAATCAATGTAACTACTTTGGAAAAAGATATTTGGTACTATCTTTTAAAGCTCAAAAATAAATGTACTCTATATCCTAGCATAATGTCCACTAAAAGACACAAGCTTTCTTTATAATAGCCAAAAGCTGGAACAACTCAAATGTCCACCAGTTATAGAATGAACAAATAAATTATGGTCTGTTCACAAAATGGAACATTATGCAGCAGTTAAAAAGAACAAACTACTGATTGATGCATGCTACATGGGCGAATCTCACAACACAAGGGAGGACACACTGCATGGTGCTATTTATATGAAATTCAAAATCAGGCGAAGAAATCTGTAAGAATAGCAGTCAGGATAGCTATTATCCTTGGGAGGGATAATGACTGTAGGGAGGTAGAGGAAGCCTGCTATAAAGCTAGGAATGTATAGCTTGATCTCAGCAGTGGTTACCTGGGTGTAAAACTTCATCCAGCTGCATGCTTAGGATTTGTGCACTTCACTAAATATAAACTATATCTTAGAAAAGCTTAATAAAAAGAATTGACAGTGGCTTGGACTAGGAAGATAGCAGAGGTGATGGGGAGATACAAAATAGATTTGAAAAGGTAAAACAATGCTTGCCTACCTTGCCTCAGCAGAGTACTAAGGATGGAATGGGGTAATGCACAGGAAAGGCTGACATCCCAGTGGCTTTCTTGCTGTGAATATTCCAACTAAAACAAAAATGGCCGGCTGTGGTGGCTCATGCCTGTAATCCCAGCACTTTGGGAGGCTGAGGTGGGAGGATTGCCTGAGCCCAAGAGTCTGAGATCAGCTTGGGCAACATACCAAGAACCATCTCTACAAAAAACAAACAAACCCCACAAAAATTAGCCAGGCATGGTGGCATATGCCTGTAGTCCCAGCTACTTGGGAGGCTGAGGTGGGACCAGGAAGTTGAGGCTGCAGTGAGCTATGATGGTAGCAGTGCAAGTCAGCCTGGGTGGCAGAGTGAGACCCTGGCTCTAAAATAATAATAATAAATTGGCCGGGTACCTTGGCTCACGTCTGTAATTCCAGCACTTTGGGAGGCCAAGGTGGGTGGATCACTTGAGGTCAGGAGTTCGAGACCAGCCTGACCAACATGGTGAAACCTAAGTGGTTTCACTAAATGGTCTCTACTAAAAATACCAAAAAAAAATTATCTGGGCATGGTGGTGGGCGCCTGTAATCCCAGCTACTTGGCAGACTGAGGCAGGAGAATTGTTTGAACTTGGGAGGTGGAAGTTGTAGTGAGCCGAGATCGTGTCACTGCACTCCAGCCTGGGCAAGAGAGTGAGACTCTGTCTCAAAAATATAAAATAAAATAAACAAAAACAAAAACAAAAATTCCAGGCTTAGAGCTAATTTTTTATGAACAGCCCCGCAATTAACACCAACCTCAGCACACCCTGAAGGAAGAGCATAATGAAAGTGTTTGCTGGCAGTATGGGCTATCTGGCTTTAAAGAAGGCGTAGGGTCATCCAGCAGGCCTAGAACCAGCATCGGGACTGACTAGGCTGAAGGACACCCCGCGCTTCCTCGTAGTAAAGAGGCCACTTGCTTTCCAGCTGCAGCGTAACCACTGGTGGCTGCCCCCAGGTCCCTCCTTATTCTAATTGCATTGAATCACACCATTTTCATGGGATAACGGGATTTCCACGGGTGACATGGGGTTGCCGCTAAGACTGGATGAGGCTGCTGCTAGTGAAATAGGATGACAGATCCTTAGGGGAAGTCACCAAGAGCTTACCAAGTGCCCTCCCCACAACCGTGTGAGGCAGGCATGTCTAACGGAGAACACCAACCCTCAGAAAGGGGCAGCGGGTTTCTCAGGCCAGGCTGGTAAGAGCAGAGTGAAAACTGGCACCAGACTTTGCAACTAGAGCACGGTGATGTTCCCACCACATCTCAGCCACCCGGCTGGTCCACTAATGTGGCCCCTCCCTACCCCACCACCCAAGCTGTCTCTGACAGCATCAACCATGGCAAAGCCAAATTCACTGTCCTTGCCAGGCAGAGGCTCAAATTGGCAGAGTCACTGGTAAGTAACTTCATTCAGCAGACCCCCTTCTTTTTTATGCCCTGGGGGGCCATTTCATGGCTCACTCCTTTTGAAGGTCCCCCAGGGAGCTGTGCTGCTTAGAATGAGAGAGTCCACCAGGGCACTAATGATGCAGACATGGGCAACTCGTCGTATCTGCTCTAAAAGTTTTTCAGGCCAAGATCATTCTTGCCATGGTCGATGGTGTGGAATTCTGGGTTTAAATTAGGTTCCTGGGCCAGGTGCAGTGGTTCACGCCTGTAATCTCAGTACTTTGGGCGGTTGTGGCAGGAGGACAGCTTGAGCCCAAGAGTTTGAGATTAGCCTGGGCAACATAGTGAGACCCCATCCCTAAAAAAAAAAAAAAAAAAATGTAATTAGGTTCCTGTTTGAGAGCGTAATGGGTCCAAAAATACCTTGGGAGGAAGCTCTAAGTTTGCCAACAAAGGACCCCTCCCGGCCACCTCCACACACAGAAGGGGAGACCTTCCCGGTGGGGAGAACACCTATCAGTCTCTGTCACTTTGGCCTCAGGATGTTTGTCTGCTTCTCCCGGCTCTGAACTCTGAGTACCTCCCTGCCCTCAGTAGGTGGCTTAGAATTCCACACTTCCTTCCACATGCTCAGAGGCCAGTATCACCCTAAAATGTGTTTCTCCAGCCGAGCAAACGCCCAGCTAGGGGCAGTGTAGTGAAAGTCTCAGTCCAGAGACTCTTATGATAAAACACTTTTTTCTTTAATGCAATTTAATTTCCATTCTGAGTCCTTGCGCCACTGGCAGTGGAAAATAATTCAGTCTCAGTGATTTTTGAATTTTCTCGGAGTTCTTGTCCTTTCCCTAGACTTGCATCTAAGTTCTGGGAGGGCACCTGTAGTGCTGGGGGCTGGGTGGGGAGAGTATCACGTGATCCTCCGTGTGATCTCTTCATGCAGGCGCCTCTAAGAGGACCTTCTCTCTTGTCCAAGTGGCACTCTCAGTTCTGTGTCATTCCAGGTCATGATGGAAGGCATGTTAAGGGGTCTGCTCCTCCTGTCGGGGCACTGGATTCTCCACGAAGCTATCTAGATGCCACCTCTCAGCCACACCCTCTGGGCTCTCAGGGGTCTGCCTGGGCTCAGGCCTCATCCTCTGAGGTCCTTTGAGGCAACGATACTGATGGGGTCAAAGGAAGGGATGTTATGAAGGAAGAAAAAAATCAATATTTCAAAAATTTCCCACCATAGAAGTGATATTTAGGAAGCACCTGTATGTAATAATAAACATTTATTGAACACCTAGTATATGCCAAGTACTATGCTGGTGTAAAGAAATAAAAGAGGGCCAGGCGTGGTGGCTCATGCTTGTAATCCCAGCACTTTGGGAGGCTGAGGCGGGTGGATGGCTTGAACTCAGGAGTTTGAGACCTGCCTGGACAACACAGGGAGACCTTATCTCTACAAAAAAAAAAAGAAAAAAAAAAACAGAAAAATTAGCCAGGCACGATGGCACACGCCTTTGGTCCCAGCTACTTGGGAGGCTGAGGTGAGAAGGTGTGCTTGAGCTCAGGAGGTCGAGGCTGGAGTGAGCTATGATCCTTCCACTGTACTCCAGCCTGGGTGACAGAGTGAGACTCTGCCTCAAAAAAAGAAAAGAAAAGAAAGATAAAATAAAAGAGGCCAGCACGGTGGCTCACGCCCATTCCCAGCACTTTGGGAGACCAAGGCAGGAGAACCACTTGAGCCTAGCAGTTTGAGATGAGCCTGAGCAACATTACAAGTCCTAGTCTCTACAAAAATAAAAATAAAAATAAATAGCAGGGTGTGGTGATACATGCCCGTAATCGCAGCTGCTTGGGAGGCTGAGGCAGGAGGATTGCTTGAGCCCAGGAGGTCAAGGCTGCAGTGAGCTGTGATCACGCCACTGCACTCAAGCCTGGGTGATGGAGCAAGACCCTGTCTCAAAAAAAAAAAATGAAAAGAAAAGAAAAGAAAAAAGTAAAGAAAGAAGTATTAAAAAAAGAAGAAGAAGAAGAAATAAAAGAGCCAATGAGGCCAGGCACCATGGCTCATGTCTGTAATCCCAGCATTTTAGGAGGGTGAGATTGAGGATCACTTGAGCCCAGGAGTTTGAGACCAACCTGGGCAACATAGTGAGACCTCATCTCTACAAAAAATTCAAAAATTAGCTGGGCATGGTAGTGTGTGCCTGTCATGCCAGCTACTCGGGAGGCTGAGGCGGAAGGATCACTTAAGCCCAGGAGGTCGAGGTTGCAGTAAACTACTACAGCCTAGGGTGACAGAGCAAGACCCTGTCTCAGAACAAAACAAAACAAAACAAAACAAAACAAACAAACATAAAAACCCCAATGTGCTGAGTAGGAGACTGGAGTGAAAAGGAAAACTGGAAGTTTGGCTGCAGACTGCTGGCCCTAATCACATCTCTGTCACTCCCGCCCTGTGACCCCAGGCAAATTCCTCCATAACCTCTCAAATTTTAGTTCCTTTATCCATGAAATGGGTTCAACATATGGTTTAAATCCAGTAATATGTTTTAAGAGTGACTTGTACACAGTAGGTGCGTAATAAATGATGTCATTATGCAAAAGAAACAGTGAGAGCTCAGAGGAGTGAGTGGCTTTCAGGATACACAAAAGCAAAAAAGAAGGACTAAATGATTTTTTAAACTTTAAACATATACTTAAATGTAGAGAAAAAAGTAACAAACACCCATAGTCCCACCACCTAGAATTAACCACTATTAGCATCTTGGCACAGCTGGGCATCTCAGCCCAGATTTTTTTTTCTAAAGTAAAATCATCCTACTGCTTTTGCAAGTATGATCCATACTTATTCTAAAGAATTCAAGCAATGATTAAAAATTCCAAGCTGAAAGCAAACAAAGTCACCCCAAATCCCACCACTTAGATCACTGATGGATTTTGAACTGGTGGAGTGTTGGGGTGATGATCAGGTCTATGCAATAAAGAGATCGCTGGCTCTCAATGGAAGAGAGTCCAGGAGAGAGACCAGGGAGGAGGCAGGAAAGGACAAGGACTTACCCTAGGTGGTGGCAGTGGCAAAGAAGAGGATGGACTGGATTTCAGAGACAGCTGGAGCAGACCTTCCCATGGGTATTCTAAACCCCTTCCTTGCTTCAAGCTAAATCCCTAGAAAGCCACATACCTGGATTACATAGGTTGGACTCCTGTAGGATTACCTCCATTGAGTTTGAGCTTTAACATGGTGCCCTCAGCTTTTACTGAGGGCAGACACAAGAAACAAGCACAGGAAGACCACGGCTGCACTTGCTGTAAATCTGCAATCAGAGGCTTTGTCTATCATGCTGCTCAGAGTCCCTGTGTGACTGCCTTGTGTGAAGATGGCCTGTTTGAATGTAGTACCAAGGAACAGTTTGTCTCTCTTAAAAAAAAAAAAAAAAAAGGAGCATGCAGTTTTCTCCCAGATAGTGGCAATTATGTAATCTATTTCCCTTTTTGCCCTGGTTGCCAAGAAGTTCAGAGCCTAATTTCATGTTACACAGGTTCTATGCCTAAACATCTTTACCTCTTTCTCATTGTTTTTCATTTTAATGTCAGTTACTTTGTTGTAGTTACATGTTTTGAGAAAATCCTTTATGAAAATAACTCGCATCTCAGAGGCTGTTGAACAATAGGTATTCAGTAAGTATTTGATAGAAGAATAAAGTGGTAAATTAAAAAGACAAATTTTAATTCTGCTTGGCAGCCAAGCAGGGCAGTTCAGAGACAGACACCTCCAGTGGCCATAGGCACAGCCCACAGGAAATGGGGCATTTGAAGAATTAATGGAACCATCTCTTCTGCACTGAGTGAGCAAGACTTACTCCCGCCCTCTCTAAGCCTGAATGCTATTCAGAAGACACTGAACCAGTGAAGAGAAGAAACAAAAACGTGGTATGAGTATATGTGTGTGTGACCAGTGCAGTTATTCTCAGCAATAACCACACTCTGCCTGTCAAATTTTTACTCATCTTCAGAGTGAAAGGCAAGTCACCCTGGATCCCCCAGCCCATAGTTATAATCATTGCCATTGCCTGTATGCAGTGCTTTACAAACTGTATACACACACGGCTTCCCATTCAATTCTTGCAACAATCCTGCAAAGTGAGTGGTATTAGCACTGTCCCCATTTCACAGGTGAAAAACTTGGGGCTCTTGAGCTGTGTGTGTGTGTGTTTTTTTTTGTTTGTTTTGTTTTTTTTTTTTTTTTTTTTTTGAGACAGAGTCTCACTCCGTTGCCCACACTCGAGGGCAGTGGTGTGATCTCTGCTCACTGCAATCTCCGCCTCTTAGGTTCAAGCGATTCTCCTGCCTCAGCCTCCTGAGTAGCTGGGATTACAGGCACACACCACTATGCCCAGCTAATTTTTTTTGTTTTTAGTAGAGACAAGGTTTCACCATGTTGGTCAGGCTGGTCTCGAACTCCTGACCTTCTGATCCACCCGCCTCAGCCTCCCAAAGTGTTGGGATTACAGGCATGAGCCAAAGCACCCAGCCTGTATTGTTTCTTAAGGTAATCCACTAGGCATATGTAGCAATTGAACACTTAGTCCAAATTGAGACGAGCTCTAAGTGCAAAATATACAACAGACTCCAAAGATAGTGTCCCTTCCCAAAATGCAAAAATCTCATTAATAATCTTTATACCGATTACGTGCTTATATGTTAATATCTTGATATTATTAAGAAAATAAAATATATTCTTAAAATTAATTTCACTTGTTTCTTTTTACTTTTTAAAAGAGGGCTACTAGGACATTTGAAATGCTACACTAGTGCTACTCCAGAGCAGTGGGTGCATAGGCCGACAAATGTTTTCCATAAAACATTTCTGTAAAACTGGGGCTGGGCACAGTGGCTCACACCTGTAATCCCACCACTTTGGGAGGCCAAGGCAGGCAGATTGTTTGAGCTCATGAGTTTGAGACCAACCTGGGCAACATAGTGAAAGCCTGTCTCTATAAAAAATACAAAAAATTAGCCGGGCATGGTGATACGTGTCTGTGGTCCCAGCTACTCGAGAGGCTGAGGCGGGAGGATCGCTTGAGCCTGCGAGGCAGAGGTTGCAGTGAGCTGAGATCACGCCTCTGCACTCCAGCCCGGGTGATACAGCCAGACCCTGTCTAAAAAGAAGAAAAAAAATTATATAAAACCAATTGTAAATATTTTAGGCTTTGTTGGCCATATCGTCTCTGTCACAACTGCTCACCTCTGCCATGGTGCAAGAACAGCCATAGATGATAGTAAACAAATGGGTGCGGCCAGGATCCAATAAATTTTATTTATGAAACAGCAGGCTGAGCAGTAGTTTGCTGATTCTTGCTCTAGAGTCATAGAGAAGCAGCACAGGGCAAGAGCTCAGGATTTGGAGTAAGAGAGGTTTGGATTCTGGTTGTGGCTGTTGCCAACTGTGTAACTGTGAGTAGGTTACTCAGCTACTCTGAACCTCAGGTTCTTTGTCTAAAACATGAGGATAAGTCCAGTAGAAAGTGGGCAGAAAACATGGAGAGACAATTCATAGAATACAAATGGCCAAGAGATTTGGAAAATATGTTTAAATTCCCTGCAAGGGACAATGAAGATTAAGACAATAAAGAGATACATTTACCTCCCAATTGAAAAGTGGTTTTTTTTACATTGTAAAGTGTGCAGTTAAATATATGTCCCATACATGGTGAATGGGGATGGAAATCGATATATCCCTTCTAGAAAGCAATTTGGCAATATGGATCAAAATCTTTAAAAATGTATACCCTTTGATCTAGCAATTCCACTTGAAGAAATCTATCCTAAGGAAATAATCAGAGATGTGGACAGAGATTTATGTACAAAGATGTTCACTGTAGCATTATTTATTATATAATAGTAGAAAACTGGAAACAGCCTATTTATGTCTAGCAATTAGAATAATGATTAAATTTTAACACATCAATTGGATCAATACTAAGCAAATATAAAAATAGTGTTTAAAATATTTAATAACATAGGAAAATGTCCCCTTTATAGTGACAAGTGGAGAAAATGGTCCAAGGCCATATATACCAGGCCATGCTAGGAATGGAGGTTGAAAGTACATATATTGGGCCAGGCGTGGTGGCTCACACCTGTAATCCCAGCACTTTGGGAGGCCAAGGCAGGCGGATTGCCCGAGGGCAGGAGTTCAAGACTAGCCTGACCAACATGGAGAAACCCCATCACTAATAAAAATACAAAATTAGCTGGGCGTGGTGGCTCATGCCTGTAATCCTAGCTACTCAGGAGGCTGAGGCAGGAGAATGGCTTGAACCCGGGAGGTGGAGGTTGCAGTGAGCTGAGATCATGCCATTGCACTCCAGCCTGGGCAACAAGAACAAAATCCCATCTCAAAAAAAAAAAAAAGAAAAAGAAAAAAGAAAGAAAGAAAGTACATATATTTGCACAGAGAAAAAGAGTGGCAAAAATGCACCAATATGATGCCAAGTGTTATTTCCAGATGGTGAGATTATGCGTGATATCCATTTTCTTTATTATTTTTTGTGTTTTCTGATGTTCTTTGTTTAACACGTATTACTTTAATCATCAGGAAATTAATCAACCCAATCAAGAAATGGGCAAAGCATAGGCATCAATGGGATATAAAAAGAGTAAAGAAGACAGAAAAAAAGGAAAATAAATGTAAACATCCCCAGTCTCAGTAGTAACCAGGGAACTTAAAACAATGAAGACTTTTTTTCATATACGAGTTTAGCAAAAATGGAAAAAATATGCATAATAGCCATTAATGGCAAACGGATCAGGAAATGGGGGTCCTCCCATATGCCTTGCGGGGAGCATGCAGCCCTTTTGGAGGACAGTTTGGCAACAACTAGAAAAATATTCAAGGCACATTCTGTTCCATTCAGTAATTCCACTTCTAGCTGCTGAGCACATGTGCATGAAAAGCCTGTATTAGAATACCCAAGGAAGCATTGCTCATTGCATTCAATATCAAAAAATCAGAAATAATCCACATGTCTGTCAATGAGTGAATTATAGTAAGTCCATTCTGTGGAATATTAGGTAGAAGTTAAAAGAATGAACTAGGTCTACATATATCAACATGAAAGGAGGAAAATCTGCAGAACAATACAACAGAATGATCACATTTATAAGGAAAAATCTTTCTATACATTGTCATACATATATAAAGGTTCTGGGAAAATTCTACCTCGAAGCTCTTTGAGGGGGAGGAGGAGAGTGTGAGTGGGGTGCAGGGAGGTGATAAGGAACTTCTCCCTCGGATTCCATAAGCTTCTCTCTCATGAAGAGCTTTAGGTTAAGCGCTCAAACTCTGGAGATAGACTGCCTGGACTTAAACCATTTTCCTGGCTTCATCATTTATTGTGTGACTTCAAGCAACTGAAAATCTCAGTTTCCTCATGTGGTAAACAGAGGTGACAATAATATTACCCGCCTCGTAAGGATGTTGAGAAAATGAGATGAGAGGCTGGGTGTGGTTGCTCACACCTGTAATCCCAGCACTTTGGGAGGCCAAGGTGGGCAGATCACTTGAGGTCAGGAGTTCAAGACCAGCCTGGACAATATGGTAAAACCCCGTCTCTACTAAAAATATGAAAATTAGTTGGGCGTGGTGATGCATGCCTGTAATCCCAGCTATTAGGGAGGCTGAGGCAAGAGAGTCACTTGAGCCCGGAGGGCAGAGGTTGCAGTGAGCTGAGATTGTGCCACTGCATTTTAGCCTAGGTGATAGAATAAGACTCTGTCTCAAAAAAAAAAAAAAAAAAAGAGAGGTAATGCAAACAAAGCATTTAACACTGGCACATAGTAGGCCCTCAAACCTCACTACCAAGACATTTAGTAGTCACTGTCATTATGGCTAGTAACACAGCACTTAAAATATTCTCATTAAATACTTGTGCAAAAATAAAAGTTACAAAAGTGCCAACACATTTACATACACCTAAGTGAGCATAAGAATCCCAAACTTGGAAGGGAATTGTGAAAAGTGGGCACCTGGCACACAGCAGATGACAAGTTTGAGGGTGTCACCCCTGGAGTCAGTCTTGGTCCTGACACAGAATCTTCCACTAGCAAGTTGTGCAAGTTCTGCACACCTTAACTTCTCTGGACCTCAGAATTTTATTTACAGACCAGTGGGTAATAACAATATCTGTCTTATGGGGCTGTGGAATAACGTTCTTGGAAAAGTGCCTGACACAGAGTAAGCATTAACTATTGTGGCTGACGTTATTGATATTATGAGTAGTGGCACTACTACTCCTACTATTACTAAATGTCTTATCTCCCCAAAGTGGCCTCCAGACTCCTCCAGACCAGCAAAAACACCTCATTGTTGTGAGCCCCCATGAGCCCCTCACCAGTGTCTGACAGATAGTAGGCACTTAGATTTTCACAAGGTTGTTCTCACTGCTTTAGTTGGTATCATTTAAAAAATGGAACCAGAGGCAGCCTGAAGAAACAGAAAGCCCACGAGCTGTGCAGTCAGTGGCCTTAAATCCCAGCCCTGGTTCTTATCACCTGGTGACCTCAGGCTGGCATGTCATTGACTGAATCTCCCTGATCCTCAAGATCCTCACCAGTGAGATGGTTTAATAATAGCATCCACCTCATAAGGCCATTAAGAAAGACAAATGAGGTAATGGACATGACACCCCCAGCCCTCTATAGGTGCCCAATAATGTTGTGTCCTTAATGATACCCCCCATGCTGACTTAATAGAGATGGCAATGGCATTTGCCTACTAAGCTCTGCTGTTTGGACCACAATTACACATCACTGCACACCTATCGCATGGTATGCCACAACTCAGGCCAAATGCCTAAGAGGAAATAGCCACTTGGAGTGCAGAATTTGCAAACTTGTAGAAGAGTGATAACTCCACAGGGTTTGGTTTGTATAAAACATGGGCTGGTGGCTGGGTGTGGTGGCTCACGCCTGTAATCTCAGCACTTTGGGAAGCCAAGGTGGGTGGATCACCTGAGATCAGGAGTTTGGGATTGGTCTAGCCAACATGGTGAAACCCTGTCTCTACTAAAAATACAAAAATTAGCCGGGCGTGGTGGCAAGTGCCTGTAATTCCAGCTACTTGGGAGGCTGAGGTGGGATAATTGCTTAGACCTGGAAGGCGGAGGTTGCAAAGAGCTGAGATCACGCCACTGCACTCCAGCCTGGGTGACGGAGCAACACTCCATGGAAAAAAAAAAAAAGAAAAAAGGCAGGTAGGAATGGGTAGAATCAAAATAATAATAGTAGTAATCACAATAGCAACAGCAGTAGTGTTGTACCAGGCACTGAGCTAAGCACCTTACACGGCTCAACTGCTTTATTCTTTACAACATTCCTATAAGGCTGTACCCCTAATATAATGAGCCCCAATTTACAGATGGGGAAACTGAATCTGAAAGCAAGAAAGGAACTCTCTCAAGGTCACAGAGCAGGAAGTGGCAAAGCAAAGACCCTGTTTCTAGAACTCAAGCTCCTAACTTCTCTAGTTGGAGGGGGATAGGACATGTGCATGTGCGCACACACTCCTGAGTCCTCAGTCAGCAAAGGTAGGTGGGTCTGCAGCACCTCAGGATTATCCTGCCCCTACTTTGTCTTCTTTGGTGAAGAACAAAGAGGCATCTCACAGCATGTCTAGGCAGAGCTGAGGCCCTGAACCCAGCGGTCTGTGCTCCTGGTTCAGCAGGAGCTGCCTTTTTCCTGGTTAAACACACAAAAGTGTCTATCCCAATCCTAAAATAACAATGCTAACAATATTTCTACTTTTCTGAATGATTACACATTTTTACAGTAAAGAAGAAAAAAAACTATACAAAAACCAAAATAAAGGCTTCAAAGGGTTGGGGAGCCAGGATTCAGGTATTCATGATCACTAACCGTCAAAGTGAAGACCCACCTGTGCTGCCCTCTTGGGGCCGGCAGATGGCGGGGCGGGGGCAAGAGGCTAGGAACAGAGAGGTACCAGTCTGATCTAAGCAATAGCCTTTATTCTCTCAAGACTTGGAGCACACGTAGGCCCAGTGGTGACCTGGGCATGGGGCCTCCGGAACAGCCCCCTCCCCAGACTTTCCAGACAGAGATGGGTTGGCTGACAGATTTCCTTTTTTGCAGGGTGGACAGGGTCTCGGGTCTAGGCATGAAAGCTCTTGGTATCATTGACAGAGAAGAGAAACTGTGGCCAGTGAGATCTGTTCATCACTTCCCTTGTTTAATCGCCAGAAGCTGTGCTTTGTGAATGGGCAAGGAATCAGAATCTGATGTGTCGAGCAGGAGGCACAATGCGAACTCGAGTGACAAAGCCGGCTCGTGTGTGCACAAGTCCACGTGGCTGTGTGTAAGCACCTATCTGGGAGTATACAAAGGGAAGCTGGCCAGACACTCCCACGGTAATCTTACGGGTTTTCTTCCAGACCCAAGAGCCGGGGTTTCAGTTTCAGCGAGTGAGAAGGAGTCAGAAGGTGACACTGTGCCTGCATTCAAGGGTGCAAGATGCAGCAAGGGAAAGCCTCATGCCCAGGAGTGTCACCAGGAGTGTGTGGCTTTGGATGCCGGAGCCAGTGGGAGAGGCCACTGCTCCTTTCCTACCTAATCAAACCTCCTGGCATTGACAGAGGTGAATTGGGGGTGGAGAGATCTGCCTCGCCATTATCTCTGCTCTCGTGGCACCTTCTCCTCCCTCCCCTCCTCCCTCTCTCCCTCCTTCTCTCTCCCTCCCTCCATCCCGGCTTTGCTCCCGCCTATGAAAAATCAGCAAATAAAAAGTTACATTAACCCCACCCTGACCTCGCCGACATAATACACTGCAGGCTGATGCGCTGCCTTCGGAGGCTCGCTGAGAACCTGTCACTCTCCAATGTCCCGAGCACAGCCTGGGGAGCATTTACCGGATAATTAATATATTAAATGCATGAAAAATAGTTACACAGACTTCCCCTCCCTGCCCAGGGAAGGGGGGTGGGATGCAAAAAAGACAGATTCAGGCTGTATACCATCAATATAAAAGCATCCCCCGAATAGCCGTCATAAAAACTGTTCATAATTTTATAGCTTCATTCCTGTTGGAGCACCATAAAGGCAAGTCATATTTTTTACACTCAGGATGCCCCATAAAAAAAAAAAAAAAAAGAAGAAGAAGAAGAAGAAGCGAATGAGAAAACGAGAACTTGGCAGGAGGCGCCTTCACTCTCACCTGAGGGTGAGGGACAAGAAGGCGCCCCCCACGTTTGCACTCTCTGACCCCCTCCTTCCACCCTTTTCTTGGCCCAGCTGTGAATTCTGATGAGTCCATCAGAATAATTATTAATTGGATGATTTTATGACTTTTTATTTGGCCTTTTTTTCTTTTTGCTGATTCCATATTTGCCTTTTATGAGGACGGAGGTGGGGATAGAGATGGGGTGTCTCTCTGTGTCTAGGCCCTTCAACCCCTCTACCTTGCTTCTGGTAGGTGGGGGTACGAAGAGTGGAATGAGCAGGGTCTGGTTGAACCACCTGGATCTGTTAGGGTTCAGGTGTTAAGGGGCCCAAACCAGGTGTTGGAGAGAAAGGAGGAAGGGCTGGGCAGAATGTCTGTAGGGCCCCTGATCTCCCCACCTTCAGCTGGCATGGGATGGGCTCCTCAGGGTCCCCAGCAGAACCCAGATGTCCCTGCACAGACTCTCTCACACAAGCAGTTCAAGATTGGGGAAGGGAACGCAAGATCAGCTACAGACCCAGGCCTGACCCACACAGGCGGTGAGCAGGGCATCCAGAGCCAGAAGGAAGATTTCCTCTCGTGATCATTCTGTACTGCAGTGGCCCAAGAAGACATGGTAGTAAGATGATCTCTTCCCCAAACGCACGCGGCGCGTGCACAGGCACACACACACACACCCATGCCTTCAGAGACACCTGACCTGCTCCCGCTGACCTGACCCCAAGAGGAAGCCTTGACCCCCTTCCTGACCCTGGAGTAGGGGATGAGGTGGAGGAAGTGTCCCCTCTCTTGGCAGGGTCGGGCGCGGGCGCAGCCGCTGAGCGAGAAAGACGCGAACACGCACTCCGGACGCCTCTGTGAGGAGCAGCGGACGCATGGGGGAGACAGATACTCGCGGAGACGCGCGGAGGAGGCGCCCCACCGCCTCTCACGTCCCGGCCGCCTGCCCCACCCACGCCTCCAGCCCGGGATCCCCATGGGCCGAGGGGCACGCGGAAGGGCCGGGAGGCTGGATGCCAGCCCAACTCGGGGCGGGGCTAGGGCGCGCGCCTGCGAAGAGGCCGCTGACCGTGGTGCTGAAAAGGCGGGTGGTCTCCAGGCACTGAGAAAAAGGGGGCGGCTAGGCTTCCAGCCTGGCCGGACCGGTCCAGCTTAGCACGCCCAGCCTCCCCGGGTATCTGTCACTCTGACGGGCTTGAGCCGATATCTTCCCAGCTGAACTGAACGGTTTGTGCCTCCCCTCTTTCGGGGTTTCTGCAGTCTGCCTGCCTTTACTTGCCCTGCCATCCCTGTAAAGGGTGGAAGCTGCCCCACCGTGGATACCATGTCTCCCCAACAAGACCATAAGACCAGGGGATCTGCCACTGCAGAGAAGGCCTCCCTGATCACACTGGCATCCCCTGAGACCAAGGGGTCTGTCTTCCCCAGGGGTCTGGGAGCTCCCTGATGGGCAGGCTCTGGTCTCTTCTATCAGATGGGCCTTCTTTAGGCCATCTTGTTCTCTCATCAGACTGAAACCTCTCGAAAGGCAGACTCTGTCTCCCTCATTAGACTGGGATTTTGCTATGCCAAATGTTATACACCCCTCCCCATATTTAGGCTCCCATGGAGCAAGAATTTATCTCTACCATCAAACTGGGAGGCCTTCCAGAACAGAGGCTGTGTCTCCTCTATCAGACTGGAGTTTCTGCCAGGGTAAGGGCCCAGTTTCCCCAACCAGATTAGAAGGCCCCCACCCTGATCGGAAGCTGGATTTCTCCCGTAAGACTAAAATGCCTCTCAGACCAGGGGGCTGGAACTCCCATAAGACTGGACACCTCTCTGGTGGAAGGCACTGTGGTTACTCCATAAGTATGGGAACCCTCCGGCTGGGCGCGGTGGCTCATGCCTATAATACCAGCACTTTGGGAGACCAAGGCGGGTGGATCACGAGGTCAGGAAATCAAGACCATCCTGGCTAACACGGTGAAACCCCGTCTCTACTAAAAATACAAAAAAAAAAAAAATAGCCAGGCGTGGTGGCGGGCACCGTTGTCCCAGTTACTCAGGAGGCTGAGTCAGGAGAATGGTGTGAACCACGGAGGCGGAGCTTGCAGTAAGCTGAGATCACGCTACTGCACTCCAGCCTGGGTGACAGAGCGAGACTCTGTCTCAAAATAAATGAATAAATAAATAAATAAATAAATAAAGAATGGGAACCCTCCAAGGACAGGGGTCCCACCACCAGACCAGAAGTCCCTCTCAGATCAGAAACTGAGTCTCTTCCATAAGACTGGGGGCCTCAGGTAGGAACATGACTCCTTCATGGGAGTCTGAGGGCCCCTCAGAGCAGAGGTTCCCCCACTACACTGGAAGCTCCCACACATCACCCAGTGCGAGAGGCAAGTATCCTTTGTTCAGCTCTGCACCAGGAAGAGATGCCTGGTTCCTGCTATGGTGGAGCCTGATTGCACCATCTGTGAACTGGACAAAAGGGACTAACATTATCAGCCCCTCTGTGTGCCAGCCCCAGCCCCAGGCCCTTCACACCCATTATCTCCTGGCCTCACCACCGTTCTGCAAAGCAGATATCCTTATCCACTTCTGCACACGAGATGAGACTGACACACAGGACTCCGACTCCAACTCCTTTGCCCCCAGTCCTGGCCTCCCCCATCCCTCCCCTCTTCCCTCTCCCATGGTTCCTGCCCAATCCTGCTGCTCCATTCCTATAAAAGCAGCCATGTGGGCCAACCCAGGGCCATAATCTCAGGGCTTGAAAGGAATCAGCCTTCAAGCAATGGCCACTCTTCCTCTCCTTGGGTATTCAGGACTGTGGGAAGGGGATGATGAGGGCTGCGGCTGCAGATAATGAAGGACCTCTTGTTTTCTGCAGAAGCCCTGTTACCTTGGTAATTCTACATGCACTGGGAAAGGAGGAAGTGCATTGAAGAAAGGAGGATCACTGGAATACTCTGTAAATCAGATCTTTTAATTCCACTTTTTCTTTTCCTTCTTTGTGCCTTTCTCTTTTGTTAAATGTAAACCTATGCTCTCCACTTCCCCCTTCTCATACCCAACACAATATCTCAACATGTTGGGGTTAGAGTAGCTATTACCATCTCTGTGTTATATATTGTTCTCTCTCTCTCACTGTGTGTGTGTGCACGCGCGTGCATGCATGAGTGTGTTTAATGAAAATAGGTCCACCTCCTCTTCCAGACCAGAACTAAAATGGAGTGGGGGGGGGTGATAAACATCCTCCTCCCCCAAAAGGAAAAGCATCAACTAATTTAAAAAATATTTAAGAAACTCTGGGTCGTCATCCACTCGCTTCTCCCTGCTCCATAATTACACTGCAGTGCCTGATATTTTCATGGGACATTAAACCAGGAGTCAGGTGATGGGTTCCTTCCGTCTACGCCTATCCGTTAGCCGCCAGGCCCCTGCGGACCTTGACATTATTAATAGTCCTATTCATTAAGTATTACTCTTGTAGAATGAGTAGCATAATATTGGCCTGGAGATAGGAACAGGCAGAAGGAATAAGTCAAATTAATTTTCCGGAGCAAACGCCCCGGTTCTGTAAATGACATTCTGTACTGTTAGCATTTTAAATGTGGCACAAATGGCAGGAGACACAATTTGAAAGCAAAATACTAGAAGACATGGCTCAGGGTGGAACGTGGCAGCAGGAAAATCTAAGAGCGTCAGGGACCTGGGGGTGGGAGGGTCTGGCCCATGCAGTGACAGGGAGGGGAGAATTTTTTTTAATGGGCATTTACATTAAATGCAGTTGAAGGAGGAGGAAGGGAGGAGAGTAAGCAGTGAGGTCTGTGTGTGTGACGCTGTGTGTGAGTGTGTGGAGGGGTATCTGGTGGAACAGAAAGGAGGAATCAATCACAGTTCTCCTTCTCTCCCTGCTCCTCCGAGCAGATGGTCTGGGGTTGGAACTGACTCCTCTAGTAGGATGTCTTCTACCCCTTTTAAGTCTTTCTGACTAGGTCTAGGGAAGCCTAACTCTTACCTTCTTACTTGATGTGAGGTTTGATCTTCAGGGTAGGTGAGGAGGCTCACTCATTCACTCAACCCTTCACCCATCTGTTTGAGAATACACACCAACTCTGGGCAAGCCTGGTGTTAGACTGTAGAGTGTGGGGCACATGCAGATTGGTTAGACAAGAGCCCATACCCTTCAGAAGCTCAGAGTCTAGTGGTTGAGCCATGGGGAATCCAGGTAATGGTGGCGCCAGGCCATTTGTGATCAGGTCAATGAGAAAGGGAAATATAAAGATTGTAAAGTGCTCAAGACAGAGAGAGACCATTCCACTGGGTGAATCAGAGGCAACTTGCTAGAGGCGATGGCTTTTAACCTGGTCTTTGAAGGAAGGGCAGAAATTGGGCATGGAATTATGGGGAAATGCAATTCAGATGAAGAAAGCAGTATGAGCCAAGACTGGAGTGTCAAAAGGAGCAACATGAATTGGGGACAGTAGGGCTGTGTTCCAGGATAGAAGGCTTGGGAAGGGTAGTCATTGGTGATGATGTTAGGAAGGCTACTCTTGCACAGTCCTATACTAAAAGTTCTATACTAAAAGCATCTAAAAGTTCAGAAACTAGTGTGAGAAGATGGTGCCTCCTTGAAGCCCATACTGCTGTCTCATTCTCCCCATGATACATGGACAGGTGCTTGCCAGGAACAGGGAAGAGCACTATGGACTGCAGCCCATGCCTTGGATGGTTTGGGGGCCTGTCCCACTGCATCCCAGTCAGTGGCTAAGCAAACAGGAAGCTCAGTTTGGAAATCAGATTGTGCCTCAACGAAGTCAGGCTATGAGTATGTAAAAAGGTGAATGGACACTCAAGGGCCACCACTATTCCCACGAGGAAACCAGAAGCAGGACTCCTTTCTGTTTAATTTCACTTGCCAGTGGGCTTTTTTGGGTCTAGCAGCCATCACCACCTACTTTGGTATCTTTAAGCATTTCAAGCATCCCCACAGGACAGGTAGAACCTTCATCTTGGCACTCTGCCTGGAGCTGAGCTTCTACATAACCATGCTCCTGTCCTCCTTACTCTCTCCCCATCCAAGCTTTGGAAGGCTTTTTCTCCTCCACTTTGTGGAAGGCAATGTCTGAACTTACCTGGATCCTGACTAGAACCTGAGGCCATTCAGGATCTGAGAGAGCCAAAATCTCTGACATGTGAACCCTAGAATCGATCCTTAAGGATCTTGGAGTTGGAAGGCAAACATAAATATATGAACAACTTAATGCATTTGCAGTCTTCGATAGGGAGGCATGTTTAAAATGTTAAATCAACAATAGTTATCATTACATGGCAATTACTACATGTTAGACACTGTTCTAAGTACTTTTACATATATTAACTCATTTCATCCTCACATCAGTCTCATGAGGTGAGTGCTGTTATTATCTCCCTTTTACAGATAAGAAAACTGAAGCGCATAGGTGTTAACTAACTTCCCCAAAGTTATACCGGTAATAAGTGGCAGGTCCAAGCTTTAAATCCACGTAGCTTGGCTCCAGAGCCCATGCTCTTAAAATGTTTCACTATGTGAGACCATAGGTCAGCCAGGGCCTAGGGGATTAGGGGCCAGAGAGGTGGTCTGGAAGGTTCTTGGGGTAAGAAAACAACATGTGTTGACGTCTCAGACAGAGCTGAGTGACCAAAGAATCCCTCTTACCTAAGTCCGGGGAAAAAATGCTATCTTGGGTCTGCCTGGGTCTGAGATGGGGAGCTGCAGTGCCAGGATTCTGATGTTTCATAGTCACTGGTTCTGATCTGACCTTGTTCATTCTACCACAAAAAAGGAAGAGGTGCAATGGAAAGGAAACAGGGCTGGGAGTCAAGAGTCCAGTCCATCTCTATGGATCTTGGAGAAGCCATGGCCTCTCTCAGCCTCAACTCCTCATCTCTGAAATAAAGAACTTAAACTGGGTGCTTTCCAAAGTCTCTGCGAGCTCTGACACTCTACTGAAGTGATTCTCAACTTTGGATGCACATTGGACTCGCTTGGGTATCTTTTAAAAAATACCAACACCTGAGATGCACACCAAGCCAAGTGAATCAGAATCTCTTAGGGAGAATAATCCAGACAGTGGTATTTTAAAAACCTACCCAGGTGATTCTAGCATGTATTCATGGTCTGTAGAACCCGGGTGCATTGAAGAACTAAGGCTTCATTCTCATTGTAGCCTCATCAGTGATCTTAGAAACTGATGACCAGGACCATGTTGAGGGAGGGGAGTGGTTTCCAGGTAAGGAGACCAGTACAGTGGACCCAAGAATCCCAAAGTAGCCCCTGATTTTACAGAAAAGCACCCTCTCAAAAATGACTGATTAGAATCAAACCACATATCTGTGGACAGAACTCCAAGCTGGGAATCCCTGGGGCCTCTTGGGACAGTAGATCTTGTGGACCCTTCTTACTCCTGGCATTCCAGATCCTTGGTTGTATAGCATTTCCCTCTAATTTTGGAGGTGCCTTCCCCCATAAGTTCTTCCCAAAGAAATGAGGTTCCTACCTCCCTCTGAATCTCAGTGGGACACCACATATTTTGGGGAACTAGCTAGGCAGGAGGACTTCCTGCATCCAATGCCAGAGGAGGAGTCATATCTTCCCCTCACAGAATAAATACATTTAGCACCGCCTCTGCCTTTTTTTTCCCAATTTAGTATTGTTTAATATGCATTTAATCAGGCCATTCGGTATTACAGCGGCTATGTAGCGTGACTCCCCCCGCGGGCACGGGGGGAGGGCGTTATAGGCCATTAGGCTAAAGTAATATGTATGAGGAGTCACTTTTCCCCAGGGCGCAGTAACTATTTTTGCTCCCCAGTCGTCCCCATTAAATCATTAAACCTCATGACTATACTTTCTGAACTCTACCATGATCTTTAAAAAGCCAAGCATTAAAGGGCAGCTGTCACCCTCCACCGCCCAGGCCTCTGCCGCTTTATGTATTCACAGCATTAAGTCCTTTGTCAGTCTATACATCATGGGGTGGGGGGTGGAGTTACAGCCCACAAGGAGTAGACATCCCATCCTCCAGCCCCCCAGCTCTCCCCAGGGGAGGGCTCAAGGAGTCTGGTGGTATTACCCCCGCACCACCTCCCCACCCACCCAAGGCTTCATAGTCTGGCAAAGAGGCGATGTGGAAACGGGGGTGTGAGAACTGTCCGTGGTTCTGAAGACCTGTTCCACGGACAGACGTCATCCTCTCATCCCCTCTCTAACCAACTACATCTGGCTTTCTCGACTGGCAAGCGTCATTTCATAACCAAACACTTCCTGACAGTCTCTGTTTTTCCTCTATAGTGAATATGATACTGCCCAAGGAAAATTCTGGGTAGTGCAAAGATCTGTGGATTAGGATTCAGAAAGCTGCTAACTGGCACAATTTGGACAAGTCTGAGCATCAATTTCTTCACTGATGAAATGGTGCTGATAATACCTATCACACAGGATTGTTAGATTTAATAACATGTTTGTTAAAGTTATTTTCAAATCCATAAGCACTGCACAATAATAGCATGTATTAATGGTTAATAAACATTAATTAATATGAATTTCATTTTATTCTTCAGTAGACATTTATTTATATTGTTAATACTATTTATTATTATTGTTGATAGATGTTACTCAACCATTTCCCAAGAACTTCCTTCTTCCCTAGGAAATCTCTACAGAGATGCGAAAGAGGACTACCACTGTTAGAAAAAGAGAGGTGGCGTGTTTTCATTTTATTCTACCTTCTATGAGTTGAAGTGGAGAGGACTTTTGAGTCCCTTCATCCAAGACCCAGTCCCTACCCTGTCCCCCCATCCAATCCCAACTCTAACCCCTTAATCCTCACCCTGGACACACAGGTGCTTTTCTCACTCTGCATCCTCACACCTGCCTCACCATTAAAGGGCTGGGTAGGGAAGGGTTAAGCATCTCAGCAGCCCCCAACAGGGTCCTCCTCACCGGCTGGGAAACAATGGAGCCATCAGTCTATATTTGACCTTTGCCCCTGCAGCGTTTATGACTTATTCCTCTCCTCCACTGCCTGCTGCGATTCAGCCTTCAATCTCCCACCCCTTGCCAGAGTGGAGCTGGCCCTCCCCCCAGCGCCCTCCCCAGCCTCTTTGGCCTCCTTCCTTCCCCTTTTCTCTCTTTACTTATCTCTCCTGGATTCCTTTCCATCTTATTCCCATTCTCTTTTATTTTCCCCTTTCTCTTACTCCCTCTTCATGCTCTTCACCCAACTTCCATTTCTTTCTCCTTTTCTTCCTTTCCCTTCCTTCTTTCCTCTCTTTTCTTCTTTTCTTTCTTTCTATTTCTGTCTTTCTTTATTGCCTTCTCTTCTCTTTCCTTCCTTTCTCTTCAGTTTTCTCCTTCTCTCCTTATCATACTAATTTATCAGCTGGCCTGCCAGTTTTGGGTGAGAGCCCTTGGGAAATCTCCACTTGGTCTCCTCTTTCCATCGAACACTCTTAACCTACAGGGCTCTCTCTACTCTCATGGCTACTTTTGGACATTATTGTGTCCAAAAGTGGTCATGAGTTGGCACAGTGAAGGTGCATGGAGTGGGGAAGGTACCACATCCATTATGGGACGGGAGCCCCAGGGGGTTGGGGGCAATGTCATCCAGACCAGAGCAGGGACAGAGGGGCTCATCAGAGAGGAGGAGCTCTGGTGTGTAGAAGCAGGGAAAGAGCACTGGGCCTGGGTATCAGAAAGAACCAAATTCCAGTCTTAGCTCACCCACTAACTAGGCTCACTAACCCTGGGCAAGTCATTTATCCTCTTTGAGCTTCTTCTTCCCCTACAACATGGGATTCAATAATGCCTGCCTTGACCTGACTTGCAAAGTTGTTGTAAGGAACGAGAAAAACAGAGTGTGAAAGTGAATTGTGAACTGCAGGGGACTGTATAAACACGTGGGGATTGGGAGGAAGGGGTTGTATTTTTTCCCAGAATCTCATCTGGCTGCCCTACCCCCATCCCCTCCCCGCAACAGAATTGACAAAGCAGTGATCCCATCCACCTATACAGTACCTTCCAGTTTAAAAAAGCACATTGTGCCAGGCAAGGTGGCTCACGCCTGTAATCCCAGCACTTTGGGAGGCCGAGGCAGGAGGATCACGAGGTCAGGAGATCAAGACCATCCAGGCCAACATGGTGAAATCCCATCTCTACTAAAAAAAAAAAAATACAAAAATTAGCTGAGTGTGGTGGCACGTGCCTGTAATCCCAGCTACTTGGGAGGCTGAGGCAAGAGAATCGCCTGAACCAGGGAGTCAGAGGTTGCAGTGAGCCGAGATTGCGCCACTGCACTCCAGCCTGGGTGACAGAGCAAGACTCTGTCCCAAAAATAAATAAAAAGTAAATAAATAATATAAAAATAAAAAAGCACATTGACAGCTTTTTCACTTTTAACACAGCCCCATTTCATAGATGTGGGCACCAAGGCATCAGCAAGTTTTAAGTGACTGGCCCAAAGCCACAATACTAGTAAGTAATGCAGCCAGGACCCAAACCTAAGTTTTCAGCCTCCAAGTTCAATGCTCTTTCCACCATCCCCTATGGCCTTTCACTTGCCTTCAAGTGCCCCAGGCTGGAGGGCACCTGTCACACCAGCCCCTGTTCCCTCCTGACACTGTCTGTGTACATGCCCATCTTCCTTCAGCAATTGTGAGTTCCTGGAAGGGACAGAGCAGATCTGGGGGGCACTCAGTAAAATGTTTTGCCAAGTGAATGAATGAATAACTAAATGCCCCTCCCCACCCTATCACACAGTGTTGCCCCTGAGTGCAGTGGTATGTCTTACAAGGTGAATTACAACTTGGTCCTCTTCTCTCAGAACTCCAGAAAGCTGCTGTATAGTCAGAGTGGTCTCTGGTCTCTGGCATGAGAGTCTCTCCTAAGGAAGGGGTCCTGCCTGCCACCCCCCACACATGCACACATTGCTCAGCCCCTGCCCCCAGTCTGTGACAGCAGCCTCTGTAATGAATGACTCTGCAGTGGGGCCCAGCAAAAGGACAGGAGGGCATGAGACAAATCATAGCTGCCAGGCGCTAATCTTCCCCTGGGAAAGTCACCTCCACCCCCCTCATCCATCACTGGGCACTGGGCTGCCACCGTAACGCCCCCCCCCCAACAAATACACACCCAAGACAACCACCCAGGCCTCATGGATGCCTGTGAAAGTGTGCAGAGAGGCAGGTGCAGGTTTTGGTGTACAAGTGGAAGCATCTGCACACAGCCAGAACAACCAATGCAAAAAAGGCCATTATTGCTCCAGACCAGGTTCCTGCCTCGTATCTCTCACCCCAGAAAAAGTAAAGTCTGATGAGTCAAAATAAATCCTCTGAGCCATGAATTTGTTTAATTGCCTAAGAAATGTTTGTTGAGAATCTATTTCAAGTAAAGCAATGCAGTGCAAAGGACACAGAGATGGACAGAACAGGATCTAGTCCTGAAGGAATCCATGGTTCAGCAGGGGAACAGAAACAGATCAAGGGAATGGGGAGGAAGGGACACAAGCGTAAGAGAGGAGGAAGATGGAGAGTGAAGGGAGAGATTTCTCCCAGTGGAGAGGTTCAGGGACAGCTTCATGAAGGAAGACCTTGAAGGATGGGTAGAGCTTGCAGAGACAGGAAGAAAGCAGTCCAGGAGGAGGGAACAGGGTGAGCAAAAGCAGACTATGGAAGGCAAAGGCATAAGATAGTGCAATAAGTTGTACAAGGAAAGATGAAGTTGACACCTGACCACTGAATGTCAGGTTGAAAAGGCCTGACATTCACCCACACCCACCCATTTCCAAAACACACATGCATGTACACACATGTGCAAAGAATTCCAGCCTCATGAAAGAGTGGAGCGGGTTTAATCTCACCATAGATTAATTTCATGGAGATGTGTCCAGCCATATGTACATCTTCTCCCATTGAAGAGGCTATGGAGGTAAGAGCCTATATCCATGAGCCATGTCACTGTACAGCCACAGTCACCCTTCTAGCCAGCATTCATTGAGCACAGTTCTGAGAGCTTTACATGCATTATTTCCCACTAGAATGTAAGCCTCAGGCTGGGCACGGTGGCTCATGCCTGTAATCCCAGCACTTTGGGAGGCTGAGGTGGGCAGATCACCTGAGGTCAGGAGTTCGAGACCAGACTGACCAACATGGAGAAATCCTGTCTCTACTAAAAATAGAAAATTAGCCAGATGTGGTGGTGCATGCCTGTAATCCCATCTATTCAGGAGGCTGAAGCAAGAGAATCATTGGAACCTGGGAGGCAGAGGTTGCAGTGAGCCAAGATCATGCCACTGCACTCCAGCCTCAGCAACAAGAGTGAAACTCTGTCTCAAAAAAAAAAAAAAAAAAAAAGAATGTAAGCTTCATGCAGCATCAAATGTCTTACTGCTGAATTACTAGAGTTCAGAACAGTGCTTGGCACATAGTAGGTGTTCAATAAGCTTGTTTTGAAAGAATGCTCCCATGTCCTCATTTAATAGGGTTGTTATGCTATAAAATAGGTACAAATATTATGACTACCACCCCACTGTCCCTCATTCTACAGAAGAAAAAATGCGGCCTTGGAGAGGTTCAGTCATGCAACTAGTCATGCCACTGGTCATTGCAACTAGCAAGTGGAGGATCCTAGCTCCAAACACAGCTGTCAGAGTGCAAGCTCTCTACCAACAGTGCTAAAGAGCAGCAGCCCTATGTCTGAATTTCATGTTTCTACAGTCATTGTTATGCTTCAAGGAGGCACAATTTGAACTTACGCTCTCAGAATCTGCATAATCATTAACTATTGTAACAAGACACTAATATATGCACTTCTATAGTTATATGCACTCAGTCAGTCCACTTTAGGGAAGACCAATATAAACAAAAGCCCCAAATTTCCAAAGCAGATAAATCTAGGAGGGCTCATTTGCTTTAGAGAAAAAGTCTTGACCAGGCACCATGGCTCACGCCTATAATCCCAGCACTTTGGGAGGCCGAGGCAGGCAGATCGCTTGAGCCCAGAAGTTCAAGACCAGCCTGTGCAACATAGAGAGACTTCATCTCTTTTAAAATTTTTACAATTGTATTTTTAAAAAAGAAAAATTCTTTGCCTTCTAAAAAAGGGATTCATCCAAGGGCTTTTTAAAGTAGGAGAGCTTCTCTGGGCATTTCAGTGCTTAATTTAATGGGGTCTGCAGGGGGTAGAGTGAGGGCAACACCATTTGTGGGTCACCTGCTGTGTGCCAAGCTCTTTACGACCCTGCGGAGCAGATGGTATTATCCCATTTTATAGATAAGGAAACTGAGTATCAGGTCCCACACATTTGCTCATTCAACACTATTTATTGAGTCCTGTTCTGTGCTAGGAACTAATGCAGGCTCCAGGGAATCAGATATATACAAATAAAGTCCTTGCCCTGACAGCGCTTGCATTCTCATGAGGAGAGGTAGGTAATAAACAAGTGAATGAATAAGTGAACAAATCTTTGAGAGAATGTCATGTTATAAGTGCTTAGAAGGAAATAAACGGGGTGATAAGAGAGGGCTAGGGTTTCTAATGTAGATCTGGAAGCATCTGGGGATCCCTTGAGCCCTTCAGTTAGAAACTGACCGACTTCATCTCTGGCTTCTCAGTCCCAGTTTAGAGAGGGAGGGAGTTGGGGGAAGGACGGGAGGAAGGAGGAAGGCGGGGAGGGGAGCATCCAGCCTGCTCTTCTACCATACTACCTTGTCAGAAATCAAGGTGGGAAGAGATGCCAGAGAAGTAAAATTTATTAGAAGCCATTGTCCATTACAGACCCATCTGAAGTTAGCACTGAAGCCCTGGTACAAGGTCTCTGAGAAAACAGGAATTTGATATGTAAAATGTCAACTCAGTCAGCTTGGTAGGAGCACTGGAGCCAGGAGCACTGGGCTGTGGGTGAGTAGGGCAATGTAGGCGGAGCAAAGTGCGTTTTGCTGAGGTGTAAGGCCACAATGAGTGGGTTCCATTTCTGGCTCAGCAACTTAAGGACATGTCGCTTCAGATGTCTTGACCGCTTTGCACTCCAGTTTCCTCATCTATAAAATGGGTATCAGCACAGTACTCACCTCTGAGGGTTGTGGGGAGGATTAGATGCTTCAGTACGTGTGCAAGACTTCCTAAGCAATAAAAGAGGATTGCATTCAGCATGGGTGCAGGAGTCAGTAACTCCAGAGATACAGAGTGGGAAAGAGAGCAGGAGGAAGGACTCTGGAGAAGAGAAAAAAGTGGAGAAAGGAGACACTGAGGGGAAAGAGAAAGCAAGTGTGCACATAGTTACAAGGTTTCTATTCAACTTCCCCCAAAGCTTAATAGATTTCTAAATGGGCTTATTATCACCACCTATGAATTCTTTTAAAGGACCTAATTATAAAACACCAAACTAGCTAATTAGGTTTCCTGAGCTCGCCTTGACACAGGTGCAAACAGGCTCTCTGGATGGTAGCCCTGGCAAAGCCCGCAGTGCCAGCTCCGAATCAATGGGGGGGCGGGACCTGCCTGTGGTCACACAATTAGGTCTATAATTGTGGGCCCCCTCCTGCCACTGCCAGGCTGCCAGAGATGCTAGCTGTCTGACCTCTCTCACCTGGTGCATAGGAGCAGAGGCCCTGCAGAATAGGGGACCAGCCTCCTGGGACACCTCTGGGCTTAGTGCTGAGGGTGCATGAGAGGGTCTCCCAGGATCCAGCTCAGGAGGGACTGCATCTAGGCAGAGGGGTCAAGGAATCGGGTCCTTGGCACTCATCCATCCCTCTTTGGAATAGAAATGCCCAGGGGCAGGATCGCCATAATGCTCAGAGAATGCACGTGTCTTACACACCACTGGAGAGATGTGTGCACTTGAGGGTAGTAGAGTGGCAGAGATGGCTATGCCCGCCCCCATTGGATTAGAGGACCCTTGGGAGAGGGGGCAGTGAAGGGAAGAGTTCCCGAGTCCTGTGGGTGGGAGGACTATAGGAAATCCTG
This sequence comes from Macaca mulatta, assembly GCF_049350105.2. NCBI lineage: Eukaryota > Metazoa > Chordata > Mammalia > Primates > Cercopithecidae > Macaca > Macaca mulatta. The sequence continues at coordinate 47,598,301 of NC_133421.1, forward strand.
TCTCTACTACAGTGATTTCCAAAGTGTGTTCCCAGAACCACTAGCATCAAGATTACCTGGGAACCTGTCAGAAATCCAAATTATCAGACACTACCCAGGGATGGAGCCTTGCAATCCATGTGTAAAGGAACCCTTAAGGCATTTCTCAGGCACGCTCCACTTTGAGAACCACTGCTTTCCCGTATCCAAGAGGAGGCCAGTAATCAATACAGCTGCCAATGGTGGTGCTGCTGACCGAGGGGGGTGTGCAGAGGGATCTGTTTCTTAAATTAAACTAAATGATGGCCATTAAGGGGGCATCCCCTGCACATAATTAATTCTCCTTTTGCTGAAAGGGGCGGATAGGAACTGGACAGCTAATGATGGTCACCGTGTGCCTCACCCGCATTCCTCCGCCCTCATTGCCTCCAGTGTCCTTGTCTTTGGGCCCACCATGAATACCTGGTTCTCTTTCCATGTGGTGGCCCCACCAGAGTCTAAAATTCGTGAGCTACATAGCGCTCACTTCCCCAAACTCCCTCTCACTTCCCCCTCCCCCAAGTCAGGCACCCCTCTTGCCAGCTCTATCCCTATCCTCCCGCTCCTCTGCAGCCATCATAGACCTCCGCTGTGTCATGCCTCAAGGTGGGGGCCAAGGAGCCACACTGTGATTCCCTCAGAGGAATTCCTCCAAGGAATTTTCTTCCAGTTGTTAAAGCGAGGCCAGAATGCAAATCCAACCACTCTCCCCAGATACATCCCTAGCAGCTTAATTTGTCCCAGTCACGCCTAGCCCCCAAGGCAGGGGTTCTCATATTCCGTGATCACTGGCCACTCCACTCCATGTTCCATGGCTTTTGCCTCCTCTCCAGCCGCCTGTCTCTGCTGGGTAGATTTTATGGAATTCTCTCAATGCATTTTTACAATACCATAGCCTCCAGAGCTGGCCATGCAGAGATCAAAGCGCCCACTGCCCACCAAGCCACCAGCCACCTCTTGCCTTTGACAATAGGAGAGATTTCCCCTCTTAGACACCTACTTCCTAATAACTGGCAATCTCTTAGGGTCATGGTGAAGATTGACAGAGACGATATATGGGGAGCATCTGGACAGCCCCTGTTACAGGCTGGGGGCATGATCCCCCTCCTCACCCTCTCTGTGGGTTCCACATGGCTCAAATGAGCCCACCCCCTCATTCCATTTATAAATCCTGGGGTCCAGGGGCTGGGTCAGGTTGACTGCAGTACATCAAACCTCTCCTGGGCCCCTGTTGATGCTGGGTACCCTGACAGTGGCTGAAGATGCAGAGACAGAAGAAAGGACTCTACTCTAGATATCTCGTGTGGTAGGGAAGCCACATTTGTAATAATGCATCCTTAAGAAGAAGAAATAGAAGATGAGGGAGGAGCCAAAGTGGTACAGAAAATAGGGTCGCTTTGGAGACAGACCTGGGTTCCAATTTTGGCTTCAGCACTGTGTAGCCAAAAAACCTTATGCAAATCACTTAACCTCTTTGAGTCCCCTTTTCTTCCCTTATAAGATAGGGGGATAAAAATAAGAAGAACTTCAAAGGCTCAGGCTTAAAGATGTTTGGGGTAAGTACCTGGGACGTTGCGGAGGTTCAAAAAATGGTGTTATTATTATCATGGAGGCAGTGGGTTTCCTTGCGCTCCAGGAGCCCTCCCTGCCTCTATGGGGTCAGAGTCTGAACAGTTCTAGGGGCCCTGGGCTTTGGGGTTAACCAGATGATCCTTTAATATACAAAGAAACCCCAAACAGCTTAACCTCAACCGAAGCACGGAAGGCCCGGCTGCCCCACAAATGCTGGCCTTGAATCCTGTGCTCCATTATTGCATCTGAAAATCCGTTAAAATTTCACACAATTTCCTGCACAGCAGTGTGCTTCATAATGCTGGGAGCCAAGCCGGCCCAGTAATTGGGACCAGAGTGGGGCAGAGTCCAAAGCAATTAATCCAGCCTCCTTCCTTGTTTGCGCCAGGATAAGCCTGACGGGGTGGAGAATAATTGGAAAGGAGCGGCCTCCATCCCCAACTCCAAATTAATATTTTCCTGCCCTGATTTAATTCCGCCCGGGAACAGTGACACACAGACACGCCGTGTCAAGCGCTAAGTAATCCGCCACAAGCCACCTGAGGAGGAGGAAAGGACTTTTCCTTTTCTTTGCGGTTGGCCAGGGGTGGAGGGAGGTGCAGCTAACAAGACAGAACCTCAGAAGCAAGAGGGCCTTCCAGGGACATCCGTAGTGCAACCACCCTCCCGATGCAGTGACATGCCACAAGGAGGAGAAAAATCAGGGAACCAGGAAGGCAGACAAACCTGAGTCCCAACCCTGGCTTTGCTGCTTAGGAAGTGTATGACCGGGAGCAAGTCATTCAACCCCACCGAACCTCAGTTTTCTCATCTGTAAAGTGGAGATTATAGTACGTGCCATGAACGATTGTTGTCAGGATTCATTACAACAAATACAGTAGGTGCCTGTCAATGGTCACTATTTTTCCTGTTATTTTAGGTTTTACAACCAGGAGCCAAGCACAGCACTAGGCACTGAGAATCCAAAGGTAAACAGGCCGGGCGCGGTGGCTCACACCTGTAATCCCAGCACTTTGGGAAGCCGAGGAGGACGGATCATTTGAGGTCAGGAGTTCAAGACCGACCTGGCCAATGTGGCAAAATCCCGTTTCTACTAAAAATACAAATATTAGCAGGGTGTGGTGGTGCATGCCTGTTATCCCAGCTACTTGGGAAGCTGAGGCAGGAGAATCACTTGAACCTGGGAGGCGGAGGTTGCAGTGAGCCAAGATCGCGCCATTGCACTCCAGCTTGGGCAACAGATCGAGACTCTGCCTCAAAAAAAAAAAAAAAAAAAAAAGGTACATAAAATGTGGGCCCCAGTCCTTAAGGAGCTTGCATTCTAGTTCCATATATCCAGTACTGCTACACAGAAGGTGTTTAATATTGGCTAGCTCCCTGCCTTCTGCCTGCAGCATCCCTGGATAGGCAATGATTCAATCTCCACTCGATCACTTTAATCACTTGACCATCTCCTGCCAGTTCTGTTGGTGCATTTGCCCGTGTGCACCGCCAGTTCTGTTGGTGCATTTGCCCGTGTGCACCGCCAGTTCTGTTGGTGCGTTTGCCCGCATGCAGGCTTCCTCTCCAGCATCTAGCTGCACCCTGAAACCTTGTCCCACTGGTTCTAGCTGTGCTCTGGAGCAAGCTGGAGAAAGAGACCCAGGTGCAGGAGTCAGGGCTCAGGAATCTGCAGATTTCTCTCCCTATCTCCACCGAGCCCTGCCTCTGCTGACTCAGCAGCCTTGTAATAGGAAAAGGGGCCCCAACTTGATCCTCTCTCACCCCGGGGGTTCAGGCATGTTGAGTAACCTGGAGAACTGGGGCAGGATTGAGCTCGACCACTCACAGTGGTAACCTTCCCGGTCTCACTTCCCATTCCTTCCTGGACTTTCTTTCATCTCCCAAATAAACCACCTCCCTTGAATCCTTGTCTCAGGTCTGCTTCTGGGGGACATCACGCTAAGACAATCAGGAGTCCGAAAGCCCTGAGGCCTGGACACCCCCCGGGGGTGCCGCTAAGCTTCACGGCTGAGCAGCGCCAGCACCTCAGGATTCCAAGCCGTTGGCAGAAGGGCTTGGTGGGCAGGCTGAGGTTACCCACCTGTAGGGACAGACTTATTCATGGGCACCTGAGGCCCACACCCACCCGCGACACTCAGGAATACTTGAAGGCCATATCACAACAGGAATCTCACAGGCTCCGGGTGGGGTGGGGTGACGAGAGCCAGGGAAGTCTCGTTATTTATGTGGCCCTCTCCCCAGCTGGGGGAAGAACACAAACTCCAGTGTGAGGGAGTTTGTATTCTTCCTGAGGGAGGAAGAAGATGCCTCAGTGGGTTCAAAACTCCCCCAAAGAAAACCATTCAAGCCAAAGCAGGGAGTTACCAGCAAAACTCCCATGTGTGTTCGACAAAACTGCAGGGAAACACTATGCAAATGTCAAACTGATGAGGAGAGGAGGAGAGAGAGGGACAGGAATAAACCAAACATTAAATCAAATCAGTAGGAGAATAAGAGCTAAACTCCTTGCTTGTAGCACTCAATTCTGTAGTCGATACGGTCAGGAATGAATGAACGGCCTGCTCAGAGCCACATCTGAATTCAGCGTGTGTAGCACCCTAAGCTCTACGAGGAGAGTCAGCCAGCCAGGTGCCATCATGCCCCATGCCCAACCACAGGGCCAAATGAGCTTGGGGAGGGGACCTAACCTAGGCCCTCTGGGGGCACAGCAGGGAGGAGCCCTGCCCAGGGGTTGGGTGGCATGGGGCTAGTCCTATCTCCTCTCGGAGCCTCAGGGCACCCACGTGGAGGGCAGCTTGAGGAAGCTGTTGTGTGTGCAGGGCACAGAGGCCTGCATGGGGATAAAATGGTTGGTCGTAATAAAAATATGGGGATGAAGGAGGTTGAATGAGATACTGGTGGAACAGGAGCCCGGTGGTCTGTGTCCTATCTTGCTTTGTTTGCTTCATTAGGGATGTAAAACGAGGGTTTGGTTTCGTTAAAGAAACTGGGATTGGAGAGGAGGGGAAGAGCACTGCCTGGAAGAGAGATGACGAAGGAGAGAAGGGAGAAACCCAGGGCTGCTGTGATCAGGCTGGAGTGTGCTGTGTGATGCCATCTGCTCCCCTGGTTTCCCACAAAAACTTCAGTGAAACCCGCACTGTTCACCCACATGTTGGGAACTGGCCATGTGTGTGCTGCATGGCTATAGGGTGGGCGCAGGGCTAGCACAGAGTCTGAAGGGGACCAGCTGTGTTCAGGTCCCACGTGGGCAGCCACACTGTGTGGAGGATCCCATCAGCCACTCCCTGTACCTCCATTCCACAGCCATTCGTGGATTACATGGACACGCAGTAGGCACAGTGCCAAGACTGGGAACAACTGCAAATACGACATGACCCTGTCCTTGATCAAAGACTAGAGGGGAAGACACAGCTGACATATTGGTTCAGGGGATAAGCTTCGCATGCCAGGGTAGGTTCTAGCCCCAGGGTATGTGAGTCTTGCCTGAGCGCTCTCTGGAAGCCAGGGTAGAGCCAGCACTTACATTATCACACTCGATCCTCAGAAACTCTGCTCAGAAACAGTGGGGGACTGGCTCATGGCCACGCAGCTGGGAAAGGGTGGAACTGGCTGTGAACCCACGTCTGTACCTTCAGAAACCAGCTTTGCTCATGGCTCACCTGGTTGAAACTTCACCAGCCAGGCTTTTGTAGAAATGGGATGCTGACAGTGGAGTGGACACTCTTTCCCTTCACCTGGGGCAGCTTCTGGGCTACACGGCTGTCTCCAAGCTCCCCTGACATGTGAAGGGCCCCTCATCCCCAGCTTTGGGCTGTATCTCAGCTGTCTCCAAAGGTCCAGACGTGACTTAGAGCCCCTTCAATAACTTCTCCTTTTGGCTTAAGCCAGTTTGAGTTTGGGTTTCCATCAGCATCTTTCTCCAAACTGAAGAGTTAGGACTGTATAGGCCTCAACATCTGGTGGGAATTGTGCCAGTGTGTTCACCCCTGCCTGCTCCAATCCCAGATAGCTTGAGTTTAAATTCATCTTTGACAATGGAAGAAAATTGAGTCCCAGATAAAAGAAGTAACTTATGCAAGACCACACAGCCAGTTAGGGGCAGGACTGAAATTTGAACTCCAACCTTAAGACCTGCACTCTGCATCCCTTCTGGATCATTGTGTTATCCACTTTGTCTGGTTCTGAAAAGATTTGTATGCAGAGTATGTGAGTGTCAGTGTGAGTGTGTTTCTATGTCCTCAGAGAGATACTGAAGTCCCCTTGGGTCAGGCTTGTGCCACCGACGTCCCTGACATCTCCCAAATCCAAGTAAGAGCAGTGGGTCCCCCACAAGTGGTCCCTGGACTTCAAGCATAAATGGGCTTCCAGAGGAGGCCGCCCTGGCATGTCCAGATCTGGGCAGCAATGTGGCTCTGGGAATGCCATGCTGTGTGTCCAGGGGAAGACTTCAACCTTTCTGGGACTCAGGCTGATGTGAAGTTGAACCTGATGAAAAAGAATACCAGCAAAAGAGATAACTGGTGTGAACTATCTCTTGTGAAAAAGTAAAACACAGTAGTGGAGGAATGCTAAAAGGAACACTACTGAATGCATTCCACTTTAAGACAATCCAATGCACAAAATCTGAATTTACTCTCTGTATTTAGAGGATAAAGAACAGTGTGACAAAAGAATCCTAACCGTCACAGCAGTTCCACTGAGCAGCCAGGGCGAGTGTTTCCAGGCCTCCCCAGCATGGAGGCAGAAATGCACGAAACAGACACACTTTGAGCCAGAGGACCGAAGCTTTGCCCACTGAAGACCCCAGGGGGATGGCCAGGGTCTCAGAGGGAGTAGAGGAAGGGTCAGTAAACAGTTACCATGGAGACACAGGGATGTGTCAAGTGGAAGTACAAGACCCCGAACTCCAAATCCCGGGGCAGCTTGGACACAAGACCAAGCCCAGAAGGGTGTGGCATGATGTGTTACAAAACCCACTCCCCTCTCTCCCAACCCATCCCTGCAGGGCCTCTCCCTGGTACTCATCCTTGTGGGAGAATCGTACTTCCCATCCCACTGATGTTGGACTTGGTGATAAGACTCCTGTCGGCAAATGGAATAGGAACAGGAGGGACATAGGCCATGCCCTAGCTAAAGCCTTTGGACTTCACGTTTCCACCATCTTTCTTGCTCTTTCCCTCTGCCACCAGACTGGGGCTGCTTTTTCAGCCCGAACCCCAGAATGAAGACACACAGAACAGAGTCACAAACAACCTGCAGCAGATATGTATGATGAACAACAACAAAAAAAACTTCTGTTGCTATAAGCCATTGAGATTTTGGGATTGTTCATTACTACACCATAAACTAGCAACAGCTGACTAATATAGAAGGCGATACTTAGAGCTTTAAGGCCTCCTCTGACAACCCAATTGCATAAGTGGCTCAGATGTGTCTCTTCAGATCAGCACTTGCAGTGCACGGGAGTCCCATGGGAACTTATAAAACAGACCCCCCCCCCCATCTTTTTTCCTTTTTTCTTGAGATGGAGTCTCACTCTGTCACCTAGGCTGGAGTGCAGTGGCACAATCTCAGCTCACTGCAACCTCTGCCTCCTGGGTTCAAGCAATTCTCCTGTCTCAGCCTCCCCAGTAGCTCAGACTACAGGCGTGAGCCACCATACCTGGCTAATTTTTGTATTTTTAATAGAGACAGGGTTTCACCTGTTAGCCAGGCTGGTCTTGAACTCCTGACCTCAGGTGACCCACCCACCTCAGCCTCCCAAAATGCTGGGATTACAGGCGTGAGCCATCGCACCTGGCCCCAGATTCCCCCTTCTGAGATTGAAGTCAGTTCATCTAAGGATGAGGCCCAGGAATTGGTATTTTTGACAAGCTCTGAAGACGACAGTGGCCTGTCCACAGACCATGCTTTAAGAGGCCCTGATCTGATGAATCCAATGTTTTTGCTATCCAGAACAATGTCCAAAGAGGCACAGCAACATGCCAAATGTCACACAGCAAGGTGCTACACAAGAAACGAATCTCCACCTCATTTCCCTGAAGCACACTGTCCTTCCCCAGAGAAACAGTGCGGGGGTGGAAGGGAAAAGAGAGACTCACAGGTTGAAAATGCATCTCCAGAGAGAAACCAGTGGAGGCCAAGGAATTCAGGTTAAGCCAGGGTCCAGGTTCCAGCTGAGGAGGGAGTGCCCTGTGAGTGGATGAAGAGGCGGCTCCCTGGGGCCTTCCCTGGAAGAGGTGGAGAAAAGGGTGTCAGATTACAGAGCAGGAGGCTGGAGGAAAGAGAAAGAAAATAAATAAAAAATAAATAAATATATAAATAAAAATAGAAAAGGGAAAAAAAAAAAAACCCTCCAGCCCTGGTGAGCCCAAATATCCCCAGCCTCGCTGCAGGCGCTGCCCCAGCCCTCTTCGATTTTGATGTACAGTTTGAAACAAATCAATAGCGGTATAATAATACTCAGCACGCTGTGTAATTTTTATATCATTAGTTTTCATTTTCCGCTCCCCATGCATCAAAAAACTTACAACGGGCTCGTAAAGTTTATTTAGTATTCCATGAATTCCTAATCAGTTTCATTTCATAATGATTCAGGAGCCGCCCGCTGCCTAGGCCCCCGTGTCAAAAAATCGATAAAACCAACACAGTTTTCCTGATGGCGGCTGCAAAAGGATCTATTGTAGGGGAATTATGATTTATGCCCTGGCCTGAACCATGAGCAGCAGCCTCCACCCGGCGGCTCAGGGCTGAGGTCTTCGCCAATAATGATTTATGCACCTCTGAGGGCCCCACCCTAGTTCCCTTCCTGCCCTGGCTGGCCCCCTGACACTGGGGGCAGCGGGGAGGGCCCAGTTGGGAGGGAAGGAGGAAGGAGAAGGCACAAAGGGAGGGCCTACTAATCATCTGAGCATCCCTGCGTGGGTCCAGCAGCTGCCTCTAAGTCCACCCACCCTCCAGGAAGGCCTAATCAGAGAACAGAGGGATTTAGGGAGCCCTACCTGGTCCCGAAGAGCTACAGAGGGAACATCCCTGGGACAGGTGTGTGTGGGTGGAGTTGGGGTAACTCCAGCTCTCCAACTGTAATCCTCATTCCCACTCAGCCTCTGTTCTGACCCCACGGATGAGTTCTTGGTTCCCTACCTTGCACCAATGACAGTCACCTCCACCTCCCCTGTCCCTGCCCCAGTGGCTCTGAGACAGTTGAATGGGAAAGGGGTCCCAAGGGTCATGGTGGCCAGAGGGCCTCAGTTAGACCCCACAGGATGCAGACACAACAGGCTTCCAGGAATTCTGAGACTGTAATGAATGTTTCCAAGATTCTCAGGAGGAAACAAGGAGTGAACCTAAGTGCTTGTTCAGAGGTTCCAGCAGGTGAGTCCAGCTCCTGGTATACCCTTGACCAAAGAACGATCCTCCTCTATCAGGGAAGGTCGTCCTCTCCAACCAAGTGTGCAGCCTCAGCAGGGACACACATGGAGCAGCAAAGGAGGAAGGGGACACCCGCCTAGCCAGCCAGATCGCCCAAATCAACCCTGGCGATCAACGGGATGACAAATGTTGCCGCCAGATTGCACTCATATCCAGGAATGAACTTGCCCCTTCTCTTCTCCGTGAGGCAGATTGGCTTCGTTTTCAAACCCCTGCAATCCCCACCCAAAGCTCCCATGCCCTTCCTCCACTGGTCATAATTAATAGATCTGGGAGACATGTTAATGGGATGGGTATTAAGTCCAACAATTGGTTTAATTAACAGCAAGTAACCTAGCTGGGATAGAGAGATCTCAGGGTGACTTCAGAGGGGAGGAGATGCCCTGGTGTGACAGGAAGCCAATTGGGGCCACCGGTATGTCCACACGCACCCACCATCTATCAGTGGGTTTCTCGGCCTCCACGTGGTGTCTGGGGAAGACCGGGGCTTCATTTAAGTGGGTTGATAGAAGCAGAGGTTCAGGAGCTTATCTCTGCAGGACCTGTCCTGAGGCACCGTTGGCACTCCAGCCTTTGACTCTAGTTAGAATAGGTGGGCTTCTGGCCAGGCACAGTGGCTCACGCCTGTAATCCCAGCACTTTGGGAGGCCGAGGCGGGCAGATCACAAGGTCAGGAGACTGAGACCATCCTGGCTAACACGGTGAAACCCCGTCTCTACTAAAAATACAAAAAACTAGCCAGGCGTGGTGGCAGGCACCTGTAGTCTTAGCTACTCGGGAGGTTGAGGCAGGAGAATGGCGTGAACTCGGGAAGCGGAGCTTGCAGTGAGCCAAGATCGCACCACTGCACTCCAGCCTGGGCAACAGAGCGAGACTCTGTCTCAGGAAAAAAAAAAAAAAAAAAAAAAAAGAGTAGGTGGGTTTCCTCCTGACACCTTCATTTTGTGTTTCATTCATTCACTCATCAAACATCAAGGACACACCTTGAAGCCACTTGCTTTATTATGTGAAGAGAAGAGAAGGGACTTGCCCGACATCACGCAGATGAGGATTGGCAAAGCCAGGATTCCAGCCCGGATTCACCAGGTCTGACAACAAGCAGTGTCTGCCCATCCTGCCCCACTGAGCCCCACAATCCCCTCACCGGCTGCCTGTGCTCCTCTCTCCAGCTTACTTTGAGGGGTTGGGGGAACAGGACATGACAGCCGCTCTCCTTCCATGTCCATCCCTCACCCCATGCACACAGCAGTTTGGAGAGCCCAGACTTTGGGGCCAGACCTGGATTCGAATCCTGGTTTCCTCCACTCACTAGCTGAGTGACCCTAGACAATTTAATTAACCTTTCTGAGTCTGACTTTCCTCATGTGTAAAATCAGAGTCATAATTTCTGCCCTACAGATGGTAATGAGTCAAAAGAACAGCAGATATAAAATACCCACTCCCAGGAGGCCCCTGATAGATGCTTCCTGCCCTCCCCCGGCTCCCTCGTTTCCTCACTTCTCCCCAGAGAATCATCTATCTGGTGCTGGGAGTGAAAAGGGGGCCTGGGCCTGTCTCCCCTCCTCCCAGGATTAATCAGAAAACCAAAAACCAGCCAGGATTTGGCATCAGCGGGCTGGGGCTGTGCCACTGCTCATTGCACTGTGGCAGAAGGAGAGGAGCCAAGCCTCATCTATGCAAATCTGAGCCAAAGCCCCTGCCAGCACCTCGGTTTCCCAATCTGTGAGACAGAGGCATGATTCCCTCTAAGGCTGAAGCCTGGCAGTTCACTGACCTGGGAATCATGTTCCAGGAACCAGCAGCTTCTCCCAGGTCAGGAGTCAGAGGGTGGAGGGGCTGGGGTGAAGCGTGAGACTCCCTGGACGTGGGGTGGAAGAAGGGGAGGGCCCTTGGCCTGGGGAAGCTCTAACTGCCCCCTCTCCATCCCCAAAAGAGACATAGAGGCTTATTCCCGGTGAAGCAGAGTCCAAATTCCTCCCCCACGGAAACAGAGGCCCTTGAGGCTGGCTGCCGCTCCAGAGCCCGGTCGGGATCTGCAACTTCAGGCTCAGCCTGTCTCCCTGGGCTCCTTCCTCCACTCCCTGCTCTGTCTGTCTTCAGTGAGTTTCCTGTCCTTCTGCCTCTTCCCCTCTATTCCTTCCCCACCACCCGCTTCCCTCTGGGGAAAATAAGCACTTGCTTGTCTAAGGCCAGAGGGGTTCTAACACAGCTCCACCAACTGGCAGTGCTGAAAGTCCTGAGATGCCAAGGGAACAACCTCTCCCTGCTACTGCCCTTTCTGCTGCCAGGTCCCCGCTTTGTCCCTCAGCTGTTCCATCACCCCTGGGGTGACTGACAGTCCTACTGGGAAGGTGGTAAAGTGGGGAAGGAAGCTGATCCGCGGCTGGCTCAGGCCCGCAGCAGGACATCCACTAGGGTCCAGCACTTCGGGGTGAACCTCAGCCTGGCTCTGGGAGCCGAGGGATGGGGACCAGAAGCACCAGTCCATCTCTCTGTTCCCTGTGCCAGGCCCCGCAAACACACACAGGCTCTGCAACCCTGAGGCCAGCTCTGCCTTTGAGCTCTGCTTCCTGCTCCCTCTTTCTCTGTCCCTGATCTCACCTCTTATTCTACCAGAGACAGAGCCAGCCAGGCCCAGGGGGCCATGTCAGGGACTTGGTCTCAGCTGCTCCTGCCCCTTGATGAAAGAGAAAGGGCCCAACTCAGGCATCAGCTGTTTCACCTGTGAAATGGGTTCCGTAAGAGTTTATGTGTCAGAGGAAAGGGCCACGACTGGACAAAGTGCTGGAGGATTGTGACTTCTTATTTAACAATCCTCTATTGTCACTGCACAGACCTCAGTCCCCAAGATTGTGGGCCCAAGCAAGGACCCTCCTAGGGTGACTACACCTTACAAAGCTCCCCAGCTAGCAGAGTCCCTGACGATCAGGACCTCATTCAGGGGACACAGAGAGTCACAAAGGAAAGAGGAAAACAGAGAGTAGGACCCAAAGGCATCTGTGTCCCATGGTGGGAGGGGGTCACTGAGGCAGGAGGGAGCCCGGGTTCTGGGGTCAGAGGAACCTGAGTTTGGAGGGGATGTAGCCAGCTGCCAGTGGAAGGGCATTGGACCAGGAGTTTAACCTCTGGGGATCTCAGTTGCTCATTTGCAGAAATGACAATACACCTGAGCTCCCAGGAGTGCACTGTGGAGCCACCAGCAAGTGACAGCATGGAAGGCACAGGAAGGGCTTTGGAGGCAGAAGAAGGTGCGTTCACACTGCAGCTGGTTGGCTGTCTTCCCACGTGACCTTCAGCAAGTTACCTCATGGCTCGAAGCTGCGTCTTCTTCATCTGTAACATGGAGTGACTGTCACGTCTCTCTCACAGGGTGGTTTGTGCAGGTTACAGATGGTTGTGCATCCTTTAGAATACAGAGGTGGCATCCAACAAGTGTTCCTTGTAACTTCCATGGCCTGGGCACAGTGCCTGGCACAAGAGAAGGGTTCAGTAAATGTTTTCTCAGGCCAGGTGCGGTGGCTCACACCTGTAATCCCAACACTTTGGGAGGCCAAGGCAGGTGGATCTCCTGAGGTCAGGAGTTCGAGACCAGCCTGACCAATATGGTGAAACCCTGTCTCTACTAAAAATACAAAAATCAGCCAGGCGTGTTGGTACATGCCTGTAATCCCAACTATTCAGAGGGCTGACACAGGAGAATTGCTTGAACCCAGGAGGCAGAGGTTGCAGTGAGTCAAGATAGCACCACTGCACTCCAGCCAGGGCAACAGAGTGAGACTCTGTCTCAAAAACATAAATAAATAAATAAATAAATAAATAAATAAATAAAATGTTTTTTCAGTTTATTATGGGGGTGGATGGGGAACAGGTTTATTATGGGGGACCCATGAGGAAACCCAACTGAATAGTGAAGGATGGACTCTATCTGCTCAGGCCAAGAACATCTGCAAACACCTTTGTAGACACTGATCATTTCTGGGTCCACAGAGAAGAGCAGGGACTTGGGTCCCCATCTGGTAACTAAAGAAACTGATGCCTAGAGAGGTTTGGTGAATTTTTTTCAAGGTCTCCCAGAAAGGGTGAGTCAGAAATGTCAGAGGCATGTGAACTAGAGTGATTTCATCGTGAACCAGAGTGATTTCATCTTGAATAGGAGCTTGGTAAAAGGAGGCTGAGACCTACTGGGCTGCATTCCCAGATGGTTAAGGCATTCTTAGTCACAGGATAAGACAGGAGGTTGACAAAAGATACAGGTCATAAAGACCTTGCTGATAAAACAGGTTGCAGTAAAGGAGCCGGCCCAAACCAACCAAAACCAAGATGGCAACAAGAGTGATCTCTGGTCGTCCTCACTCCTACATTCCTACCAGCGCCATGACAGTTTACAAATGCCATGGCAACATCAGGAAGTTACCCTATATGGTCTAAAGGGGGAGGCATGAATAATCCACCCCTTGTTTAGCATCTCATCAAGAAATAACCAAAACAATGGACAACCAGCAGTCCTTGGGGCTGCCCTGTCTATGGAGTAGCCATTCTTTTTTTTTGAGATGGAGTTTTGCTCTTGTTGCCCAGGCTGGAGTGCAATGGCATGATCTCAGCTCACTGCAACCTCCACCTCCCGGGTTCAAGCTATTCTCCTGCCTCAACCTCCCGAGTAGATGGGATTACAGGCATGTGCCACCATGCCCAAGTAATTTTATATTTTTAGTAGAGACAGGGTTTCTTCCATGTTGGTCAGGCTGGTCTTGAACTCCCGACCCCTGGTGATCCGCCCGCCCTGGCCTCCCAAAGTGCTGGAATTACAGGCATGAGCCACCGTGCCCAACCTGGAGTAGCCATTCTCTTATTCCTTTACTTCCTTAATAAACTTGCTTTGACTTTATGGACTCCCCCTAAATTCTTTCTTGCATGAGATCCAAGAACCCTCTCAGGGTCTGGATTGAGACCCCTTTCTGGTAACAGAACTAATCCCAGACCACTCAGTGCCACCCACGTGGGACTCCAGGCTCTGTAGTGAGCTGCCACCTCCTGCCTTCCCCGACAGTTCATGATAGCAATCTCTGCTTACTGGGTGAGTCTCTGTGCCCAGCACTTGGTTAAATGCTATAAAGCGCTTATCTCATTTAGCGTGCTCACTGCCTATGAAACAGCTTTTCTCTCACCCTCATTTTACAGATAAGGAAACTGAGGCACAGGGCGTTAAGGGGCTTGTCCAAAGTCACTCTGCTCACAAGTGATGGGGGCTGAACTATAAGCTCTGATATCTGAAGCCTGTGAACTTGATCTCTAACTGCACCAGCAGAATCAGAGGTAGTCCGTCCATCCAAATACAGGCTGGTGGGTCCCTGTAGAGGTCAACCTGCCAATCCCCCTGCCTTGCTGAAGGGCCGACCCTCAACCTTTCTCAGGCTCAGGCCGACCATGTGTGAAGGGTGCCTCAGCTCCTGACCAGCTCCTGAGTGTCCCGGGGAAGAAGGCAGCACAGGCTCCCTGCGTCCTGCCACCCTGGGCTTTCAAAACCCACATTTCCCACAGTCTAACCTAAATCCTTTCGCTTCCAGGGCAGTCCTGGGGACCTCTCACTTCCACCATCATTCTAGTCTTCCACCCCTAACCTAGTACAGCCTCTGAAAGGATTAAGAAATGGGGCCAGTGGCCCCAATGGGAGAAGGTGCCTGGTCCAAGGCCTGGTAGTACTCCATGGTACATTTTATTTATATATATATATCACATTTTCTTTATCCACTCCCTGCCCTCGAGTCTCCACAGTAATGCCCAAGCTTTGTAGCCACTGGGTCGGAGCTCCCACCCTGGTTCCATCTGCATTCCTTAGCCCATGTGACACGGAGCAAGGAGATTCCTTCACCTTCCTGAGCCTCAGTTTCCTGCTCTGTAAAATGGCACCAATCATGCTTATTGTCATGAAACTTAGACATCACAATGGGCTGGAAGGTCTGAGAAGAGTGCTCCTGGAGCACATGGCAGGATTGCAACCAGTGCTGCTCTCCTCCTCCTCCTTTTCTCCTGCCTTCCTCTCCCTCCTCCTCCTCTACCTCCACCTCCCCGACCTCCTTCTCCTTCTCTTCCCATTTTATTTCACCCACCAAGAAACTCCAAACCCAAGCACCTTTGGGCATCAAGATCCTCCTCCACCCTACATCCTCCCTGATTTCTCCCTGCTAGGGAGGGCAAAGGCAGGTGTGTGGTGACCCTTCCTCTTCTTCCCCCTTCCCTGGAGGCCTAGGTGGGGGTCATTGAGGGTGAAGTTGGTTCCAATGGAATGGAAGGCACAGTCTTGAGGATTGGGCTGTGTCTGAGGGTCAGAGGGTCCCTCTCCCAGGCTACCCAGCAGCCTGCCAGGGGCTGTGGTGGGGAGACACAGTATGTCACGTGCCAGAGGTGGTAGATCATTTGCTCCCTCACTTTATAGATGAGAAAGCTGAGGCCTAGCAAAAATAAGAGGCTCAGCCCAGGACACATAGCTGGGGGGAGTCTGGGCTCAGCTGGAGCCACCAGCCTGCCTCAGCTAAAGAAGTAAGTTCTTGTGCTTCCTGCTTCAGAATCAACATCTTTACTCTCCAGTGTGGAAGACCAACTCCTCATCCTGCCAATCTGAGCCAGTTGGCATTTCAGAAGCCAAGACAATCGACCTTAAATCCTAAACCCTAACCCAGCCATGACTAAAATTACCCTCCACCCAGTGCACACCCTTCTTCAGGTCGGGTCCTGCAGAGGAAACCACACATTTGATTGCTCTCCTGTATGCACAGCTGCAGGTCAAACTGCAAACTGCAAGAGCCATTATAACAAAAGTGACAGGGCTATGAAAATGTTGCCAAAACCAGCCCAGGAGGCATCCACCAGCTCCAATACTGCCTCCTTGAAGTCTCGGGAAGAGTGCTGATCTGCAGGTCCCTGTATGGGAGCTTTACGGCTCAGAGAGGGCACACAGAGAGGAAGTGGTGAACAGCCCATGTGGGTCTGGCCATAAAACGTCCAAGGCTCCTTCCATGCCCCAGTCCTTCTTGAGTCACACCCTGACACAAGTACCTGGGAGAGAGGGACTGATGCACTCTGAGAGGAACACACAAGGTAGGCGGGGCTTGGTGGGCGGGGCTTGTACTTACGTACCCTGGCAAATGTTACACAACAGTGTAACATGGTGCCTCCGTCAATACACACACATGTGGCCTGTACACAGGCACACAGCTTTCATGCACACACAAGCACTAGGGCAGCAGTTCTCAACCTGCATGCACACTAGACTACTGGGGAGCTTTAAAATACACCTGTGTCCAGCCCCAACCCCTGGGATGCTGATGGATTGAATGTGTATCAGTTACCTATTGCTGTATACCAAATAATCCCCCAAAATTTAGCACCTTAAAAAAACAACAAACATTAGCTCACATGGTTTCTTTTCTTTCTTTTTTCTTTCTTTTTTTTAAAAATTATTCATTGGGAGGCCGAGACGGGCGGATCACGAGGTCAGGAGATCGAGACCATCCTGGCTAACACGGTGAAACTCCGTCTCTACTAAAAAATACAAAAAATTAGCCGGGCGTGGTGGTGGGTGCCTGTAGTCCCAGCTACTCGGGAGGCTGAGGCAGGAGAACTGCGTAAACCCGGGAGGCGGAGCTTGCAGTGAGCTGAGATCGCAGCACTGCACTCCAGCCTGGGTGACAGAGCGAGACTCCATCTCAAAATAAATAAATAAATAAATAAATAAATAAATAAATAATTTCAATAGTTTTGGCAGAACAGGCGGTGTTTGGTTCCACAGATAATTTCTTTAGTGGTGATTTCAGAGATTTTGGTGCACCCATCCCCTGAGCAGTGTACACCGCACCCAGTGTGTAGTCTTTTCTCCCTCATTACTCCCACCCTTTCCCAAGTCCCCAGAGTCCATTGGATCATTCTTATGCCTTTGTGTCCTCATAACTTAGCTCCCACTTATAAGTGAGGACATATGATGTTTGGTTTTTCCACTCCTGAGTTACTTCACTTAGAAGAGTGGTCTCCAATTCCATCCAGGTTGCTGCGAATGCCATTGTTTCTTTCCTTTTTATGGCTGAGTAGTATTCTATGGTATTTATGGCTGAGTAGTGTTCCATGGTATATAGATATACATATACATATACATATACATATACATATACATATACATATACATATATAGATACCACATTTTCTTTATCCGCTCATTGGTTGATGGGCATTTAGGAGCTCACATGGCTTCTGAGGTCAGAAATCCAGAAGCAGCTGGGCCAGGTGGTCCTGACTCAGGATCTCTTCTGAGGTTGGAGTTCAGATGTTAGCCCAGGCTGGAGCACCTACATCGAGATGACTCAGAGCCACCAGAAGAAGCCTTCATTTCTTGGCCACATGGCCTCTGCACAGGGCTGCTTGAGTGTTTTCGTGACCCGGCAGTTGGCTGTCTTCTGAGCAAGTGATCCAAAGCAGTGCAGAGAGGAAGCCTCAGTGCCTTCCCTCCCCTAACCTCCTAAGTCACACCACTTGCACGGCATTTGTGTTTTAGAAGGAGCCCACACTCTAGGGGAAGGGAATTAGACTCCATCTTCAGAAGGGAGAAGTCTCAAATGATTTGTGGATCTACTTTAAAACCATCATAGGATGTGAGGTGAGGCCAGGGCATTGGGATTTTTAAACACCCCCTGGTGACTCCACCGTGGACCCAGGGCTGAGACCTACTGTCATGCAAAGTCACCAATCAGAGGTGGAGAATAGAGATTCAGCAAGCCATGATGACTTCAGGGTACACCAGCCACCCAGGCCCTCCATCCCCAGGGAAGCTCACTTCAGTGGCCTCAGCCCAGCTTCCATGCTTCCCTGGCCCTTCCCTGACCCCTCGCAGCTCACGTCTCCTGGAGGCCTTCTTAGAGACCCTCACCCCCAGGCTCCAGGCCAGGTCCCAGCCCAGCGTCACCTCTGCACTAGCTGTTCCTAGGACCGGTTTCAGGCCTGTGCACATGTGTGGGTTTGTGTGAGTGCCCATGTATGCACACGTGTATGTGCATGTACCCTCACAGGACCATCTCCTCTCAGGCCAGGGCTCCCTGACAAGGTGACCACATCCTCCTCTCTTCTCCTCACCCCTCCTCTGTCTTCTTCCTTTTTTTTTTTTTTTTTGTTTGAGATGGAGTCTCACTCTGTCATCCAGGCTGGAGTTTAGTGGTGCGATCTCAGCTCACTGCAACCTCCACCTCCCAGGTTCAAGTCCACCTCCTGCCTCAGCCTCCCAAGTAGCTGAGATTACAAGCATTCGTCACCCTACCCAGTTAATTTTTGTATTTTTAGTAGAGACAAGGTTTTACCATGTTGGCCAGGCTGGTCTTGAACTCCTGACCTCAAGTCATCTACCTGCCTCAGCCTCCCAAAATGCTGGGATTGCAGGTGTGAGCAACTACACCTGGCCTCTTCCTTTCTTTACCTTTCTCTCCCTCTCCTTCTCTTCCCTCTCCTTTCTTTTCTCACTCTTGACTTTTCCCTTTCTTTCTGTCTCCCGCAGGTCTCTCCTTTCTGATCTTGGGATCTTCACACCCTCATCCTCTTGGCGGCCAGGAGGCTCCTCAGCTCATCTGTGATGATTCTGTTGCTATAACAGGCACAGGAGCAACTCAGAGTGACCAGGGAGTGGACTGGGACCTCCCTGCCCGCTGACCTCCAAGGACTTTCCAGGCCCACTCTGCTTGTCCTCCAGGCCCAGCCACGCCTCCAGGCCACCTGGGGACTCAGATGGGGCCACCTTCCTCCTATATCACCTGCCTTGCCCCAGGCCTCCCACTCCCAGGAAGGCAGGAGCTGAGGGGCAGTGGCAGGAGCTGGGAGAGGAGCCAGTCCACTTCCAGATGCCTCTATCTCTCTCTCTTCAGACCCGGCCTGCTGGCTTCCCATGCGCTCCTTCCTCCCCATATTTCCTCTCTCTCTGTTTCTCTCTGTCTTTCTGTCTCTGTCTCCATCTGTCCCTTTCTTTGGCTCTGGCTTTCTCTTGGAGCTCTCCTGGCCAGAGCTCTAAGGCTGCAGAAATGAGAAGGCTGCCCCTCACGAGGACAGCAGCTCTGCCCTAGTAATGAGGAGGAAGGAGAACTCTTCTCAGGAATTAATGAGACCACCAAGAACAAAAGAGGCGACCAGCAGAGGCCAGAGAGGCGGGGCCGCGTTAAGCCATCCCCGCAGAATCGCACGCCAGCAATAATAGAGTGAGGAAAAATGGAGTCGAGATCCCTGTGGTAAAAACTATTAGAGGAGGCGAATTATAAAACTATTAACCAGAATGTAACTCCCAATTAAAAGATGATTTAACACTGGAACCTGATGGATGAATTTTGATTAAATGGAGAACTATTAGGAGCCCAGGGATAAGGCTGTTCCTGCCAGTTCTAAAAGTTAAAAGGCAGTTTGATATAAAAATTTATAAATTAAGGTTAATTACTTTAAATAACATGGCTGGAAGCAATGAAAGGAAATTTGTCAGAATCTCCAGAGTTTGGGGCAAGATGGATACAGATGTCTGGACTGGCCCCAGCAAGCCTGGAGGTCAGGGCAGGGACGGTCGAGGCCAGCAAAAGGGCAGGTAACGTCCGTGCTCCTGCAGAACCCCACCAAGAAATGAGGGGCTGGCTGAGGCACCAGAGTGGGGATGCCCCCAACATTCCCCACCAGACCCCACCAGTGGGAGTCTCCAGTCCATGCCCCAGGATTTCCTGAGCACTTGGCAGGGGCAGTGGACAGGTCACTCTGCCTCAGTCCTGCCCCAGCTGAAGGGGTGTCACCAGCACCCCCATGCCCAGCCGTGTCCTGCCGGGCCTGCTCCACGCCCTCCATTCTGGTGACACTGGCCTGGCAGGATGAGGAGGGTCTGCAGGGGGCAGGCTGCTCTTCACTGATGCTCCAGGGGTGTGGGCTACGACCACCCCACAGGGCCACACCCTTGCCTCCAGGGCACCCTGCAGCAGAGCGCCAGATCCTCCCCGGAGCTGCAGGTCTGTGCTTCAGGAGGTGGGCACTGCCCACACTCGACATCTGACCTTTTACAGGTCGAGGCTCTGCCTGGATACCTCATCCCCTTCCCAAAACCTCATCTCTGCCCCTAGGCGATTTTTCAGCATGCCAAGGGGCCGCCCTGTGTTTGGCCTGGTCCTGTCCTAGCAGTTGGGAGAGAACCACACTTGGCTCACAGCTACAGCCAGACCTCAAGGGGTCCCGGAGAAATTAATGTAAGCTTTGTCTGGTGATTAGGGCATGGGCACTCGAGCCAGTCTCCTTGGGTTCAAGCTGCAGCTCCAACCCTTAGCAACCTATGTCTTCAGGACTTGCAGTTCTTCATCTGTAAACTGGAGATAATACCCTCTCCTTGCAGGATGGTTGTGCAGATGAGAGGTAAAGCCCTCACAGGTAGTATGTGCTCAATAAATGGCAATGATTCTCACCATCTGTGTCTCATCTTAGTAAAAAATGCAATTGTCTGCCAGGTGCCACTGAGAGCTTCCTGCACGCAAGCACATGGTAACCACATGGCAGGCATAAGGGAAAAATACCTTATTTCATCTTCTCAGCACCTTTTGAAGTCAGTCGTGTCATAATTCTCATTCAGAGAAGAAAAAACTGAGGCACAGGGAGGTGTGGTCACAAGCCGCAGGCCTCGAAACTGGCAGCAGCTAAGCCAGGACTTGGGTCTTTCAGCTCCTGGCCCCATCGCTCCTTGCCTCCCGGGGCACTGTTTGACAGGCATTTACATTTACTCTAGCTGTGCCTCTCACTATAAACTCCAAATGGTATTTGGAATGAGAACCAATAGGAAAGAAGGAAGATATAAAGGGGTTAGAGGGAGGGAGGGAGGGAGGAAGGAAGGAAGGAAGGAAGGAAGGAAGGAAGGAAGGAAGGAAGGAAGGAAGGAAGGAAAGGAGGGAGGGCACCTGTAATCCCAGCTACTCAGGAGGCTGAGGCAGGAGAATTGCTTGAACCTTGGAGATGGAGGTTGCAGTGAGCTGAGATCACACCACTGTACTCCAGTATGGGCGACAGAGTAAGACTCTGTCTCAAAAAAAAAAAAAAAAAGAAGAGGGAAGGAAAGAGGAAGGAAGGGAGGGAGGAAGGAATGAGAAAGAAAGAGCAGGGTGGGATGGAGGAAGGAAAGGGAAAGTCTTGTGGGTTGGTTTGTATGTTTTTAACAAATCTCTCTGAAGGTGTCCTGTTTCTGAGACAGGTGCTAATAACACAGATGTTTTTACTTTGTAAAAATTCATCCCTCTGTGTGTACTCACTCGTGCTCTTTTCTTTATGTAAAATATTGATTATAATAAACAGTTTTCAAATAAATATAATGGGTGAATTTTATGGTACACAAATTATACCTCAATAAACCTGTGTTTAAAAAAATAAATATGGTACACACACACACAAAAAAAAAAAAAACCCAACGCTTTGCACAGTATATAATATAGACTAGGTATCAAAAGACCAAGAGAGGCCCCAAATAGCTAAGTGGTTGCCCTGGGATGAGGCCATCAGAGAGAGCTTCTCAGAAGGGAGGTCTGTGGAGCCAAGCCCTGAGGGAGAGGAGGCAGGAGAGGCTGGGGCGGGGCACACCACATGCCCCTGGCCAAATCGCTTCCCCTCCAATCCTCTCTCACTTTCCTCCAAGATCAAGACTGGGAAGGAGAGAAAGGGAGGACAACTGGAGGAGGACAGCCCAGGCAAAGGCTTGGAGGAGAGAACAGAGGTGATCCGGGCACGAGTAACGTGAACTCTAGAGGCTTAAACTGCCCTGATCACAAGAAAGGAATTAGGGCACTTAACATCAGGGGAGAATGAGGACTGCAATGTCCTGAAAGAATTCCCAAATAACATAGACAGAAAGTAACATCGCAATTGAGACAAAGCTTATAATGATAGTGATCCCTTATTTATTTATTTATTTATTTATTTATTTATTTATTTATTTATTTTGAGATGAAGTTTCACTCTGTCGCCCAGGCTGGAGTGCAGTGGTGCGTCTCCACTCTCTGCAACCTCCACCTCCTGGGTTCAAGTGATTCTCCCGCCTTGGCCTCCTGAGTAGCTGGGATTACAGGTGCCCACCACCATGCCCAGCTAATTTTTGTATTTTTAGCAGAGATGGGGTTTTGCCATGTTGGCCAGGCTGGTCTCAAACTCCTGACCTCAAGTGATCTGCCTGCCTCGGCCTCCCAGAGTGCTGGGATTACAGGCATGAGTCACTCTGCCTGGCCCCCCAACCCTTTTTTTTTTCGAGACAGGATCTCACTCTGTCACCCAGGCTGGAGAGCAGTGGTGCGATCTTGGCTCACTGCAGCCTCCACCTCCTGGGCTCAATCAATCCTCCCACCTCAGCATCCTGAGATGTTGGGACCACGAGTGTGTGCCACTACGCCTGGCTAATTGTTAAATTTTTTGAAGAGACAGGGTCTCCCTATGTTGCCTGGGCTGGTCTTGAACTCCAGGGCTTAGGCGATCCTCCTGCCTTGGCCTCCCAAAGTGCTGGGATTACAGGGATGAGAAACCGCCACCAGTAGATGATCCCATTTATGACGTTAGTGACCTTGCTGCTGTCTTCATGATTGTTGTTGTCAGAAAAGCAACAGGATGAAGTACAACATTCCCAAAGTGAGCTCCAAGGAACACTTCTCCCCCAAGATTCTTTCTCCTCAACTAACTTGTTCACAGCAAAGATTTGGTTTATACTAACTCTGCTCTTCTCTTGGGACTACCCAGTGCACACAAGTACAACAAAGGCTCTGAGAAGTTCTGCAGGGAAGAATCTTCTAACTTTGTTGCAAACGGCCTTCCCTAAGCAGAGCTGATCACAGAAACTTCCTTTCTCACACTTATTATCACCCCAGGAATTGAGACTTTGTGGCTCACACTCTGAGGAAGGAGGACGGCATGAGCTCCCGAATCAGACACACTGGGTTCCGTTTCAGCCTGTTTCACTGTGGCCTTAGGTAATTTGTTTAGCCCCTCTGTGCCTCAACTTCCCTGGCTGTAAATAGAGGAAATAATGCCTCTCTCATAAGGTTGTGGTGAGGCTTCAATTAAATTTGGCACATTGGCCAGGTGCAGCGACTCACGCCTGTAATCCCACCACTTTGGAAGGCCGAGGTGGGCGGCTCACTTGAGGTCAGGAGTTTGAGACCAGCCTGGTCAACATGGTGAAACCCCGTCTCTACCAAAAATACAAAAATTAGCCGGGCATGGTGGCAGGTGCCTGTAATCCCAGCTATTCTGGAGGCCGAGGCAGGAGAATCACTTGAACCCAGGAGGTAGAGGTTGCAGTGAGCCGAGATCACGCCACTGCACTCCAGCCTGGGCGGGACAAAGCAAAACTCTGTCTCAAATATATACATATGGCACATAACAGGTATTCAACCAATATTTGTTCACCTGTTTTACAGATGAACTCACTTGGCAGGAATGTTTAAGCAGCAAATAACAGCCAGGGCTGGGATTCAACTCTAGGTTTTGCTGTTTGGTGGGGGAGGTGGGGATCCCTGCCTGCTGTTGGATGTGGGACTAATGAAGTCTCTTTAGCCAAGGAGTCACCCTCTGAAGCATAAAGGATTCAGGATTACTTCCTGACAGCATAACACAGCACAAGCCCCGGGCCATTGGGGACCAAGGCGTGACTCTACCACTTACAAGTCACTTAACTGCTTCAGAAAAGTCACTTAACTCCTTGGGTTTCTGCATCAGTAAAGTGGGGATAAAAATAGCACCTTTACATGGGGTTACTGTGAGGCAGAAATGAGTCAATGCAGGTAAAGTGCTTAGAATAGAGACTGACACGTGGTAAACCCTCAATACGTGTGAGCTGTTGTTATTAGTTCTGTTACTACTCTTTGCGGAGCCCCAAGTCAACTGATGGGAGATAGGGATGTAAAAAATTCTTTTCCCCAAGGAGTTCTGGAAAGCAGGCATGGCAGTCCCTGTCTGCCAGGATCCTGTCTCTGGCTCTATCCTTCCACAGATTTCAGCCCTGCCTGAGCCCCTATCTTCAGCTATGGGGATCTCACTAATGACATCTACCCTGATGGGGCTGCCCACACCAAGCGCGAGCATATTAAGCCATTCTCGAATTGCTATTTAAAAAGTACCTGAGATGGGGTAATTTATAAAGAAAAGACATGTAATTGGCTCAGAGTTCTGCAGGCTGTACAGGAAGCGCGGTGCTGGCATCTGCTCAGCTTCTAGGGAGGCCTCAGGACACTTACAACCGTGGCGGAAGGTGAAGGGGGAGCAGGCACGTCACACGCGAAAGCAGGAGTGAGTGAGAGTGGAGTGGGGGAGGCACCACACACTTATAAATGACCAGACTGCACGTGGACTAAGCGATCCAGAGCTCACTTATCACCAAGGGGATGGCCCAAGCCATTCGTGAGGTATCCACCCCCGTAATCCAAATACCTTCTACCAGGCCCCATCTTCAATACTGGGGATTGCACCTCAACATGAGATTTCAGCAGGGACAAATATCCAAACTATATCAGTGAGCCTGTGACTGGCCCGTCCTCACAGGCTTCATCTCGCTAAAGAGCTTCTGACCCCATTCTCACCTCCAGCTTGCATCTGAACAGTGAACTTGACCCCTCGAATCATTGTCACATCTGCAGCATCCTCTGAGAGGAGCAAAATGGGCATTTGCATCCACAACTTATGAGTGGAGAAACTGAGGCACACAGTGACGTTCAGGGACTCCCCTGCAGCCAAATGGGGCCTAGAACCCAGGTTTCCTGACCTGCAAGCCTGGGTTGCTTCCCGCCGTATTGTGCTGAGCCAAGCCTCACCCCTTGCCCACTAAATAAAGTGATTCTTAGTTATAAAGATGCCCACTTCCCAATGAGGCTACCCATGCCAGCGGGAGGAGGCTCACTGATATGGCGAGCCGTGCAAAGGAGGTCGTCCATGGTGACAAGGTCTCATGGTCAGCAATCCAATGGCCCCGGCCCACTCTGCTGCACGTCTCCCAGACCCTCCCATTCCCTCCCATCTCAGGCTTCACAAGAGGGCTTCCCCAGGCTAACGAATCCAACCATCATCTGGCTCCTAATGGCTACAGAGACCTTGGCCTGGGTCACCTCTGACCCCAAGGACAGAGCTAAGCTGATACAATCATTTTCTAGCCCAATGAGCCTGCTACATCTCCCGCAGCACGGTGCTCAATGACCATGGTGGCCCCACGCTAAGATGTGGCTCTCAGATTAGAGGTCAAGGGTTAAAGTTCTGAGTCAGGGCCAGATCTACCTTCTTCCCTCTCTTCCTCCTCCTCACTCTCTCCCTTCGGTGTTCCTAAAATCTCTGAGGCTTAGTTTTCTCATCGGTTCAGGTGGCATCCATAGCACCTACCTTCCTATATGTAAATGTAGCTCCTGGCCCAGGGCAGGCATTCCTCAAGTGACAGCATAACCAGTGTAGTTCTGGGTCACCCTGTGACCAGTCTCCATACGGTGCCGCATTCAGAGAAGACATCAGTCTATCACCACAGCACACTGAAATGCAGCTCCAGCTCTGACCAAAGCATCTGTAAATGGCCATTTACATTCTTAAGACAAATCTCAAGTTCTTAGAGTCCTCTTTTTCCATCTCGTGCTCCCTCCGGCAGCATGGCCACAGTGCCTCAGTCTCCCCACAACCCTCACCAGCCTCAGCCCCAACAGCAGCCTGGTTCTCCCTGCGCTCCCTTCTGCCTTTATCCACTTCTATCCTTTTCACCTGGGAGAAATACTCTGCTTTGCCTGATGGAAACTAATCTGAGATTTGGGGGCTTCTTTCAATTTTCCTCCCTCCCCAGCAACTGGGGCCTAAAGAGGACCAAACGCACAGAAACTTCCTCGGAGGGAGACGCAGCACAAAGGCTGGGAATCGTCGGATGTGAATTGTTTTGGTACTGAAGAGGTGGTTGTTATTAGCAGGTACAAACACACACTTATCACCGCCGTCCACAATCTGCTCCTCCGGGAGCTTACAGTCGAGTCAAGGGAAGAACTTGAAATAATTTGACAACTTGGAACTCTGAACTGCACATAACAGACATGCCTCTGGAAGGAGTGGTCAGGGAAAGTGCTCCAGGCTGGGAAAGACTTGAGCTGAGTCACACACACACACACACACACACACACACACAGAGTAGGCATTTGACTGGGGGTTGAGCAAGGGATTCATGGAGAGGGCACACGCAAATAAGAAAGAACTCCAGGAACTGACCTGAGAGGCAAGGCCAGAAAGGACGGCTGGGATCAGATCACATCGGGGCTGGAGAGCAGGCTTGAGATCTGGGCTGCTGCCCAGGGGGTCACGAGGAGCCATGGAAGGTTGTGGAGCACAGCAATAAACCAATTGAATCTGCTGTAGAAAGCTAACTGGTGGCCAGAGGAGGAAGGTGGGAGGCCGGGCGAGGGGACTGAATGCCAGCTGAGGGCAGGGCTGAGGGGCTGGAAGTGAAGGGCTGGATTCAAGTGTTGACCATGACCAGACAGGGACAGAGGAGGGGAAGGGAAGGGGGAGACCTGGTTCTAGGCAATGACTGTCCCTGCCCACCCGCCTCTGTCAACCTCTGTGGTCCCACTTCCTCAGTCCTTTCCCAACTCTGGCTAAACCCTCCAGACCTGTGTGCTCCTCCCACCCTCCATCTCTCCCTTGGGGACCCCGGGTACTTGTCGGTGGCCTCACTCCTCACCACACCCCACACTCACTCTTTCCTGCCTTGAAAGCTCCAAGGAGTTTCTCCAAAGCCAGCGGTGCCCAGGCTGTTGGAGTTGGCCACAAGCTGCTGCCCCTCCAAGTCATGTGGGGAAGCTGAGCCCACCCAACTCACAGGTAATTAAGGTCCATGTATGAGAGTTCAGGGGTGAGAGCATGGGCTTCAAAGCCAGACTGTCTATAACTGGGTCCTGACTCTGCCACCTGCTAATTGTGTGACCTTAGACAAACTAACCTCCCAGACTCAGTTTCTCCATATGTACAATGCGGGCAATGGCAGTTCATCACTCAAAGGGCTGTTGTAAGCATTGAAGGAGTTAATAACATGTGAAGCCTTTAGCACAATTCCAGGCACACACAAGTACTCAATAAATACCGACTCCTTTGTATAAAAACAAGTCCCGTGCCAGACACTAGGGAGACACAACGTATAAACCAAGTTCCCTGCTATCACAGAACTAACAGGACAGGCAAAGAAATAAATGCCTTGTAATTTGGAACAAAGGATGAGAGAAATACGAGATATCAACTCACCCTCAAGGAACCCCAGTCTTGGGAGGTGGGTGTGTACGGGGCCTCTGCTTCTGTCTTTCAAAGCTTAGTCTGATGGGAGAGACACGCCCTCCTCCCTGATGGGTAAGGGTGGACTCTCACACATCAAGGTGTCTCCTCCCAGGCTGCCTCTTCCTATGTGACTACCTGGAAACTTCCTACTCTTTCTTCAAATGTCACCTTCTCCAAGAAGACTTCCTTGATCCCCACCAGACACGGGGAGTCTCCCATCCTTGACACTCCGAGAGCACTTTGCTCCCTCCTCCATCAGAGTGCTTCTCAGTCTGCACTGAAGGAGACTGTGTGTGTCTGCATGTGTATGTCTCCAGGCTACCTACCCACACACCCCACATTTGTGCAGGTGGAGACCAGGTCTGACTCTGGGGAGAGCCAGGTGCACAGCACGTGCAGAACAAGTGTGTGCTGGTGAAGTGATGAATGAATGGATGGACCGGCTGGTAAATAGAGAGACAATCTGGAGACACTGGTCTGTTAGGGAAGACAGACACTGGGACAGGCTATGTCTCTTTGTCATAGAATGGGATGATGATAACCTCTCTAGGGCCTCAGAGTGCTCCGGGGGGGGGCATGAAAATGGGGATTCCAGGGAGCACCCCTGCTTCCCAGCCTGCACAGCGCCAGCCTGCCCTCTGTTACCCACTCTCAATGATCACAGCAGAAGCCAGGCACGGTGGCTTATACCTGTACTCCCAATATTTTAGGAGGCCGAGGCGGGAGGATCACCTGAGCCCAGGAGTTCGAGACCAGCCTGGGCAACACAGTGAGACGCCATCTATCAAAAAAAAAGAAGGAAGGAAGGAAGAAAGGAAGGAAGGAAGGAAGGAAGGAAGGAAGGAAGGAAGGAAGGAAGGAAGGAAGGAAGGAAGGAGGGAAAAGAAGAAAACAAAGAATCATGGGACCACCCTCCATCACTGGGACTGGCTGTCTTCCCCACCTGGGCAGTATGCCCTGGAAAAACACCACAAACATAACACAAATCTGTTACTACACCAAAAAATGGGGGCATATAGCCAGAACATCACAACGTGTGTCCCAAAGCCCTGTAGATGCAAGCCAGGGTCTCTCCGCCCATTCCTTGGTTGGTTTACTCAGGTCAAAGCCAATGGCAAAGTGAGTGTTCAAAACATGTTGGACAAGTAAATATCTCAGCATCCAGGGCACAGAGAGCTGGCTATGCTCCCTTCCTCCTTCAGAGGCTTCCTCTAAGAGCCCAAAGAGCAGACTATGGAAGCGTTGGGTGTAAGAACAAAATATGAACTTACATTTGGAAGAGCTTTATGAAGAATAAAGGGCTGTACAAACAAGGGACCTGGAGTATTTGCATGTTTTTTTGTTGTTTTGTTTTGTTTTGTTTTGAGACGGAGTTTCGCTCTGCCACCCAGGCTGGAGTGCAGTGGCCGGATCTCAGCTCACTGCAACCTCCGCCTCCCGGGTTCAAGGGATCTCCTGCCTCAGCCTCCCGAGTAGCTGGGACTACAGGGGCATGTCACCACGCCCCGCTAATTTTTGTGTATTTTTAGTAGAGACGGAGTTTCACCATGTTAGCCAGGATGTTCTCGATCTCCTGACCTCATGATTCACCCGCCTCAGCGTCCCAAAGTGCTGGGATTACAGGCGTGAGCCACTGCGCCCGGCCTTGTATTGTTTTAATATTATTGTTGTTATTAGAGCAAAAGAATAGAAACTCAAGCCCTTGATCCTGGATCAGTGCCATGGCCATCTAAGGGGTCCTCAGCATCTGCTCTGAGCTGGAATTTTCGATTCAAGGTCCAACTGAGGCATGGAACAACTGGGGTGAGGAGCGGAGAAAGGTAGGTGAGTATATGTGTATGTGTCCGTGCAGGTGTGCACTTGCACGTGTGTGTGCCTCTGCATGTGCATGTGTGTATCTGGGTGCACATTTGCATGTGTGTATATACATGTGTGCACCTCTGCATGCACATGTGTGTGTCTGGGTGCACATTTACATGTGTGTGCGCATGTGTGTGCCTATGTGTGTGCATGTGTGTGGGTGCACATTTGCATGTGTGTGCACGTGTGTGCCTATGCGTGCACATGTGTGTGTGCCCATCTGCATGTGTGTGCATGTGTGTGTGCCTATGTATGCACATGTGTGTGTCTGGGTGCACATCTGCATGTGTGTGCCTATGCTTATGCATGTGCATGTGTGTGTCTGGGTGCACATTTGAATGTGTGTGCATGTGGGTGTGTGCCTGTGTGAGTGTATCTGTGTCTGCCCTGGGGTGGGGAGAGGTGGGGACAGAGGGAAGAAAAGGGGAATAGAGAAGAAAAGAAGAAAAGCACAGGGAAGAGGAGGACTGAGGTATTCGGTTACATGATCTAAATTCTAATCAAACATCATTTAAAGCGTGTTTTATTTCAGCCTCGGGAGAGCCGGTCCCTCCTGGCTGCTCACCATGGCAACGGGCCGCTCATTTCAGAAGTGTCATGCCACATTATCGTCCTGCCGCCTCACAAGCTCTCGCCGCCTGACAACTTCGCTCTGCCCCTTGCGACAACCATCCCCGCTCTGCCGGTTTATTTTTGGTGTCAGCCGGCCCCCACTTCCCTGCCCCCTCCCCATCATCAGTGGATTGAAAGACAACCTCAGCCCTCCAGCCGGTGAGCATCGCAGCCTGTTTGGTGATAAGAGATAATTTGAGAAGATATTTGCTTACATGTGTATGAACAATTTGCTGCATTAAGACAATTCTGCCGGGTGCATGGGGATGGGGAGGGGGTGGCCAGTGCTGCAGCTGACAACACCCCAGGAAAAAGAAGGGAGGAGGGAGCCCTCACTTCTCAGGGCCCCCCAGTCTCGTGGGAGCTCTATGCAATGCTCCTCTGGCTGCCTTCCCCAGCATCACCAGGAGATGGCAGGCTGGCCACCAACTGACTGTGTGACCTTGTACAAGTCACTCCCCTTCTCTGTGCCTCCCTTTCCTTATCTATCAGAAGATGGGGTCAGAACAGCTGGAATCTGAGATCCCTGCCAAGTATGGCACTGGGTGAACCAATGATTCTAAGAAAAGGGGCAGCAGACAGCTGAGGACCCAGAAAGAGGATATGCCCCTGGTGTTGTCACCACTGTGAAGACAGATGAAGGGAAAGAGGTTCGCATCCCACCTCTATCCATGTGACAGTCCCAGTTCAGAAAGGGTGGGGGAGAGGAACCTGAAGCTCCCGACTCCTGTGAAGGCTGGAGAGATCCCTGACCTGGGATGGGAGCCTGTCCTGGGAGGGGTTTCCTAGGACACCCTTCCCTGCTCTCTACAGGGCCTTCATCACAGAATGAGACATCTCTGAAGTCACCCACTCCACCTCGATCATGTTCATATACACACATGTGCCGCTACAGGCATCTTTCCGAGATCAAGGGCCAAGATGGAGGCAGAAAGGCAGATTCGGAAGAAGCTGGGAGGGAGGTGTACCCTGAGGCCCCCAGGTAAGGAGATGGGACCCCTGGCTCTCAGAGCCAAGCAAGGAGACAACGGGTTGAAAGGCAAGGTGGCCCCAGCCTGAAGCTCTACCCACTAAAAGCCAAGAATAATGACAAGAGCTTCCATCTGCTGAAGACTTCCAGGTGCCGGGCCCTATGCTGAGATTAAAAAGGGTGGAGCCCCCTTCCCAAATGCTGTGCTCTCCTGACCCAGGCGGGCGGAAGCAGGCCTCAGAGAGTATCAGCTGATGGGAGCCTGCGCCTCTGTTTATTCATCTGTCAAACGGGGTTAATAAGAGTTCCTACTGGATACAGTAGCTGTCAGCATTAAGAGAAGGCTTAGCACAGCTGGGGCATATAGTAGGTATTCCATAAATGTCAGCTATGAGAAGTGAGGAACTCAGGCTTTCTGCACCACTCAGCCTGCTAGGCACCTGGGCCCTGTGGCCTGTTTGGCTCCCATGCAGGGGCCCTGTCCTGGGGAAGGGAGACTCTACACCTGCCTCCAACCCCTACTTAGTTTCTCTGGCCCAGCCAAGGTTTCTTCAGGTCATGAAGGATGACCTCTCTCCCGCCCCAGACACCCTCCTCTGGGACCCTCAGAACCCAGGAATCTTCAGGTCACCACCCACAAAGTGACCCTCTTCCGTCTGCTTTTGACTCCTCTCTGCCCATGTTTGGGGGTAACACTGAGCCAAGGGCCCACAGAGCCCCTGAAACTAGAAGGCCAACTGAGAACTTAGACCTCCACTTACCTCACCCACCACCCCCTTCTCTAAGCATGGTCCCGCTGCCGCTCCTCAGGAGAACAGTCCCAGGAAAACCACACTGGGGTGGTAAAGGCCAGTCCCCTTCACCATCCAACTCCAGGCAGGCTCCCCCAGGCCTCAGCAGACCCCTTTTGTCCCCCAGGACACACACAGTGGAGTAGAGAGACAGTGGCTGCAGGACGAAGAATCTCTTCAGGGTCAGGGGAACCGGGGTCCAATCCCAGCTCCACTGCCTCTCAGCAATGGGCTCTTAGGCCAGGGGCCTGGCCTCAGTGTTCCTATCCATAAAACAGGACAACAACACATACTTCATAGGGCTGCTGGCATGATTAGAGGTATGCCACCCACATAGTAGGCTTCCAATAGAAAGCAGCAATTATGAATAACAATGACCGAAGATGCCCCAGTGGAGGCAGGGAACAATTTCCCTTCCACCTGTTGCAGGCCTCCATGTAGACTGGCACTGGCTGGAGGCTTCCCTGGCCAGGACCTTGTGCCCTGAGCCCCTCTACCCTGCCTTGCTCTGCCACCCTGCTGGAGCCTGGAAAAGGATGGGCTGGGGGCTATCGTGCCATGCTATGCCTCTGCGCAGGCCATCTTTGTGTGCCCTGGCATGGCTCTCTTTCTTTTTTCCTCTCTTCATCAGCAACACAGCGAAATGAATTGACGATTCCGAAATGAATTGACGATTCATCTCAGCATTCCACTCACATCTGCTTTACCTAGAACGGGAGGGGTCAAGCGGCTCAGCACCTGGTAGGAGGGGCAGGGCCTCAGGAAGGAAGTTTTGTCCCAAAAGAGGAAGCGTTCTCAAATCACACCATATTTCTGTATTTTTTTTTAATGTGAAGAGCATATGTATTATTGTTATTTTTTTGAGACAGGGCCTCACTCTGTTGCCCAGGCTAGAATGCAGTGGCATGATCACGGCTCACTGCAGCCTCCACCTCCTAGGCTCAGAAGATCCTCCTGCCTCAGCCTCCCTAAGTGCTGGAATTACAGGCATAAGCCACCATGCCTAGCCATTGTATTATTTTTATAACCAGGACTTCCACACACAAAAGTAGTGAGGTCGGCCAGATGCCAACATTTCCCACACCCACAAGCACCCCCCCACCTCACCCCACTCCAAACCTCTTGGAGGCAGTAGAGCATAGGAGGTTCAGGGGCCTGCGTCCCCAGCCTCCTCCACCCCTTCCAGCCGCGAGGCCTTCTGTAGGTCCCTTGAGCTCCCGGGCCTCAGCTCCTGATCTGCACCATGGGGACAAGGCAGGCCCCACCTCACTGGACCCTCGTGAGGAGTAGAGGAGGTGACCTGGGGAAGCTCCCTGTGCGTGGACTAGCACCCAGGAGGTGCTGCCGCCCACCCACTCCTGAGAGAAGGTGGTGCCCCCAAGTGCCAGTGGCTTTAAGCACTTGCTTCTCAGCTTCCCTCTGGAAGCAGCTTTGGGAGGAGGCCGGGGTGACGGGGAGGTGAGGGAAACAGCCCACCAGATAGGAAGGGGTCGGGAAAGGCAGCTCTGGGGATCTTGCTCACCCCCAAGCAGGGCACAGCCCTCCTGTCCTGCACCCTGGGGGCGCCGCCCTCCCAGGCGGGCCTCGGAGCGGGTCAGAGAGGGGCAGCGAAACTCCCGCCCCCACCAGCCCGGGGCCTTGGGGGAAGGGCCAGGGCGAGCGCCTCCAGCTCACCTCCCGACGGTGAAATGTGGCCATTTACCTTCACGCTCCGGTGCCGGCACCTAAATCACTGTCTCCGCGGCCGCGCTCAAGGTTGCTCCCGAGCCGGCCGCCGCAGAGCAGCCGCGGGGACTTCGGCCGAGCCCCCACCCGGAGCCTGGCCGGCTCCGCAGGCCGCTCCGCTGCACCCTCCGCCCCCGCGTCCCTTCCCTCCCCTCCCTTTCCTTCTTCTTCCTTCTTTCTCTTTTCTGGGCCCAAGGACTTAGCTCAGGGAGCAAGGAGGCCACAGTCCCGGGCTCAAACTCACCGAGAGCCTCAAAAGCCCGCTTCTGTCCCAGACTGAGGTCGTTAGGACCGCCCCTGAGGGAAGAAGGCTCCGTCTTTGAACTTGGGTCCCTCTGCCCAGCTGTGTGCCCCGAGAAAGCCGGACAAGAATATTTCAATCCTGTGACTCCCCTATGACTGGTATGCAGAATGCATCGTATGTGTGTGCGTGTGCGTGTGTGCATGCGTGTGTACCTGTGTGTCTGCGTGTGTGCGCAGTGAGCGGGTGTGTGCGCACCTATGTGTGTGCACGAGTGTGTGTGTGTGCACCTATATGTGTGCATGCGTGTGTGTGCACAAATATGTGTGTGTGTGCTTGTGTGTGTGTGAAAGTATTACTCTGTAGAAGGTAAACACTCGCCTGTCCCTATGACTTGTGACTTTGGCACCCTTTCATCAGGCCCTATGCTCATCCTTCAGCTCCTTCTCCCTCCCTGGTCTTTCTCCTTTCTCTCCCCCAGGGACCGCCACTTGTCACCTGTCCAGAGAGGAGGAAAGAGAGTCCCAAGGCCCCAGTCCCACAGGCCGCTGGAGGCTTCTGTGGAAAAGGGGGAGCCGGCTGGGGCTGTCAGCACCAGGAGGAGGAGGCCTCAACCTCTGCCCCAGCCAGGGTGCTTCCCGCCGCAGGCTGGGAGAGGGGCAGCCCCGGGGAAGTGCAGAGACCACACATCTAGGCAGGGAGAGAGAGGCAATGAACAGGGAGGACCCCCAGTCTGGCCCTGAGCCCCACGCAGGCCAGGGCTGATTCTGCCCTCATGCTCTGAGCTCACTGTCTGCCATGTGCACTTGCTCTGCCTGCCTCTCATTCATTTGCACCTTATTTCCGTTTTCCCTGTGTGAGTCGGTGTCTCCCTCATCTGACTGAAGGTTCCTCCAGGACAGAAGTGACATTTTCTTCATCAGACCAGAGACCCTCTAGAGCAAAGATGTATCCCTCCCATCAGAGTGGGTGCTCCCAAAACAGGAACTGTGTCCCCCATTTGCTGAGGTTCCGTTGGCAGAGGATCTGTCTTCCCATCAGACTAGGGGCTTCCCAGGTTAGAGGTTGGAGCTCCCTCCTCAGACTGGGAACTCCCCTAGTGCAGGGCTCGTGTCTCTCCCAACAGACTGGGGACTCCCACAGGTCAAGACTGTGTCTCTCAAGGGCTGTGTCTCTCCCCTGCAGGAGACACAGGAGCTGCCCCAGGACCATGCTGACTGCATCTGACCTAATGTCCAAAACCCCAGGGTCCTGCCCCACGCTTAGCCACTGTGGTTTGGGAGCCCTCGGGTCTGGGTGTGACCACAGCTTCATCATATCATAGCTCTGTGACCTTGAACAAGTTGCATGACCTCTGGGTTGAATGCTGCCACTACTCAGGGTCTTCGAGGCTCCAATGAGACAGCATTTGGTGAAAAGGCCTAGCCCAGGGCCTGGCATATAGTAGGTGTTCAATAAATGCATGTCTCATTACCTTTCCCTTATTAGACAGAGAAGTATATTCCAAACCTGCTCTTCCAGCTTGGGCCAAGGAGACAGAGGGGAACCAGAGCTGGAAAGGAGTGCCCACAAAACACACACACACACACACACACACACAAGCAACTGGGTAGTGGCCTTCTTCGTTAGGGGATAGGGCGGTGGCAAGGAGTTAAATGTATTAAGCAATTTACAATTAATATAGAAGTCATTCCAGAGATAGCTACTAGAAAGAGTACAACAGGGCAATTAACCCACTAATACACTAGGCTATTACATCGCTATGTCTCTTATTTTAGCCCGAGGTGATTTGAAACGCATTGGATTAGAGGATATTACAGGAGATAGCATGAAAAATAGCTTAATGTAATGAGCCATCCCGTGATGTCTGCTATTAAAGATGATTTGCAGTTGAAAACTACAACATACAGTAGTTCAGCTATTTGAGGACTGAGAGGGTGGGGGCTGGGGTGGTGCTGTTAACCCTTCCCTCCTTCCAGCTGTCCCCACCCTGCCAGGTCCTCCACCACCTTCATGCCAAGATTATCAAGTGCATCTTCTTAGGTGACAATAGCTTCGTTGGGAGATTGGAGATTGGGGCCTGAGGTTGATAAAGAACCAATAATCTGCTAATAACCTTTAAAAAATCGATTCCCCCAGGGAGCTGTACTAATGGGCTGAGGCTGGGGAGGGAGGCTGATTGGCAACTGGGTGTGGAAATGTGTGTGGGATTAGGGTGGAGGGAGACTTCCCTGGATAAGGGGAAGGTCAATGTGACAGCCCCAACCCCAGCTCCCCTGAGTAAGCAGGCAGGCAGGTGTGTGGGTTATGGACTGCTTATTTAAGAGATATGCCTAGGTATGTGTGTGAGTAATTACAATACACAAAACTTTTTTTTCTTTTTAGCCAAACTTCATATAGTGCATCACAACTTTCAAAGGATATTTCAGGCCAGTCACCATTACTCACACCTGTAATACCAGCACTTTGAGAGGCCAAGGCAGGAGGATCACATGAGCCCAGGAGATTGAGACCAGCCTGAGCAATATAACAAGACCTCATCTCTACAAATAAATAAATAAATAAATAAAATTCAAACATTAGCTGAGCATGGTGGCACATGCCTGTAGTCGCAGCTACTCAGGAGGCTGAGGTGGGAGAATTGCTTGAGCCTGGGAAGTGGAGGTTGCAAGGAGATTGCACCACTGAACTCCAGCCTGGGCAACAGAGCGAGACCCTGTCTCAAAAACAATAAAAATAAAAAATAAAGACTATTTCACATGCATTAGTTCTCTGGACTTTACAGGCATCCAGAGAGGTAGTGTTATACCTTCATTGTGCAAGAAGGCATATGAGCGCGGAGAAAACAAGTGACTTACCTAAAGTCAACGCAGCCAGTTATATAATAAGACAGGAATCAAAGAGAGGTTTTCTGATTTCAGAGTTTGTGCTCAATGATATGCAATTCCAGCCTATGACTATGTTCTACCCAAGAAAACTCTGCCTACCTCAAGATCCCAAAAATCTTCCCCCATGTTTTCTTCCAGAAGTCGTGTTTTTTACATCTTGAATTAATTTCTGTGTGTGGTGAGAGGTGAGGTTTGGTGTTCATTTTTTTGGTTGGACTATGAATGCATTTGCACATCCACGTGTTTGGCTAGGTGTGGATGGAGTAGAGTACACACTTATGAGCTGGCTGCCACATAGAGACAGTGGCCTCTATGCAGAGGTCATCTGAGGCAGACACACATAAAGTCGCACTGAAGATGGTGGATACAACAGTGGGCTCGAGGAGTGGGTATCATACACTGAGGTGTGAGTGCCTGGGGTGAGCATGTGAGTGCATGCTTGTTTTGGTGAGTGACACATTTGTCACATGTGTGTGTCGGTGTGTGTCTATCACTGTACATGCATATTGGTATATGTGTGTGCAGTGAATGTGGCCCTGCGCCTGTATCAGGCTATGTGTATGTTCACAGCTTTGGGTGTCACCCAGCATGTATGTTTGTGGTTAGCATTTGTGGGCATGTCACTGTTGCCACTAAGTCTGTGTGTGCATGTCATTGTGTGTGTGTGTGTGTGTAGCTGTTGGCATGGATGGTACTGCGTGTCTGTGTCTGCGTCTGTGTGTGTATGTCATCGTGCATGTGTGTTGGCGCGTCTGCGTGCATGTCGCTGTGCGTTGCTGTATGCATTCCCCTGGTGCGGCAGGGCCAGCCGGGAGCAGCCCCCGCGCCCCCCTCACTGCTGTCTTTTATCATCATTTGCAGCGATAGGGAGCCCAGGAGGATGGTGATAAATAAGGGCCACTTAAAATACGAGACGACCACTCTGACTTTGGGGAATATTTCTTCTGTGGAGCAGCTGGTGCCGCCTCTGTCCTTGTAGAAAGGGGTCCCAGGGGCCGCCAGCCCCTGCCCAGCTTCCTTGGGCTCCCTCTCCTCCTCCCACTCCCCTCTCCCCTGCTGCTCCCCTACCAGCTCTGGCTTGGAGGCCTTAGGAGGCCTAGGAAGGGAAGCAGAGGGGGCCCTACCTCAAGGCCAGTGGGGTAGGGCAGGGCAAGGATGGCCCTCAGTTTGCCCTTTTCAGGGTCTCCATGGAAGATTGAGTATCATGGTGAAAGAGCCATGGACCAGGAAAAGGCCGAGAGGAGACTGGAGGAGATAAGCCCTCAGCCCTGTGGGATTCCCTTGTAATTCCCTCTCCCTTCTAAGCTCTGGGGAGGGAATGGCTGGGGAGTGCCAGAGAGCCAAGATGCACAGAGAGACACACATAGACACACAACACAGTCACACCATCTTGAGCACCTATTATGTGCCAATCCCTGAAAGAATGCCACGAGAACAGCCATCCCATGTAGCAATAATAATGTACACACATACTAAGGCTGCTACACAAAGACATACAAAGGCATGCAAAGAGACTGGTGTGTAAGACTTGCCACAGTGAGTGCTGGGAACAGGAAGAGAAAGAAGTAAAAGGAATTGAAAAGGGAGGGGAGAAAAGGGGGAAATATACACACGTGGATGTGAAGGATACACAACTGCATCAGTATAGAATGGCTCCTCAGTGGGAGGAAGAAGAGGGAAAAGGGGTGGAGGACTGCCCTATATGGGTGTGCAGGCTGCTCACTGCACAAGGAGGAAAGCAAGGGCTAAAAGTCCACCCTTTGCTCCACCAGCTAACTCGTGCCCTGGTATAAG
Source organism: Macaca mulatta (assembly GCF_049350105.2). Classification (NCBI taxonomy): domain Eukaryota; kingdom Metazoa; phylum Chordata; class Mammalia; order Primates; family Cercopithecidae; genus Macaca; species Macaca mulatta. Next base: position 47,636,509 of record NC_133421.1, read on the forward strand.
GCTTCCCTATCAGAAGGAAAGATGCCTTTAATTGTTCGTAGAAAGCACCATCAACCAGCCACACCCTGTACCCACAGGGCAAGGTCCTTCCAGTGGGGTCCTAATTCTCACACAGGTGCCTTAGGAGCTAGCTAGGCCCTGGGGGCCGGTGTGGGGAGGCCCTTGAAGTCTGTCTGTAAGACATTATTTCCTTAAAAATAAAAAAAGAGGGCAGGACGCGGTGGCTCATACCTGCAGCCTCAGCACTCTGGGAGGCCGAGGCAGGCAGATCACAAGGTCAGGAGGTAGAGACCAGTCTGGCCAACATGGTGAAACCCCATCTCTACAAAAATACAAAAATTAGCCAGGCGTGATGGCAAACCCCTGTAATCCTAGCTACCCAGGAGGCTGAGGCAGGAGAATTGCTTGAACCCAGGAGGTGGAGGTTGCAGTAAGCTGAGATGGTACCACTGTACTCCAGCCTGGGTGACAGAGTGAGATTCTGTCTCAGAAAAAAAATAAAATAAAATAAAACAAAATAAAATAAATACATAAAATGAGGCCCATTGCAGTGGCTTATATCTGTAATCTCAGTACTTTGGGAGGTCAAAGTGGGACGATCGCTTGAGCCCAGAAATTCAAGAGTATCTTGAGCAACATAGCAAAACACTGTCTCTACAACAAATTTAAAAATTAGCCAGGCATGGTGGCATGCGCCTGTAGTCCCAGCTACTCGGGAGGTTGAGGTGGGAGAATCACTTGAGCCCGGGAGATCAATGCTGCAATGAACTGAGATCGTGCCACTGCACTCCAGCCTGGGCAACAGAGCAAGACCCTGTCTCAAAAAAAAAAAGGGGGAAAAGAAACAGATGAACGGAAGTAGAAACTAAAACACAAGAGAAGGAAGAAGAGAAAAAAGAGGGAGAGAGAAAAAGAGAAAGGGAAAGGAGAGAAAGATTTGAAAGAGGAGGGAGAGGGAAATTAAACCATAGAAAGAACTTGTCACTGTCACTCTGCTAGTTGAGATGCCAGGACTAATCTGGGTCCCAGCGCAGGGGGTGGTGGGGCAGGTGAATCAGGAATAACAGGTCTCTCTCCTTTCCTCTCTACTTTCCTCCCTCTCTCTCTCTCTCTCTCTCTCACACACACACACACACACACACACACACATACACACCCCTCCTATGCCCATCCTGTCTCCACTCTCAGTCTATTCCAGGTGGCCAGGGACCTGTCACGTCTCATTTCCTTCTCCCAGAACAGTGGTGAGGAGCTGGGGGAGAGGCAGGTGGGAGGACCACCTGAGCTGACCTTTTCTCCTTCAGTTTCCCTCCCAGGCTCCTTGGCCATCAGCCATGGGTGTGCTGACACCCTCACCTCCCATGACCTCCCCAACACACACAATGTCATGTCCCCACTCATCCAGGGTTTGGGGTCCTAGGACCAACCCATACCCTCTCCTATTGAGCTGCAAATCCCTGGGCACCTTCCCTGGCCCCAGTCCTCCCAAACATTCTCCAATGTTTTTGGAGTGTCCAATGTCTGGGACATTTTTCTGCCCCGCCCACCCTGTGGGAGAAGAAGGAGAGAAGAACTAACATTTTCTGAACACCAATTGCACGCTAGGGACCCTGAGCCCTGGCCGTATCATTTGATGCTCACAAAAACCCTTTGAGGTGAGTTTTAACAGAATCTCCAATTGACAGAGGAGAAAAGTTCAGGCCATAGATGAGAAAGCCTCGTGACTCGTAACTTAGGCTGCAGGAAAAGAAACCCGGGCTCTAGACTACAGATCCTGCTCTTTCCACTATAGCATCAGACGCTTTTCTTGAAATCTCGCTCTATCCAATCTTCTCAATTTGGTTATCGAGGGCATACGGTGTGCCGGCACTCTGCTAAGCACCGTGCCACATTATCTCATTCAACCTCACACCCGCCTATGGGGAAGATTCTCTCATTACCCCCATTCCACAGATGGGACAGTTGTGGCTCAGGGAGGTTGAGCGACTTGCCCAAGGTTACACAGCCTTGAGATAGCAGAGCTAAGACTCAAATAGGGCCTCCTGCCTCTTAATTAACACACTGCCCAATGTGATGAGATAACACGGATTCTGCCACTATCGCCTGCAGCCCGGAGCCGGCAACAAGACCGCCAGTCCAGGTCTAAAGGAGCTGAAGCTGGGGTGCTTGGGCGCAGCAGACAAAGAGGGTCGAGGGCTGCACATTCTCAGTCTTCCCAGGAGCACTGGCCCCATTGTCCCCACAAGTGCCCCCAGATTGTCAGAGCCAGGGCCTCATCTGGCCCTCAGAATATATGGCTGCAGAATAATATGACGGTTGGGGGAGGAGGGGTGGAGGCTGGAGTGGAGGGGCAAATGAAGAAGGCTCTGCACAGCCCCCAGAAGGAAACTTAATAGTCTGGGGGCTCCCTTGGGTCCTTCTCATTAAAAAAAAAAAATCTCTATTTAAATGCAAATTTGTGCTGGAGCTGCGGTGGGTTGGCAGGAGGAGGCAGAGAAGCATCTAGACACTGATGACGTAGACCAGCCATTGGACCCCGCTCTCCGACTTGCCTTGTAAGCTGGGATTCTGCTCCGGGAAGTTAGTTTCATCCTCAAAGATCGCCCCCTCCCCACTATCTGCAAAGCCCCCTCCAGTTTAACCCCTCACCACCTCTCTCTCTCTGTGTGTCTGTCTCTCACACACACACTCACACTCTCTCCAGCCTCTGTGTAGAAATGTGTTGTGGGGTGAGCTGGCAGCTGTGAGCCGTGATAGCCGCGATAGCAGTTTCCCTCCTGTGTCTAGGAAGTGGGGGTGTCTGACACCACACCCCTCCTCCACACGCCCTCCTCCAAGAAGAGAACTAAAGTTAGAAGAGGGAGAAGAACTTGAAGTCAGGTACCTGATTTTGACCTACCTCTCCCCAAACTAGAAAACCTGTGAGAAACACACACTCACACCACACACACACACACACACACACACACACACACACCCAAGTTTCAAACCAGACAATAGAAGACAAACTGGCCTTCAGGTTGGATTCTTGAGAGAAATCAGACTCCAAGCCAGGAAAAACTGCCACACAGAATCCCTTCCTTCCCCTCTCCCAGCCCCCAGGTCAGACTTCCAATGTCACTGCAGGAAAAGCAGACCTGGGATGCGGGATTGACAGCTGAGACCCACACCTGCCCAGCGCCCACATTCTGTCCCAGCCCACCTCCCACAGTGGGGGAGATCCCTCTGTTCCTCCTCCTCAACAAATCCCTCGGCCTGAGCTCCCCTCTGCCCCTCAGCGCCACCCCCCCAACCACCTCTCCAAGCCCATTACCTCCAGGGATAATTACGTGGGTGATTCGCTGGCCCTGGAGAGCTCTTCAGTGGCATTAACTCGGGATGAGGGAGAGAAAGGAGGGTTGCCCCTGGTTACCACCCTGCTCCCCCTTCTTCCCCACCCCCACCATTGAGGGTGTTCATTTAGGGGGAATGAAGAATGAGATGTTGTGGAAATCCATCTAGGACACAAATACAAACACCTGTCTCAAAACTTTTTATTTCCATTTCTGGCTTTGTCAGGGGAAACTGAGTCAGGAGCCTTGTCCTGGGGGACAGATGGTCTTGGGGTTAAGAATGCCAGCATTCTGGCTGGGTGCAGTGGCCCATGCCTGTAATCCCAGGACTTTGGGAGGCCAAGGTGGGTGGATCTCCTGAGGTCAGGAGTTCGAGACCAGCCTGGGCAACATGGTGAAACCCTATCTCTACTAAAAATACAAAAATTAGCTGGGCATGATGGCGCACGCCTGAAATCCCAGCTACTTGAGAGGCTGAGGCAGGAGAATCTCTTGAACCCAGGAGGCGGAGGTTGCAGTGAGCCGAGATCTTGCCACTGCACTCCAGCCTGTGCAACAGAGTGAGACTCCATCTAAAAAAAAGAAAAAGAATGCCAGCATTCCTACTGGCCCTGCCACCTTGGCAGCGCCCTTCTCCTCCTTCCTGCTTCTCTCCTTCTGCCAGCCCTTTGGGACTTTACTGATCTCATACTTTTGTGGCTCCAGTTTGACTGGGATGAGCCATCTTTGCCATTGTGTATGGAGATCTGCAGGGACAGGATGTCTAGGATTTGCAGGGGTTACCCAGGAGACCCCTTAAAGCTTCCCATTCAAATCCAATTCCAGGCTTGCTGAGAAGAGGGCAGAGCCATGACCGGCTCACCGCTGCCTACTTCCCATATTTGTGGCCTGAACTTCATTGGCCTCTGGACACTGCAGGACCTCAGCATTGTGAAGAAAGGCCTCTGGACCGAAAGTGGTTAGAGGAAGCGTGGGGACCTTGAGTGCCAGGAGACAAAGCAGGGGCTAGAGGTCAGGAAGAAGGAGAGATCCCCTTCATGTCTCCTTCTAAGAAACCCTGAGTGAGAAACAAGCACATAACCGCAAGAAGGGAAGGTAGAACTCAGAGAGACTTGGGGCCATCAGAGCTTCTACCGAGAGAGACCCGAAGCCTAGAGAGGGCATGGAGTTGCCTCAGGTCACACAGATTCACACCGGGAGAAGGCTGGAACCTGATCTCTTGACTCTGAAGCCACAGGCTGACTTCAATTTGAGGGAAAGAGTGGTATTTATACAAATATAAAATCAGTTTGTGGCTGGGCTCAGTGGCTCACGCCTCTAATCCCAGCACTTTGGGAGGCTAAGGGAAGATTGCTTGAGCCCAGGGGTTTAAGACCAGCCTGGGCAACATGGTAAACTCCCACCTCTGCAAAAAATACAAAAATTAGCCTGGTGTGGTGGCGTGCCCCTGTATTCCCTGCTACTCAGGGGGCTGAGGTGGGAGGATGGCTTGAGCCTGGGAGGTTGTGGTGAGCTGAGATCACACCACTACACTCCAGCCTGGGCAACAGAGCAAGACTCTGTCTCAGAAAAAAAAAAAAAAAAAAAATCAGCTTGCGACACCCCACGTTCTGCAGTATGCATACAATGTGCACAAGTCTGCATGCACTTCTACACACAAGTGAGTTGGTGTCTGCATGTGGCAGTTTGTCCACCTCCAGGTTTGTGATGTCTGTGTATGCAAGCACATCTGTGCACATGGGGGTGGGTCGCACACATAGGCACGTGTGTGCCAAAGGGCAGGCACATGCTACTGCCTGTGGGGCTGATTGAGGAGCAGAGGCCTCCCTGGCCACACCTGCAGGGGTCTCTGTGTCCAGAGCTGCCCTCAGGAGGCAGCTGAGCCACGTGGGCCTGGGATTGACCCCACACCCTCAAACACGCCCAGCCTCTCACGCTGAGCAGCTTCCTTCTGGAGGATCCTCCTGGAGGTGGCGCTGCTGAGGCAGGAGGCAGGACTTCACCCCCCTCCCCACCCCTTACAAGCTCCTGATGTGATGATGGAAACAATTAACTGGAAGAGACAGCTAATACCCAAGGGAAAACATTTCTATGATATGATATTACAACCTTGCTTCAAAAATGGGACTTTACCATGAGGAAATACAGTTTATTATTAGACACATTTTCTTTTAATTTAATTATATAAGCTTTGACTTTAAAAAAAAAAAGTATATGGGGAGGGGGAAGGGCTGAGATGTTTAAATCAATCCACTGCATTTCCTGTGTACTCACTGATCACCCAGGACAAATGGCTATACATGGGAGGGCAACTTGGGAAGTCCTGGGAACATGTGAGTCCCAAACCTATCTTCCAGTCCCCCATAAAATGTGGTCACAGGAAAGGTGACTTCAGGAACCACAAGACAAGAGAACCTGGAGGGGTGACCACAGGCAAAGTTCACTGCCACCTTCAGGGGCAGCAGGGGCCCAGGCCTGCATTGGATGATCCATCTCATCCACCAAATCAGCCATGGCACACTCATGGTGCTACACTCTGCCTGACATGTACATATACACACACAACCTCATACACACATTCACAGAAACTTACACCAAGGAGTAGCCACATAAGCCAGACAGGCACCCAAAAGCCAGACCCCAATCCTATAAATGGCTCCAGGAAAAGAAGCAAAATAAGGCTCGCTCAGTTGACCACCCATAGTCTGCTTGGCTTTGGGCAAATTGCTGACCTCCCCAGGGCCTCAGTTTCCCCATCTTTCAGGGAGATGAGTGAGATGGTTTCTAAGACCCTTTCCAGCTTTAAACTCTTCTGCTTTAAATCACCATCCTCACTACCTGCCTCCTTTCTCCTATTCTTCCTGAGAGGGTAAAAAAGCAGGTTCTGGGGTCGGAGGAGCATGGACTCCAATCCCCACCCGCCACTCCCTAATGATGTAACCCAGGGCAAGTGGCCAAGTCTCGCCATGCCGCCATTTCCCCATCTGTAAAACTGAGAGAACAACTGTGCTATCCGCCACACCCATGGTAAGTGTGAAATTCATGGTTCCCATCATACTTACAAGTCCCCAGGAGAGACTGTGAAAGGCCTGTGTCTGCTTCTCAGGGATGAATCCCTGTGGGTAGAGACGTCCTCACATGCTGGCAGGAAGCAGACAAATTAACAGATCCCCATGTCCTCCTCAACCTACTGCTCAGCTGTGGACTCTTCCACCCTCTTCCCCAGGACCACTGACCCTATGACCAACTGCAGTCCCCTCCACCATATCCATACCCCTCCCCAGGTCTACATGCCAAGACTACCAGACATTAGGGGCCACAGGAGTGGCCGCAGAAACCCAGGTGTCCATGTCTGTGGCCCAGTGTGCCTGGTACTGCCCAGATGGGGCGGCCCTAGGCGGCAGCGTAGCTATAGTAGCAGCAAATCTCCGCACTCAGGTACTAATGCAGTAAGTCCTATCAAGACACAGTGAAATGGGGCGTAATTTTTGCGGAAAACAATGTGGGTGATGTATGCCCACGACTGGCACACAATAAAACTGTAGTAGAACGCAGAAAAAATGCACCCAGTCAATACAATAAAATCAGCACAAATACACTCGTGTAAGGCAAATAAATCTCCCAATCCAAATATTTTACAGCATGCATACAAGGAGGAGGTGGAGAAGTGTATGTCTGTACCGTTCAAGTTTTCCCCAGAAATCTCTAGAGGAAATAAACAAAACGACCAATGAGCCCCTCCTGACCCTCTAAATAAATAAATAAATAAATAAATACCAAGGATCGGGGGCTGGTTTGCATTTCTGGCCTCAGATTTCTTCTGTCGAGGCGATTGGGGGCTGGAGGCCCCCAAATTACCATTCATCTGGCCTTGTTGTGGAAATTTTCAAGGGATTTGCAGTAATTATGTGACAAAATGCTTGCAAATCTCACTCATTGCTGAACAGAAACAGGCGGGTCAGGGATTGAACACTTTCAGCTGGGTAATTTGTAAATGTCAATCAGGCAACGGGGCAGAGAGAGAGAGAGAGAGGGAGAGAGAGAAGAGGGAGGAGTGGAAGCCAGGAAAATACTGTAGCAACCTCAGTGCAAGAGGCCCCTTCATCTTCCCTTAACCCAGGAATGGAAAGGCCCAGGCCAGAGGCCAGGGAGGAGGGAGGAGAGAGTGGGAGGAGGGAGGGAGGAGGGAGGGAGGAGGAGGACTAAGAGGAAAGATGGGGAGGAATAGGGAGAAGGAGGAGGAAAGGGACAGAGCCCAAAGCAGACACAGAAAGGAGGGTGGGACCAGAGGGGAGGGGGCAAAGGTGGGGGGAAATGGGGGAGGAGGGGCTCTGGATGGAGAAGTGAAGAGAGTGAATCAGGAAAAACAGTTTAAATAAAACCAGAGATTAAATTAACTGATACATACATTCCAAGAGGTAGGTCACAGGAACAGCAATAAATACCAGCTCCCTATCTCCCCTGCTCAAGACAGCGGAGAGAGCAAAATAAAATTAAAAGATATAACAATAAAAATTACAAATGCATCTTGAGGGTCCTGCACTCAAGGCCCATAATGGAGGCTTGGAGCAGAGTAAGCAAGGGGCACAGCTCCCATCCAGGCTGGGGAGCCAGGCCAAGTAGGAGCCAGCAGGGGCTGTTACATTTTCTGATGGGATGGGCCAGTTGACTTGCAGAGAGCTCACTGCATGTGTGTAAAGAATTGGATGGCTGATGCTTACCATTGTGACAACTGGTTTGGCAGTTGATGATTTACAAGCTTTTTCCTGGTCATCATCACCCCTTGACAGAGATGGTTTGACTTCACCTATTTTACAGGTGAGGAAACTAAGACTTAAGAGAGGTTGTGGTTTGGCCCAAGATGTGTCTCTAGTTTAAAAGTAGAGCAAGGGTTCGAACCTAGGCCCCCTGACTCCACACCCTTTCCACCACTGCCTTCCTGCAGTCTCATCCGAGAGACTGAATATACTTTCTGGTCACATATACAACATGCCATCACCACACCATGTGAGTGGTTAACCTGGCAGTTGTGAACACGCCAAGACGGCATCCTCTAAGCAGGAGTGTCCAACTCTCCAGATTCCAAAGATCCTTTTTAGCATCCAAAAGTTATTCACCACCCCACCAGCCACATGCACTCACCTGCACACTAGTGGTTGTACTTCTAACATCTGTTGATTGAGGAAAAGCCTGATGACACAAAGCTACTATAAATCCAGGAACACTTTTAAAGAATTTTAATTTACTCTTCACAGTAGTCTTGGACAAAAAATTAAAAACACAGACATAAACATGACAGGGCTTCTGTCGGTCTCCAAGTGTAGTTAGGCAGACCTAATGGTAGGAAGACCTCCATGCAAGAATTCCAGGGCCCCCTCCCGCATGAGGGTCCGCAGTGCAAGGGTCCAGGAACCTCTGATTGAGACTGATCCTGTAAGTAACAGGATCAGGGGGTTATGGAGTTGGCAAGGTTGGCCCAGGAAGACTCCCTTAGAGAGGCAAACCCTGAGAAAGGCTGGCAAGGGGAGCACCAAGGCCTATGTGGGGCAAAGGCTAGGAGGGAGGGGACAGGCTGGCCACAGCACTCTGGCCTCAAAGCCACCAAAGGCCCCAATTTATCCTTTTACCATAATCTCCAAACAGGGTCTGTTGACAGCCACTGGGATTACCCCAACAGGTTTCAAAGAAAGTGTTTCTCTTATAGGTTTAAGCTGGAGTCTCTCAACCCGTGCTGAAGTGCACCCATTCACTCATCAGAGGAGCAGCCAAGATGGTGGGGTGCCTCCTGCATGCCAAGCACTGCTCTAGATGTGGGAGCTACAGCAGGGACCAAGACAGGGGATGAGAACACCTGCTGCCGTGGAACTTACCTTCACATTTGCCATCTTCGAAGCCTTGAAACGATCCTGTGAGCGGCACAACTACATGCATTGTCTATTGTGAGTTAAAAGTATTAACTTGTGGAATGTAAGTCAGATGACACTTTTGCAACCCTGTCTGGTATCTCTTCATTTTTAAATGTATTGGAGCCTCAGAAATAAAAGAAGTCTACAAGCCCCTGGAAGGCTCTGAGCAGGGCAGGGGTTGGCACTTGATTAAAGTTGCCATCTATCAGTAATCGCTACCATCCTGGATGCCAGAAAGCCTGAGGGCAGCAGAGACACTCGTGCCAGTGCCCTCACCATCTTCTCCACCCACAGCTGACCCACATCCCCTTCTGCATTCTCCCACCCTGTCAACCAAGATCACAGCTCTGGAATTAAGAGCCCCTGCTCTGTTCATTTATCCTCTGGACTATTTGCTCTTCCCACCCACCTCCTTCCAACAAAAAAAGAATTCTGACAGAGAGAAGTCATCAGGAAAATGTGCAAATAATCCACTTAGCTGTGACTGTATTGATGAGGTCACCACAGAGTACAGTAGTCTTGAGTCTCTGCACCCCAGCACTGCCACTTACTCTGCAAATGGTTTCATCTCTTTGTGCCTCTGCTGCCTCATCTGTAGAATGGTAAACACTAGTAGCTACTCTGGCAGGGCTGTTGTGAAGATTAAAGAACATAATTGTGTGTGTTCTATCACTATTAACTATGACGATGATGATACTCTTCCCTCTGAGACCATAACAGGACATTAAATTTGGAGGCAGGAAAGAAGCTGAAGGCAAAGCTAGAGTCTGTGGCCATTGCCTGGAGACAGCAGAGAGCAGTGGAGTGGGAGTGAAAAGAAGTGGGTCTGCCTGCCCCCGGTTCTGGAGTGGAGTGGCACCTCTCTGAGCCTCGGTCTTCCCATCTGTGGAGTGAGAAGGCTGGACTGAGACATCTGGAAGCGTTTCTGATTCTAGGAGTTAGTGTTGGAAAGAACCAGAGAGGAAGGCAGGGAGGGAACTGGGGACAAGCCTAGATCAGACACAGTCCATCACCAAAAGTGGGCTGCTGCCTGAGAAACAGCCACGAATCTCTGAGGCAGGTTTCCCTGCAAATCCCACATCCCAGATGAGAAAACTAGCCAAGATCACCCCAGAGACACCGTGCCTCCGCCCCTACCACCGCCACCACTGCCTCCATCACCACCACCACCACCAGGGCCACTAGCAGTCAGTAAAAGGCCTGAGGAGGGGCAGAGGGTGGGGAGGGTGGCACCCCGCCTGCTCCCCCTGCCATCCTGGAGTCGAGTACCTGCTCCCGTCATGAGCTCCACCCTCAGCTGAATTTAATGAATCTGAGAAAAATTATGAAGTCCCATAAAGCCACAAGTATCATAAAAAGTATAATAAAATTGAGAAAAGCTATTAAGTTATAAATACAACCAATGCATGCAACATCACTCAGTCGGGGAGGAAGTCGCTATAAAATAAAGTCATTCCACAAGTGACTAAATCTCTTAATTCACAAGGTACACGCTCCCCTTTCCTCTGTCCCCGTCAGGAGTTTGTGTCACGCGAAGTTTCCGCGGCGGAGAGAGCTGCGCAGGGAGACAAAGGGAAGGGACAGGGATCGCGGGGACGGGGACAGGAGCGGCCGCCGGGCTCTGGGTCCCCGGTCGCCACCAGACACGTCTCCCAGCAGCCGAGGCAAAAGGAACCGACGGGAAAGGAAAACAGAGGAGCGGCCCAGAAGGGAGGCTCGCGGCGGTGCTGGCACGCGGGCCCTGGAACGCTGGGCGGGCAGGGCAGGGGCGCACCCCTTCCTCTCCCCTCCCTCGTTCGAGGCCGGCAGCGCCCCCCGCCCCGCGCCGTGCACACCCATCGTGGTGATGAGAGCGCGCGCCCCGCGCCCGTCACGGTCACTGTGTGTCCAATAAAAACAAACACGGCCGAGGAGCTGCCGCGATGCGGGTCGGGCGCACGGCCCGGAAAGGGGAGGGGGCCCGAGGAAGAGCTACACCCGCGAGCCGGGCCTGGGCTAGAGGCGAGGGAAGGGGGCCAAGACAGCCCCGCCGCCGAGGGCGCAGATGGAGGCACAGGGGGTCCCGTGGGACGCCCCGAGAGACAACGTGCCTGGCTGGCGGGACGTGGGCTGGCTTCTCACCCGACGGAGAAAACCGGCACTGTCACCTTCGGGCGGGGTGTCTGGGCTCCGAGCGGGGGCTCCTGGAACACCAGGGAGTGGGGGCAGTCGGGCTCCCACCCCAGGCTGGGAAGGGTTCTGAGCGGGGCGTCCTGGATGGACTTGGCCCTGGCAGACCGGGGGCTCCTAAAGATCTTGCATTTTCAAAGACTTCTGCAGATCGTCATGGCCTAAGGCGCCCCAGGCCCGGCTCCGCTCGTGGGAAGGGTGAGAAAGAAAGCCGGGAGCGCTCTGGGGCGCAGGCCAGAGACAGCGGTGTTGGAGACGCGCTGTGGAGGCGGCCGGTTCCAGCGGGGAAGGCAGGCCGGGCCAAGGAGAAGAGCCAGGTGACAGGGCGGGATGTCGAAGTGGGAGGTTAAAGTCCAGCCAGCGACCTACTGGGGTAGCTTCCCTAACCTCTGCCTGCCTGGAATGAGAGCACCAGCCAGGGACGCCCCCCACGCATCCTTGAGGGTCAGCATTCTCACAGCCTTCACCAGCCTGGAAAACTGAGTACCCAGAGCTTAAGGAACTGCCTCAAACTGGGTTTATCTGGGGAGCTGTTAATAGGATAGATTCCTACAGAGTCCAGAGCCCAGGGGAAGGAGCCTTTGCACAAGTGATTTGAATGACTGAGGTGGTGAGGCCAGGGAGGCTCTTCAGGAAGATGGGAATGACGCAGGGACGCACCAGACCTGAGGTCAGAAGTTCAAGACCAGCCTGGTCAACGTGGTGAAACCCTGTCTCTACTAAAAATGCAAAATTAGCCGGGCGTGGTGTCCTGCGCCTGTAATCCCAGCTACTCTGGAGGCTGAGGTAGAACTGCTTGAACCCAGGAGAAGGAGGTTGCAGTGAGCCAAGATAGAGTCACTGCACTCCAGCCTGGGCAACAAAGCAAAACTCTGTCTCAAAAAAAAAGAAAAAGAAAAAAAAATACAAATTTCTTATGTTCCTGCTAAGACTTGTACAGAATTTTCAGAGCAGTATTATTCATGATAGCCAAAAAATGGGAGCAACCCCAAAGTCCACAACTTTGGGGTGAATAGATAAGCAAAATGTGACACATCCATACAGTGGAATACTATTCAGCAGCAAAAAGGACTGAACTGATGCTGTATTGTTACAACATGGATGAACCTTGAAATTTTGCTAAGTGAAAGGGGCCAGTCACCAAAGACCACATGTTATATGATTTCTCATTTATATGAAATGCCCAGAATCTCTAGAAACAGAAAGTAGATTCATGATTGCCTAGGATTGAGGGGGTTCGGGGAGTTTGAAAAGAATAGCTAAGAGGTGCAGCGTTTCTTTTGAAAGTGTTCTAAAATTGGTTGTGATGAAGGCCACACAACTCTGTGAATATAAAAGCCATTGAATTGTACATGTTAAATGGATGAATCATATGGCATATGAATTACATCTCAATAAAGCTGTTAACAAAACTTAATTCTAAGTGAAAGAAGCCAGACCCAAAAGATCATCCAGAAAAGGCAAATCTATAGAGACAGAAAGTAGATTGGTGGTTGCCTAGGGCTAGGGAACAGGGAGGGGATTGACTGTAAACTGACCCCTGGGATCTTATTGGGATGACAGAAATGTTCTAGAACCTGGTTGTGGCGATGGTTGCACAACTCAATACCTTTACTAAAAACCATTGACTAGTATGCTTAAAACGGGGGAATTTTATGATATATAAATTATACCTCAATAAAGTTGTTTTTAAAAAACACCATGGGTGTTTTTGATTCTGATTCAGTAGGTCTGGGGTGGCTAGAAAATTTGCATGTTTAACATGTCCAGAGTTTCTGATTCAGTAGGTCTGGGGTGGCTAGAGAATTTGCATGTTTAACATGGCCCTGATGCTGCTGGCCAGGGAACCATACTTGGAGAACCTCTGGCCTATAGCGGTGAATGGCCAAAGCCAGGAAGAGAGGAGAGGCCTGTTTAAAAAAAAATAAACCACTTTGGGCACCAACTCTCCACACTCACACACCACCCAATCCTCCAACTAACCCAGGCAGGTAATAGGGTGAGGGGCTGCACTGGGCAGCAGGGAGCCGGCTGCTCTCCGTGCCTGGCAGACATTCCTCTGCATCAGACAGCAGCAGAGTTAATTTCAAGGCAGCCTTTCCAGCGTCAACCGAAATTGGCAGTGTAAATAGGAACCACTGTTTATTTGCCACTTACCTCTCTCTTGTTTCGCTTAAATACTGAGGGGAAACCGGAGCCATTAGGGTCGGAAGAAAATTACAAACACATAGCGTCTCTGTGGGTGGGTGAAAATGATATTAGAGATGGGGGTGAGCGGGGGAGAAGCAAAAAAATAGAGGAAGGAGGAAGGGAGGATGGGGGAAAGAAAAAATGCCTTGTACCAACAATGCATGAAATAAAATAAAATTAAGTAAAGATCTGTTTGGTAGGTGGGGAATCTTCATCCCAAGAAATATGGGTGGAGTTTGGGAGGAGAGGAGATTTCTGGAGTTATTTTTAAAGCTAGATCAGGGAGAGTGTTAATTCTGATTTCTGTTTTCTGGTTGGGAAATCAGATTCTCTTAGCATGGTTGGGACTGATTCTCTTTCTCTCAGCCACCAGGAAAGGGGACAAAAACCAAAGCCTGCATCACTTCCACCATGGGGTATCTCCCCCACCTCTGTGGTCTTAAAGCATCCTTCTTCCTGGAGCTTCACATCCAGGGGCAGCCCCCTTCTTCTCTACCTACCCCCACCCCCTGGAAGAATTAATTGGAGGCAAGAGGAGCACCACGTTTATTACCTCCCCTCCTGCTCCACACTAAATCTTGTGGCAATGCTTCTAAAAGTCAATAAAATGAGAAGGAAGATGCGATAAAATTAAGGTGGAAAGTGCGATGGGGAGAGGAAATGGGAATCTTCTTTTTAATTTAGCTTTAATTTTAATTTTTTTGTCACCTCTCCAAGCAGCCTGCGTGCTGCTGCAGTAGAGAGGGAGCTGGGGGGAGGGCTTGGCCTGGTTCTTTTTAAAGACTAGATGAAGCCACACACTGGCCTGGGTCTTGGTAGCAGGGGCCACGTTTTGGGGGAGCCACAGCTGGGAGCCAGCATGAAGTGGAGGGTCTGCCTGTCAAAATTCTACTGCACTCCCTTCTTTGGAGCTCCCAGAGATAGCACCTGATTATGCACTCCCTGAGAGCAGGAACTGTGTCTCAGCCATCACTTTACCCACAGCGCCTTGCATACAACAAGAGTAGTAGCAGTAATGATGATGATGGCGGTGATGAGAGCTAATAGATACCAAGCACTTACTATGTTTCCAGCATTGTTCAAAGCACCCTACATTTACTATTTCTTTTTCTTTTTCTTTTTCTTTTTTTTCTGAGAGTCTTGCTCTGTTGCCCAGGGTAGAGTGCAGCAGCACGACCTCGGCTCACTGCAACCTCCACCTCCCAGGTTCAAGCGATTCTCATGCCTCAGCCTCCCAAGTAGCTGGGATTATAGGTGCTCGCCACCACACCTGGCTAATTTTTGTATTTTTAGTAGAGACGGGGTTTCACCATCTTAACCAGGCTGGTCTCGAACTTCTGACATCGTGATCCACCCGCCTCGGCCTCCCAAAGTGCTGGGATTATAGACGTGAGCCACCGTGTCCAGCCTACTATTTCATTTTACTTGTTACATTAACGCTATGAGATAGGCACCACTACAATAGACCCATTTTACAGACAAGGACATTGAAGATAGGAAGCTGAAGCACTTTGCCCATGGTCACAGAGCTAGTAGGTCAGGGGACTGCCATTCGTGAAATAGACAGTAGATACTTCTCACATATCAAGTGGATTAATAAATGAATGGATAAAAATTGCATAAGAGGGGTGGGGTGGA
Source organism: Macaca mulatta (assembly GCF_049350105.2). NCBI lineage: Eukaryota > Metazoa > Chordata > Mammalia > Primates > Cercopithecidae > Macaca > Macaca mulatta. The sequence continues at coordinate 47,651,744 of NC_133421.1, forward strand.
AGAAAAAAATTGCATAAGAATGCTGACAAACTGACAGCTATGTAAGTGCCACTGATGCTATGGTGCCCCCTCTGCCATAAGTGCATGAATACAGAGAGATGCTGAGCAATGCTGAGATAGGGGGAAGTGGGCTTAGTAGGAGGCAGTCAGAATCTTCCTGGTATTGGTGGGAAAGCCCTTGAAGTGAGACCATCCTTTCCTGTCATGTGATTTCTTTCCCATTTTTAGGAAAGATGAAATCACACACACTCCCCCATCTCCACCACCAAAACCAGAAGATGTTCTCTCCAGAGTGGCTCAACCATGACACAGAGGGTCTGTGGCTCCAGTGTGACCTATTCCCCAAGAACAGGGTGCTGAGGCAGCAGCAGCACTGACCCTCCTTCACCCCGGCACCAGCCGGGTGTCCTGAACGTCCATAGCCAGACCCAGCTTGGCCTATCAGAGAAGTGCAGATCTGGAAGCTCTAAGGATACTTACGGATTGCCGAGTGCAGCCCTGCAGTTTACATGCAAGTCTCGGGCAAGAGGACGGGACTTTCGTTGGGTCTCACAGGTGGCCAGCGGGAAGACTAGGTCTCTTGGCCTCTCTTCTGTAACCCTGAGGTCTGTCCCATTTCTTTCTACCTGATGGAAGCTCCATCTTCAGTATTTTTTGACTTCATAAGTAGGCGTGTGTCTCAGTCCTTGATGACAGCCCACCAGGAGGTGAGCAAGAGATAGGTGCTGCTTCCTCTGCATGCAGATGGGGAAACTGAGGCTCAGAAGTTCTCAAAGATGTTTCTAGGACCAGGTACTAACACCGGTATCAGGCTCTAACCATGCCCAGCGAAGGATTCTGGCTGCTGTCCACCCTCAACTGAGGATGAGGAAAAACTGTTTTCAGTAGACATTTTCCTCCATCAAGCTCAGGTTCTGAAGCAGTCCTGACTCCTCTGCACCACTTCCTGACCACAGGGGCCCATGAGCTACCCCGCCCCACCCCAGCATCACCGTCCCGAAGACCCTACAGCATTCCTAACTGGGGAAGGCAAGAAAGGATGAACTTCTTTCTTAACAGAGTCCCCATTGCCCCAAATAATGTTCCCCTCATTAAAAAGCCGTATTCTCAAAGACCATTTAATGCCATGGAGAAGAGCACACGAAGTATCTATAAGTTAGAAAAAAAAAAAAAAAACGCAAGTTACCAAATGCCATGCAGAATACCATCCTAATTATGTTTTGTTTCAAATACAGTTCATAGGCCGGACACAGTAGCTCACGCCTGTGATCCCAGCACCTGGGGAGGCCAGGACGGGAGGATTCCTTGAGCCTAGGAGTTTGAGACCAGCCTGGGTAACATAGGAAGAACCATCTCTACAAAAAAATCAAAGAATCAGCCGGGTGTGGTGGTATGTGTCTGTGGTCCCAGATACTCAGGAGGCTGAGGTGGGACGATTGCTTGAGCCTGGGAGGTTGAGGTTGCAATGAGCCATGATCTTGCCACTGCACTCCAGCCCAGGTGACAGAATGAGACTCTGTCGAAAATAAATAAATAAATACCGTTTATGCCTATATTTATGTATGTATAGAAGAAAAGGCTGGATGATATATACCTCCAATGTGTATTTGTTTACAATATACATTGTTTACAGTGTTTACAAAATGTTTACAGTGGTTTCTGTTTTCTTCCTTATATATTTGGGTGTTTTCCAGAGTTTCTGCTGTGAATGTGTCCTTTCACAATGGTATAAAAGGAAATCATTGTTATTATCTGTTTTTAGAGATGGAATCGGCTCTGTCGCCTAGGCTGGAGTGCAGTGGCGTGATCATAGCTTACTGCAGCTTCTACCTCCTGGGCTCAGGCAATCCCTGACCTCAGCCACCCAAAGCACCGGAATTACAGGTGTGAGCCACTGCACCCAGCCAGGAAATTATACCTGCATTTTTAAATTCTGCCTTATTAGGTTTTATATATATATATGTAAAAATACGGATCCCCTTCTAGTTTGCTGGTTCTGCTGCCTCATAAGCAGCAGCCAGGAACGATTCATACAGTGTGTGTAAGTGTGTGTTGGGGGTCCCAGCTCCCCCACCCTCTCGCAGTGACTGCTGTTCATCATAACCAGGACAATTAACCATCCCCTTATTATTCACACGTCATGATTGCTAATCACCCTTATTAATATCCATGCTTTGCAAAACCAGGAGGCAGCTTGGCTCAGATGCTTGGAACTCCACAGGAATCCAATCCTGACCCCAGGCGCGTCCCTTCCTGCTCTGTGCTTTCACCTCCCCCTGGATCAGGAGGATCTGCTCCTTCTTCATCCCTTCGGTGACCAGGACCCTCTGCTTCCCTCCTCTGCCAGCTCATAGAGCCCCACATCCCCGGAAGGCTATCTGAATTCCTAACTCCACTAGCCATCTGTGCCACCAACTTCCCTTTACACTGGAACTGAAACAAGGGTCTCCTCCTGTCTTTGATCCTTTTTCCCAAATTACTCACTTTGTTCATAAAATGTACGCTTTCCACCAAACAGAGATGCTATGGCTAAAGACTGCACTCTATGGTTATAACATTTAACTGGTTTATTCTCTAAGCCTTGTTACTTGTTTTGAAAAATCCATTAGCAGCTCTGTGTTAAGCCAGTTAATGGTAACATTGGCCATTTGACTGATGTTAAATTCCCTGGCTAATGTTTGGTGCAGATTTATACTATAGGTCTTTTCACCCCCCAGATTTTGTGGTGGTGGCGGCTCTGAGTAACGTTGAAATAAACCATGTTATGTATCAGTAAAGTGGGTCCAGACTTTGCCACATGTGCACACGGAGAATTTACAGTGCATCAGTATGCCAGCCCCTAAAGGGGGCATTGTAGCTTCTTCTGGCTGGAGGTGAATGCAAAGCAGCCCCAAGAGGTGGCTGCCACCCATCCCTGCTCTGGTCATGTTCTGGGTCATAACACCAGGTACTGACCACCACCCCAGACCTTGTTGAGACAAAGAGCCCTGGTTTCCATTCCTGAACCTACCGTGGAACATACTGGGGATGAAGATAATGACAATAATTTGAACAAATACAGCAGTTGCATTTATTATAGCAAGAAATTAGACACCTTGCACATATCTAACAATGAGGGAGTCACCAAACAAAATGGTCCATCAACATGATGGAATGCCATGTGGCCATTAAACGACAAGACAGGAGGCCCTGCCACCCTGAAAATGACCATGTGAGTCGATGTTAGGTAAAAGCAGGAAACCCAGTGGAAGGGCAGTGACACTGGAGACATACATCCCAGGGGAAACAGCTCTGCACCAGCACAGGGGGAGCCAGGTTCAAACCTAGGCTCAGCTGTTAACGTGCCTTAGTTGCCTCATTTGTAAAAGAAAATCAACACCCCTGGGCCCAGTGTTGTGGGAGGGCTACAGCACGTCGCAGATGTGAAAGCCAGTTCATAGCACTCAGGACCTTTCAGACACCTGGTAACAAAAATGCCCAGAAAATCCCAAAAGAACTGATCAAAATGGAAACATGTAGAAACACAAGTTCTTTCGCTACTTTTTGGAGTAAGTCCATGTAACAAAAAGGATAGGAAATGGTTTGGAAATAGGGGCTCTAGAGCTTTGAAGATTCTCCATGGAGTATGTAGTTGGTGGCCCATGGAGGCTGGCTGGGCTCTAGAAGAATGGTGAGGACAGAAAATGTGGACTCCCCACCCACCCTAGGGCCCCAAAGAGGACCAAAGCCACATCTACATAACCAGGAGGTGAGAAATCCCAAGTTCAGTCTACAATGAGAAGGAACGAACATCACCCCCACAGTGCAGCTTCGGGGAAGCACGATGGAGCCCAGGGAGTCACCTGGAGTCGTCTCCTTCAGACAGAGACCGCAAGAGAGACAGAGGGGGAGAGAAGCAGAGGCAGAGAGATAGAGGGAGACAGAGCAGAATCAGCCAGGGAAACAGGCCCAAATTATCTCCTCCTTCGGCCCATGTTCTCGAGTCCTCCCACTGTCGGGGACTGCTCTGCCAGCCTGCTCCAGGAGCAAGAAAAATAAAATAAGCAGCTCTGACAGCCGACCGCCTACGCCTCCTCCCTCTCCTCCCCTCCTCCTTCTCCCCTTCCTCCTCCTCCTCCTTTTCCTGCTCTCCCCTCCTCCTCCTCCCCCCCTTCTCTTCTTCCTCTTCCTCCCCTTCTTCTCCTCTTTGTCATCTTCTTCCTCTTCCTCTTCCTCCTCCTCCCTCTCCTCTCCCCCTCCTTCCTCCAACCCCCTGCGCAAACACCATCTCCTGGTATCTGTTCTTCGAAGGAAGAGGGTGTGAGCCGGATGTAATGCAAATCATTCGACAGGAATGTTTCTGGCAGGGAGCAGAATCCTCCTCCCTGATGGACCCAAGGATGAAACAGGGCCCCAGACTCGAAGCTGAGGCTGCTCCTCCCTTTCTCTGAACACAGTCTGGGGACCTCAGATAGGGGCTCCCCCTCCGGCCTTCCTCCAACACCACCTTCTTTCTTTGAGGAGTGAGAGTGGGGTGAAGGAGGCAAAGCGACGACCCGAGGGAGAGGGGAAGACAGGACGGGCTCTTCTCCGGGGACATTCCCCTCAGTGTTTCTGAAGCCTGTGATCCTCGTGGTGAAGGAGAAAGGCGGCAAGGCACCCACAGTGAGCGACGCAAATCAGGATTTAAAGGAACGTTTTTGTAATTATCCAAATAATTCAGCCTCCTACTCTTTTCCCAATCTATGCCACTTTTGTTTTAATAATCCAGGAATTGCGAACAACACCCTTTCCGTTTTACCGTGCTTACCCTTTGCTCTAGGAAAGCAGCCTATTCACAGCCACTTCACGGCTGTGTGCCCAGCTTTCTCACTGAAGGCCTCTGCCCATGCCACTCCTCCCACCGCACCCCCTTCCCTTCTCCACCTGTAAGTCTGAGCCCACTGAGAAACCCGGGTTAATGCCATTCCTTCTTCACAAAGCCTTCCTGGAATCTCCCAGCCAGAAAAGCTCTTTTTGTCTCTGCTGCCCTGGAAAGGACATATACTCTGGGATTTTCGGCTCACACCATATCCCCAACTGGATGGCATCCTCCCCATCATCCTTTCACCCAATCAACCAATCAATGAGCTGAGAAAGCAATTGAGGTGGGGAGATGGCAGTTGGGGGGAGCACTAAATTGCCCAAATCCTCATTAACTGAGACTTGGACAGGCTTGGACTCACGATTGGAGGCACCTGACACAGGTTATCCCATGAAGGTTGCATGTCCACCCCACAGGCTAGGTCCTCTTACCATCCCATCTTGCCCCAGACACCCCCAGCTAGTGAGGATTTGAACCCAGCCTGGCCAAGTCCAACACCCACTCTCTTTCCACTCCACCGCACTGCTTCCCACCGCACCTTTCCTGGGGAAGAGAGGTTAGAAATGGGTATATGGCCAGGAGCTGGCTCTCCTGGCGCTTTGCTTCTTCATCCTCCTGCCCAAGCTGCACCCTATCCGGCTCCACCCCTCAGTCAGCTGGTTGGGCAGATGGGCCTGGGGAGCCCTAGGCACTAACAAGTATTCATGCAGGTGAGCGGGTACCAGGAGCCAGGAGGGGCACATCACAAACCTCTAGGACAGGCCAGGTGTGGTGCTGTAATCCTAGCACTTTGGGAGGCCAAGGCCGGTGGATCACCTGAGGTCAAGAGTTCAAGACCATCCTGGCCAAGATGGCAAAACCCCGTTTCTACTAAAAACACAAAAATTCGCCGGGCGTGGTTATTTTTCCCTGGGTTGTTCTGTAGCTTGGCAGCAGGAATTAGAACTGACAGGAAAGGGATCAGTTGTGGAGAGGTGCATGGAGAAGAAGTTGTTGGAAGAGGGGAGCAAGGACCCCCAACCTCTGCAGACAACCTGGTCCAGCCCAGAGTTGAGGTGGGGGGAAAGGTTGATCCCATTTCCAGCTCTGAGAAAGATTTATTTCTTCACTTCCCTAAGGTCTTTGGAGAAATGCTGCAACTCTCGGCCTGGCCCTCATCTCCACACCTCTGCCAGCACCTCAGTTCCAGCCCCAGGGCTCCAGGGACAGACTCCTGACATGAACTGCCAGGACACCATATATCCATCCATCTGACAGCTGACCTGAGCTCAGACAGCCTGCAGCAAAGATGGAGCACAAATGCTGGGGTCTCTGATAGTGGTGCACGCATGCACACATGTGCACAAATGCATGCACACGCGTGTACCCCAAACCATTTAAATGGACCATTCCCCTCTGTGTGTGATGTAGTTTACAAAGCCCCTGTGCTTCCACGCATTATCTCAGTTGGTTTAACAACAGGGTCCTGTGGTAGCAGGCAGGGCAGATGTCATGAACCCATTTCTCAGATAAGGAACTCAAGGTTCAAAGAGGGTGAGCAACCTGCTCAAGGTCACACTCTCCAGAGCTTCGATCACAATAATACTGACAAACCACCTCCGTTCACGTTTATTAAATGCAGGAGCTGGGTGCTAAGCACCTTCCATGCATCTAACATTCACAGTCATCCCATGGGGGAGACATTGTCATTATCCCCATTTTACAGCTGATGAAACTGGGACTTAGAGGTGTTAGATGATATCAGGCAGCCACATAGAGTCAAGCCCCAGCCAGCCTGATTCTTACTCCAGGAAACTCGCCCAGGGTGGGAATCTTATCCACCTGGGCCCCCGAGTCCCAGCACCTAGACCAGTGCCTAGCCCACATGAGGTTCTCACTGAGAGTTTGTGGAACATTTGTTAACCAAATAAATCTGCCCCCAATGCCCTTGACCTCAACTTTCTCCTCCCAGACCTTTCCCTGCCCATCTCCTGACTCCTCAAATGTCTCTAGTGAACCGTTCGAGACCTCTTCTCCAAGAGTCAAGGGCAACAGACCCCCTCAGTCCCTGAAATGGGGCTGGGAAGTCAATTCACCATCTCACTCTCCTATCCCTACTAGCATTCAGGGATTTGTAGTTTGTTCTTATGGTTCTCCCTTGCCTCAGTTTCCCCCCCTGTACCAGATGTAAGGGAAATAGGCAAGCAGACTGCTGGAGAAGAGATCCCCAGACAAGTCCACCCCTCTGCTTTCTTCTCCTGCAAGCGAGTGCTGGCAATTTCCTTTCTCTCTTTCTCTCTAGATCCCACAGAGCCCCAGACAAGGGACGAGACAAAGAGCGGGCAAGCGGAGCGGTCAGGCCCAGCTCCAAGGCATGCATTTCCAAACAGGGAAAATGTGGACATCTGAGGACGGGGTCTCTCAAGGATAGTCCCCCGAGTACAAGGTTTGGAGGCCCCTTTTGGAACACTGCCAACTCCAGCTGCCTCCACCCCCAGGCACCAATCACTCAACAGCACTGTTTACTGGGCCTACAGGCAGGGAAATTATGCAAGATGCCACTTCTGCAAACTGGCAGGACAGGAGGGACGCCCACCGTGTTTGGTGTGCTGAGTGCCTTTGTGTGCATGATCTCATTCAAGGTTCCCAACTCTGAAAGCAGACGTGATTAGCCCCTTACAGGAAGAAGGAAGCAGAGGTCTTAGTGACTTGCCCAAGGTCACATGCCTAAACAGGGACACAAACCTGAGGCCTTTGGGTCCTGTGCGTGGGTCTTGCCCTCTGAGCAAAGCTGATCCTTCAGCCACATCTGCCAAGGCTTCCTTTCCTACCAGCTGCAGGCATTATAAACAAGCCCCCATGCTTCTTTCCTGGCCCCGTGTCCAAGGGCAAGGGAGATGGCCAAACCACTCCTGGGAGACCCTACACTAAAGCCTACAATCCTAGGCTTTAGTGGTCGGTGAGAGGACAGCCTTCCCCAGGCCCTTACCCGGTTGAGGGGTGCCGGGCTGCCCCGCCAGGGCCTGCTGGTGCCCCCGACCCCACCCCTCCAGCTGCCCTCTGGTCCCTCTGCTCCTCCCACTGCTCCGCTTTCAGCCCTGACTCAAGAATGACCAGGAGTCACGGGTGGAGGAGCAGAGTTCCTGGTCTCCAGCCTGGCTTCTGACATCTCCAGTGCCTCTCGGCCTACCCTAGGTCGGGGTGTCAGGGCCGGTGAGACCAGCCTCCCCTCAAAGCCATGCCACCCTGCCCTCTGGCCACTATGCAGCCACATGCTCAGATTGTCCAATGTCAGAGCGCCACCTAGTGTGCATGATGGGCACCGCAGCTCCTGTCTGCCACCGCAGGCTCACTCACTTGGCAGGACCTCTCACCAGGGTGGTGGGGTGCAGAGTGGGAGACACTCTCAGACTCACAGAGGGCGCCAAATCTAGACTTCTGACACCGTGTCCGGATGACACTTTTCCTCCAGGAAAAGACCTTGGAATCCAGCGAGGGCAGTCCCCTTGCAGTGTGAGAACGTAGGATGACACTGCCTGCAGGGCCCTGACTTAATCACTGTTTGAAAGACATAAAATGACCTTTCGAAGAGCCTAATCTCTTTGCACTATTTTATGTGCAGTGGTGAAAAGTAAACTTTCTAAATCGGCCATAATTTGGGTGACCTCTTTTTGGCAAATCTTAAACAAGAGCCTCAAAGAACAGGGGTTAAGGCATCGTCAGACCCAGAAGAGGCTCCACCCTGTGCACGAAGCCTGCACTCCATGCCTTGCTCAATCTGTTTCATGGCTCTCTCTCTCTCTGCTCTCTCACTCGCTTGCTCTCTCTCTCTCTCGATCAGCCTGATGGAGTCAAAAGACCCACTGAGTCCAGTCAGGGAGGTCAGGCTGATCTGGGTTTAAATCGTGGCTCTACACAAGCTGTGTAACCTTGAGAAATTCACTTAAAATTTCTAAGCCTTACTTTCCCCATCTGTAAAATGGGGTTGTGATGAGCATTGTGTGAAATAACAAATTTGAAGCACTCAGCAAAGTGTCAGCTGCTTATCAGAGGCCCAGTAACTGCCAGTCTCATCCTCCTCATCCCCCTCAGGGCCTCCATCGCTGCATCAATCTCTCTCTGGGGGTCTGCTTCTGCAGCACCTGGCATGGGGTCTCCATCATTCTCTTGGTCTCAGAGCACTGGCCACACTGCACCTCGCATCTCACACTGTATCCTGCATCTCCATTTTCCGTGGTTATATCCGTCTACTCCCACCCAACTGATCCCTGACTCGGAGCTTCCTAGGGTCTCCGTTTCTCTCTTCTTCTCCTCTGGAAGCCCAGCCCAGTTTTGAGCCCATGGCAAGTGTGTATCTGCCTGCAGCTGAACTGAATGTTCCCAGGCACTCTATTAGAGAAGCCTGTTCTGCAATCCAAGAGCTAAACCAACATGTTTCTAGCCCTGTCAAAACATACATTTTGGCCAGGTGCAGTGGCTCGTGCCTATAATGCTAGCATTTTGAGAGGCCAAGGCCAGAGGATTGCTTGAGGCCAGGAGTTTGAGACCAGCCTGAGCAACACAGGGGGAACCAGACTCAAAATATATACATACATATTTTCTCTCTCAGTAAAATGGTATTGAAGCTCCTGACTTGCACACTTGTTAAAGGGATTAGAGAGAAGGCATTTGCAAAGGCATTCATAAAGAGTATAACACACAGTAGACCCTCAAAAAATAGAATTGATTACTATAATAGCTTGGGAAGCCCTGTTGATGTTCAAAAATATGTCCCGGCTGGGCGCAGTGGCTCACGCCTGTAATCCCAACACTTAGAGAGGCCAAGGTGGACAGATCACTTGAGGTCAGGAGTTCAAGCCCAGCCTGGACAACATGGCAAAACCCTATCTCTACTAAAAATACAAAAAAAAAAAAAAATAGCTGGGTGTGGTGGCGTGCCCCTGTAATCCCAGCTACTCGGGAGGCTCAGGCAGGAGAATTGCTTGAATCCAGGAGGCGGAGGTTGCGTGAGCTGAGATTGCACCACTGCACTCCAGCTTGGGCGACTAAGCTGGTCTAAAAAAAAAAAAAATTGTCCAAAGAAGACAGGATGAGTAGTAGAATCTCAATTATACAACTTCAAAAGAGACACCAGGTCAAAGAGGCAGAAGGCAAGATGGGAATGGTGGGACACGTTTAATATTGGCCAAGATTAAAACCCAGTCAGGGTCTCGTCAACAATTTAAGAGTAAGGCATCCCACAGGCCGGGGGTAACCAGGTGGAGAGAATCTTCTCTTTCCACTGGATGGGGATGGGAAACAGGCAAAGCGGGATGGGGAATGAGGGGCGAACGGCCTCTTTATTAACACAATTATTTTATTTGCCGAAAGGTAATCATCCTAAGTGAGGTCAACGGCGGCTGGCACAGGACCGGCCCTGCAGGCGGCTGGCCCACGTTGCCATGGCGACGGAGCCCGTTCACTTCCAGCAGCTGCAAGGGCTGGAGGATCCTGAGGAAGGAGACCCCAGGTCTCTTTTCCTTCCACCAAGAGGGGCTGAAGGAGACCTGCAGGTGTTTGCATTCCCCGTCCCAGCCCCCCAGAGACAGACGAAGAGCCCCTGGGGAAATGCCCCAGCCCAGGTTCGCAGGGGGTCCATCCTGGAGCACAGGGGTCTCTGCGGGCATCATCTCATTCTGTCCCACAATAACCCTGTGAGGAAGAGGCTACACATCACCTGACCATTTCACACAAAGCTGTGGCTCAGAGGGGCCGGTGATCTGTCCCCAGATGCGGAGCATGTGGGGATTTGGGGGCTGGGGTCGGAGGCCTGGGGCACCATTTACAGTTGCCTCAGAGTCGGGGCTGTGATGACGACAGAATGAAACCTACATCTTGAATAATCAAAACAACTGATGTGGAGAAAAACACACTCATCCAGCAGTCAGAGAGCCCTGGGTTTGAGTGCCAACCCTTCCCCTCACAGGCCACGTCACCCTCAGCAAATTTGCCATAAGCCTCAGTCTGTCCAGAGCATTCTGCACCGTGACTTTCCAGTCTCTGAAAGACACAGCCATGATCAAGGTGTGCTTCCCCATCTGTAAAATGAGCCAACTCGGTTGGGTGCAGTGGCTCACACCTGTAATCCCAGCACTTTGGGAGGCCGAGGCAGGTGGATCACTTGAGGTCAGGAGTTCGAGATCAGCCTGTCTACATGGGGAAACCCGTCTCTACTGAAAATTCAAAAATTAGCCAGGTGTGGTGGTGGGCGCCTGTAATCCCAGCTACTCGGGAGGCTGAGGCAGGAGAATCACTTGAACCCGGGAGGTGGAGTTTGCAGTGAGCCGAGATCACGCCACTGCACTTCAGTCTGGCAACAGAGCTAGATTCCATCTCAAAACAAACAAAAAAAGCCACTCAACCCTGCCCTGGGGACCCAGAATGTCAACAGTGACTGGGAAACTCACGCACTACACAAACAAGAGCAGCTGGTTCTGTCATTTCACCCAAATCTCCAGGGATAGCAGCTCTGCAGAAAAGGGACACAACATGCCCTGTCCCCAAGTCCTCCAGCCCTGAAGTCCCGCGGTGAGGATGCCAGGCTGGAAGTCCAGGGGACAGCATAGCAGAGGCAGGACAGGAGTGGAGGGGGTGGGGTGGGAGGAGGGGAACGCAGCCAGTCCTGGGGCCATTTTGCTTGTGCCCGCAGTGTCTGTCGCCCTCTGGCGGACACACCTGACACAGACATAAGGAACAGCTGTGCAAACAGGGAATTCAGGTTGGGAGGTCGTGGGGCATGGCTGGAGGAACTAGGAGCATCAGGGGAGGCTTTGGGGGGTGATGAGACTTGAGCTTGGCCTCCCAGAAAGTGGCCGTGGGGAGGGAGTGGGAGGAAAAGCATGCCAGAAAATGGAAATTGATCCAATAAAAGCCTGTAGATTGTCAGGTGTTGTGGGAGTTTGGGGAACAGGGCATCATTTGGGTGGGTAGAGCAAAGGGACTTCAAGAAGCCCAAAAGGGGCTGGGTGCGGTGGCTCAGGCCTATAATCCCAGCACTCTGGGAGGCCGAGGCAGGCAGATCGTTTGAGGTCAGGAGTTCAAGACCAGCCTGGCCAACATGACAAAACCCCATCTCTACTAAATATACAAAAATTAGGCAGGTGTGGTGGTGGGCGCGTGTAATCCCACCCAGCTATTCGGGAGGCTGAGGCAGGAGAATCATTTAAACCCAGGGGGCAGAGGTTGCAGTGATCCGAGATCTTGCCGCTGCACTCTAGCCTGGACAGAGTAAGACTCTTTCAAAAAGAAAGAGAGAGAGAGAGAGAGAAGGAAGGAAGGAAGGAAGGAAGGAAGGAAGGAAGGAAGGAAGGAAGGAAGGAAGGAAGGAAGGAAGGAAGGAAGGAAAGAAGGAAGGAGAAGCCCAAAAGAAAGTGAAAACCAGAGTGGGGCCAACAGCGTTGACCATTATGCTCTGTACTTTATCCTGGAGGCAACAGGGAGTTACTGAAGGTTTGTGAGCAGGGGCAGGCCATGATAGGATTTACCTTTTAGGCATATCATGTGGAGAGAGAGCAGAGGTGAGGGGGCTACTGGAGCCCACTCTTCCAGCACATTGTTACTCACTAACAAGAGCAGTGCTTCTGATCTTGCTGGAGACTTTACAGAGCCTTTTTCTTACCTTTACACACAAGACCTCAAGCTAGGTGGGTTCCCTGACTCACGTAGATTTGGGGTGAGGTGAAGCGCTGGGCCTGGTTCCCACCCCAGCTTCCCTCATGTCAGCATCCTAGCATTGATTAAAACAGTGTGCAAGTCCACCTGAAGGGTGGAGGGCTGGGGAACTGGAAGGAGCAGGAGTGGGGAGGGGAAGGTACCCATGTACTCAGGGCCTGCTCAGCTCCTAGCCTGTTTCCTGCGCTCCTCACTGTGAAGGAATTATCTCTGTGCTACAAGAAGGAAAACAAGCCCTAGGGAAAGAAGAGCCCAGGACCCCCAGGGCCAGGACACAAGTCTGGGTGTGTCTGACCCCAAAGCTCCTCATCCCAAAAGCAAGAAGAGAAGCAGGCCTCAAAGAAGCCTCGCCCCTCCTCTCTGAAGGAGATGCTGGAGGCCCTGTCCTATCCAGCATCCCCTCCACCAGCCACAGCAGAGCCCTGGCCTCCTATGACATGTGTGCTCACAGATGCTCATGCTTTGAGAGAGCCGGTTGTATTGATGACATTCACAAAGAAGCAGTTTATCTAACGTCCCGTTTTGGATTCATCAGCCTCATCTGAGACTGTCAATCAGAGTCTCCATCCTGTGGCCGATGACACTGAGCAAAGGCTGGAGATGGCAAGGGGTGTTCAGGGTGGGGTCCATGCACAGACCTGCCTTGGGGGACCCCAGGTGGGGCAGCTGACAGTCAGGAGGACTTCTGAGAAAGGGATGGGTGGCAGAAGGTAGAGCTCTTGGGAAGGTAATCACCTCTCCCCCACCAGCTGGTCATACCAGGTAGGCCCCTGAAGGGTGACAAGGGCAGCAGGTCTGAGGGAGGCTCCAGGACAGGAGACTGGACACAGAGAGAATCAGAGACAGGGTGACAGACAGAGAAAGGGAGGCGGTGGTGCTAGTTTCACAGCTGGGCTTGGCGGTGGTGCCCAGGGTGCTGGCCACACTCCAGCGGGGTAATAGCGTCAGCTCCAGCCTAAACTTTAATCAATGGATCCAAGGCTTGGCCACAGTCAGCAGTGAGGAAGATTAGCAGAAGCCTGGGAGGGGAGAGGGAGGGAAGTGCCCAGCCAAAGAAGACGGTGCATGAGATCTATTGCAGGTCCGAGCGGGGTCTTCCAGCGCCCCTTCCCACCGGGCATGAAGTGGAAGCAGAGGTGGGAGTCAGACGGCTACATCAATAGCAAGGGACGAATCCGGCCCACTAAGGCTCAGCGAGACCCCAGCACAGGCTCCTCCAAGCCACTCTCCCCCAATCCCAACAAGCCTCAGGTGAGACACCAAGAAGAACTTACCGACCAGGGAGCCCCGAGGATGCCTGAGCAGGGGCAGGGCAAGGTGTTCACATCATCCCTACCTGGGCAGGGGTCCCAGCACAGGAGCTGGAGTGCCCTCACCCTCCCCTTCAGGCCAGGCTGCACAGAGGGATGTACTGAATGGGTCACATTCTTACCCCTCAAGTGCTTTGGAGAGAGGGTAGAAGGAAGGAGGAGACAAACCGGTTATCATCTGCCCCACATAACTTATTAGCATCCAGGCGAGATTAATCAAGCCCAGAAACCTCGAGCAGACCCCTAATTAGTTGCTGCTGATAACTATATTTGTCATGCTCTCCAATTATTCCACTGTAAATTTCAGAGTTTAATTGCACCTTGTTCTTCATTGAAGTGTCACTGTTTGCACACGCTCCCCTAATTCTTTAGCAAATTTGACAAAATTCAGCATTAAATATAGATTATCTTTAGATTTCCATAATTAACACAACCAAACTGTCTCAGGCCTAAATATTTCTCCCAGTGTCATAAATCTGGCCTGTCCCTGGAATCCGAAGGGCTGCTTCCAGCTCCCCGGCAGAGGCTGCAGGGAGAACACGCATGCATAGCCATGAACTCACATGACACGCCTGTGCAGGTCTGGGGCAACAGGCGGCAGTGATACTTCATTGAAGGTACACACCTGGGAACATACCCCATGCCCCATATCAGTAGGGACCCCATCAAGATGCCCACCCTGGGGCGTGGGGCAGTGTCCCAGGGCTCAGAGGGCCAATTCAGTATCGCAGCTGACCTCTGGGCCTAGCGAATGGGCTAGAGGGAAGAGGCTCGGCCTACAGCCAGGTCACAAGCCTCCCCATCCAACAAAGGCCAAAGGGCCCCTTCTGTGATTTTTTTTTTGTCCCTGTCAAGGCTGACCTTGATGTTTGACATTACCCCAGGAACATGACCCAGGCAGAGATGAATGCCCTCATGCCATACCCCTGCAGGGCACCGCCATGGCCCAGCCTTCTCTCTTAGTCCGCTCTCTCCAGACTCACCAGGTCAGTATATGTCCATCCAACTCTAAATGTCCCTCACCTGGGACACTTTAGGTCAGATTAGGGGATGAAGGAACCCCACATCAAGTTTGAAATGATGCCCCCACAACAGGTTTGGTTTTTTTTGTTTGTTTGTTTGTTTGTTTTGAGACAGAGTCTTACTTTGTCATCCAGGCTGGAGTTCAGTGGCTTGATCTCAACTCACAGCAACCTCTGCCTCCTGGGTTCAAGTGATTGTCCTGTCTCAGCCTCCTAAGTAGCTGGGATTACAGGTGTGCACCACCATGACCAGCTAATTTTTGTATTTTTAGTAGAGATGGGATTTCACCATGTTGCCCAGGCTGGTCTTGAATTCCTGACCTCAGGTGATCCACACACCTCGGCTTCCCAAAGTTCTGGGATTACAGGTGTGAGCCACCATACCCAGTCTGAAGTCTCTTCCACCAGCCCCCAAAACCCCAAATCTAACATCACAAGGATATCAGCAGGGCGTCCCATTTCCATAGGGACAGGAGGGGGCAAGAGGCAGCAGGGAAGCCTATGCCCTTTTCAGATCCCAGCCCAGCCGCTGGCCCCTGGTTGGGGAGAATCATATCTCGGGTTTATCCCAAGTCAAGCCCCTTCCCCAGGCTGGCTATCTCATGGACAGCAGAGCATCCAGAGTTCAGCTGCAAGCCTAGCCCCCATACCCCCTGCAGTCACAGAAACACACCTGTACACACAGAGGCAGAGAAGAAAAGACACAGATGCACAGAGACACAACACACAGATACACACAAAACACAAACTGACACATAGACAGATACACAACGCAACACACAGCCCAAGCCCTGTAGGAAGACGGGGACAGACAGACGGGGAAACACTCCCCAGAAATCAATGACATATCCAGGGTCTGGCCACATTGAAAGGCCAAAGGGGGCTGGGGGCCCCCTTGCCCTCCATACCACCTGCCAACCCTGACACCCCTGTATCCCTGGCATAGCTGCAGGGGTAGTTGAGGGGCTGAGGTGGGAGCAGGGAGGAATACGGAAGAGCCTCAAAGTGTACTCACAGCAAATTTGGAAGAAAATCGATGGCCTTTAATGAGATTTGATTTTTTTCTCCACAATGGGCTGGGCTGATGGTTGTAGGGGGAGCTCTGGGTGCAACGTGCAAGGAAGTGAGCAGGGACACAAGGTGCAGGGCCGAGAGGGACTGGGAAGCCAGGAGTGAGGAAACACCAGGGTCAGCAGCTACAGGGACAGGAAGAGGCAGAGGATAGACAGACAGACAGGATGTCAGTGTCAAGCCACCTCTCAGCCCCACCCGTCAGACCAAGAGAGGGGCCCTGAGCTGGCTTGGGTGTCTACTGTGGCCCTGTTGGATTCTGGATCCAGAGTCTGCACTCCCAGCCCTCAGTAGGAGATAAGAGGCTGAAGTCCACCCAGGTTATGAGGCTGGCAGGGGCCAAGCCATGGGAAGCAGTCACAGGATGGGGTATGTTGGGGGTGCAGCTGGCCCAGGCCCTTGGCTTCCAAGGGTGCTAAAAGGAAATTGTAAGGGGCTTAATTCTGATCAGTGCAGTTAACTGAGCACATGCCAGGCTCCAGGCCCCTGTTATTGTTATTCTGCAACAAACCCCACAAGAGAAGTGACAACCCCTTGCTCCCAGATGAAGAAAATTAGGATCAGAGACATTAAAGAAATTGCCCAAAGCCACTTAGCCAATGGCTGAGGCAGCACCTGAACCAAGGTCCACCAGGTTCTAAAGTCTGTTTCTTCCGTTCTGCCTACAAGCAGCACCCAGCAGGTGATGGAGGCACATCTAAGGTCTCTCTTCCTCTCTTCCAGTCCAGGTCTCCAAGACCCATGGATGGGTTGGACCAGGGCTTGGGTTCAGGCTCTAGGATGATGGCAACTGAAGGGAATCTCCTGCACAGCTAGGCTTCAAAGCACAAGACTTCCCCAGGCACAGAGGAGGGGATACCTGTCCACTGCAGTCCTGCCCACCCCACCCTGCTGGCTGAACCTTTGAGCTCCCTCCTTCCTTATGGAATCACAGAAGGGATCAGAGGCCATCAACCCAAACACATCCTCTGTCTGAAGCCCCTATGAAATATTCTGAATGATCAATTGAGGTCTCGCACAACTCTAGTGACAGGGAGCTCACTACTTCCAAGGTATCCTCTTCCACTTCTGGAATCTTGCTAGACTGAGCTGCTATTTGCCTCCCTGGGCATCCTACTGGTCCCATTTCTGCCTTCTGGGTCATCACTCTGCCCCACGAAAGCCCCTCTGTAACTGGAATACCATGATCACTGCCCTCCCACCGCCTGGGGGCATCCATGCTCCTGGCTAAACACGTCCTCATTCCCTCAACTGTTGGAATAGTCCATGGCCATTCCCTCCCACTCACCCGAAGGCAGAATTATTGCCAGCACAGAGGAGTGGGTTTGGCAATGATTTCTTATGACATCAAAAGCACAGGTAACAAAAGCAGAAGTAGAAAAATAGGATTACATCAAAATGTAAACTGAGCATCCAGGAATACAACCCACAGAGTGAAAAGGCCACCTGCAGAATGGGAGAGAATATTAGCAAATCTTATATCTGATAAGAGGTTAATATCCAGAATATATAAGGAACTCCTACAACTCAACAGCAAAAAAGCAAACAACCTGATTTAAAAGTGAACAAAGAGCATGAATAGACATTTCTCCAAAGACGACACACAAGTGGCCAGCAAGCATGTGAAAAGATGCCCGACATCACGAATGACCAGGGAAATGTAAATCAAAGCCACAAGGAGATGCCACCTCACATCCATTATGATGGCCACCATCAAAAAGACAGAAAATAACCAGTGTTATTGAGGATGTGGAGAAATTGGAACCCTTGAACACTGTTGGGGGCAGTGTAAAATGGTGCAGCTACTGTGGAAAACAGTACGCAATTCCTCACAAAATTAAAAATAGAATTACTATCAGAACAGCAATCCCACTTCTGGGTATATATTCGAAAGAACTGAAGACAAGGTCTTTTTTTTTTTCTTTTTTCTTTTTTCTTTTTGAGACTCACTCTGTCACCCAGGCTGGAGTACAATGGTGCGATCTTGGCTCACTGCAACCTCCACCTCCTGGGTTCAAGCAATTCTCCTGCCTCAGCCTCCCAAGTAGCTGGGATTACAGGCATGCGCTACCACACCTGGCTAATTTTTGTATTTTTACTAGAGACGGGGTTTTGCCATGTTGACCAGGCTGGTCTCGAACCCCTGACCTCAAGTGATCCATCCACCTTGGCCTTCCAAAGTGCTAGGATTACAGGTGTGAGCCATTGAACCTGGCCTAAGGCAGGGTCTTGAAGCGATATTTGCACACCCATGTTCCTAGCAGCATTATTCAAAAAAGCCAAGAGGCAGAAGCAATCCAGGTGCCCATCGATGGATGAATGGATAAACAAAATGTGGTGTATACAGACAACGAAATATTATTCAGTCTTAAAAAGGAAGGGAATTCTGTCACATGCCACAGTATGGACAAACCTTGAAGACATGATGCTAAAATAAGCCAGTCACGAAAAGACAAATGCTGTATGATTCCACTCTATGAGGTATCTAAAGTTGTCCAATTATAGAAACAGAACAGAGAATGGTGTTTGCCAAGGGCTGGGTGGTGGTGGATGGGGAGCTGTGGTTTAAAGCATAGTTTCCGTTTTGTAAGGCAAAAGAGCTCTGCAGATCTGTTGCACAGCAATGTGAATATACTTAACACTATTGACTGGTACACTTAAAAACAGCTAAGATAATAACAACAAAAGCAACAGTTTTGGAGTCAGACATGGGTTTGAGTCCTGGCTCTGTCACATGGCCTGGGGCAAGTTGTCAAATGTCTCTGAGCCTCAGTCTCCCCAGCTTTACAACAGGGTAATGATAGAACATGACTCACATGATCTCAATGACAAAGCAGGTGAAGTGTCTTGAGACCTGGTCAGTTGGCTCTGCAACCATGTCCTCGTACGGAGGCTGCGCAGGTTGGAGTTGGGCAGCTTCCAGCCCTGGGCTGTCGGCTCCCAGTCGCACCCAGCCTCTATTTCCGTGATCTCTCTGTCTGCCCCATTTCCTCTCACTGTCCTCACTCCTTACCTCCCTCCAGCCACACTGGCCTAGAGCTCACCAGGCACACTCCCACCCAGAAGCCTTTGCACTTAGAGTTTCCACTGCTTGGAATGCTCTCGGGGGCTCACTCCTGCCCTTTCTCCAGGTCTTTGTTTACAGTCCCCCTGTTTAAAATTGTGCCCTCCACAGGGCTCTACGTCCCCTTTCCCTGCTCTACTGTTGTTATACCATATAATTTTACTTATTGGTTGTTGCTGACTTGCTCACTGCTATATCCCCAGCTGGCACATAGTAGGTGCTCAATAAATACTTGTTGGATGACAGCCTAAGCTAAGCCTTGGCGTTCTGTCCTTAGAGGCCCTCTGTCTCCAGCCCCAAATATCATCTTTGTGGTGTCTGCCCCTTTAAGGACTCCCACTCTCAGGTCCCCTCAAGTGTGGGGGGAGAACCCCGCTTCCCCCTAAAGCCCCAGGCTCCCCAGCTGCTGCTCCACCGGGACCTCAGCACCAATTCTGCCCATCAATACCAGCCTGCGGCAGTCACACTTGAACACCCACCCCAATCGATAACCAGCGGCTGCTATCGATCAGCCCCGAGGGCACAGGAAGCCGGTGGGGAGAGGGAAGGAGAGGACCAGGCAGGGTGTGCAGACACAGCCTCAGAGAAGGAGCAACAGCAGAGCCCCAGTGACCTGGCCAGGGCAGGCAGACAGGACAGAGCTCATCAGAAAGCACAGGCAGAGGTGACGGGGGAGGAGATGCCAGACCCCAGGCTAGGAAGGGCAAAGGGGTAGACACAGAGGGAGGCTGCTGAGAAGAAGGAAGAGGCAAGATAGGAAGGGTTGGCCGGACGCAGTGGCTCATGCCTGTAATCCCAGCATTTTGAGAGGCCAAAGTGGCTGGATCACTTGAAGTCAGGAGTTCGAGACCAGCCTGGCCAACATGGTGAAACCCCACCTCTACTCAAAATACAAAAATTAGACAAGTGTGGTGGTGGTGGGTGCCTGTAATCCCAGCTACTCGGGAGGCTGAGGCAGGAGAATCACTTGAACCCAGGAGGTGAAGGTTGCAGTGAGCAGAGATCAGGCCACTGCATTCCAGCCTAGGTGACAGAGCGAGATTCTGTCTTAAAAAAAAAAAGACAGAAAGGAAGGAAGGGTTATTGACGGTCTACTGTATGTCAAGGGCATCATCTCTGAAGCCTCCCAGCACAACCCTGGGTGAAAGCAGTTATTGGCTCTATCTTACAGGGAGGAAACTAAGCTCAGAGGTTAAGAAACTCACCCAAGGCCTGAGCCTTCAAATTTGGGAGCAGAGCCAGGATTTGAACCCACGTCTGGAGTCTCTGTGGGGCCAAGGCTCTTTGCAGCACCCCACAGTAGCCCTGAGCTGTCACTTCGGGGCTCCCAGCCTGGAACACCACCGAGAGCCGGTGGGAAACTGGATGGAGGTGCCTCCCAGCACCGCCACTGGAATGCCCCACTTAGAGCTTGTCAAGGTGGCTTGGGAAGCCTGGGCAGTGGTTCATGCCTACAGTCCCAGCTACTCAGGAGGCTGAGGCAGGAGGATCATTTGAGCTCAGGAGTTCAAGGCCAGCCTGGGCAACATAGCGAGATCCCGTCTCAACAACAACAAAAATGTTTTTAATTAGCTGGGCATAGTGGCTAAGGAGGCTACTCAGGAGGCTGAGGTGGGAGGATCACTTGAGCCCAGAGTTGGAGGCTGCAGTGAGCTATGATTGCATCCTTGCACTCCAGCCTGGGCAACAGAGCAAGACCCTGTCTGTAAAAGAAAACAAACAAACAAACAAAATGTATGGTGAGGGAAACAAGATGAGGCATGTAAGCCCATGGTAAGTGCATAACAAATGTTAGTACCATCATCATCACCACATTACTCCTCCTCCTGCTCCAAGCACACGGCTTCCAGGTCGCATACTCACTGAAGCAAGACTGTTGTTAGAGTGTGTGTCGGCCTCAGGGCTCTGATTCAGACAAGATCCAGCCCCATGCACAGTGCCTGACCCAGGCTGGTGCCCCCATCTACGCGAGGGGCTGTCAGCAGAAAGTCTGGCTCAGGTGGGTCTCTGCAGAGCTGAGGGGCTAAGGGAGGCTATGAAGCATCTCCTCAGCCTCAATTAGCTCCCTTGTTTCAGAAAAACAAGAGCAGCTGTGGCTGGAGATGATTTCTGACTTGCCTCCTCTGACACTGCTTGAGAGTGGAAGGTCAAGGCTGGCTGGAGGCATGCTCAGGGATCTGCCCCTCCAGCCCACTGCAGAGAAGAGGAAGGGGAGGCAATCAGCCTCCAACCTCAGGACTTACTCGCTTGTTCATGCATTGCTGTGAAACACCCAGCATGTGCCTGGCCCTGTGCTGGGACCTGGGAATACAAAATGGGTAAGGCTGATTCCTGCCTTGGAGGTCTAAGTGGGGCAGGGATATTCCTAGAGGGTGGGAGGGGCTTATGTGTCTGCGGTTGTAGGGAGCAGAGGGCCTGCAAGAAAGTTTTTTTGTTGTTGTTTTGTTTTTTTGAGACAGTCTCGCTCTGTCGCCCGTGATCTCAGCTCACGGCAACCTCTGCCTCCCGGGTTCAAGCAATTCTCCTGCCTCAGCCTCCCAAGTAGATGGGATTACAGGCATGTACCATGCCCAGCTAATTTTTGTATTTTTAGTAGAGATGGGGTTTCACCATATTGACCAGGCTGGTCTTGAACTCCTGACCTCAGGTAATCCACCTGCCTCAGCCTCCCAAAGTGCTGGGATTACAGGCATGAGCCACCATGCCTGGCTTAGTTTCCTCTTTCTAAAGGGAACTGTTTAGCCCATGGAATTTTTTTTTTGAGATGGCGTTTTGCTCTTGTTGCCCAGGCTGGAGTGCAATGGCGCAATCTCAGTTCACCACAACCTCCGCCTACCAGGTTCAAGCGATTCTCCTGCCTCAGCCTCCTGAGTAGCTGGGATTATAGGTGCCACCATCACACCCAGCTAACTGTTGTATTTATAGTAGAGATGGGGTTTCACCATGTTGGCCAGGCTGATCTCAAACTCCTGACCTCATGATCCGCCCACCTCGGCCTCCGAAAGTGCTGGGATTACAGGCATGAGCCACCGCACCAGGCCAGCCCATGGATTTTTTTCTCAGATTGCAGATAAACCCCAAAGGTACTGCTTCTCATGGAATCTCCCTTCTGATGCCTACAAACCTTAGCAAGAAAGCTGGAGCCCGGGGGGGAAAAGGGCCCAGCTGCAAAGAGGGCAGGAGAAAGGCCCAACCCCTCCTCCCCAGCCCAGCTGGTGAAGGGTGTCCTCTGAAATGGAATATTGTGACCGAGAGGGCATGTGGCAGGGGCGAAGGACAGGCATTTCCAAAAAATCCTTCTTGGAGTGTAATCAGGAGGAGTCCTGTTTCAAAGCAGCCTTTGCAGAGCCCGAGGTAGAAATCTCCTGGTCCTAATTCAAAGAGCAGCCCCTCTCCCTTTCCCAATCTGGGGAAGGAGCTGGGCCAATTAACTGGGGGACAGAGCTCGTGCCCTTTCCCGCTTCTCTGGAGGTGCTAATGGTCCTCAGGGGTCTGGCCCTGCTCCCCTTCCACCAGCCCCCAACGGGCTACACACAGTTCTGCGATTTAAAAAGATAGTTTTGAGAACAGTTGTTTTGCCTGTAAAATAACTACAATATTTTTCCAATTATTGAGAGTTTACAATTTACTGGGCACTGAGATAACCCCCTGTGAGGTATGACATCCTCATTTTACAGAAGAGACAAACTGAATGTCCTAGAGGATAAGCATCTTGCCTTGGGCATCCAGCTGAGACTGCGCCCTGTTCACACGGGGATTCTGAAGGAAGGGAAAGTGGCCATATTGGGATGCCCAGGAGATGGGGGATTAAAACCTATGGATTAGAGGTTGAGGGAAGAGGATGAAAGGAAGGAGCCGCTCCAGGTGCTTCGTCCCCTGACCAGGTTTCCAGGACCCTCAGGAGAGGGGGACAATGACAACCTCTGGTCAGTGGCCAGCATAAAACCGCCTCCATGTCACCTGGCACATAGGCCCAGAAGTAAGAGGCACTGAGCTCTGGGCTGGGTAGGAGGCCATTAGAACTTTCTGGAGCACCTCCCCCAGCAGGATGAGTTGAAGACCACTAGGGAGGTGTTAATGAAACAGGGAAGCTGCAAACAGACTCAGGAGTGATTCCAATCTGACACCTCCCCCTACCCAGCCCCCACCAGTAATGAGCTGGGACCTGCCCTTCCCCCGAGAGAGCGGGGTGAGGGGCGGAGGAGGCTTTCTTGGGTATTTTTTTTTAGCTTCAAAAGCCTCCTTTCATTATCATCATCATCATCATCATCATCATCATCATCGCAATTAAAAGATCACATTTATTGAACACCTACTGTGTCCCAGGCACTGTGCTAAGTCTTTTTCATGTATCCCATCATTAATCCTCACCTACAAACCTTAAGCCTACATGGGAAGTAGTATTCTTACCTCCGTTTTACAGATTAAGAAACTGAGGCTCAATCAGAGTAAGTGACTTGCCTAAGGCAGGGCCCACATGTGGACCCGGCGCTGTCTGACACCCTGCTTTTGGTACCGGACTTCTGCCCCACCGAGAACTCCTTCAGGGAGGCATGTATGTGTGGCCTCAGGGCTGGAGCTGAGTGGCGAATAAAGGCAGTGCACCCAGTACGCATCCTTGAAGTTCAGAATTGGGAAGAAAGACATTGGTAGACTGAGTCAGTGGGACAGGGACAAGTAGGATCCTGGCCTTGCCGCCAAGCCTCCCTGTCTGCTTTCCCTGCTCTCCGCTTCCACATGTGTATACACTGAGAAGGGGCCAGGAAGTTCGGTGGAGGAGCAGGAGGAGGGACCTCCAGCACTGTTCACTGCCTGGGGAAGGGGAGGCAGAGGGGTTCTGACTGGGGATGAGGACTGAAGAAGTGGGGAGGGGTTGCTGGGAAGAAGACCCCTGCCTCACAACCCCAGGAGTGAGGGGCTGAGCGGCTCTGCAGTGGAGCCCCGTGTTTGTAAACACCATTAATCAGGGATTAGCAGATGGGCCTGCTAATTGCACCTGTGGAAGTGAGAAACCTCAAGGTTGATTACATTTACAAACTGTGGGGATCCCTGGCACCTGGCCCTGCAGGAGTCGGTGGTGGTGATGGTGGTGGTGGTGGTGTGTGCGTACGTGTGTGTGTGTGTGTGGGGGGGTGCTGTCTAATTTAGGACCCCAACCTAGGGGGAGGGGGATTGACAATTTAGCCTCCTGCCAAAAAAATACTCCAGGCCTGCAGCAGGGATCTGAGGTGCCAGCCTTGATTTAGCTGCTCTGAGAATACCAAGTCAGTGCCAATCCTTCTTAGACCCTTTCCGTCTTGGCATCTCAGGGTCTTGGAGTCCTGACAAAGGGGGCTCCTACAAATGTCATTCCAACCCCTCTCCTCCCTCAACTCCTTCCAGCAGTTCCCAGGGGTAAATAATTGTGCACTGCAGCTGAAGGGGGCCAGAGCCTACGGGAAAATTGAGGCCAGGTTGGTTGGGAAGCACAGCCCAGCGCCCTGACCTCTAGATCTAGCCCTAGAGGCTTCGAGGAGCAGCTACTGTGCTCCCCCAGGCATGGGGCTGAGAGTTTTACATGTATGATCTCTTTCAATCCATACCACCATCCTTTGAAGTGGACACCATTGTCATCCCAATTTTATAGACGATGAAAACTGAGGCTTGGAATTTAAGGGACACGTCCACATTTATACTTCTAGCAAGCCACAGAGTTGGAACTCAAAGCAAGCACTGTCTAGCAGCCAGGCTCCTGCTTTTAACCACCACTGCTCTCTCCTCTGACTTCATTCCAACTCTGCCCTGCAGGGGATGGACCCCCACCCAGCCCCTTCACACCCATAGCCACAGCCTCCCCAGCTCCTGGGTACTTAACCCACGCTTGCTGAGCAGTGTCCACTCAGTGTACAGGCACCGCGCCAGGCACCAGAGGCTGCTCAAAGGAGAATCAGACCTCACTCTCCTCATCCTTAGGACCTCAGACCCTCCCTCTTTGTTGGGGGGACTGCCTGTATACCGGAAATAAGCACACATCTATGTGTGCATGGCCTGTAATGTATAGCCTCAATCCCCTTTGGTTTAAGTGAACCTGTCTTCCCAGAGGCCAGCCAGCCTGCTGCCCAGGGAGTGAAGCAGGGAGAAGCCCCCTATACCTGACGAAGCCCAGGAGAGTCTTCCGGATGGCCCAGACAGGGAAAGCTGATGAACAGCATGCCCAGGGCAGGTTAGATCGGGTTCCAGCCACCATGGAGGAGTCTGTGAGGGGTGGGGTACCTGAGTAGCCCCTACTCCAACTTCTAAGTTCCATGTTGGGCTTGGTTCTAGAGAGCAAGCTCAACTCTGCACCCCATATGCGGGGAGCACTGGGACGCCTACATTCATTTTCATCAAGTGTATTAGGTTTCTCCAGAGAAACAGAACCAACTGTGTGTGTGTTCAAGAGATTATAAGGAATTGGCTCAGGCACTGATGGAGGCGGGCAAGTCTCAAGATGTGTAGGGTGAGTCAGCAAGCTGGACGCCCAGGAGAGCTCATGGTTTCATTCCAGCCTGAGTCTGAAGGCCTGAGAACCAGGAAAAACAAGGGTATCATCTCCATTCAAAGGCCAGAACGCTTGAAATCCAGGAAGAGCTGATATTTCAGGTCTAGTCTGAAGGTAGGAAGGCTTCTCTGACTTGGGAGAGGTCAGACTTTTTGTTCTATTCAGGCCCTCAACTGAATGGATGAGATCCACTCACATTAGGGGTCTGCTTGACTCAGTCTACCAATGTAAACGTTCATCTCTTCCAAAAACAGCCTCATAGAAACATCCAGAATGTTTGACCAAACATCTGGGCAACCCATGGCCCAGTCAAGGTGATACATAAAATTAACCATCACATCAAAGTCTGTATTATTGTGTGCTAGTCCTGGGGTGCAGTGTCCTCTGGTTTACAGAACATCTTTTACTCTTACTCTCTCATTTTATTTTTATAACTTCTGCTGAAAAGGAAGGGGATAGATAGGGCTGGTAATAATGGTACTGTCCCCAAGACGAGGAGGCTGAGAAGCCATCTAAGTGGAAAGCCACAGACCCAGGACTCGAATGAGCACCTTCCGGAACCCGAGGGACAGATGAAATCTCACCCTCACCTAAACTTTCAGGCATGAGCTCAAAAGCACAGGTGTGCATGAGAAGCAGTTTTGTGGACATGAGTGGGTGGCTCAAAGGCCACTGATTCTTGAACCTGGCCACACAATGAGATCAACTAAGTAGCTTTAAGAAATACTGGCCAGTAGGCTGGGCACGGTGGCTCATGCCTGTAATCCCAGTACTTTGGGAGGCTGAGGCGGGAGGATCACCTGGGGTCAGGAGTTCGAGACCAGCCTGGCCAACATAGTGAAACCCCATCTCTACTAAAAATACAAAAAATTAGCTGGGCGTGGTGGCTCACGCTTGTAATCCCAGCTACTCAGGAGGATGAGATAGGAGAACCGCTTGAACCCAGGAGACGGAGGTTGCAGTGAGCCAGGATTGTGCCACTGCACGCCAGTCTGGGCAACAGAGCAAGACTCCGTCTCAAAAAAAGAAAAAAACCAACACATGGCTCCTTCTCCAGAGATTCTGATTTAATCAGTCAGGTGCCTCTGGGCTTCTGAAATATTAAAAATATCCTCCTCCTTGACCCCAATGACAAGCCAAAGTGAAACATCACTATACTAGGCGCTTGGCCAAGAACGAAGCAGGGATGGGTCAGAGCCTGTGTGGCAGTCAGGGACAGGGAGCTCAAGCGGGACAGATGCTGATCAGTGCAGTTTATGAAGGAATTCTGTCCTCTTTCTTGAGAGGCGTAACTTTGACTTTAAAAAGATCTTAGGCCCTTTTTAGGCCAGGCAGAGTTGCTCACCTGTAACACTAGCACTTTGGGAAGCTGAAGCGGGCAGATCACCTGAGGCCAGGAGTTTGGGACCAGCTTGGCCAACACAGGGAAACCGTATCTCTACCAAAAAAATATAAAAATTAGCTGGGCGTGGTGCACGTCTGTAGTCCCAGCCACTCAGGAGGGTGAGGCAGGAGAATCGCTTGAACCTGGGAGGCAGACGATGCACTGAGCCGAGATTGCACCACTGTACTCCAGCCTGAGCAACAGACTGAGACCCTGTCTCAAAAAACAAGGAGCTTAGGCCCTTTTTAAACAATTTCAAGTGTTGCTCTAAACTGGCATTGCCGTTAGAATTCTGAGAAAAATCCATTGCAGACGGATTCCAGAGAAAAGGGGAGTACGATTTATTGAGCACCTCATATATATGAGGCACTGAGTTCCTATTGCCCTCCATATTCTCCCAACAATCCAGGAGGGTAGGATTATTCCCCTTTCGCCCAGAAGGGCACTGAGGCCCAGATGGGTAAGGAGCCCGCCCAAGGTCATATAGCAGTCAGGACTGCAATTTCGGGGTTGCTATCCTCCAAAGCCACGCTCCAGGAGGGGAGATTTTTGTCTCTCAGAAGCCATTTGGCAATGTCTGGAGACATTTCTGGTTTCACAATGGGGGGTCATGCTACAGGCATCTAGTGGGTATAGGTGGGGGATTCTGCTAAACATCCTACTGTGCACAGGATGGCTCTCACAACAAAAACTTACCTGGCCCAAAATGCCAAGGGTGTGCAAGTTGAGACCACCTGCCCTAGTGGTTCTCAGCCTTGGCTGCACGTTAGACCAATGGTGGCGCTTTCGAAAGCCGATGTCAGGTGGCGGCACGCCCATCATGTCAGACTCTCTGGTGTCAGTGTTGGGTTTTTGTAAAGCATGCCAGGTGGTTCCAATGTGCCATCAGGACAGAAACACTTCTATGTTCCTCACACTGCTGGCTCCTGCTGCTTTCATGGGACCCAAGGGCAGGAGTGCCAAATCTGTCTCGGTTGTACAATCAACGGCAAGCCTGCTCCCAGTTCCTCCCCTGGAGGGGAACCGACTCAGTCACCCATGGGGGGCCCCGTCGGGTGAGAGGTGTTTGCTAATTTCCCCTCGCCTCTCACGGGGCTGCAGCCAGGAGTCTCCCCACAAGGAGGCTGTGGAAGCTGACTAAAGACTGGACTGAAGAGCGAGGCTGCCACCTAAAGGAGGAATTGGCCAGAATCTCCCAGGTGCTGAGTGATGTTTTATTCGAGCCTCACAACAACCCCGTGAGGTAGGTGCACAGTCCAGAGGCACAGAAAGATGAGACCTGTGCTCAAGGCCCCAGGGTGGGGCCGTGTGTGGGCCTGACGTGTGCACTGTCTACCCCACGTCAGGGTCCTGCCCTCCACACCCTACATTCTCACACACACATTTGCCACAGGCAATGACTGGTTCAAGAGGAACGGGTCCCCTGGGCTGGGCTGCCTGCCTCCCTGCAGATGTCTAGACTTCCCCTCAACTTCCAGACAGGGCCTGGGAGGAGAGTCTCTCCATGCTAGGCCATCATGGCTTCCCATGGAAATTAACAAACTACCATGTCCTACTACAGGTCCAACATCACAACAGGAAACAGCTTCCTCTGGTCTCCACCGCAGTCCCCTTCCCCCACGAGACCGTGGTCAATAAACATGGGCCTGGTGCACACTCAGGCAGAGGTCCTGCACACTGGAGCAGGCGGAGGCAGGTGCGGCTGTCCCTGACTCCAGCATGTGAACACTGTGGACAGTCCACGTCAGCTCTCATTTTGCCTCTCTTTCTCTGATCCTGAAGACAGCCCTGGGTGCTGAGCCACGCTGAGTCCTTCAGACCGGTTCTTGCGGGTCTTGGAGAAGTTGCCTTCTTTCCCCTTCTGTGGGGAAACCCTTCCACTGGCTGCAAATGGAGTGAAGAAGAATTCCTGCACAGACACAAGGACAAGGGAAGAGAGGACGGAGGAGAGGGATGATGTTTAGAGACCGAGACATGTGTCAGGCAGTCACTCATTTCATCAACAGGATATCATTTCCCCATTTTGCATATAAAGCAACTGAGGCACAGAAACAGCCAGCAAATGGGATTAGAGGGCATCAAATCCCACCTGCATGATTAGAGGGAGAGAGGAAAGGGAAGGGGGAGTAGACTCACCTGCAGCCACAGAGACGTTCAAGGACTCAAGTCCAGGAGGCAGCTGGCGCCGGGGCAGGATGGTGAGGAGAAGCTGACAGGAGGCCTGCACCTCTTGGGACAGACCTGACCCCTCATTCCCTGCAGGGCATGGGGCCGAGGGTTAGGGTTGCCCAGCTGGACATCCAATTGCTCGGGAAATGTAATCTGGGTACAAAAGCAGGGACATCCACCTACCCAGCACAAGGAGAGTAGGCCGATCCCAGGGGAACTCCAAGCAACTCGTGATGGGGATCTCGGAGGACTGGGGATCCTCTGCCCTTGGGCAGCCCACTGTGCCGGCCACGAGCCAGCCCTGCTGGGCTTTGGTCTGAAAGGGGGAAGAAGACATGTTCTAATTCTTTTTTTATTTTAATTTTGAGATAGGGTCTTACTCCTGCTTAGGCTGGAGTGCAGTGGCACGATCACAGCTCACTGCAGCCTCAACCTCCGGGACTCTGGTGATCCTCCCACCTCAGCCTCCCAAGTAGCTGGGACTATAAGCACTTGCCACATCACCCGGTTAGAAAACAAATTTTTGCAATTTTTTTTTGAGATGGCATTTCACCACGTTACCCAGGTTGGTCTGGAACTCCTGGCTTCAAGCGATCCTCCCGCCTTGGCCTCCCAGAGTGCTAGGATTACAGGCATCAGCCACCACACCTGGCTCTCATATTCTAATTCATCAAATCTTCATCAGAGGCCGTACGTGGTGGCTCAAGCCTGTAATTCTAGCACTTTGGGAGGCTGAAGCAGGCAGATTACCTGAGGTCAGGAGTTCAAGACTAGCCTGGCCCAGGCACAGTGGCTCACGCCTGTAATCCCAGCACTTTGGGAGGCCAAGTAGGAGGATCACCTGAGGTTGGGAGTTCAAGACCAGCCTAACCAACATGGAGAAACCCCGTCTCTACTAAAAATACAAAATTAGCCAGGTGTGGTGGTGCATGCCTGTAATCCCAGCTACTTGGGAGGCTGAGGCAGGAGAATCGCTTGAACTCGGGAGGCAGAGGCTGCAGTGAACTGAGACTGCGCCATTGCACTCAAGCCTGGGCAACAAGAGTGAAACTCCATCTCAGAAAAAAAAAAAAAAAGCCAGGTGCAGTAGCTCACACCTGTAATCCCAGCACTTTGGGAGGCTGAGGCAGGTGGATCACCTGAGGTCAGGAGTTTGAGACCACCCTGGCTAACATGGTGAAATCCCGTCTCTACTAAAAACACAAAAAAACTAGCTGGGCATGGTGGCACATGTCTGTAATCCCAGCTACCTGGGAGCCTGAGGAAGGAGAATCGCTTGAACCCATGAGGCGGAGGTTGCAGGGAGCTGAGATCACGCCATTGCCTCCAGCCTGGGCAACATGGTGAAACTCTGTCTCTACTAAAAATACAAACATCAGTCTGGCCTGGTGGCGGGCACCTGTAATCCCTGCTACTCAGGAGGGATTCTCTTGAGACTAGGATGTGAGAATCTCCTGAGACCAGGAGGTGGAGGTTGCAGTGAGCCGAGATTGTGCCACGGCACTCCTGCTTGGGTGACACAGTGAGACCCCATATCAAAAAAAGAAAAAAAAAATTCTTCATCAGAGCCCTGGCCAAGGAGGAGCCCAGCCTTGCCCATACATTCATTTATTTGCTGATCCAGTCAATTAGTCAATAGATATTAAGCATCTAGCATGGACTCTGTTCTAGGCACTGGGGACAGGGCAGTGAACAAAACAAAACAGACCAAAATCCCAGCCTTGTGGAAGGGCAGGTGGGGACGGACTCACTGAGGTGACATTTCAGTGCAGACCTGAAGGAGAAGGAGGAGCACCGTGCAGGCATCTGGGGCAAGAGCACTCTAGGCAGAGAGACCAGCAAGCACAGAGGCGGGTGCCTCCCTGGCATGTTTGAGAACAGTAAGATGGCCGTCAAGACAGAAAAGGGAACAACAGCCACATGAGGTAGGGTCTCCAGGGCTACTGGAAGGACTTTGACTTTGAATCTGAGCGGTACAGAGGCTTTGAAAGGTTTTGAGCAGAGAAGTAACATGGTCTGACTTCAACAGAATCACTCTGCCCGCTGTGCTGAGCGCCAAGAGCAGAAGCAAAGAGGCCAGGTGGGAAGTTTCTGCAATAATGGTCAACAGATGATGGTGACTTGCTTGGGTCAGAGTGGTAGCAGTGGAAATAGGGAGAAAGGGTGATAATATGGAAATAACTTCAGTTAAGGATGATGCCAAGGCTTTTGACCTAAACAATCAAAGGGATGGGGTTGCTCCAGAAGGAACAGGTGCTCAGCTTTAGAAATGTTAGGTTTGAAATGCCCACCTGACAGCAAAACAACAACTGTGGAGTAGGCGACTAGATGAGTGAATCTGGAATTCAAAACCAAGGTCCAAGCTAGAGTATACACTTGGGGGGAAATTTGAATTCAGATAGTATTTAAAGCCATGACACTAGATGAGACCAAAAAGAAATGAACCTGTACAGAAAAGAGATCCAGGACCAGGTGAGGTGGCTCACGCCTGTAATCCCAACACTTTGGGAGGCTAAGGCAGGAGGACTTTTTGAAGCCAGGAGTTTGAGAACAGCCTGGGCAACAAAGTGAAATTCATCTCTACCAAAAAAAAAAAAAGAAAGAAAGAAATTAGGTTCTATGGTGTGCACCTGTATCTCCAACTACTCAGGAGGCTGAGGTGGGAGGATGGCTTGAGCCCAGGAATTCGGAGGCTGTACAGAGCTGTGATTGTGCCACTGCCACTTCAGGCTGTGGCAAGACCCACATCTCCCCATCTCTCTTTTTTTTTTTTTTTTTGAGATAGAGTTTCACTCTTATTGCCCAGGCTGGAGTGCAATGGTGCAATCTCGGCTCACTGCAACCTCGCCTCCTGGGTTCAAGCAATTCTCCTGCCTCAGCCTCCCGAGTAGCTAGGATTACAAGGGCCAGCCACCATGCCCAGGTAATTTTTGTATTTTTAGTAGAGACAGGATTTCATCATTTTGGCCAGGCTGGTCTCGAACTCCTGACCTCAGGTGACCCACCTGCCTCAACCTCCCAAAATTCTAGGATTACAGGCGTGAGCAACCACGCCTGGCCAAACCGCATCTCTTAACAACAACCACGCCCGGCCAAGACCCCATCTCTCTCTTTTTTTTTTTTTGGACATGGAGGCTTACTCTGTCACCCAGGCTGGAGTGCAGTGGCACGATCTGAGCTCACTGCAACCTCCATCTCCCGGATTCAAGCAATTCTCCTGCCTCGGCCTCTGGAGTAGCTGGGACTACAGGCGCCCACCACCACATCCAGCTAATATTTTGTATTTTTAGTAGAGACAGGGTTTCACCATGTTAGCCAGGACAGTCTCGATCTCCTGACCTTGTGATCTGCCCGCCTCAGCCTCCCAAAGTGCTGGGATTACAGGCATGAGCCACTGCGCCCAGCCAACCCCATCTCTTAACAACAAAAGAGACCCTAGGACTAAAATCTGGGAAATGCTAATGCTCGGATGTCAGGGGGCTGAGGAAGAACCACTAAAAATGCCTCAGGACATGGTGAAGCAGAAGGAAAGCAGGTGCAGAGTGTTTCAAGGAGGAAGGAGTGGTCAGCTGTGCCAGCTGCTGCAGATGGGCCAAGTCAGAAAAGAATTAAGAACAGACCCTGGAATGCAGCAACATGGAGGTCACCCATGACCTTGACGAGGCCTTTGATTCAGTGTGAGAGGAGGGGCTGACTGGTGTGAGATCAAGAGCGTGAGAAGGGAATGTTTGTTTGCATGCTGAAGAGAGTGTAAGAGAAAAGTGGATGATGCAGGAGAGAGGAGGAAAACTGCTAGAGCACTGTCTCTGAGTACCCAGGAAGGGATGGGGCCCCAGCACAAGCCCCTGCTTGGGGCACCTCCAGCTCTTCCACAGCAGCAGGCGGACGACACTCTCCAGGCCAGACGCTGAAGACACAGTAGGGAGATGTGATGACGGGAGCTTAAGTGGATGTTCTGCAGTGTTTCTGTGTTTTCAGAAGCTACCTGTTCAGGGGCTGGAAGTGATGAGTGGGAACCTCATCTCCTATCAGGCTTGGAGAAAGGGGCTCCCTACAAAAAGGTGACGCCAAAAAATTGCTTCTACATATGTGTTGTTCAATATAGTAGCCACTAGCTACATGTGACTATAAAGCAATTGAAAGGTGGTTAATTCAAATTGAGGTGTGTTGTATGTAAAACATTTTTTAAAGGAATGTAAAATATTTCGTTAATAATATTTTTAAAAGGTCAGGTGCGGTGCCTCACACCTGTAATCCCAGCACTTTGGGAAGCCGAGGTGAGTGGATCGCTTGAGGTCACGAGTTCAAGGCCAGCCCGACCAACAGGGTGAAACCCCATCTAAACACACACAAAAAAATTAGCCCGGCATGGTGGCCTGTGCCTGTAATCCCAGCTACTTGGAAGGCTGAAGCAGGAGAATCGCTTGAACCCAGGAGGCAGAGGTTGCAGTGAGCCAAGATTGTGCCATTGCACTCCAGCCTGGGCAACAAGAGCGAAACTCTCTCAAAAAATTAATAATATTAACAATAATTAAAATGATTACATGTTAAATTGATATTATTTTGGATATACTGGGTACAATTTATTTAAAATGTCATCTCTTTACTTTTCAATGTGGCTACTAGAAAAGCTAAAACTACCTATGTTTCTCGCACTACATTTTAACCGGACAGCATTGCTCTCTAGACACGCCCCAGAGCTCTCCCACTTCTTGAGAGGGAAATTTCTCACCCTGCAGATGGGGTGGGGGTTGGGGGCAGTGGGTATGGTCAGAGGGGATTCCAAATGCGGAGCAATACTGCCCCCTTGTGTCCAGCGAGGGAAGCACAGCTGAAGACGGATGGGAGAGGGGTGCTTCCAAGGTTTGTCCCTTGCTAGGTATTAATGGCATACTGATCTCCTTGTTCAAACATCCTTTCAAGCTGTGCCCTATTCGAGGAACTCAAGCATCCTGTCCACCAACAAAATGCATTTACTGAAGCCCGACCTAGTAGGCAAGGAGACACTGAGGCTGACTTACAGAAGAGGCAAAGTGGTGCATATCTGGGAAGAGGTGCAGGAAAGGGTATGACGATAGGAAGAATTCAGATAATGCTCCAATTGCCGTTTTAAATACTCCAGGACCCTCCCATCCCCAGAGGGATTTGGAAGGCCGAAGGAAGCGATGCCAACAGGCCCCTTTCTCTCCCTCGCCAGGAGCTAGCTTCGTCCCCTTGAAGAGGCTGAACTGGGCTCATATCTGTTCCTTACCCTCTTGCCCCTCATTACCTGTAAAAATCCAGTGAGGTCATCGGTGGAGAACACGTCCATCACCTCCATAGCCCCCGCGCTGGCCTTGCTGACTACTGGAGTGAGCGGGCAGCTGCAAGGTTTCCCCATTCACCGCATTAGGCTGGGCCATCTCAAGCCCGGCTCCCTACCCTCCCCGGGCTCCCAAGGGCTAGAGGCGTGAGAGTTCTGGGACAGGTGAGTCTGGCTAAGGGATCACCCAAGGGCCAAGGTGCTTAGGAACTTGGCTGCATCTCCAAGTTGGGGCACATGGAGAATGAGGGACGTCCGTGCCTGTTTCTCCGGCTGGTGATGACCTTATCCACTCCGAGGAAGTGTGCGGAACGCAGCACAGCCCCAAAATTCCGGGGATCCTGGATCCCTTCGAGGACGAGCCACAACTGCTGGGGGTCGTCGCCTGGGCTCGCCTCCCCGGCCTCACTCCAAGGCCGGGGCCGCAGCGGGCTCACCTCCATGCAGACACCCTGGTGGACCTGGTAGCGGCACATTGTGTCCAGTTTCTGCCGTCTGGGCCGTAGAACTGGAATGTCCCGCGCCTCGGCCATCCGGAGCAGCTCGGCCCGCTCCCCCTGCAGCCCAGCTTTACCCGCCTGGAGCAGGAGCCGGGCCACGGAGCGGCGGGCGGCCCGCAGAGCCAGGAGACACGGGGACAGGCCAAACAGAAGCTCCAGCCGCGAGGTCGGCACCAGGTCATCCAGCAGCAAGCGGCTTAGCTCCTCCCCACCAGGCCGCTCCCCACGCCGCGCTGCATGGGAGAAATGACGGGTGACGAGGCGACCCCAGGTCGCGCCCCGGATGGTCGAGAGCAGTGCCATGGCGCAGCTCCCGCCAGGGGACTGCAGCCCCCTGCTGCGTCCCCGGGAACGGTAACCCACGCCGCAGTTCGCTCCCAGGCTCCCAACACAGGGGTGAAGGGTACTCGACAACTGCCTCCGCCGAGCTCTCTCGGACAGGAAGAAACAGGCCGCATTCCCCACAACTGGACTAGAGAGCTACGACCGTCCCCTCCCAAGCTCCCACGTGGGTTCCCTCGCTTCCGGGTTCGGGAGCCCACCCCCAGTCCCTGGCGCCTCTTCCTGACGGTGTTTTGCGCATGCGCGGTCGCCAGGCTGTCCCCACAGCACCTCCTACAGGGCTAGAGGAGCAGCGAGCTGAGCTGGCCGTACTACCGGCTGCGTCCTGTGTTCCTCGAGGTCAAGGAGGTCGGGGACTGCATTCACTCACGCACCAGCGAAGGGCACTTTAAGGAGATGGGTTGGCCTTCCTGGTCAACCAATTCAGTCTTGTTGCCTCCCTCCCCACATCCCGGCGCTGGTGATTTTCCCCAGAACTACTACTCACTAGCTCATCACCAGCCAGCAGGAGGACCCCAGCAGTCACTTCCTATCCCGGGCCGCTGATTCTCTTCCTAAGTGACTCTGAGCCTGTCCTGTCCCTGCTGATAAGCCCACTAACGCCCCCGTCCCACAGGGAATGGCGAGACTTTTGCGCAGCACTCAGCCCCCCAGCGATCCAGGAAGGCAGGAAGGAGCTGCCTCTTCAGCCCCATCTTGCTCCTGCACTTAAGTTCTGTGCTGTTCGCACAGCACTGCATGCTCTTCCAGGCCTCTCAGCCTTGCACACCTGTCTTCTTCGCTTTGTCAAACTCCTACACGTTTTCAAGACCCAAACAAACCCATTCCTGCTACCTAAGGTAATCCATACTCCCATGAGTGAGGCCCCCAATCCACCCACCAGGTAGGTCCCAGGTGGGACCGACCTGGAAGAAATTCTGAGACACAAGCACCCCTGATCACAGAGAAGGGGAAAGAATGGAAAGACACACTCCTGAAGCCAAGGCAGATTGGTTGCAATTTTTCTTTTTTAATGATCACCATGAAATCCTCTGGACCAGGCCCTGGTATTCTGCTGCCATAGTCAGAGTGGAGGGATGACCCCACGAGGGGACGAGCAGCCAAGATTGGGCTGGAGAGCCCAGAAGGAGAAAGAGAAGGGGAAGAGGGAGCAGTGGGGCAGGCAGAGGAGGAAGTCTGGAGCCCTGGATAACCACGCAGATATAAGGTGAAGGCCTCCCTCTGCCACCCCAGCCCTGAGCCGCAGAGGTTGAGGTGCAAGAAGATGGGGGGAATTTTGGCCACAACTCCTTTCCCATATCAAAGGGAAGAGACTGAGAGCAGACAAAGGCCACGGAGCCCAGGGGGACCAAGAACAAGTTAACAAATAAATCAATTAGGGACACCACCTCCTTTCCCCAGCCCATTTTTCACATTTACAACCGAAGCAATTTGACAAGATGATATAAAAATCTCAAACAAATTGTCTAGCCCCTGGTCAGGGTGTGGACAGGAAGTGGTATCCAGTGATCCAGAAATCAACACCTAAAATCCAGAGGCAGGAGGCAAGCCATGAAGGGTGGGGAGGGAAGGAGGAGCTCCCACAGTCACTAGGTCACCTGCTCCGTGGGCCTCATCTGGATGTCTCCAATCTGTGGAAGGCACAAGGCATGAGGCAGCTGCGACACTCTCCCCTAGCCCTGCAGGGCTCCCTGCTCCCCTCCTCTGGGGCTGGTTGGGTTCCTCCAGCAAGTGGACAGTCATGGCCAGACTCACCTGGATGTGTGGGGGGGTGCTGAGGACGTAGATAACAGCCTCGGCCACATCCTCGGGTTTGAGACACTGAGAGCACCAGGGGAACGGGTTGAGACAAGGACAGAATGGACTCAAATTCCCTCCCACCACTGAGCTCCTCTGCAGCATCCACATGTCCACCCCAACCCTCCAGGAGGAGCCACAAAAGCTGGAAGGGTGGAGTCTCAAGGCCAAGGTTCCCTCTGCCTTCATTTAGGGGGTCAGTGGCTTCACCAGGCCCAGAGGGAGGCCCCACCTTCATTTGCTCATAGGTGGCAGCTGCCTTCTCAGGGTCCTTGTCGTGGAGTTTGAAGGCGAACTGTGTCTCCACCACACCTGGAGAGATGCACTGGGCCAACAGAGAGGGCCTGCTTAGGGGCTGAGCTTTGCCAGGCCTTGAGGAGGTTGAGGGGAGAGGATGGAGGCCACAGAACCCCAGCTTCACAATGACGGCTGCCCAACATCCAGCAGCCGCTTCCTCCCTCCGAAGCTGCCGCTGGCGGTGACCACAGTGATACCTACCATCTACAGAGCCTTTCCTATATGTCAGGTAAACGTTTTACAAAAAAGTGTCCCTAAAAAGCTCATCATCTCCTTTTCACAAGTGAGAAGGCCGAGGCTTGGGGAGGTTCAGTGACTCGCTCACGATCACGCGGCCTTCAAGAGAAGAGCCCGGAGTCCCGGTTTCCAGCCACTGTGCACCTGGTTTCCCACAGTCCCTTGCTTTCCCTCAGGTCAGCCCCCTCCCAGCTCAAAGTCTAAGGCTGGTCCTTGGCTCCTGGATCAGTGAAATGAGGAAATGAAGGGCTGCACAGGGCCATGCCGGGAGCAGCAGCACCCAGTTCTGTGCCAGTCCACTCCCGAGAGCTCTAAGCGGCACATTCTGAACATGGGCTTCCTGAATGGTGTGTGTGGGTGGGGAGGGCCTGCGCCACCCCGTCCCCACCAGGGCTAGGCCACAGCCTCACCGTGGCTCGGATGTGGGTCTGGGCCTCCCGAAGCTCTTGCCTCAGTCCCTCTGTCAGCGCAGTGACGGCGTACTTGGTGGCACTATAGAAGTGGGTCACAGACAGGGGTAACACTCGGTGGCCAGACATGCTGGGTGGGGAGAGGAAGGGGAAAGAGGAGAGAATGAAGCTCCAGGGAGACCAGCAGTGCCCCTGCCATACCCGGTCAGCCCCACCACCCAGATGTGCATCGGAAAGCCTTCTAAAGGGGACCTCTAGTGGCCATCTCACAGCTCATTAATCTAATTTTGGTTATTCAAACAGCTTCGGAAAACCTTCCTTTTCCTGGAAGTTATCCCTAAGCTGACCACAGAATGCACTCGCCTGGTGGTGCAGAATGTCAAAACTCTTTCCATCTAATCTGTATGTTCACTGATATGATTCTATTGGGACATCTCAGGGCAGGAAGAGGTCATGTTCCCCCTCAGACTGGGGCTCCCCAGTGGCAGATACTGTACATAGTCTTTCTTTGAGCCATGAGGTGGGGTTCATCCCCAGGCCTGAGGAATAGAGGCACTCAGTCCCAGGAGAGGCCTCAGGCTTCAGCTGTAGAGGGAAGGAACTGAGCTGCCCATTCCAGCCAACCAGGGGATGGTACTTGACAACATTATTCTTTCCCTCACCATAATTGTGCCATTCGGGTATTAAATCTGTACTTTCCCACCAAGGAAACTGAGGTCCAAAGAGGTCAGGTGAGCTGCAGCACATTACCCAGCCTGGTGGGTGAGTGGTACCCCTTGGCCACCTGCCCTCACCTATTGATGTTAATGATGTGCCCATCGTCCACATTCCGCTCCTTCATGGACTGGTAGGCTTCCCGTGTGCAGATGCTGAGGGCCAGCACGTTCACCTGCAGGCCAGGGAGGGCAATGAGGTGTCTCCACTCCAGCCCAACTGAGCAAGTGATGGAGCCACAGAATGCTAGGGGGGAAGGGGACAATGTGGCATTCCAAAACAGTGTCCAGGTCCTCCCAGAGACCAGCCACAGGCACAGGGCACCTTGTCTTCTACACAAGATGCCCCTCTCCTTAAAGCTGCAACCCCCAGTTGATAGCAGAGGTAGCTCCTCACCTGGCTGACCCCCCAAGTTCCTGCAAACAAGAATGGAAACCCTTCAAACCCACTCCTGACCCAGGAGACTCTGTCTTGGCCATCTCCTCTATGAACAGTAGCACAGACCCTCTAATTCCAAAGGGAATCGTTTCCATTTCTTCCCCCAAATACGCTACTCTTCTCTTCGCTATGGAAGTCTGGCCCTGCTCCCTCCTAAACTGCTCAAAATCCTTACCAAAATGGCTTACAAATCTCTCTCCTCTGGCTCAGAGCCTAGCCTTTCCCTGCCTTCCTCAGCTACTCTCTGCTCCTTCCCCATCCCCTCCCTTGAGATGAGTGGAGAAGAGAAGGCCTGACCCTCCTTTCTATGCCTTCCTTTAACCTGGGTTCCATCTACAAGACTAGGCACGGAGACTCTAGAGGGTCAGGTAACTTCCCACTCCTACTCCCTCTGGCAGAGGCGACCCCCACATCCCCACCCTTCAGGGAACAGAGGTCTGAAGGTGTGTCTGCTGCAAAGCACCTACGCTGCCCCACCCATTGGCCCCACTCATTAGCTTCACTCAGAGGACAAGCAGAGATAAAGCTTTTAGCAGGTCCTCAGGCCTCTCCTCTTAGGAAGAGAGGGAACCAGCAGGAGATCAGATGTTTCTCTTAATCAGGTGTCAGAGCCTGCCATGAGGAACGGAACACCTTTGGTGTGAACCTGCCTTGGTGTTCACGGCAGTAGGAAGAGATGGGTACCAGGACAGGGAGGTTTCCAGCCCTGTTTCTCATCTTCTTGGCAATGTGGGCTTGTGAGGCAGAGAACTCAGCTCCTGGCAGGCAGAGTAGGAGAAATAGATCCCCTGGGACCAGGTGAGTAAATCTCCCAGGTCTAGGGGATCAGGGGCAGAGAAAGAGAAGATGCCTTATAGGATGATCCTAATAGATTTAGATAATGTTCAAGCTGAAAGGAGCTGTAGGAATTTAATGTAAGTCCCTCATTTTACAGATGGGCGAGTTAAGGTCCAGGTCTTTAGAGACCCATGTGCTGTGAGTGAGGATCATGGCTCTGATCTCCAAGAAGGCTGAGGGCTTCATTTTCATGGTTTCATTTCCAGGCCCAAGCATCTATGAGGTGCTAAGATAAGGTGCTAAGTCTACTGTCAGCAGATGGGAAAGGATTGTGGGGAGAGAAGAACATCCCATTCACACACTGCTTTCAACTTATCAGGATACTTTCCTTTTTTTTTTTTTTTTTTTTTGAGACGGAGTCTCGCTGTGTCGCCCAGGGTGGAGTGCAGTGGCCGGATCTCAGCTCACTGCAAGCTCTGCCTCCCGGGTTTTTACGCCATTCTCCTGCCTCAGCCTCCCGAGTAGCCGGGACTACAGGCGCCCACCACCTCGCCCGGCTAGTTTTTTGTATTTTTTAGTAGAGACGGGGTTTCACCGTGTTAGCCTGGATGGTCTCGAACTCCTGACCTCGTGATCCGCCCGTCTCGGCCTCCCAAAGTGCTGGGATTACAGGCTTGAGCCACCGCGCCCGGCCATCAGGATACTTTCATACCCTACTATCACCCCATCATACCATCCACAAGTTGAAAACCCATGTCCTGAAAGTTGGGTTTGGCCTGTGCATGGTTTCAAAACATTTTAAATACCCTTCCAACATGTACTGGAAAGTTTCATTTATTCAATAACTATCTTTTGAGTGCTTATGGGATCAAGCTATACCAGAGAACAAAATAGATAAAAATCCTTGTCCTCATGGAGCTGACATTTTAATGAAGGGGAGTGGGGGGTATCACATAATATCAGACTCCCCACTTCTCTCAAAGAAATCATAAGATCAGCCAGGCGCGGTGGCTCACGCCTGTAATCCCAGCACTTTGAGAGACCGAGGTGGGTGGATGATGAGATCAGGCAATAGAGACCATCCTGGCCAACATGGTGAAACCCCATCTCTACTAAATACAAAAAAATTAGCTGGGCGTGGTGGTGCTTGCCTCTAGTCCCAGCTACTCAGGAGGCTGAGGCAGGAGAATAGCTTGAACCCAGAAGGTGGAGGTTGCAGTGAGCCAAGATCATGCCACTCTGCACTCCAGCCTGGTGACAGAGCAAGACTCCGTCTCAAAAAAAAAAAAAAAAAAAACAAACCAGGCCACACAGGGCCCACACCACCATAGAGGAACTATGTAGGATTTGAGCAGTGGCTGTGTGCTTCCCCACACTGCGGACCCCTCCTAACCTCCCTTACTCCTTTATGTACCTACCTGGCCCCAGGGGACATTGGAGTTGTGACCCCAGATATTGATGACAGAGGTGTGTTCATCCCAATTAAGTGTGACAAGACTGAAGCTCAAAGAAGGTAACCAATCTGCCTAAAGTCACATAGTTACTAGTGAGGCTAGGTAAGAATATCATCTCTTGTCTCTTTCTTCCTTTTCTTCCCATAACATCACGTTCCCAAGCACTCAGGCACAGGGATGACAAGTGGGAAACTCAACAGGCAGCAGTTCTCTCTCCTAACAATCTTTCTTCTAACACAAGGAAATCACTCCAGACTTTAAGAACTACCTCCAGGTCGGGCATGGTGGCCCACGCCTGTAATCCCAGCACTTTGGGAGGATGAGGTGGGCAGATCACCTGAGATCAGGAGTTTGAGACCAGCCTGGCCAACATGGTGAAACCCCGTCCCTACTAAAAATACAAAAAAATTAGCTGAGTAGTGATGGTGGGCGCCTGTAATTTCAGCTACTCAGGAGGCTGAAGCAGGAGAATTGTTTGAACCCAGG
Source organism: Macaca mulatta (assembly GCF_049350105.2). Taxonomy (NCBI): domain Eukaryota; kingdom Metazoa; phylum Chordata; class Mammalia; order Primates; family Cercopithecidae; genus Macaca; species Macaca mulatta. Next base: position 47,693,570 of record NC_133421.1, read on the forward strand.
AGGCGGAAGTTGCAGTGAGCAAAGATCATGCCACTGCACTCCAGCTTGTGTGACAAAGCAAGGTTCCATCTCAAAAAAAAAAAAAAAAACCAAAAAAAAACAACCTACCTCCAGGGGCTCAAAGAAGAGAAGAGCTGATATGGCCATTCATCCACTCCCTATCCCTCTGGTAGGGCAAGAAGCCAGGAGAGAGTCAAGATGCCCCAGGTGGGAACCCGAAGCTCCCTCTTCCTAGATGTTCCACCTCCAGCTGCACTCTGGTTCACAAACCCCTGGCTCCCCTCTCTCCTCCCCACCCTCCACCTGGAAGATGGAGGCTTGGAGCTCTTACATTGAACATGTCCTTCCAACCGCTGGTGCTGCCTGAGAGCAGGGTGTCAGGCCGGGCTAAGCCGGCATTGTTGATGCAGATGTCTACACCGCTGTGCTGAGAACGGATAGCCGAGAACATGGAGAGGATGTCCTCTTCATTTGACAGGTCACATCTGTAGGGGATCAAAGTCCCGGGGTAGCCTGCACTCTTACATTCAGCAGCCAGCTCCTATGAAACCCAACAGGGATCTGACTGGGGTGAGCAGCTCACTCCCATGGCTCCCCAGCCAGCCTCAGACCCCCATCCCTGTCACACTCATAAAACACGCTCCTTTGGCAGCTGACTTTCAGCCACGTAGATGTTGGACTGCCCATCCCCTAAGTTTGTCCTCTTTGGTCAAAGTCCAAGGGATGACAGTGCTCCCTGAGTGACGGAGGGAAAAGGTTGTGATCAATGGAGAAACCTCACTATAAACTCAAGTCTTGGCTGGGCGTGCTGGCTCACGCCTGTAATCCCAACACTTTGGGAGGCCAAGGCGGGTGGATCACTTGAGGTCAGGAGTTTGAGACCAGCTTTGGCTAACTTGGTGAAACCCCATCTCTACCAAAAATACAAAAATGAGCTGGGTGTGTGGCTACTTGGGAGGCTGAGGCACGAGAATCACTTGAACCCAGGAGGCAGAGGTTGCAGTGAGCTGAGGTCATGCCACTGCACTCCAGCCTGGGTGACAGAGCAAGACTCTGTCTCAAATAAATAAATAAATAAATAAATAAATTCGAGTCCTGGGTGGAGCAGGGGCCAGGGATCTAGGGAATGGAGAGCTCTCTCTTTTCTGCCTCTTCCCCAACAGGAATACCTCTTCTGCCCATAGGTAATATGCGCCTCTCCACCACTTCATGCTTCTCCACCAGCACCAAGAGTCACTGGTCTGGTTAACCCAGCTTCTTCTCCTGCATTGTGTCAGCCAGTCCCTCATCTCTGAACTATTCCCCTCCCCTCGCAAACTGCAGCCAGCTGGCTCAGAGTTCTCAGACATGCCTTTCAACCACGCCCAGCTGCCAGTCTTCTCTCCCTACCTAAAGGAGGGGTCACAAAGTCAGGACAGATTATTTCTCTCTGAGCCCTGGTGCACCACCCTCCCCTCTGAGGTTTCTCAGGAGACTATGAGGCAAGTCAGGTGGCAGGTGCCATTAGGCATGCCCTGTGCATCTCCAGGCCCTCAGCATGCCGAGAAAGACCTGAGAAGGCAGAGCCACTGAGAGGCAGCCCAGGGGGAAGCTGACATTCAGAGGCAAGAAGAAAACATGCTCTGTGGCCTTCTTTGGAAGCCAGTGACTGGGCACTTGAGCCTCATGAAGGTGACTGTGTAGACATGGGCGAGGGGGAGGAGGCACGCAGTGCCCTAGAGGAAGGGCAGCTTGGCCAGCTGCCCTGGCCTGGAGCCCCTTCCTCCTCCCAAGACAAGCCAGGAATAAAGGACTGGATCGGGTGTCTTGGGACATTCTTTTCTGCTTTAACTTTCTGTGAGTTCAAAAGGTATAGTCCTCTGAGAATCAGATACCCCCCTTTCACCAGATTTTACCCACATTTGATCACTTCAGGAAACAGGAGTTTTCTCTGTAGGAAGCGAGAACCCAAATTCTGCTTTAACATCAATGAATCAATCAATCAAAGCAGACTGTGGGCAAGGAAGCCTGCAGCTCTCCCCTCCCCTGGCACACATCTTCCCACTTCCTCCTCTAGACTCAAAACTCCTACCGCAAGAAAACCAGAAGGGATGTGCTCAGAATGTATTTCTCCCTGTCACTGCCTTCCTGTTGCTCCACCTGTGCCAGCTGATCTCCCTACCTCCCCTCAGTAATGATCTACATCATGTCATCACCCTCTCACAACAGGGGCATTCTCCTCTCAGACATGGAGTCACCCTGGGACTGAGTGATCGGCCTGGGGATCCCCTTGGGGCTCAGGCCCCACTTCCTGGCTAGCTTGCGGTAGGGGAGTAGGTGAGAAGGCAAGAGTCACTTCAGAACTAGGGAATCCAGTTGTTTAATCCCTGGCTTGATCCTCTGGGCTCCAAGGCTGGGGCTGGGTCCTGAGCTCCTCAGAATAGAATAAAGGGAGGGCAGAGTGGGGCAGTGATGGAGCCAGGTGACCTTGGGATTATCTGGGTTATAAAGTGTACCTTTGGTCAGCAGCAGGGGAGGGGACAGTCCTCCTTCCTGTATACCTTCTTCCTCTGCCCCCACCCAAGGCCTCCTTACCCTTTCCCTGCCTGAGGACTTTGAGCACGGTGGAGATAAAGCCCTGCAGCTAAGCACTAGCTCAACACTGAGAGTGAGCTTGCAGGGCACATCCAGAGAGAGCCTACGACAGAAATTCCTCCCTGCTCCAAAATGGCCATCTTGATTTTTCTCTTAATTCTGAGGGCTCCCAACCCCACGTCAAGAGAAGAGTAAGGAGTTCCAGGCTGCTTTATCCTCTCAAGGTTTCTGCCCTATTTCACCCACTCTGTTCGCCCCAGGAGAGTGGAGGAAGGCCCACTAATGAATATTCCATTCATTCCTCATGCCACTGGGCATGAGTTACCCACGAGGTGAGGGGGCGGGGCTGAGGCTCTTCAGTAAAGCTCCCACCCCTAACCCCACCCTCAGTTCTGGCTCCTGCCCATCTAGTTGGCCAGCCACCTTGCCCTGCGTGGTAGGTGACTTCTGGGGATTAGAGGCACTTGGCCACCGGGGGTGAGAAGGCCACAGGGGTGAGACCACCATTCCCGACCTCCGGTTTCCCCTTTCCTCGGGCCAATACCCTAGGCAGAAGCGAGGGGCGGGCGGCGAGATGCCAGGGTCGGAGATTCGGTAACTCGAGCAGGGGCTGTCAGGGGAAACGGCTCCTTCAAAGACGAGACTTAAGGGGAAGGGAGAAACCTGCCTTAAGGGATCCGAGAGGCCGCCCCCACTACAGCAAAGGGCCCCGGCATGGCGGGCAAGTGAATCCGACTCCGGGGAAACGACCCGCCCGCGGCGTCCCCGTCCCCGGCCCGGTCTCACCTCGATGTTGCTCACGGTGCGGGCGCAGCCCACCACCTTCAGTCCCTGCTGGACCAGGGCCCGGGCCACGGCCGCGCCGATGCCCCCCGAGGCCCCCGTCACCAGCGCCAGCCGGTCGCGCCACCGCTCCATGCCGGGCCTGGCCATGGGCCCGCGCCGCCCGCCCACCTCGCTGGACGAGGGCGGCACCGGGGTCGAGGAGCTGACGCCCGGCCGCTCTTCTGCCGCCGCCGCCGACCTGCTGGCGTCCGAGCCGCGCCTCGACCCACCAGAGTCCGGGCCTGCCTCCGACCGGGACTCCACCCTCAGGCCCCCGGCGATCCGCCGCATCCAGTCGGAGGCCGCCGCGGCCCGGCCGCCCCGCCCTCTGAGGGAAGTCCCCGCCCCTTCCGCCCCTCCCGCCCCTCCGCCCCTCCCGCGCCTCCGCCCCGCCCCGGCGTAGGGAAACCGAGCTGCGCGGGAGCGTCCTGGCAGCTGGCGGCGCCGTTTCCCCAGTGAGCGCTTCCCTTTGGGGTCAGGGAAACCGAGGTTTAGCGCGGGGATCCCTCCAGCCCCAAGGGCGCATACTGAAGCGTCCCGCTTAGTCTCCGTTCTCTACTCCTGAACCCTAATGCCAGGATGAGGAATTAAGGGCACTTAAGGTGACTCCAACACTCTTCCACACCCTCCCAAACCCGCCGGTGGCTGATCGGAAGGGATTCAGCCCAGAAAACGCCGAGTGTCTCCGCCATCAACGCTGGGTGACCTTGGGAAGGACTCATTCACCCTACCTGATCCCTTGGCTGTATTAGCCACGGAAAACTGAAACACTCCCAAGTACACGTGTACTGGGGAATTCTGTCCCTAAATGGCCCACCGTGTCCAACTGCCCTAGACCCCCACGCTTACCCCTACCCTACTGTAGCAGATGTATCATGATATATGCCAAAGATTAAAACAGTACCTAATATTTGTTGCTTATGGTGTAGCAGGCATTTTAAATATAGTAACGAATCTGCACAACCGCTCTGAGATAGCACATATTGGTATCTTAATTTTAAAGATGAGTATACTGAAGTAGTGAAGCATGCTTTGGGCCACAGGCAGTCCAGTCTTAGGCCAGGGATGTGCTCCTAAACTGTCTTCACATCATTATCGCTTCTTGGGTTGTTGGTTTTGTTCAGAGCAGAGCTCGCTTTGCTAAAAGTGCTGAAAACTGCGTACTTAATATAGCCATTCTCTTAAAGAAAAAGCATCTTTGAATAACCACCTGACTCCCTTCCAGCAAGCAATGGAGTAAGCAGTGAATGTGACTTGTTTATTCATTCAAAAACACTCATTTGCCTATCTTGTGTTTGGCCCCAATGGCAAAGATTAAAACTGAATTAAAACAGCCTTTGCTTTTAGGGATCTCAAAAGAACATTTGACTCTAACAGTGGTGAAGAGGGGATTCGCCTCTGAGCCAAGGGCTGTGGGAGACCCACAGTCATATTTTAGATTCTGGGATGAAATCAAAAAGGGTCCAAGAGGAGTCCTTCTACCTCTGCCTCATTCCTATACAACATTTAGATTTGAAAAACAACTCAGGAAGTGGATCCAAGAAATGACACTATGAAAATTCAATCTAAGTTTCTGCTGCTACCCACTTGAAATCTAACTCAAAATCTGATTAAAAGCACATAAAATTCACTCCACCTCCATTGCACAGAAGTACTGATTGTCCCACAGTTTGTATGCTGCCACCAAGTATTATAAACATGTAGACACAAATCTCTAAGCATCACGTGTCTACCGAGCTATTTGACTCGATCTTTTAAATGTCAGCAAAATGCTATTCCTGGGGGAAACTCTCTCCTTCGGTACTCACAGCTGTGACAGCAGTAAACTGTAAGACCACAGTGACTTTGTTACTGGACACCAGATAAGGCTGAACCTCACATGCACAGCCCACAACGTGGTTAGCACTCAGTGCAGCCTTCTGAGCCCAGTCTTACATGTTGAGCAATTACTTATCCAGCAACCCTTGGTTGAAATTCTGCCAAGTTTTGTTTTTATTCTTCTAGGTCAATATGAACCTCTGAATTTAAGAGGTACTTTGTATTATGTATTAGGGAACTTTTAATAAAGCAGTTAAAGTCTCATGGGAAAGTAAGATGTTAGCGAGTATTTAAAGTATCTCCTTAAAAGAAAAAGACTGGAAAACTGCTTTTCTCAGTTGTCAATTCTCATCAAAGGAAGATTTTTGTCTTCAACAGTCTGTATCTCTGTCCTTCACCCTTTCTTTTATTTATTTATTTATTTTTGAGACGGAGTCTCCCTCTGTCGCCCAAGCTGGAGTGCAGTGGCCGGATCTCGGCTCACTGCAAGTCTCGCCTCCTGGGTTCACGCCATTCTCCTGCCTCAGCCTCCCGAGTAGCTGGGACTACAGGCGCCCGCCACCACGCCTGGCTAATTTTTTTGTATTTTTAGTAGAGACGGGGTTTCACTGTGTTAGCCAGGATGGTCTTGATCTCCTGACCTCGTGATCCGCCCGTCTCAGCCTCCCAAAGTGCTGGGATTACAGGCTTGAGCCACCGCGCCCGGCCCCTTCACCCTTTCTAACATCAACACTGGACAAGCACTAAGTCCACAAGTGGCAAATACTAAAGTACTGCCACACATTAAGTAGAAACATGTACACCAAATTTTACTGTGCATATTAATAAATATTCTTTATTTTAAATTTTGCACATTGCGCTTTAACATTACATCCAAACATTTTGCAAGTGGATGTCTACTTTGTAAAACCATATATTCAGCTCATTGTCATTTCTGTACAGAATTATAAGTACAACATTACTTTTTGCCACTAAGTTGCTTTAGTAAGTCTCACAGGAAGAGAAACATTTAATGAAAAGAGATGGCTTAAATCATATGGCAGGCCTGCGCAGCCACGCAACTAAAGACACAAGCCTGAAGAAAGAACAAACTAATGAGGATACCTCCACCGTCTCCCAAAACAAGAAAGAATCACATTGATTTAAGATAAAATTTTGCCATAAGTCACTAAATTAAGAGTTTTTTGAAAGAGAAGGCGCAGTAGTCATCGTGAGTGTTTCATTGAAAGACAGAGCTATTTTATTTATTTAATTTGCTCCAGCCGTTGTCAACCAGCCACTACAAATGGGCCTCTTGTGATCATTTAAGCGGCAGTATTTATTAAATTTCTCCTTCAGATGCTGTCGGTATTGTTCTCTATTGCTGTAGAAAGACTGGTTATTAGCCATAAATGACTGTATTTCATCTTGTGAGATAAAGATTTCCTCATCTGAAGTACATTCAGACTCATCCTGCAAATCAAAGCAGTAGTTAAGACTATGACTTAAGAACGCAAAAAGATACGTAATGGAGGACAGCTAAACATTAAACCAGTCTAACTTTTTAGTTTCAGTTCGGTCACATAAAGCCTTTAATTGGAGTGTTTGCAGAATAAGCATCATGTCATTCTGCCTAACAAAGTAGTGAGAATAAAATCTAACCCCTTGAGTTGAAACCTTGAATCTATAATTTCTCCTAGAAGCCTATGAGCCTAGCAAACTACCACCATACCTTGGTCTTAAAAAAATAACTAATTGGGCTGGGCACGGTGGCTCACGCCTGTAATACCAGCACTTTGGGAGGCCGAGGCAGGCGGATCACGAGATGAGGAGATCGAGACCATCCTGGCTAACACAGTTAAACCCCGTCTCTACTAAAAATACAAAAAAATTAGCCGGGCGTGGTGGCAGGTGCCTGTAGTCCCAGCTACTCAGGAGGCTGAGGCAGGAGAATGGTGTGAACCCAGGAGGCGGAGCTTGCAGGGAGCCGAGATCGCGCCACTGCACTCCAGACTGGGTGACAGAGTGAGACTCCTTCTCAAAAAAAAAAAAAAACCACCAACAACAACAACAACAAAAAAACTAATTGAAGATGTTACAACTAGTTAGCACATTTTAAGTAGCCGGACTTATCTCTAGCTAGTCCTATCTTGAAACATTCATCTCTACAAACTAAGTAAAAGATAACCATTTCTTACTTAAGAAGTAAGTTACACAGCATCACCATTAAACTTTTACAACCATTAAAACTTTTAAACTTTTAAACACTGAACTTATACAGGTGGTGGCTCACACCTGTAATCCCAGCATTTTTGGGAGGCTGAGGCAGGAGAATCACTTGAACCTGGGAGGCAGAGGCTAGAGTGAGCCAAGATCATGCCACTGCACTCTATCTAGCCTGGGCAACAGAGGGAGACTCCTCAAAAAATAAATAAATAAATAAATAAATAAATAAATAAATAAATAAATATTGAAACTTTACAACCATAAAAAAGAAAAAAACTAGCCAGGCACGGTGGCTCACGCCTGTAATCCCAGCACTTTGGGAGGCTGAGGTGGGCAGATCACCTGAGGTCAGGAGTTTGAGACCAGCCTGACCAACATGGAGAAACCCAATCTCTACGAAAAATACAAAATTAGCCAGGCGTGGTGGCACAAGCCTGCAATCCCAGCTACTCGGGAGGCTGAGGCTGGAGAATCACTTGAACCCAAAAGGCAGAGGTTGTGGTGAGCCGAGATCACACCACTGCACTCCAGCCTGGGCAATAAGAGCAAAACTCCATCTCAAAAAAGAAAAAAGCTAGTATTCCAAAGGATTTGGTTTCATCAGGACTCTAATGGAAAAGATACCACTCTTCTCCTTCCTTCCCTCCTCCAAGGGCCACCTATACTATGCACTGGGTCAGTTGGAATCAGGTAAAAAGTCTCAGGAACTGGAGTCTTATCCTACATGACACATAAAAGAAGCAAGCAGCCTCTAGTTCAAACTGTACATTCTTCCTGGTATGGAATGGTGGCTACTATAACTTGCCAATCAGAAAGGCAAAGTTTACTTACAGTAACCCGCTTCAGGGAGGCAGACTCCTGAATATAATGCTACCTCTATCCTTTCTCCCAACTACAGATGGTCCTGACTTACACTCAGGTTTTTTTTTTTTTTTAATTGGGTGCTCTGTAGCCCAGGCTGGATTGCAGTGGCACCATCTCAGCTCACTGCAAGCTCCGCCTCCCGGATTCACGCCATTCTCCTGCCTCAGCCTCCCAAGTAGCTGGGACTACAGGTGCCCGCCACCATGCCTGGCTAATTTTTTGTATTTTTAGTAGAGACAGGATTTCACCATGTTTGCCAGGATGGTCTTGATCTCCTGACCTCGTGATCCGCCCGCCTCGGCCTCCCAAAGTGCTGGGCTTACAGGCATGAGCCACCACGCCCGGCCAGGTTTTATTTTTTGAGAGGAAGTCTCACTCTGTCACCAGGCTGGATTACAGTGACACGATCTCAGCTCACTGAAACCTCCGCCTCCCGGCCTCAAGTGATTCTCCTGCCTCAGCCTCCCGAGTAGCTGGGACTACTAGCACGCACCACCATGCCCAGCTAATTTTTGTATTTTTAGTAGAGACGGTGTTTCATCATGTTGGCCAAGATGGTGTTGATCTCCTGACCTCATGATCTGCCCACCTCTGTCTCCCAAAGTGCTGTGATTACAGGCATGAGCCACCGTACCCAGCCTTACGTGGGATTTTTTTTTTTTTTTTACTTTACAAAGGGTTTATTGGGGTGTTGAATGTATTTTCAACTCAGCAGTATTTTTGAGTTATAATGGGTTTATTGGAATATAACCCCACTGTAACTCAAGGAGTACCTATAATGTCTTCTACTGAGACAGAGGCAGCCATGGAAACGTGCTCCAAAGCAGATGCATAAACCATGAGTGGAAGGACAGAAATGAAGCCCCCAAAGAATAATGAAATACTACCCTTAATTTTTTATAAGCTTGCTTCCATTACCTACCTTAAGCCCTCAAATACTAACCCCTCCCACATCCACCCTGTTCCCAAACCATTATATATAGTAAGACCACATGGAATACTTACAAGGAGTTCAACTAAGCTCTTGGCACCTTTTCCAGAATCGGGACCAAACAATGTTTCTGTAGGTTCTGCAAACTGTGGTACATTTTTCCTATGCTCAAACCAAGGTAGTGGCTGCCCACCCTTTTCAGAGCTGCAACAGCTTTCAGGATGTGTATCTTTGGTCTTGTCACGGTGAAACACTGTGTGCACGGTATTTCCTGAGGTCTCTCGATTACCTGGATCTGTAATACAGCTTCCAAGCTTCTGGATCTGATACCACAGCAAAGGATTTCACAGGTAAAAAGGCATGAAATAATAGCAATTATTCTTTAAAGAAAAAAAAAAAAAAAGCCAGGCACAGTGGCTCACACTTACAATCTCAGCACTTTGGGAGGCCAAGGCAGGTGGATCACCTGAGGTCAAGCGTTCAAGACTAGCCTGGCCAACATGGCAAAACACCATCTCTACTGAAAACACAAAAATTAGCCAGCCATGGTGGCATGTGCCTGTAATCCCAGCTACTTGGGAAGCTGAGGCAGGAGAACTGCTTGAACCTGGGAGACAGAGGTTGCAGTAAGCCAAGATTGTGCCACTGCGCTCTAGTATAGGTGACAGAGTGAGACTCCATCTCAATAATAATTAAAAAAAAAAAAAAAAAAAAAATCCTGACATAGTATTAAACCTTTAGAAGGAATACTAAGTAATAGCAACAGCTGGCATTCATTTACCAGGCACTTACTATGTACTAGACACTATGCCACACCTGCCAATATACATTCACTTCACCTTATTAGAACCTAATATGATAGGGACTAAACAAATTGTTTAAGATTACATAGCTTATAAAAGTATAAAAAGAATTGAATTTCTGACTCACAAGGACTGTTGGACAAATGACCACATCTCTCTGTGCCCCCGACACACACTCTCACACGATGAGCAACAAATGGAACTGCATAAAGAACTCATTCTTAAAAAAGTAAATCCTAGCAGCTAAGCTACACATATGCCACTCCAAGGAAAACAAGTGTTCTCTCAACAGCAAAGGTTTAAGAATTATAAGTTATGACACTTACATGTTCATCACATTTCAATATCTTGCTTTTCTTTTTCTTCTTTTTATTTTTTCCTTTTATGTTGTTCTCTTCGGAATTTGCCCAACATTCAACACAACTATCACCATCATCCTCTTTGTCTTCACAGTGATGAACACAGGAGTCATCACCTGCAGAAATCAATAATCCTTCTTAGTTACGTTAACTCAGCCATGTAGTAGAAATAACTGGGAAACTTAATGTGAACCTACCGTGTTCATCATGATTACAAATGCCTTCAGTGCAGGCAACATCTGAACCCTCCCGAGAACCTGTTTCACTCCCTTCCATGCTAGATGAATATCCACAATCACTACCATTACAGTGTGGAGATAAGCCTGAGAATAAATCAAGTGAGAGTTACAATTAACATACCAATAAGTATATTAGGACAAAGAGTGAACCCATTGGGGACCACAGAAAAATCTCATAATTAACGGCTTATTAAAAGTAGAACATTTCCAATGAAGGATTTTTTTTTTAAGTAGAAAGTAAATTAAATAATGAAAATACGATTAGGAATTTACCATTTTTTGTTTTTGTCAAAAAATACATCAAAGAACATAAAGAAAAAGGAAATTATTAAGTATCTGACTAAATTATATGATATTCTTGGGACTATAAAGCAGTTTTAAAATTCCAGCTCACAGAATCTCTAAAAGCTCTTACATTTAACATTAAGAAAGAACAGCGTTAACAGTTGATTTTAAAAAGAAACTATTTACTCACCTTTCTTTATTTTAGGGGACCCCAAAAGATTGCCACTGCTAGGACAGGTACATGATGTATTTTCATTGGTAACAATTACTTCTACACAAGTATTACCATCTTCAGTACTGCCACAGGCTTTGCAGCTGCTATTTTCTATGAAGTCTGTTTCCTTTAAGGATCAACATTAAGAGAGAGTCAAGAGCTTTACTCCATAACAGCTATACTTTATTCCCTAGATCAAAACTATTTTCATCATAACACTAAGATGTGGCGTTTTCATTATACCGACACTTACACTGACAGTACAAAAGTAATGGTGGGTAAAGATATTCGTCCTTAGCATGAATCAAGACAGTGCCAACCAAGGTGTACTTAGAATCACTGTATTCTTTTTTTTTTTTTTTTTTTGAGACGGAGTTTTGCTCTTGTTGCCCAGGCTGGAGTGCAATGGCGCGATCTTGGCTCACTGCAACCTCCACCTCCCAGCTTCAAGCGATTCTCCAGCCTCAGCCTTCCCAAGTAGCTGGGATTATAGGCATGTGCCACCAAGCCCAGCTAATTTTGCATTTTTAGTAGAGATGGGGTTTCCCCATGTGGGTCAGGCTGGTCTCGAACTCCCGACCTCAGGTGATCCACCCACCTCGGCCTCCCAAAGTGCTGGGATTACAGGCATGAGCCATCATGCCCAGCCGAATCACTATATTCTTCAATTGTCAAGTGCTCTCACAAAAATAGATATTTCACTTATGAATGTCTTTGAGGAAGCTGTAAAAATATTAGTTGTATTAAATATCAACCACAAATACATATGCTTTTTCCTTTTTTTTTTTTTTTGATAGGGTCTCCCTCTGTCACCTAGGCTAGAGTACAGTCGTACAATCATGGCTTACTGCAGTGTCAAACTCTTGGGCTCAAGCAATCCTCCTGCCTCAGTCTCTGAAGTAGCTAGGACTACAGATGTATACCACCAGGCCTACTTTTTTTATTCATTTGTAGAGATAGGGTTTCATTATGTTGCCCAGGCTAGTCTTGAATACCTGGCCTTAAGCAATCCTTCTGCCATGGCTTCCCAAAGTGCTAGGATTACAGGCATGAGCCTCCACGCCCTGACAACAGAAATATTTTTAATAGTCTATGTGGGGCCAGGTGCAGTGGCTCATACCTATAATCCCAGCACTATGGGAGGCTGAGGCAGGTGGATCACTTGAGGTCAGAAGTTCAAGACCAGCCTAGCCAAGATGGTGAAACCCTGTCTCTACTAAAAACACAAAAATTAGCCAGGCAAGGTGGCAGATGCCTGTAATCCCAGCTACTCAGGAGGCTGAGGCAAGAGAATTGCTTGAACCGGGACAGCAGAGGGTACAGTGAGCCAAGATTACACCACTGCATTCCAATGTGGACCACAGAGTGAGACTCTGTCTCAAAAAAAAAAAAGTCCATGTGACAAACTTCGAGAAATATGCTTAAAGCACTTCTGTTGCAGCTGTCTCAAGGAAACGTACTTGTGCAACTTTTTGAGGTGCAAGCTGAACTTTTTTCCTAGAACATCAAGTTCACTTGAAAGAATAACTGAGAGACAAACTATAGTTATTCAGACTTAGATATTTAGCAGGCATTTTCTCAAAAATGAATGAAGTCAGTCTGCTACTTCAAGAGAAACAATGAACAACAACTGTTGTCAATGATAAAATTCAAACACTGAAACAACAATCAGAATTTTGGCCTTGTAGGCCGGGCACGGTGGCTCAAGCCTGTAATCCCAGCACTTTGGGAGGCCGAGACGGGCGGATCACAAGGTCAGGAGATCGAGACCATCCTGGCTAACACAGTGAAACGCCGTCTCTACTAAAACATACAAAAAACTAGCTGGGCGAGGTGGCAGGCGCCTGTAGTCCCAGCTACGTGGGAGGCTGAGGCAGGAGAATGGCGTGAACCTGGGAGGCGGAGCTTGCAGTGAGCTGAGATCCGGCCACTGCACTCTAGCCTGGGTGACAAAGCAAGACTCCGTCTCAAAAAAAAAAAAAAAAAAGAATTTTGGCCTTGCAACCAGCAGTACTATGAACTTGAAGCTTCCTAATACTTAGACTTTTCTGACCTGCATAACTCAGTGAACTTTGAAATAAATTCCAATGCATGATGTTACGAAACAATGCATGAGTAAAAGATCTATTCAAAGTCCAATATAGTCCAATGGATGCTACTTTAACAGAGTACAAAAAGGTCATTGATAAGGCATCAGATTCCATATTGCAATGAATCTTTTAGAAACTACCACTGGTGAAAGTCTAGTATCGAAGAATATCCACAACTATCTGAAAAGTTTTACATTAAAATGCTGCTCCCAGCCAGGCATAGTGGCTCACTCCTGTAATCCCAGCACTTTGGGAGGCAGAAGTGGGCAGACTGCCTAAGCTCAGGAGTTCGAGACCAGCCTGGGCAACATGGCAAAACCCCGTCTCTACTAAAAATACAAAAGAAAATTAGCCGGGCATGGTGGTAGACACCTGTAGTCCCAGCTACTTGGGATGCTGAGGCACGAAAATTGCTTGAACCCAGGAGGCGGAGGTTGCAGTGAACCAAGATCTGCCACTGCAATCCAGCATGGGTGAGAAAGCGAGACCCTGTCTCCAAAATAAAATACTTTTCCTACCATATATATCTGTGTGAGACTAGACTTTCTTCATATGCTTCAACCAAGCCAATAAATGGAAACAGACTGAATGCAGAAGCAGATACAAGAATCTAGCTTATTCGGTTGGGCTCAGTGGCTCACGCCTGTAATACCATCACTTTGGGAGGCTGAGGCGGGCGGATCATAAGGTCAAGAGATCGAGGCCATCCTGGTCAACATAGTGAATCCCGTCTCCACTAAAAATACAAAAATTAGCTGGGCATGGTGGTGCACAACTGTAGTCCCAGCTACTCGGGTGGCTGAGACAGGAGAATCGCTTGAACCTGGGAGGTGGAGGTTGCAGTTAGCCGAGATCGTGCCACTGCCCTCCAGCCTGGCAACAGAGCGAGACTCTGTCTCACCAAAACAAAACAAAACAAAACAAAAAGAACCTAGCTTATTCCTTTTAAGACTAACATTAAAGATGTCTGCAAAAAAAATATAATACCATTCTTCTCACTCTCATTTTAGAAAATATTTTTGAAAAAATATTTAGTCAACATTATTTTTGAAGGAGTTTATTTTTTTTTTAATTAATTTTTTTTTTTTTTTGAGACGGAGTCTCGCTCTGTCGCCCAGGCTGGAGTGCAGTGGCCAGATCTCAGCTCACTGCAAGCTCCGCCTCCCGGGTTCCCGCCATTCTCCTGCCTCAGCCTCCCGAGTAGCTGGGACCACAGGCGCCGCCACCTCGCCCGGCTAATTTTTTGTGTTTTTAGTAGAGACGGGGTTTCGCCGTGCTAGCCAGGATGGTCTCGATCTCCTGACCTCGTGATCCGCCCGTCTCGGCCTCCCAAAGTGCTGGGATTACAGGCTTGAGCCACCGCGCCCGGCCTTGAAGGAGTTTAAAATTTATCTTTTAATTTCTACTACAGTAAATACTGGTAAGTATAACCCACATAAACAAAAGCTCATTGAGTAATTTTTAAGAATATAAAGGGATCCTAAGACCAAAAAGTTGAGAACTGCTCTAGGTCATGCACAGAGGTGGCTTTCTACATTTTGACTTTGATCTAATAGTACATTAAAGTCAGGTAAAGAGATAATTACCAAACATTGTCTTTATAAAACAAAGACATGACATTAAAATTCTGGCTTATACAGAGTACAGTAGGAAAAAAGCTGATATAAAAACTGCAGGAGCTCACAACTGGAAAAGCATAGTAAAAATGCCCAAATCTAGCAAAACGCAATACAGTCAACCCTCCGTATCTGTGGGTTCTGCATCCATAAATTCAACCAAGAATTGAAAATATTTGGGGGGGAAAAAATCAACCTGTATCTGTACTGAACATGTACAGACTTTTTCTTGTCCTTATTTCCTAAACAATACAGTATAACAACTATTTAAACAGCTTTTAATTTATTTACTTTGAGAAAGTCTCACTCTGTCGCCCAAGCTGGAATGCAGTCGCACGATCTCGGCTCACAGCAACCTCTGCCTCCTGGGTTCAAGAAATTCTCATGCCTCAGCCTCCCAAGTAGCTGGGATTACAGGCGTGAGCCACCATGCCCAGCCCTACATAGCTTTTACGTTGCATTAGGTATTATAATTTAGAGATAATTTAAGAATACAAGAGGCCAGGCATGGTGGTTCATGCCTGTAATTCTAGCACTTTGGGAGGCTGAGGTGGGAGAATTGCTTGAGCCCACAGGCTCGAGACCAGCCTGAACAACATAGTGAAACTCCATCTCTACAAAAAATACAAAAAATTAGCTGGGCCTGGTGGGGTGCGCCTGTAGTTCCAGCTACTTGGGAAGCTGAGGTGGGAAGATGACATGAGCCTGAGAGATGAACACTGCAGTGAGCCATGACTGTGCCACTGCACTCCAGTCTGGGTGACAGAGTGAGACCCTGTCTCAGAAATAAAAGTATAAGGACAATATGCATAGACTATATGCAAATATTATACCATTTTACATCAGGAACTTGCACATCTGCAGATTTTGGTATCTACAGGAAGTCCTGGAATCAAACCCCACAGATACCAAGGTACGACCGTACTTTTTTATTATTTAAAAAAAAAGAGAGAGAGAGATAGGGATCCCACTATGTTGCCCAGGCTGGTCTTGAACTCCTAGGTTCAAGTGATCCTCCAGCCTGGGCCTCCCAAAGTGCTGGGATTACAAGCATGAGCCACCACACTTGGCCTGTACTTCTATCTAAAAGCAATACATACACACTTAAGAGCTGATATTAAGAAGTATTACCTTCTCTTGGCTTACTTCCTTTTCATCTGCTGTTTGTAAGGGAGTAGGAATATCACACACACACTTATTTTTTCGTCTATTCTTCCGTTTTTGGCGTTTCTTTTCTTGCTTGAGTTCTCTTACTCGTTCCTCTTCTGAAAATTCCTCACAAAGTTGTTCCAATCTGCTAATACCCTGTACTTTTTCCACGGTCATCTATTATAAAAATAAGGTTGAGGGTGAATATTGGTCAGAATTTCGTTTTTTTGTTTTGTTTTGTTTTGTTTTGTTGTTTTTGTTTTTGAGACAGAGTCTCGCACTGTCGCCCAGGCTGGAGTGCAGTGGCGTGATCTCGGCTCACTGCAAGCTCCGCCTCCCAGGTTCACGCCATTCTCCTGCCTCAGCCTCCCGAGTAGCTGTGATTACAGGCACCCGCCACCATGCCTGGCTGATTTTTTGTACAGACGGGGTTTCACGGTGTTAGCCAGGATGGTCTTGATCTGCTGACCTCATGATCTGCCCACCTCGGCCTCCCAAAGTGCTGGGATTACAGGCGTGAGCCACCATGCCCGGCCCCTGTGTTTTCTATATACACACTCCTATTCCAAACCAGAAAGATTCTAGTTTTAAATTTCAGATTTTTTTGTTTTTTTGTTGTTGTTGTTGTTAAGACAAAGAGTTTCACTCTGTCACCCAGACTGGAGTGCCGTGGCACCATCTCGGCTCACTGCAACCTCTACCACTCAGGTTCAAGTGATTCTCCTGCCTCAGCCCTCCAAGTAGCTAAGACCACAGGCGTGCGCCACCACGCTGGCTGATTTTTATATTTTTAGTAGAGACAGAATTTCACCATGATGGCCAGGCTGGTCTCGAACTCCTGGCCTTAAGTGATCCGCCCACCTTGGCCTCCCAAAATGCTAGGATTACAGGCGTGAGCCACCATACCTGGCATAAATTTAAGAATTTCAACAAAGCAAACGTAAACATACCATTTCCTCATATAATGAAAAAACTATTTAACCTGATTAGATGATCTAGTCTCTGAAGGCACAAAAATACAAAGAGAAAAAGAATAACGAGCCGGGCACGGTGGCTCACATCTGTAACCCAGCACTTTGGGAGACCAAGGCAGGTGGATCACGAGGCCAGAAGTTCCAGACCAGCCTGACCAACATGGTGAAAGCCCCGTCTCTACTAAAAATACAATTAGCCACAAGGCTGGGCACAGTGGCTCATGCCTGTAATCCCTGCACTCTGGGAGGCCGAGGTGGGTGAATTACGGGGTCAGGAGATAGGGACCATCCTGGCTAACTCAGTGAAACACTGTCTCTATTAAAAATACAAAAAATTAGCCAGGCGTGGTGGTGCACGCCTATAATCCCAGCTAATTGGGAGGCTGAAGCAGGAGAATAGCTTGAACCCGGGAGGCAGAGGTTGCAGTGAGCTGAGATCACACCACTACACCACTGCACTCCAGACTCAGCAACAGAGCGAGACTCTGTCTTAAAAAAAAAAAAAAAAAGAAAGAAAGAAAAAGAAAAGAATAAGAAATGTGAAATGTGTTCGCCAACTACTACAAACCTCCTCAGACTCCTCAGAACCGGGTACTTAAAAGTTCATGGATGAGCTTCTGGAATTTATACTTTTCATCCTATTCTCATTAGGGACCAATGACCCAGTTTTTAAAGGGTTACAACTGTGCTCTAGTATATATAAAATACTTAACAGCTTAACGTATGCTCTATAGATAATAAATTTTTTAAAAAGTTAGCAATTTACAAGCATTGAACCCAATACTTGCATTACAAAGCACCTTCAGTGTGCTTCTAAAAAGTAGTTCTTATACCATGGCATTCACACAGCATTTACTTCATACTATTGGACATTAATAGGCAAAACGAAACTCACTAAAGGTTTTAACATTTCCTGCTTAATCCTTGGCTGCATTTAACTTTTCACTAGTTATTTATTCATTTTTTGTTTTTGAGACGGAGTTTTACTCTTGTTGCCCAGGCTGGAGTGCAATGGCGTGATCTTGGCTCACTGCAATCTCCACCTCCCAGGTTCAAGCAATTCTCCTGTCTCAGCCTCCCGAGTAGCTGGGATTACAGGCACATGCCACCATGCCCGGCTAATTTCTGTATTTTTAGTAGAGATGGGGTTTCATCATATGAAATGACTGGTCAGGCTGGTCTCAAACTTCTGACCTCAGGTGATCCGCCTGCCTTGTCCTTCCAAAGTGCTGGAATTACAGGCGTGAGCTACCACACCCAGCCTCACTAGTTATGTTTCATAGCAGCATCTTGTTAAACATCTTCAGTTTTCTACTCTGAGAAAGTCTAAAAACCAAGGCTGGCAAAGTAACAGGATTAAAAACATTTTTTTAAATCCATCAACTTCTTCTAAATCCCAGTTCCCCAGACCACCACCACTCCAACCCAAAACCATGTAATGATATCCAGCCAAAGCCATGAAGCTCTATCAGTGATGGACAGTCCTTTGAGGCACTGGTGGCTTACATTAAGATTCAGTCCAGGGGCCGGGCACAGTGGCTCAAGCCTGTAATCCCAGCACTTTGGGAGGCCAAGATGGGCGGATCACGAGGTCAGGAGATCGAGACCATCCTGGCTAACACGGTGAAACCCCGTCTCTACTAAAAATACAAAAAATGAGCCGGGCGAAGTGGCGGGCGCCTGTAGTCCCAGCTACTCGGGAGGCTGAGGCAGGAGAATGGCATGAACCCGGGAGGCGGAGCTTGCAGTGAGCTGAGATCCGGCCACTGCACTCCAGCCTGGGCGACAGAGCGAGACTCCGTCTCAAAAAAAAAAAAAAAAGATTCAGTCCAGTAACGTGACTTAGCAATCTTAGACACTGGAACAGCCCAGTGTTGTTACCTCAAAACTCTTGCGTAAAGCATCAACACCAAGATAGAAAAGCATCTGCCACGTCTGCTCTTCTGCCCGTAGTTTTTGCCAGATTCGATGCAGTCTTTCATAAAGATGAATTCCCAAGCAGGTCAGAACTTCTTCTTGAGCTATATCTATTGTCTTTGCATGCCTTTCTCTTCGCCTATACAAGGGAATAATCACACATTAATTCCCAATATCTTTAACTGAAACAGTGAAAGATGGATAACATAGCTGCAAGTTCAGGTTTTAAACACAATTTGCTTACCTAGTAACAAGACAGTTATACATTTACACTCGTGTATATGTAGATATACAAGCACGCATGTCTACAACCAATGAGAAATACACATGCAAGTAGAACTTAGTCCTCGTATTGCTAAAAATAAAGTAATTCAGGAACTGGCTCTAAAGAGATGGGTTTTAGGGCACAAAGCAATCACATGAAAGTGTCCAGCTCACAGTAGACACAACAATTCCTTTCTCTTTCCAATTATAGCAAAACATTTTTTCCTTCATTTGGTTTTTTGTTTTGAGGGGGAATGGAGAAAGGCAATGCCAAAGTGATTCAATCATGGGCAAGAGTCCTCCAGGCTAGTCTTTACAAGTGTTCACAGAACTTTGGCGATAAAAAAGGCCTTTGTATTCTAGCAGAAAGTAGGCACTCAAATGAGGGTTGATACCCTAAACAGAAAAGGAAATGAATTTGATTTATTCTATGAACATCATCATCTGATTTTATTTTTACAACAAAGAGATAATACTTTAGGTTTCTATGTAGTAATGATAATATAATACACGCAGTTCATGAATTACATTCAATAAGGCATTTCTTAATCCCCTACTGCAAAGATCTCACGCAAAAACCATTATTGTGAATAAAATTTACACACGATAATGCATGGATAGAGAGAGAAAAATCCCTTCTAATCATTTTCAAATGAAAATGATAGTCTGTAACAATGAAAGCCAAAAAAGCCTGCCTCCCTTCAAGCAAGAACTAGCAGAGGACTGAACCAAACACCAGAGAACAGTTTTTCCCTATTTTCAGTCAATTAAGAAATGCATACTTTAAAGAGAAGCAAAATCTTTACAGGCATACTTTAATTTATACATACATCATATGTACTGAGGCAGAAGGTGATGAAAATAAACTTTCAGTAATAAAATGAAGCAAAGCGCTAGATAGCCCATTCTAGCAAATTACATACTCATACCCTCCTGCGAACTCTGGCTCAGCACGACCCAAAAGATGTGCAATGAAGTCTGTTTCACAGCAAACATGAATGTGTCGCTCATGTGGACAGCACCGCAAGCCTTCATAAAGTGCAGCACAGTAGCCCTTTTCTTTGCTGCAGTCGAGTTCACCAATAAGGATATTGTATGCTCGGAGGACTTTATTTTTGCAATCAGTGCAAAACCTGTTGAAAAGAAAAACCTCAAAATTAAGAACCGGCTGTGCAATTATCTCATGTGGCATATAACAGTATACTAGATGATGGCAGTCTCTCCCATCTACAGCATCCAAAAAAAGCCTCCATACACACATTTAAAACACATGCATGTAAGGTAAATACAAATTTAAGGATTGCATGAATACAGACAGATCTTCACTGGCAAATGATTTTTAAACTAGAGAAACACATAGCCTAAAAGAATGAGGCAGATACATACCTATGATTTCATAAAATGCATGCCCAGAAAGTATTAGTTGCCAAGAACTAGCATGTCTCCACTTCAAAAGCTATTTGCACAGGTCAGAAATAAAACAATAGAGGCAACAAACCAATGACTCTTGATTGGTTTTTTCTCTCTCCTTCCAGCCTCTGAAAACAGATGGTCTCTTCAGCCAGTAGACCTTGACTCCAATTTCTATTACAACATTTTAATATTTCACTAGCTAAGCATTTGAGGATGGGGTAGGCGTAGGGGTCGGGAGAAGAATGGGAAAGCGGTACACGTATTTTTAAATTTTCTGATTATTTCCAAAATGCCAAATTCTTCTAAAAAATGCCTATTTCTCAATAACAGACATAATATAGACAAAACATACATGGAAACTGGTTTAAACTTAAGTGTATAGTATATACTGTGACAAAAGTATAGAAGGGTTTGTGAATGTAGAGAAGAAACTTTATTTTAGAAACCAAATATCAATCAATCAGAAAGAAAGAATAGAGCCTGTTTTCTTAATCTTTTAATTCCTGGAACAAGAAGAACTTGGTCAGGTGAAAAAGCCACGCTCACAATAATAGTAACTGGCTAAGAAGATTAGTTAGGTGAAACAAGGAAATTTTGATCTCTTTGATTTAAATTCATCTCCCAAATGAGCTCATCTATGCGTATGGCTTCAACTAACATGTCTATAAAGATAATCTGTGACTCTACAGCTCCATTCAAATCTCTGCTATTGCCTGAGGGCCAGACCCATATTGAAAAGTGACAAGACATGACAGATGTCCAACAGGCAACACCTTAAACTCACTGTCCAAGGGTAACACTGCTCTATTCCTATGTTCCTTCTCAATCCCTGTTAAGAACATCGCCATTCACAGCCATTCAAAGTCACTCAGGCTGGAAATCTGAGTTAATTCCAACTTCTCCCTAGGTCTTCCTATTAAGGGTAGGGCCAACTAGTATTCATTCTTTCTTATTTCTCCTGTAGGTCCCTATTTTTCAATTCCCTCTGGCATTGTTTAAGTTGCCTACTATGTGTGTGTATGTGTGTATATATATATATATATATATATATATACACATACACACACACGTTTTTTGTTGTTTTTTTTTTTTGAGACAGAGTCTCTCTCTGTTGCCCAGGCTGGAATGCAGTGGCGCCATCTTGGCTCACTGCAACCTCTGCCTCCTGGGTTCAAGCGATTCTCCTGCCTCAGTCCCCCGAGTCACTGGGATTACAGGCACCCACCACTAAGCCCGGCAATTTTTTTGTGTTTTTTAGTAGAGAAAGGGTTTCGCCACGTTGGCCAGCCTGGTCTTGAACTCTTGACCTCAGGTAATCCACTCACCTTGGCCTCCCAAAGTGCTGGGATTGAGCTACCGCACCCGGCCCTTTTTTTTTTTTTTTTTTTTTTAAAGCTTCTTAACTGACTTTCCTGTTTCCACTCTTCCTAGCATTGATGCATCTCTTACACCAAAATAATTTTTCTAGCACGAATCTGATTATCTGTGTCTCAGCTTAAAAACCTTTCACCTGGCCAGGCGTAGTGGCTCACGCCTGTAATCCCAGCTCTTCGGGAGGCCGAGGCAGGCGGATCACCCGAGGTCGGGAGTTTGAGACCAGCCTGACCAACATGGAGAAACTCCGTCTCTAGTAAAATACAAAAATTAGCCAGGCGTGGTAGCGCATGCCTGTAATCCCCACTACTCTGGAGGCAGAGGAAGAATCGCTTGAACCCAGTAGGCGGAGGTTGCAGCGAGCTGAGATCACACCACTGCACTCCAGCCTGCGCAACAAGAGCGAAACTCTGTCTCAAAAAACAAAACAAAACAAAACAAAAACTTTTCAGTTGTCCCTATTATTAATACTTCTGATTTACGCTCTTCTTCGTGTTTTGTTTTTTAGACGGAGTTTCACTCTGTCACCCAGGCTGGAGTGCAGTGGGGCGATCTCGGCTCACTGCAACCCCCGCTCCCCAGGTTCAAGCGATTCTCCTGCCTCAGACTCCTGAGTAGCTGGGATTACAGGTTTCCACCACCATATCCAGCTGATTTTTGTGTGTTTTCAGTGCAGACAGCGTTTCACCATGTTGGCCGGGCTGGTCTTCAACTTCTGACCTCAAAGTTACTCACCTGCCTCGGCCTCCCAAAGTGTTGGGATTACAGGCGTCAGCCACCACGCCCGGCCTAGACTTCTTACTATAGTATTTACCCTTCTATAGCCATGTCTTTATTTCATGCACACACATTTTGCTGGACCAATAGTAGATAACGATTTTTTTTTTTGGTCTTTTTTTTTTTTTCCTTTTTGCGGAGAACAGGGTCTCATTATATTACCCAGGCAGGTCTCGAACTCCTGGGCTCAAGCTATCCTCCCGCCTCTGCCTCCCTGAGAGCTGGGATTACAGGCGTGAGCCACCGCGCCCGGCCAAATAACGATTTCTTAAAATGAAGATATGGACTGGATACAGTGGCTCACATCTGTAATCCCAGCACTTTGGGAGGCCGAGGAGGGTGGATCATCAGGAGTTTGAGACCAGCCCGGCCAACATGGTGAAACCCCGTTTCTACTAAAAATACAAAAATTAGCTGGGTGTGGTGGCACACACCTGTAATCCTAGCTACTCAGGAGGCTGAGGCATGAGAATTGCTTGAACCTGGGAGGCAGAGGTTGCAGTGAGCCAAGATCATGCTATTGCACTCCAGCCTGGGTGACAAAAGCAAAACTCCATCTCAAAAATAAAAAAATGAATATATGTTAAATTAGAGGCTCTAAGTCCACTTGGTAAACAGAGGCAATAATACTGACAAATAATGTTAAATTATTTTATTTCACTGAAGTTTTAAATATGGGCAAAAAATACACAAAAATTAACACAAAATGGATTAAAAACCTAAATGTTAACATCTGAAAACCATAAAACTCCCAGAAGAAAACATAGGGATTCTTCATGACATTGGACTAAGTGATGATTTCTTGGCTATGACACCATAAGCACACATGCACAACAAAAACAGACGCTTCTCTGAGAAAACACCAAATGGTGGATGACGCTGGTGGCAGCCGGCGAGGGTGGAGCCTGGGAAGGGGAAACGTAGTGGCTTCCGTGGAGGTTTCAGCAGTGGCATCCGGGGCCGGAGCCGGGACTGAGGTCATGGAACTCATGGAGGCAAGGCCGAGGATAAGGAGTGGATGCCTATCACCAAGCTGGGCCGCCTGGTCAAGCACATGAAGATCAAGTCCCTGGAGGATATCTACCTCTTCTCCCTGCCCATCAAGGAATCTGAGATCACTAACTTTTTCCTGGGGGCCTGCCTCTCTCAAGGACGAGGTTTTGAAAATTATGCCAGTGCAAGAAGCAGACCCACGCCGGCCAGTGCACCAGGTTCAAGATGTTTGTTGCCATCATGGACTACAATGGCCACGTTGGTCTGGGTGTTAAGTGCTCCAAGGAGGTGGCCACGGTCATCCGCGGGGCCATCATCCTGGCCAAGCTCTCCATTGTCCCTGTGCGCAGAGGCTACTGGGGGAACAAGATCAGCAAGCCCCACATCGTCCCTTGCAAGGTGACAGGACACTGCGGCTCTGTGCTGGTGCGCCTCATCCCTACGCCCAGGGCACTGGCATCGTCTCAGTGCCTGTACCCAAGAAGCTGCTCACGATGGCTGGTATTGATGACAACTACACCTCGGCCAGGGGCTGCACTGCCACCCTGGGTAACTACACCAAGGACACCTTAGATGCCATCTCTAAGACCTATAGCTATGTGACTCCCGACCTCTGGAAGGAGAATACATTCATCAAGTCTTCCTGTCAGGGATTCACTAACCACCTCGTCAAGACCCACACCAGAGTCTCCATGCAGAGGACCCAGGCTCCAGTTGTGGTTTTTATACAAGAAAAATAAAGTGAATTAAGCCTGAAAAAAAAATACTACAGTCGTGTCACTTAACAATGGGACACATTCTGAGAAATGCATTGTTAGCTATTTTATTGCTGTGTGAACATCAGGGTGTACTTACACAAACCTAGGTGGTATATATATTTTTTTCACATGGAAAACCAAATGTCCCAACACTATTACTGAATATTAATCATTTCCTCAACTTGATCTGAAATGCCATACAGCAGGTTTCTATATGCAGTATGCTCCATTATAATCTTATGGGCCCACTGTCATGTATGTGGTCCATCACTGACCAAAATGTCATCATGTAGCACATGACTGTACATTAAACTTAAAAACTTCAGCACAGCAAAGATGATCAACAGAGTAAAAAGGCAACCCAAAGAATGGGAAAAAATATTTGCAAACCATATATTGAATAAGAGGTTAATAGCCAGAATATAAAGAACCACTATAACTCAATCACAAAAAAATAGCCTAATTTAAAAATAGGCACAGCTGTGATCATGCCACTTCACTCCAGCCTGGGCAACAGAGCAAGACCCTATCTCAAAAAAATAAAATAATTTAAAAGTAAATAAATAAATGGGCAAAGCATGAATAGACATTTCTCCAAAGATGATATACAAATGGCCAGCAAACATATGAAAAGATGCTCAACATCACTTATCATCAGGAAAATGCAAATCAAAAACACAATGAGATATCACCTTAAACCAATTAGAATGACCGCTATCAAAACAACAACAAATAACAAGTGTTATCGAGGATGTGAAGAAATTTAAACCCTTATGCACTGTTGGCAGGAATGTAAGACGGTACAGCTGCTATGGAAACCAGTATGGAAGTTCTTCAAAATAAAACTACCACACAATCCAGGAATCCCACTTTTAGGTATATATCCAAAAGAACTGATACCAGGATCTTGAAAAGATATTTACACACTCATGTTCATTGCAGCATTATTGACAATAGGCAAAATGTGAGAGCAACCTTAAATGTCCATCAATGTATGAATGGATAAAGAAATGCGAATAGCCAGGTGTGGTGGCTCACACCTGTAATACCAGCACTTTGGGAGGCCCAGGCGAGTGGATCACTTGAGGTCAGGAGTTCGAGATCAGCTTGACCAACATGGTGAAACCTGTTTCTACTAAAAATACAAAAATTAGCCGGGCATGGTGGTGCGTGCCTGTAATCCCAGCTACTCAGGAGGCTGAGGCAGGAGAATCGCTTGAACCCGGGAGGCGGAGGTTGCAGTGAGCCGAGATCAAGCCACTGTACTCCTGCCTAGGCAACAGAGCAAGACTCCGTCTCAAAAAAAAAAAAAAGAAAAAAGAAAAAAGAAATGTGAATAATGTCACAGATACTGTGACACTGCCCATTTTTAAATGTCACAGTATTGTGACATTTTTCAGCTTTTAAGGGGGAATCCTGTCATAGGCTACAACACAGATGAATCTTAGAGATATCTAAGTACTGTCTTAGATAATGGCTAAGTAAAATAAGCCAATCACAAAAATTCAAGTGCTATATTATTCCAATTACATGAGCTATCTAAAATAATTAAACTCAGAAAGAAGAATTGTGGTTGCTAAGGGGTAAGGGGAGAAAAAAGGTGTTGTTCAATGGGTACAGTTTTAGTTGAGATGAAAAAGTTGCAGAGATTTGTTGTACAACAATGTGCATATAGTTAACAATATTGCAATGTACACTTAAAAACTGTTTAAAAGGTAAATTTATGTTTCATGGGTTTTTTTTGT
This sequence comes from Macaca mulatta, assembly GCF_049350105.2. Taxonomy (NCBI): domain Eukaryota; kingdom Metazoa; phylum Chordata; class Mammalia; order Primates; family Cercopithecidae; genus Macaca; species Macaca mulatta. The sequence goes on from NC_133421.1 coordinate 47,719,757, forward strand.
TTTTTTTTTTGAGACGGAGTCTCACTCTGTTGCCAAGGCTTGAGTGCAGTGGTGCAATCTTGGCTCACTGCAAGCTACACCTCCTGGGTTCACGCCATTCTCCTGCCTCAGCCTCACGAGTAGCTGGGACTATAAGCGCCTGCCATCACGCCCAGATAATTTTTTTTAAATTATTTTTAGAAGAGACGGGGTTTCACTGTGTTAGCCAGGATGGTCTCAATCTCCTGACCTCGTGATCCGCCCACCTCGGTCTCCCAAAGTGCTGGGATCACAGGCGTGAGTCACCGCGCCCAGCCTGTTTCACATTTTTTGAGACAGGGTCTCACTCTGTTGCCCAGGCTGGAGTGCAGTGGCATACTCTTGGCTGGCTATAGCCTCAACCTACCTAGTAGGCTCAGGTGATCCTCCCCGCCTCATCCACCTGAGTACCTGGGACTACAGGTGTGTGCCACCACGCATGGCTAATTTTTGTATTCAGTGTAGAGACAGGGTTTTGCCATGTTGCCCAGGCTAGTCTTGAACTCCTAGGCTCAAACAATCCACCCGCCTCAGTCTCCCAAAATGCTGAACTGTGAGACACCGTGCCTAGCCTCATTTTGTATTCTTTTAAAACACACACACACACACACACGTGGAACAGAAAGTCTCTCCCTTAGGAGAGAAAAAACAGACACAGAAATAACAACAAATACTTTCACATTTTCAGGTTATGAACAGCAAGTTCACATTTTCAGGTAATTAAATGGTCAAATGTCAAAGAGAACAATAATAAACTTGAAATATTTCCCCCCATTTTACTGCTTTATACTCTCAGAGTAGTTTAATATATGTTTGATTGTACAACCATAAGCGTAAGTAAATAGCAAATTAAAAATAGGATATAAAAGCTGTAAAAGAGATTTTTTCCCATTTGCAAAAGTAGCATTGCATAGGAATTTTTTAAATCTTTTTTTTTTTTGAGACAGAGGCTCAGTCTGTCACCCAGGCTGAAGTGCAGTTGCATGATCACAGCTCACTGCAGCCTCAGCCTTCCTGGGCTCAAGTGATCCTCCCACCTCATTCTCCCGAGTAGGTGAAACTACAGGCGTGTCACCACACCCAGCTAATTTTTTAATTTAATTTTTTTTTTTTTGAGACAGAGTCTCGCTCTGTCACTCAGGCTGGGGTGCAGTTGCATGATCACGGCTCACTGCAGCCTCAGCCTTCCTGGGCTCAAGTGATCCTCCCACCTCATTCTCCCAAGTAGGTGAAACTACAGGCGTGTCACCATACCCAGCTAATTTTTTTATTTTGTTTATTTATTTATTTTTATTTTTATTTTTTTTGAGACAGTCTCGCTCTGTCACCCAGGCTGGAGTTCAGTGGCACGAACTCGGCTCACTGCAAGCTCCGCCTCTTGGGTTCACGCCATTCTCCTACCTCAGCCTCCCAAGTAGCTGGGACTACAGGCACCTGCCACCACACCTAGCTAATTTTTTGTATTGTTAGTAGAGACGGGGTTTCACCATGTTAGCCAGGATGGTCTCGATCTCCTGACCTCATGATCAGCCCACTTCGGCCTCCCAAAGTGCTGGGATTACAGGTGTGAGCCACCACACCTGGCCTATTTATTTTTTGTGTGGTTTTTTTTTTTGAGACAGAGTCTTGCTCTCTAGCCTAGGCTGGAGCACAATGGCGTGATCTGGCTCACCGCAACCTCCTCCTTTCAGGTTAAGTGATTCTCCCGCTGCAGCCTCCTGAGTAGCTGGAATTACAGGCACACATCACCAAGCCCGGCTAATTTTTGTATTTTTAGTAGAGACGGGGTTTCACCATGTTGGCCAAGCTGGTCTCGAACTCCTGACCTCGTGATCCACCCACCTCTGCCTCCCAAAGTGCTGGGATTACAGGAGTGAGCCATCGCACCTGGCCTTTATAAATGGGTCTCCCTATGCTGCCCAAGCTGGTATTGAACTCCTGAACTCAAGTGATCCCTCTGCCTTGGCTTCCCAAAGTGTTGGAATTATAGGTGTGAGCTACAATGCCCAGCCTTAAAAAACCTTTATAAGGCAGAGGTTTCAGTTTATTAACACCTCATTTCTAATGATGTTCTATCACTTCTCAGCCTTTTGACTAAAATCAAGTGTAGTATCTGACTATGTTCTACCATAAAACTTTTTTAGTCAAATTAGCCAGGCGTGATGGCAGGCACCTGTAGTCCCAGCTACTTGGGAGGCTGAGGCAGGAGAATGGCGTGAACCCAGGAGGTGGAGCTTGCAATGAACTGAGTTCGCGCCACTGCACTCCAGCCTGGGTGACAGAGCGAGACTCTGTCTCAAAAAAAATATAAATAAATAAATAAATAAATAAATAAATAAATAAATAAATAAACAAAAAATAAAAAATAAAAAAATTAGCTGGGTGTGACACACCTGTAATCTCACTCTGTCACCTAGGCTGGAGTGCAGCGGCACAATCTTGGCTCACTGCAACCTCTGTCTCCCAGGTTCTAGCAATTCTCATGTCTTAGCTTCCTGAGTAGCTGGGATTACAGAAGTGCACCATGCCTGGCTAATTTATGTATTTTCGGTAGAGATGGGGTTTCACGATGTTGGCCAGGCTGGTCTCAAACTCCTGGCCTCATGTGATCTGCCCATCTCGGCCTCCCAAAGTGCTAGGATTACAGGCATGAGCCACCATGCCCGGCCTCTACCATAATTCTTAACCGGCTGAATAGTGTTATCAAATCTTTATTATGAATTTTTTTTTTTAAAAAAAGTAGATACCACCAAAAAGGTAAATTATTTAGGTATTTATAGATCATTTTAAACTGATTATACCCCCCAAACTCAAATTGTACCTACAATAAGAACTGGAAACACAGGAATGAGGAATTGCAAATCTGTCATGCAAACATTCTCTGATGTGCTTAACTATGTGCCATGTACTGTTCTAAACAAGCATTACTATGTATCATCCCCACAACAAATTTAATTTAATCCTACAATAAATCCTGTAAGATCAGTACTCTCATTATTTTTGTCTTTTTTTTTTTTTGAGACAAGGGTCTCACTCTGTTGCCCAGGGGGGAGTTCAGTGGCACAATCATAGCTCACGATAACCTCGAACTCTTAGGCTCAAGAGATCCTCCTGTCTTAGCCTTCCAATTAACTCAGGCTACAGGCACACCACCCTCCAACCGCACCCGCTACCCTACTCTGTGAATTTGATTATTTATTTATTTTTGAGACAGAGTCTCGCTCTGCCACCCAGGCTGGAGTGCAATGGTGCGATCTCGGCTCACTGCAACCTCTGCCTCTCAGGTTCAAGCGATTCTCCTGCCTCAGCCTCCCGAGTAGCTGGGACTACAGGCACTCGCCACTACGCCCAGCTAATTTTTCTAATTTTTGTGGAGTCGGGGTTTCACCATCTTGGCCAGGCTGGTCTGGAACTCCTGACCTCAGGTGATCCACCCACCTCAGCCTCCCAAAGTGCTGGGATTAGAGGCATGAGCCACTGCGCCAAGCTGCTAATCTTATTTTAATTTTTATTATTTTTGAGATGGGGTTTCACTCTGTTGCCCAAGCTGGAGTACAGTGGTACAGTCATGGCCACTGTGATTATGGTGCACCATCAACCTCTTGGGCTCAAGTGATACACTCTAACCTCAGCCTCTCCAGTAGTAGGACCACAGGTTTGTGCCACCATGGCAGCTAATTTTTCTGCTTTGTTGTAGAGACGGGGTTTTACCATGTTGTCTAGGCTGGTCTAAAACTCCTGGGCTCAAACCATCTACCTGACTTGGCCTCCCAAAGTGCTGGAACTACAGGTGTGAGCCACCATGCCCAGCCTGTTTTTTTAAAGAAGAAAAAAATTGAGGTGCAGAAAAGTCAACTAACTTGTACAGCTACAATTAGTAGAATCCAGATGCAATACAATCTCCCTAAATTCATCACTCACTGCTTTAATTAATCACTCTCAACCATACTTTCTCACTACCATTAAGATATTTATAAAATGGACTAAAATCCATCTAAAAATGCTAAAACATTAACCATAAACATAGGAAAATCTACAAAACCATTATAGGAAACTCCAAAACATGCGCTCTAATAACTTGTCATTTATCACCCACAAAAACTATCTTTTGGATCAACTCATATTTAAAGAGGAAGGATATATGTTTTATGTCTGTATTGTCCCTGCAAAACTCCAAATAAGTGGCACATTCTCTACTCTCTTGGGCATAATCCACCAAAAAGGCAAAGAAAGAAAGCTTTTGAGAAAAGAAAAACACCAATAAACTTGGTATGCGGGTGAAGTCATTAGCTTACTGCCACATAAAGTAATGACACCAGTTTTTATCATTCACTTGATTTTTAAAGGCACTCCCAAAATAATTGAGTATATGTATCTCAAAGTCAAAGGACATACAACCACAAACACAACATGTAACAAATTTAAACAGTAGAACCGCCCCAAGAACACCATCTCTAGATGGCTCCCTTACCAGTTTCTTTTTTTTTTTTGAGACGGAATCTTGCTTTGTCAGAGTGCAGTGGCACAATCTTGGCTCACTGCAACGTCTGCCTCCTGGTTTCAAGCAATTCACTTGCCTCAGCCTCCCAAGTAGCTGGGACTACAGGTGCTTGCCACCACGCCTAGCTAACTTTTACATTTTTAGTAGACACGGAGTTTTGCCATGTTGGCCAGGCTGGTATCGAACTCCTGACCTCAGGTGATCCACCTGCCTCAGACTCCCAAAGTGCTGGGATTACAGACATGAACCAACACGTCTGGCTCACCAGTCTCCTTTTCTACTGCACTCTCCTTATTAATTTCCAAATGTTAATGACACTTAGAAAATTCCTTTGTAGGCCAGGCGCAGTGGCTCACTCCTGTAATCCCAGCACTTTGGGAGGCTGAGGAGGGTGGATCACAAGTCAGGAGATTGAGACCATCCTGGCCAACATGGTGAAACCCCGTCTCTACTAAAAATACAAAAAAAAAAGAAAAAAAAGAAAAAAAAAAAATTAGCCAGGCATGGTGGCGTTTGCCTGTAATCCCAGCTATTCAGGGGGCTGAGGCAGGAGAATCTCTTGAACCAGGGAGTCGGCAGTTACAGTGAGCTGAGATTGAGCCACTGCATTCCAGCCTGGCGACAGAGCAAGACCCTGTCAGAAAAGGACAGGACAGGACAGGACAGGACAGGACAGGACAGGACAGGAAAGGAAAGGAAAGGAAAAGAAAAGAAAAGAAAATTCCTTTGTAAAAGTAGTGTTCTATAAAGAAAAATCTGAACTTACTTTTACAGTAACGAAACACATGAATACCAACTCTCTTTTGGGGTCCTGACAATGACAGAAGAAATACTTCAAATATTAAGTAAAAAGCTACTAATTTAATATTGAAAATGCTATCATAGGCTGGGCACAGCTCATGCCTGTAATCTCAGCACTTTGGGAGGTCGAGGCAGGTGGATCACCTGAGATCAGGAATTCGAGACCAGCCTGACCAACATGGCAAAACCTGGTCTCTACTAAAAATACAAAACTTAGCCGGGCGTGGTGGCATGAGCATGTAGTCCCAGCTACTCAGGAGGCTGAGGCAGGAGAATTGTTGGAACCCGGGAGGCTGTGGCCGCAGTGATCCGAGGTCTCGCCACTGCATTCCAGCCTGGGTGACAGAGCGAGACACCATCTCAAAAAGAAAAAGAAAAAAAAAATTACAAAATAGGAGATGCTGGCTCAACACAAGAAGGCTAACCCTGAGAGTCATCCCATAAAGCAATTGTCTTGGCCAGGCGCAGTGGCTCATGCATGTAATTCCAGCACTTTGGGAGGCTGAGGTTGGCGGATCACAAGGTCAGGAGACTGAGACCATCCTGGCCAACATAGTGAAACCCCATCTCTACTAAAAATACAAAAATTAGCTGGGCATGGCGGCATTTGCCTGTAATCCCAGCTACTTGAGAGGCTGAGGCAGGAGAATCTCTTGAACCTGGGAGGCAGAGGTTGCAGTGAGCCAAGATTACACCACTGTACTCCAGCCTGGCAACAGAGCTAGACTCCATCTCAAAAAAAAAAAAAAAAAAAAAAAAAAAAAGGAACTGCCTACTCTAACATTAAGCTCTGCCTAGTGCCAAGTATTAAAGGGAAGGCTAGAATGCTATTATACAAAGGAGGTCAGTGACAGGCCATTTTAGGTGACTGACAGATAAGGTACCTTCCACATTAAACTGGAACAACCATCAGACTTACCTGTGTTTTCGTAGATATGTTTCTAGCGTTTCTAAAAGACAACTTGAGTCAATTAAAACTACTTCATCCCTGCATTCCTGGGACATTAGTTCCCATACATCCATCCAACAACCTCTGTAAAAAGAACAAATATTAATGAAAAAGGAGAATACAGAAGGGTAAAACATTAAAAAAACAAAAAACAGAGTAAAGTATTACTTGATTTTACCTGGCTGTTCCCTGGAAAGGTCCATAATGGAAAATGATCCTACACTTGCTGTCCTTCCTGTGGTCTTCACTACTTCTCTTATCTGTACTTAACTTCTCTGAACTGACACTGCTACTGCTCCCTTCACTGTAGTATAGTATAGTACAAAGCTTAGTGACACTGAGATAATCTGAAGAAATAATTTCTATAGTCTAAATTAAAATCATGAACACTTTAATGATTAAGATATTAGAACATGTTTACAAATTATATATGATTACATACTCATTATATTAATATAATGTTCATTTAAATGTGTGCTCATATCTTTATATAAAAACTTCTGCTTGATATCAAGTTTATCTGATACAATTTAACAACATTTGTAGTTATCAAGACAGCAACTGGTTAATAAACTAAGTATCCTATGAGCAAATATTGTTGGAATGTTCTCAAGTTAAAATGACTGAAAAAATTATCAAGTATTTTCCCTTATAAACACAGACCAATCTTCCACAAATAGAAAATTCTAAAAAGTTTTTGTCTACTTAATGAGATCATCATCAATTTTTTTTTTTTTTTTTTTTAACTTTTATTTTGTAGACACGAGGTCTCTGCTGTGTTGCCCAGGCTGGTCTCAAACCCCTGACCCCAAGCCATTCTCCCACCTCAGCCTCCCAAAGCACTGGGATTACAGGTGTGAGCCGCCACGCCCAGCTCTATTTTTTTTTTTGTAATCACTCTGTTTTAAAGCTAATCCACGGTAACAAAACTATTATCTACCTTCACATGTACAAGTAGCTGGGAAAGTCATAGATTAATTACAGTGAATAAGTTTTAAATGTACTAAAATAAAAATAGTACACTAAGATGAACACTTTATACAGCCTAAATTAGTAAGAACTATGTGGCAAATTTTTTTTTGAGACAGACCCTTGCTTTGTCACTCAGGCTGGAATGCAGTGGCATGATCTTGGCTCAGTGCAACCCCACCCCTGCAGGGCTCAAGTGATCCTCCCACCTCAGCCTCCCGAATAGCTAGGACCATAGGCGTGTATCACCACACCTGGTTATTTATTTATTTATTTATTGTATTTTTTAAGTAGAGACAGCAGGGTCTTGTCATGTTGCCCAGGCTGAGCTCAAGCAATCCACCCACCTCGGCATTCCAAAGGGCTGGGATTACAGGCGTAAGCCACCACGCCCAGCTCTATACAATTTTTTTTTAACAAACTTACTAAAAACTTCCCACTCTCCCTCCCCAGCAGGGTTCAACTTCGGTATGAAAATTGCCACATATAAGCCGGGCGCGGTGGCTCAAGCCTGTAATCCCAGCACTTTGGGAGGCCGAGACGGGCGGATCACGAGGTCAGGAGATCGAGACCATCCTGGCTAACACGGTGAAACCCCATCTCTACTAAAAATACAAAAAACTAGCCGGGCGAGGTGGCGGGCGCCTGTAGTCCCAGCTACTCCGGAGGCTGAGGCAGGAGAATGGCGTAAACCCGGGAGGCGGAGCTTGCAGTGAGCTGAGATCTGGCCACTGCACTCCAGCCCGGGCTACAGAGCAAGACTCCGTCTCAAAAAAAAAAAAAGAAAATTGCCACATATTTTGCCTTGTTGCAGCACATTTATCTTGGACCGGCATTCCAAGGGAAATGTGGGTTTATATTCTTTTCAATGACAGCCTTCTTGATCTTTCATGACTCTGAACAACTGCCTCCTGTCTGTTCTTCTGCAGGTCTCAGTACAGTCCTAGAAATTCATTACACCTTGGATGCTAGAGACGGAAAAACCTCTGAACTTTTAACTTACTCTATGTAGCTAAACGGGTATTTCTCAACCCTCTGCTCAAAATATAAGTTATCCACACAATTCAGCTCTGTACTCTCTCTCACAATGGCTCAAGCTAAGGTTTAGCTCCCCTTATTTGTGACAACAAAAACATCTGTTCCACTTTCCATGCTGCATCCTTCTATTCTCAACTCTGATATTTCCTTTTTGAGACAGAGTGTCACTCTGTCACCCAGGCTGGAGTGCAGTGGTGTGATCTCAGCTCACTGCAACCTCTGCCTCCCGGGTTCAAGCGATTCTCCTGCCTCAGCCTCCCAAGTAGCTGGGACTACAGGTGTGTGCTACCACACCTGGCTAATTTTTGTATTTTTAGTAGAGACGGGGTTTCATCATATTGGCCAGGCTGGTCTCAAACTCCTGACCTCGTGATCTGCCCGCATCGGCCCCCCAAAGTGCTGGGATTACCCGTGTGAGCCACTGCGCCCAGCCCCTCTTTTACTAACTATACTTGATTAGTATAATGCATAATTTCCCAGAACTGAAAAACTCTCAAACTCAAGTTCTCATAATTGAGGGAAAGGTTCATAAAGAGAAATCAGAGTTGAAGAATGATTATTATATCATTAGAATGCGAAAGCATTTTTTTTTTTTTTTTTTTAAGAAAAAAGCTCTATAAAAAAAATCTGTATCTCGGCCGGGTGCGGTGGCTCAAGCCTGTAATCCCAGCACTTTGGGAGGCCGAGACGGGCGGATCACGAGGTCAGGAGATCGAGACCATCCTGGCTAACACGGTGAAACCCCGTCTCTACTAAAAAATACAAAAAACTAGCCGGGCGAGGTGGCGGGCGCCTGTAGTCCCAGCTACTCGGGAGGCTGAGGCAGGAGAATAGCGTAAACCGGGGAGGCGGAGCTTGCAGTGAGCTGAGATCCAGCCACTGCACTCCAGTCTGGGCGACAGAGCGAGACTCCGTCTCAAAAAAAAAAAAAATCTGTATCTCAAAACATTCCAGACCTTATGCTGTTTATTATTCTTTTAAGATCAAGCTTCCTAAAAAAATAACCTTTCCACTTTCTGGTTCTGCTCCCAAGCACCGCTTACACCATAACAACCTTACATCGCATTCGCTTTTGCATCACTGCAACCTGGATTCTGCTTCCACTCAATCACTAGCTCAGCTCATCAAGATCACCAGTTATCTCAGTGTTACTAAATCCAACGTCCACTTCTGGGTCCTTGATGACTTGGCAGCATTTAACACAGCTGATCAGACTTCCTTGGAACACTTTTACACCTTGGTTTCCTTCTACCTATCTGGCTACTTTCTCAGGTTTCTTTACTAATTTCTTTTCTACCATTAAATTCCTCAGAATTCTTTTACTCTCTTTCCCTTTAGGTGATCTTCCATAACACTCTCTAAGATACTCCAGGCCTACAACTCCAGCCTAGATCCTTCTTCCAGATCTCAAACTTACTCCTAGACAGACAATAACCTGGGTTTACTTGCATAGATGAGAGAACACTCTCAGAAAGGCTGACCTAGGTTGCTATTTATTAGGCTAAAACCTAATCAACTGTATTATACTTTCTCTGGAAATAGACTAAACAAATTTAAAAAGCTATGGGGGGTGGGGACGTAGCAGTAGGAGGGGGAGTGGAAATACATAAAATGGAGAATAGTAGTAGCATTTAATAGTGGTGACCATCCAAGGGAGAGGGAGCCTTGGATAAGCATCCTGTACTGCTTAGCCTGCTATCCATGTGGCCTGTGGGAATAACTGAAGCTACCTTAGTAAAGAGACAGACACTGCTTAAGATGAATTAAGTCCATTCACACTGATTCCATACTCAGCAAACAGCCTTTTAAAACATATGACTTCCCATGTAGTGGAACTGTAGCTAGAAGGGGATGTAAAATCTGTGGTTTGTTTCTTAAGCTGAAAGATAGAAAAACAGAGCTGTATGTAAATTTAACTAAAGTAGGTAACTGAATAAGCAAAGTGATTGAAAACAAAGGAGATGGAGTGCAGAACAAGAGTGGAAGGACTGGTCTTTGAAGAAAGGCAGCAATGAGCGCAGATGCATAAGATGCTGGGCTACTTGCTTTTCAGTTCATCAACAAAGAATATGCTTAACAGAAAAGAGGTACCAGAAGGCAAGCTCCTTACTATATCATACCACTCTATGCCTTCAGCCAACAGGTCATTCTATAATGTGAAAAATTAGCCTGTACTCTGCATTTAGAGTCAGAAATTATCTGAAGTTACTGACAAATCTGAGAAGGAAGAATGAGCTGATGAAAAAACAAAAAATAGAGGGCCGGGCGCGGTGGCTCAAGTCTGTAATCCCAGCACTTTGGAAGGCCGAGACCGGCGGATCACGAGGTCAGGAGATCGAGACCATCCTGGCAAACACGGTGAAACCCCGTCTCTATTAAATACAAAAAAACTAGCCGGGCGAGGTGGTGGGCGCCTGTAGTCCCAGCTACTTGGGAGGCTGAGGCCGGAGAATGGCGTGAACCCGGGAGGCGGAGCTTGCAGTGAGCTGAGATCCGGCCACTGCACTCCAGCCTGGGTGACAGAGCGAGACTCCGTCTCAAAAAAAAAAAAAAAGAAAAGAAAAGAAAAAACAAAAAATAAAACATTTTTAAAAGATACTGACAAATCAGACTGGGCACGGTGGCTCACGCCTGTAATCCCAACACTTTGGGAGGCCAAGGTGGGTTGATCACCTGAGGTCAGGAATTCAAGACAAGCCTGGTCAACCTGGTGAAACCTCGTGTCTACTAAAAATACAAAAACTAGCTGGACGTGGTGGCGGGCACCTGCAATCCCAGCTACTCAGGAGGCTGAGGCAGGAGAATCACTTGAACCCAGGAAGCGGAAATTGCAGTGAGCCAAGATCAAGCTATTGCACTCCAGCCTGGGTGACAAAGGGAAACTCCATCTCAAAAAAAAAAAAAAAAAAAAAAAAAAAGAAAAGAAAGAAAGAAAAAAGATACTGACAAATCAAGTAGCAAAATAACAACTGTCCTTAAGAAAACTTCTTTTCTTAAGGCCACAAGAACATAATGTGTGGTTCCTGTTCAGAGCCTAATTCATACAAACTAATGTTCAAAAAAAAAAAAAAAAAAAACAAAACAGAAACAGGGAATATCTGAGTATGAACTGGGTATTCAAGTGTTACACTTAATTTTGTCAGGCATGGCCGGGCGCGGTGGCTCCCGCCTGTAACCCCAGCACTTTGGGAGGCCAAGGCAGGTGGATTACCTGAGGTCGGGAGTTCAAGACCAGCCTGACCAACATGAAGAAACCCCGTCTCTACTAAAAATACAAAATTAGCCAGGTGCGGTGGCACGTGCCTGTAATCCCAGCTACTCAGGAGGCTGAGGCAGGAGAATCGCTTGAACCCGGGAGGCGCAGGTTACGGTGAGCCAAGATCGCGCCATTGCACTCCAGCCTGGGCAAAAAGAGCGAAACTCCATCTCAAAAAAAAAAAATTTTGTCAGGTGTTATGATGGCAATGTGGTTATGAAAGAAAACGTCCATATATTTAGAGATGCATGTGGAAGGATGCAATAGTAGAGTAACACGAAGCCTGGGACTTGCCTTAAAATACAAAGAAAAAGGTGGATACATGAAGAAAAGGTTGATAACTACTGAACCTTCGTAAACGTACATGGGAGATTCAGTCATTGTATTTTTTACTTTTCTATGTTTGACAATTTTACTAATAAAATTTATTTATCTATTTTATTTATTTATTTATTTTGAGACAAAGTCTCGCTCTGGTTGCCCAGTCTGGAGTGCAATGGTGAGATCTTGGCTCAATGCAACCTCCGCCTCCTGGGTTCAAGCGATTATCCTGCCTCAGCCTCTCAAGTAGCTAAGATTACAAGCACCTGCCACCACGCCCAGCTAATTTTTATATATATATACACACACACATATATATATACACATTTTTTTTTTTTGAGACGGAGTCTCGCTCTGTCACCCAGGCTGTAGTGCAGTGGTGCGATCTCCACTCACTGCAAGCTCCACCCCCTGGGGTTAACATCATTCTCCTGCCTCAGCCTCCCGTATAGCTGGGACTACAGGCACCCACCACTGCGCCCGGCTAATTTTTTGTATTTTTAGTAGAGACGGGGTTTCACAGTGTTAGCCAGGATGGTCTCAATCTCCTGACCTCGTGATCCGCCCGTCTCAGCCTCCCAAAGTGCTGGGATTACAGGCGTGAGCCACCGTGCCCAGCCTAATTTTTATATTTTTAGTAGAGACAGGATTTCACCATGTTGGCCAGGCTGGTCTTGAACTCCTGACCTCAGGGAATCCACCCAACTCAGCCTCCCAAATTGCTGGGATTACAGGCATAAGCCAGCATGCCCAGCCTTTTTTTTTTTCTTGAGACAGAGTCTCGCTCTGTAACCCAGGCAACACTATCTCAGCTCACTGCAACCTCCATCTCCTGGGTTCAAGTGATTCTCCTGCCTCAGCCTCCTGAGTAGCTGGGATCACAGGTGCGTGCCATCATGCCTGGCTAATTTTTGCATTTTTAGTAGGGACGAGGTTTCCCCATGTTGGTCAGGCTGATCTCACACTCCTGACCTTATGATCCGCCTGTCTCAGCCTCCAAAAGTGCTGGGATTACATGCGTGAGCCACCGCACCCGGCCGATAAAATGTTTTAAATATTTTTTGTTGCTCAGTATAGGGGAAAAAAACTTAATAGATTATAAATTTTTTATTATTATTATACTTTAAGTTCTAGGGTACATGTGCATAACGTGCAGGTTTGTTACATATGTATACTTGTGCCATGTTGCTGTGCTGCACCCATCAACTCATCAGCACCCAACAACTCGTCATTTACATCAGGTATAACTCCCAATGCAATCCCTGCCCCCTCCCCATGATAGGCCCCAGTGTGTGATGTCCCCCTTCCCGAGTCCAAGTGATCTCATTGTTCAGTTCCCACCTATGAGTGAGAACATGCAGTGTTTGGTTTTCTGTTCTTGTGATAGTTTGCTAAGAATGATGGTTTCCAGCTGCATCCATGTCCCTACAAAGGACACAAACTCATCCTTTTTTATGGCTGCATAGTATTTCATGGCATATACGATTTATTAACACACCACTGCCTGGTCATCCAAGTCTTTGTGTCAGGGAGAAAAATGTCTATATGATAATGGTGTCACTCGGAAGTTCAGGTCAAAAAAACCAAAAAGGTGACAATGACACAAATGAGATATTTAAAAATTAACTTTTAAAATTAATACAGAGGCCAGGTGCAGTGGCTCACGCCTGTAATCCCAGCACTTTGGGAGACCAAGGCAGGCAGATCACTTGAGTCCAGAAGTTTGAGACCAGCCTGGGCAACATGGCGAAACCCATCTCTATTAAAAATAAAAAAAAATTAGCCAGGAGTGGTGGCAAACACCTGTAATCCCAGTTATTCAGGAGGCTGAGGCACGAGAATTGCTTGAACCCAAGAGGCGGAGGTTGCGGTCAGCTGAGATCGCACCACTGCACTCCAGCCTGAGTGACAGAGCAAGATTGTGCCTCAAAAAAATAATTAAAAAATAAAATTAATAAAGAAGCATAGTTTTTTTAACATCCCATTCTCTCCAAAAGTAAAGTCATGTCTTAGAAAGTCCCTTCATGCTCCATGGTTTCGCCTCACTATCCCCAACCCCAGGCAATTTTGTAGGGGACAACTGTGGCGCTGTGCTAGCAGAAGGTGAAAAAGCAGCCTTGGACACTATAGCACTTAACCAAGAAGAAAACTACAAATTATTGTAAGGCAATATTTGCTTAAAAAATAGGCCGGGCGCGGTGGCTCATGCCTGTAATCCCAGCACTTTGGGAAGCCGAGGTGGACAGATAACAAGGTCAGGAGATCAAGACCATCCCGGCTAACACGGTGAAACCCTGTCTCTACCAAAAATACAAAAAATTAGCTGGGCTTGGTGGCACGCGCCTGTGGTCCCAGCTACTCAGGAGGCTGAGGCAGGAGAATAGCTTGAACTCAGGAGGCGGAGCTTGCAGTGAGCTGAGATCGCGCCACTGCACTCCAGCCTGGGCGACAGAGGAGACTCCATCTCAAAAAATAATAATAAATAAATATAGAAAACTACAAATTAGTTACATAAATACATATTGTCATAACGACTTTTTTTAAACCTTGGTAAATTACAGCTAGAGACAAGAAAGAAAAATAATTTATACATTATGACTATTCTGTAGATCAAAGAATGATTACCACTACTTTGAAAACGTTAATATTAGCTGTATACATTTCCATAAAGACTTCAGCCAGCCGAGCGTGGTGCCTCACACCTGTAATCCCAGTACTTTGGGAGATTGAGGCGGGCGGATCACCACAGGCCAGGAGTTCAAGACCAGCCTGGCCAACAGGGTGAAACTCCATCTCTACTAAAAATACAAAAATTAGCCAGGCGTGGTGGCACACACCTGTAGTCCCAGCTACTCAGAAAGCTGAGGCAGGAGAATCGTTTGAACCGGGTAGACGGAGGTTGCAGTAACCCAAGATTACGCCACTGCACTCCAACCTGGGCAACACAGGGAGACTCTGTCTCAAAACAAACAAACAAAAAAAGACTTCAACCTTCCTCCTCTAAAACATATTTTAACATAAAAAAATTTGTTTAATCAGATCTACATTGAGACTTTATATATATCAATGCAAAATGGCCAACATAACAAGAGGATCTATTTATTTTGACCTATGTCATAGAGTATAATCAATTAATGAATTAAAGCAAACAGTGCGTTTCTTTTACTAAATATGATCAAATATATAATCTTAACAATCACAAAGCCTCTTGTTACTCAATTCTACTTACCCCAAAGGTTTTGGCTTGTGCGTATCTAAGGAGTGCAATTGACATCTCTTATTCTTCTTACTTTTTGGAATAGCATCTATCATATCATTTAGTTTGGACCTAATTAAAAATAAAACGTATTAAGGGTTTAATTCATTTTTCTTTCAAATTTTAAAACCTCTATTTACTGTCTTTTAGAGAGAAGTCTCAAAACAAAACAAAACAAAACACCACTTTTCTCTATCCCCACTGTATCTAGCAGTGTGCCTGGCACTCAAGTATTTCAACACTGACTGCTAACTGACTCTCAGCCATCTTCCCTTGCCCAGCCATTATGTAAATACACCAGTTGCAGAAGCACACACCTGCAGTCCCAGCTATCTGGGAAGCCGAGGTGAAAGGATCACTTAAGCCCAAGGGTTTGAGGCCAGCCTCGGCAACATAGTGAGACCCCATGTCTGTAAAAAATATATAAAAACTCCACAAAACAATACGTAAACATAATACATCCTTGAAGAGGAGTCATCAACGGAAATTTTATGCAAATACAGAATACACACTACTACTATCCTCACCCTCCATCCAACCAATGAGCAAACTTTGTCAATTCTACCTTTTAAATGTATCTAGAATCAGGCCTGGTACAGTAGCTCATGCCTATAATCCCAGCACTTTGGAAGGCTGAGGTAGGAGGATCATTTCAGGTCAGGAGTTCAAAGCCAGCCTGGGTAACATCAAAATTTTCATCTCTACAGAAAATTTTAAAATGAAGCCAGGCATGGCTCACACCTGTAATCCTAGCACTTTGGGAGGCTGAGGCCAGTGGATCACTTGAGGCCACGAGTTAAGAGACCAGCATGGCCAACATGGAGAAACCCTATTTCTACTAAAGAAAAATACAAAAATTAGACAGATGTGGTGGTGCACGCCTGTAATCCCAGCTACTCGGGAGGCTGAGGCACGAGAATCACTTGAACCAGGGAGGTGGAAGTAGCAACGAGCCAAGATTGCACCACTGCACTGCAGCTTGAGACAGAGTGAGACTCTGTCTCAAAAAAAAAAATAAATAAAAGCTGAATAAAATTTAACCAATCTAGAATCAAATCACTTCTTTTTTTTTTTTTTTTTTGAGATGGAGTCTTGCTCTGTCCCCCAGGCTGGAGTGCAGTGGCGCAATATCAGCTCACTGCAAGCTTCACCTCCCGGGTTCACGCCATTCTCCTGCCTCAGCCTCCCAAGTAGCTGGGACTACAGGCACCTGCCACGGCGCCTGGCTAATTTTTTTTTTTTTTTTTTTTTTTTTTTTGAGACGGAGTCTCGCTCTGTCACCCAGGCTGGAGTGCGGTGGCCGGATCTCAGCTCACTGCAAGCTCCGCCTCCTGGGTTCACGCCATTCTCCTGCCTCAGCCTCCCGAGTAGCTGGGACTATAGGCGCCCGCCACCTCGCCCGGCTAGTTTTTTTATTTTTTTTTTTAGTAGAGACGGGGTTTCACCGTGTTAGCCAGGATGGTCTCGATCTCCTGACCTCGTGATCCGCCCGTCTCGGCCTCCCAAAGTGCTGGGATTACAGGCGTGAGCCACCGCGCCCGGCTGTATTTTTTTTATTAGAGACGGAGTTTCACTGTTAGCCAGGATGGTCCTGATCTCCCGACCTCAGGTGATCCGCCTGCCTTGGCCTCCCAAAGTGCTGGGATTACAGGTGTGAGTCACCACACCCAGCCTAGAATCAGATCACTTATCACCTCTACCATTATCATCCCTGTGCAACCCACCAATCTCTAGCTTAGTTAACTGCCAATAGCTGGCCTCCTAAAATTGTCTCCTTGCCGTCACCTTCTGCCCTTTACATTCCAGGCCTCACTCAGCAGCCAGAGTGATCCTTTTAAAACATGAATCAGATTATATCATTCCTCTGTTCAAAAACACTCCAAGGCTTGTTTTCCCAAGTCCAGGCACAGTAAATATCAAAAGTCCCTACTACCATCTCTAAATAGGAAAGCCTCAGGGTTTACTTTTCAGACCTCTCCTTCTTTTCCTATTTATATTCACTAAATGAGACAAATTTACAGCTCTAACCCAGACCTCTCTGAATTCTACTTGGATGTCTAATTGCTATCTCAAACTTAGCACACCCAAAGATGAGCTCTGTTACATTTCTCCCCAGTCTTGTCCATCGCAGTAAATGGAAACTATTTGTCCATTCTTTTTTTTTTTTTTTTTGAGACAGTCTCGCTCTGTTGCCCACGCTGGAGTGCAGTGGCGCGATCTTGGCTCACTGCAACCTCCGCCTCCTGGGTTCAAGCAATTCTGTCTCAGCCTCCCGAGTAGCTGGGATTACAGGCGACTGCCACCACTCCCGGCTAATTTTGGTATTTTTAGTAGAGATGGGGTTTCACCATGTTGGCCAGGCTGGTCTCAAATTCCTGACCTCTGGTGATCTGCCTGCATCGGCCTCCCAAAGTGCTGGGATTACAGGTGTGAGCAACCACGCAAGGCCTTTTGTCCATTCTTCATATCACAAATCTGAGAATCATTTTTGATGCCCTCCCTCACAACCAATCTATTCAAAAACTCCCATTGGCTCATTCCTCAAAATATATCCAGGATTCTTTATAACCATTTTTCACTACCCCCATGGCCATTATTCATTCTCAATACAGAGGTCAAAGTAAGCCAAATTTCATCAGACTATGCCGCTCTTCTGCTCAAAACCTTCCCAAAGCTCACCTCACTCAGAGTAAAAACAAAAGACCTCAGTTGGGCACGGTGGCTCACGCATGTAATCCCAGCACTTTGGGAGGCTGAGGTGGGCAGATCGCCTGAGGTCAGGAGTTCAAGACCAACCTGGCCAACATGGCGAAACCCTGTCTCTACTAAAAAATACAAAAAAAATCCGAGCATGGTGGTGGCCACCTGTAATCCTAGCTAATTGGGAGGCTGAGGCAAGAGAATCACTTGAACCCAGGAGGCAGTGGTTGCAGTGAGCCGAGATCACGCCACTGCACTCTGGCCTGGGCAACAATAGCGAAACTCCACCTGAAAAAAATAAAAATATGACTGGACCTTTTATTACTCCTTTTTTTTTCTTTTTTTGAGATGGACTTTCATTCTTGTTGCCCAGGCTGGAGGGCAATGCGCGATCTCGGCTCACTGCAACTGCTGCCTCCTGGGTTTGAGCGATTCTCCTGCCTCAGCCTCCCGAGTAGGTGAGATTACAGGCACCCACCACCATGCCTGGCTAATTTTTTGTATTTTTAGTAGAGACTCGGTTTCACCGTGTTGCCCAGGCTGGTCTTGAACTCCTGAGCTCAGGCAATCCAACTGCCTAGGCTTCCCAAAGTGTTGGGATTATAGGCGTGAGCCACCACGCCCAGCCACTCTTTTTTTTTTCTGAGATGGAATTTCGCTCTTGTTGCCTAGGCTGCAGTGCAGTGGCACCATCTCGGCTCACTGTAACCTCTGCCTCCTGGGTTCAAGTGATTCTCCTGCCTCAGCCTCCTGAATAGCTGGGATTACAGCCACGCACCACCACGCCCGGCTAATTTTTGTATTTTTAGTAGAGACGGGGTTTCACCACGTTGGTCAGGCTGGTCTCGAACTGCCCGCCTCAGCCTCCCAAAGTGCTGGGATTATAGGCGTGAGCCACCGCGCCTGGCCTTATTACTCTGCTGACCCCACCTTTATTACTGTTCCCTTCATTCATCTGGCTCCAGCCACAATGACTTCCTTACTATTCCTCAAACATGCCAATAAAACCCCAACCTCAGAACCTTTACACTAGCTGTTCCTTCTCTGCCTTCCCCCAGTTTTCTATAAGATTTGCTTGCTCCCTTCATTCAAGTCTATATTCATTTTATTAAGGAGGCCTCTCCTGACCACCCTCCACAATAATTCTACCCCTGCTCCATTCTCTACCTCCCTTACTGGTTTTTCTAATTTATCATCCCTGACAAAGTACGTATTTGCTTACTGTCTGCTTCTCCCCATGTGGAGAGTGGCAACTTTACATTCATTGGTACACAGTAATAAAATCATTAAATTAGACTCAATCTTTCCTTCAAGAAAATAAGCTGCCACTGTCACCAAGCTGTTTCAAATTTTAACAAACCCATTTTCTCCTAATTAATTATACTTACCCATGTACATAAAATAATGTATAAAGCTTCTTTGCATCAGTCATGCAGCTTCTAGTTACAGACAGGACTCCCTTGGGCCCTACTGTTAGGGGTTCAAGAGCAGGATTTCCAGACTCTACAAGCTGGGAAAAGAGGCGTTCCACACTGCGACGACAACCAACACATGGGACAAGCTGAGAAAGTGCACTCAGGACTTCGCGTGATGTCACCACCATGGCAATACTTAGATCCTGTTGCTTAAGCATACCATGTCGCTGAAAGAGGGAAAGAAAATGAAGGAGTGTCCTTTAAAAAGACATAAAATTACACTTTCACTACTACTGGTTCCTATCCTTGTGCAGTAAGTACAACCTGGAAAGGGTTTACCAGCTCTACCTGCAACTGAGTCAGAAAGGCAACGTAGTCAGCCTTGTCCATGTTGTACGGAGTTTGCGCCACAAACCCCCTTCCTCTAGAATCTAGGGTAAACGATTTTGCTTAGTATGCCAAAAAGCAGTCCTGCATCTGGAAATGTAGGGCTGGTTCAGTGACTATTAGGCCAGTCCTCTTACAAAAAAAAAAGGACAATACAGCTACACCTTTTTTTTTGGTTGGTTTGTTTTTGTTTTTTGAGACTGAGTCTCGCTCTGTCGCCAGGCTGGAGTGCAGTGGCACAATCTCAGCTCACTGCAACCTCTGCCTCCTGGGTTCAAGTGATTCTCCCGCCTCAGACTCCAGAGTAGCTGGGACTACAGGCATGTACCACCACACCCAGCTAATTTTAGTATTTTTAGTAGAGATGGGGTTTCACCATGTTGGCCAGGATGGTCTTGATCTCTTGACCTTGTGATCCAACTGCCTCAGCCTCCCAAAGTGCTGGGATTACAGGCGTGAGCCACCAAGCCTGACCTGTTTTCTTTTTTTGTTTTGTTCTGTTTTTACAACTTTTAACAACACACTTACTATCACTATGTTTAGCTACAGGACTCAGGTTAGGATGGTAATCATGTGGAGCAGCAATTCCCAATCTGGAGGTATGACCAGGTGTATTACGGATTAGTGGGAGAAAACATGGCCTATCTTCCCTATGTAGGGAAGTGAGGAACTAGCATGCTGCTGCTTATGAATGGTATCTGCTGGTTATGACAAGGTAGAAAAATAACTGAGAGCTACTGTTGCAGATAAATGAGCAAACTCTAGTAACTTCTACCTGACAGAGTTATAGTTAACTGCAGTTAACACTTCCAGATTTACCAAAAACAGATAGGAAAGTAGGATAATTCCCAAGAAGCATTTTCTCACATTTACCATTACCCTTCCATTCAAAGTTTTCTCTAAAAGTAGAAATAAGAGTTCTGAAGTAAACTAACAAGTCATCTTCCAATATCTTAATTATAGTCAGCCCTCTGTATCCACGGGTTCTACATCTGTGAATTTAACCAACCAAGGATTGAAAATATTTGAGGGGAAAAAAAGGATGGTGGCATCTGTACTAAACACGTACAGACTTTTCTTCCTTGTCATTATTCCCTAAATGATGTACTATAACTACTATTTACACAGCATTTACATTGTATTAGGTACCATAGGTAATCAAAATATGCTTTAAAGTATATGGGAGGATGTGCAGAGGTTATATGCAAATATACATCTTATTTTTTTCTGAGACAAGGTCTCACTCTATTGCCCAGGCTGGAGTGCAGTGATGCGATCTCAGGTGACTATAACCTCTGCCTCCTGGGCTCAAGAGATCCTCCCACTTGAGTCTACTGAATAGCTGGGACCCCAAGCACATGCCACCATGTCCGCCCAACGTTTTTGCATTTTCTGTAGAGACAGGGTTTTGCCATGTTGCCCAACTACTGAACTCAAGTGATCCACCTGCCTTGGCCTCCCAAAGTGCTGGGATTACAAGCATGAGCCACCATGCCCAGCCCTTACTACACCATTTTCTATAAGGGACTTGAGCATTGTGGATTTTGGTTTGCATAGGGATCCTTGAACTATCCCCCACGGATACTGAGGGATAACTGTATATTGCATTTAAGTGTATTTATAAAGTACTATATTTCTCAGGAATTAAATAAACATCAGAAAGTTCATAATATAGGATTATTTTGTCTCAACAAAACAATTACTACAGCAGAAAACCAACAAGTTTTTAATGAAAAATTATATACCTTATCTTTTAAAAACTAGGAAAGATGGCCTGGTTTTAAAATGAAAGTCTTATGGACATGTAAAATATTAACACACCACCACCAATTCTTTTTCACATGGCAGTTACATAAATCAGGTAAGTAAATATGTATGCTTACTACAGCAATGGTAAAAGAGCAATTTCAGTGCAATATTAAGACCTAGAGAACCCTATATAAAACTAATACAGCTGAATTTTAAATGAGTCTTTAAAATACGCATACACCATTAAAAACACTGATTGAGGTTAACTAGTTTTTTACTTTCCTCTGGAACAGTCCACTGATAAGAGAAAAACGCCTCAAATGAGCATGTGCACCACTCCAGCAAACACAATGGATATGCGGCCTCTTCCAAGTGCTGGCAGGCCACCGCACATGCAGACCCAAGGGAAGACTCAGGAGAGAAGAAATGTAAACCCCAGACTCAGGCCAAGAGATGGGGTCTTGCCATGTTCCCCAAGCTGGTCTTGACTCCTGGGCTCAAGTGATCTACAGGCCTCGGACTCCCAAATTACCAGGATTATAGACATGAGCCATTGCACCCAGCCTGTTAACAATTTTTAAAGAAATTAAAATAAAAAACATACATACATAAGTATACATAAATACAAAACAAAAAACAAATAAAAAAAAACACTGATTGAAAAAACTATTACCTGAATGAACTGCTTTAGCTGTGCACCATTATTCTGATGTCCATCGAGATTTAACACATTGTCAGGAAATTCCATCACCATCTTAAAATGCAAACAGAACAGAAATCAATTATTTTACCCCTCTGAAAACAGGATACAGCCTACAAACTCCAGAAATAGATCCCTGAAAGCCAGATTTGCACCCATCCCTGCCCCTCAAAATTTTTTTTTAAATCCAAGTACATGGCCCAGTGCAGTGGCTCAAGCCTGTAATCCCAGCACTCTGGGAGGCCGGGAGTGGAGGGGGCAGGCGGATCACCTGAGGTCGGGAGTTCAAGACCAGCCTGACCAACATGGAGAAACCCCGTCTCTACTAAATATACAAAATTAGCCGGGTTTGGTGGTGCATGCCTGTAATCCCAGCTACTTGGGAGGCTGAGCCAGGAGAATTGCTTGAACCCGGGCGGCGGAGGTTGCAGTGAGCCGAAATCGTGCCACTGCACTCCAGCCTGGACAACAGTGAAACTCTGTCCAAAAAAAAAAAAAAAAAACAAAACTTCGATCCTTTTTTTTGAGACGGAGTCTTGCTCCATCACCTAGGCTGGAGTGCAGTGGCATGATTTCAACTCATCACAACCTCCACCTCCTGGGTTCAAGCAATTCTCCTGCCTCAGCCTCCTGAGTAACTAGGATTACAGGCACCCAACACTATGCCCAGCTAATTTTTGTATTTTTAGTAGAGACGGGGTTTCACCATGTTGGCCAGGTTGGTCTCGAACTCCTGACCTCAGCCGCCCAAAGTACCAGGATTACAAGCGTGAGCCACTGTGCCCGGCCAAAACAGTGCCTGGCACATAGTAAATGTTTGCTCTAATTATGAATAAAAAGGACACATTGATATACTTATTCAATTATCAAAATTCACTACCATAGGAAGGCATATGAAGCTTAAGGAGGCTTCAGCATGTCACATAATGGGAATCTGTAATTAGTACATTTTACTGATCTGCTGTCATACCACAGATTTTAAGTAGTACCACAATTATGTATCACTACAAGCCATTTTTACTATGTCATCAAATTAAAGCAGCATCCTGATTTCAGGTATTAAAATGTGGGGGAAAAAGATATGCCTTCAAAACAATGTTAAGTAACATATGTATATCTTAACTAAAACATTGTTAAAGATCAAACATATTGTACTAGGACCAACTATTTCCACATAACAAGGACCACAAACTCCCACAAAACCAGAGTGAAGTCAAGACAAAAAGACCCACTTAAGGCAAAAACAAAATATTCCTCAGTTGAATGTGGTCTTAAAAACATCACTTCCTTCCCCAACCAGAACCAAAGACCTGCTTCTTTAATGGATGTGACCATTCCTTTCTTCCCATATTAGAGAAATTTAAAATATGCTTGTTCTAACAACAAAATGAGGCCTCATTAACAGCTAAGTCAAACGTAAGCAATAGATTTAAGAGTTTTTCTTGATTTGATAAGGGAGGAATATGAGATATATGAAGTAAGGAAACAGATACTAAGAAGATGGACTATGACACAAATATTAACTTACTTCAGACTGCATGTACAACATTTTTAGTGTGTATACTTTATCTTTCAAAAAAAGAAAACACATTATATGTGGTTATCTCTAGGTAGTAAGACAACTTTTTCTACATGTGTTCCTGTATTTCCCAAATCTATTACAATGCATATATACTATATATTACGGGGGGAAGAGTTAATGCTCCTTGCTTCCAATTCTATATTCACTATATCATGTTCAGAGACATGCTTCCATTTCTTTTTTTTTTTTTTTTTTTTTTTTTGAGACGGAGTCTCGCTGTGTCGTCCAGGCTGGAGTGCAGTGGCCGGATCTCAGCTCACTGCAAGCTCTGCCTCCCGGGTTTTTACGCCATTCTCCTGCCTCAGCCTCCCGAGTAGCCGGGACTACAGGCGCCCGCCACCTCGCCCGGCTAGTTTTTTGTATTTTTTAGTAGAGACGGGGTTTCACCGTGTTAGCCAGGATGGTCTGGAACTCCTGACCTCGTGATCCACCCATCTCGGCCTCCCAAAGTGCTGGGATTACAGGCTTGAGCCACCGCGCCCGGCCTTTTTTTTTTTTTTTTTTGAGACAGAGTCTCGCTCTGTCACCCAGGCTGGAGTGCAGTGGCGCAATCTTGGCTCGCTGCAACCTCCGCCTCCCAGGTTCAAGCAATTCTCCTGCCTCAGCCTCCTGAGTAGCTGAGATTACAGGCACCTGCCACCAAGCATGGCTAATTTTTTGTATTTTTAGTAGAAACAGGGTTTTGCCATGTTGCCCAGGCTGGTTTCAAACTCCCAAGCTCAGGCAACCTGCCCGCCTCGGTCTCCCAAAGTGCTGGGATTATAAGCATGAGTCACCTTGCCCAGCCCATTTCAATAGCTTTTACCATTCTGGAAGTTTTTTCTTCCACATATACAGATGAAATGTCCAAACGTCAATCATCCAATTTTCAGGTTTATCAACCCTGACATCTTGTTTCTAGTTTTCCTTCTTAGTCTTCTCATTAACACCTCCAAAAACAGGTAGCAATAAGTAATAATAAAGACACTTCATATGTACTAGACATCGTTATAAGCACTTTAATACATTATCTCTATCAACAGTACAAAGGAAAACTGAAGTCAATGGTCTATTTTAATGCTGTAGTAATAAATGATCTGGTGGCCGGACGCGGTGGCTCAAGCCTGTAATTCCAGCACTTTGGGAGGCCGAGACGGGCAGATCACGAGGTCAGGAGATCGAGACCATCCTGGCTAACACGGTGAAACCCCGTCTCTACTAAAAAATACCAAAAAAAACCTAGCCGGGCGAGGTGGCGGGCTCCTGTAGTCCCAGCTACTCGGGAGGCTGAGGCAGGAGAATGGCGTAAACCCGGGAGGCGGAGCTTGCAGTGAGCTGAGATCCGGCCACTGCACTCCAGCCTGGGCGACAGAGCGAGACTCCGTCTCAAAAAAAATAAAAATAAAAATAAAAAATAAATGATCTGGTGACGATGACTGAAATGAGCAAAATATCTAATGATCTATACTGCCTATTGTATGTATTCTATTTAACATGGTCTATTCCAATTTTAAAAAATAACAATAATAATCCTGGTATTGGAAATCCTGGTCCAGAAAACTATTACAATAAAAGCAATGAAATAGTTAATAGTTCAATTAACTCATATTTTCTGGAATCATCAAAAGGTTTAAGACACAAAGAAATTTAACTGTCAAGTCATTAAAAATGTATAAACTTTTGAAACCATGTAATTCAACAGAATATTGCAGGTCACTCCAAACCTACCATTTAAGCAACTAATACCTTGATTTATATTTTCACTTGCTTGATAAAAATATACACCATTTCGCCAAATACCAACAGCTATAATAAAAAAAAAAAATGACAGTCATCTATAGTGTTTAAAGATCAAAGCTATCAATTTAAGAAACAAATATTCCTTATTTAACTAAATCAAAGTCTCTCCAGTCTGGTTCTTAGGCAAAATCTAAATTCTGACTCAGTATGTATTTTTATTCTGATCAACTGTTTTAAAAATTGAAACAGAGGTCAAAGACCACATCTAATAATACTGAGACCTGCGAGCTGATTTGTAAAATTTTTTTTTTTTTTTGAGACAGGGTCTCACTCTGTTGTCTAGGCTGGAGTGTAACAGCTCAATCTCGACTCACTGCAGCCTCTGCCTCCCAAGTTTAAGCAATTCTCCCACCTCAGCCTCCCAAGTAGCTGGGATTACAGGCATACCACCATGCTCAGCTAATTTTGTATTTTTAGTACAGATGGGGTTTTACCATACTGGCCAGGCTGGTCCCGAACTCCTGACCCCAGGTGATCCACCCTCCGAGGCCTCCAAAAGTGCTGGGATGACAGGCATAAGCCACCGTGCCCAGTCTAAAATATTTTAATTATATGGATAATACCTGATTTAGGAATTATTTTTAAAAAGTCAGTAAAGAAGCTGATGGCTCACAACCGTAACCCCAACACTTTGGGAGGCCGATCACCTGAGGTCGTGAGCTCGGGACCAGCCTGACCAATGTGGAGAAACCCTCTCTCTACTAAAAATACAAAAAATTAGCTGTGGTGGCACATGCCTGTAATTCCAGCTACTCAGGAGGCTGAGACAGGATAATTACTTAAACCGGGAGGCGGAGGTTGTGGTGAGCCGAGATCGTGCCACTGCACACTAACCTGGGCAGCAAGAGCAAAACTCCATCTCAAAAAAAAAAAAAGTCAATAAAGAACAGTTAAGTATTTTTAAAAACAAAACTCATTTCAAATCATTTCATTTTAACCTAATTAGTACCAAAAATACTAAGATCTAATTTATTTCTGTCTTTCCCAGTTTCATCAGCTTACATACTCCTAAATTTGCTCTTGTATTTACTCACCACTCTGGCTAGAGACAATGCACTCATACTAAATAATTACTCTGTCCTTGCCTTTCAAACACTTAGGACAATGGCTTTTTACCTTACTGTTTTCTGGCCAATCACTATACGCTGTTAAATGTTTTAAGAGATGAAAATAAAAAGGGGAAGGCAAAGAGGCTAGTAGCACAATTTGTTCTTCACTCTTTAAAACCACTTCCTTAACTTAATCTTGAGATTCTAGGTTACCTAAAGGAAGACAGTCCTGTAAAGTATTTCAGGTGTGGCTTTATAGAGGCATCATTAGCATTCAGCTTCATGAAGAGGTTCCCTACCCATAGCTAGCCACAAATAGAACAAGTCATTGTGCTGCAATTACTGCTTTATAAAGTTTATTGAATCCATTACCCACTTTCACTCTTAAGTATCTGTCCTGGTTTCTCCTGACCACAAAAAAAATCTGTTTTTAGCGCATTCTCACAAGTTCTAACCAACAATATACTAAGTTTGCATTTATTAAAATCACTGTCATTTTGGTTTTACTCTTTTACTTCTTCATCCACACAGCTATTTGTAACATCTATCACCCTCAGTAAAATTAACTGTTACAATTGAAAGAAAACATTAAATGCTAAACTTTCAACAATTATAAAACATTTAGCCGGGCGCGGTGGCTCACGCCTGTAATCCCAGCACTTTGGGAGGCCGAGACGGGCGGATCACGAGGTCAGGAGATCGAGACCATCCTGGCTAACCCCGTGAAACCCCGTCTCTACTAAAAAATACAAAAAACTAGCCGGGCGAGGTGGCGGGCGCCTGCAGTCCCAGCTACTCGGGAGGCTGAGGCAGGAGAATGGCGTAAACCCGGGAGGCGGAGCTTGCAGTGAGCGGAGATCCGGCCACTGCACTCCAGCCTGGGCGGCAGAGCGAGACTCCGTCTCAAAAAAAAAAAAAAAAAAAAAACAAACATTTAATTCCCAAGTGGATATGCTATCATTTATTATCTTTTAAAGTGTAAGACATCAAGAACTCTTATCAGATTAACGCTGTACATGGAAACAAGAAGAAAAAAAAAAAAACCCAAACTCTTATCAGAGTAGTCTATTTAGATTGGTTTAAATCAGGGGAGTAAACTGCGATGCAGAAATATGGTAACAATCTGGCCGGGAGCAGTGGTTCATGCCTGTAATCCCAGCACTTTGGGAGGCTGAAGCACATGGATCACTTGAGGTCAGGAGTTCAAGACCAGACCAGCCTGGCCAAAATGGTGAAGCCTCGTCTCTACTAAAAATACAAAAATTAGCCAGGCAAGGTGGCAGGCGCCTGTAATTCCAGCTACTCAGGAGGCTGAGGCACAAGAATCGCCTGACCCTGGAAGGCGGAGGTTGTAGTGAGCCAAGATCATGCCACTGCACTCCAGCCTAGGTGACAGAGTAAGACTCCATCTCAAAAAAAAGAAAAGAAAAGAAATATTGTAGCAATCGGACAATATGTACCTGGAACTTTACAAAAGGTTCTTATCCTTTGATCCAGTAATTCCACTTCCAAAAGCCTGAGAAAACA
The DNA here is from genome assembly GCF_049350105.2 of Macaca mulatta. NCBI lineage: Eukaryota > Metazoa > Chordata > Mammalia > Primates > Cercopithecidae > Macaca > Macaca mulatta. Next base: position 47,747,754 of record NC_133421.1, read on the forward strand.
TTTTAATGCAAAGATTTTTGCATTATTTATGTTCTTACAGTCTATCCATAGCAAAAACTAGAACAACCTCCATGCCCAACAGTGGAAAAATAATTACGGAATGTCATACAACAGAATATTACACGGCCATTAAAAATGTTTAAAAATGACAAGGAAAAGTGTTTTCAAAATTACATTTAGTGAAATAAATCAGGACAAAAAATGTTACAGAAAATATATTAACTCTGTATCTATGTGTGTGTCTAGGACTGAAATTATACCAAATGCTGCTTATCCCTGAGAAGTATGACTAAGGGTAATTTGCTTTGTAGTTATTTTTCAAGATTTTAGAAGGAATATATATTTTGGCTGGGTGTGGTGGCTCATGCCTGTAATCCCAGCACTTTGGGAGGCCAAGATGGACAGATCACCTGAGGTCAGGAGTTCGAGACCGGCCTGGCCAACATAGGGAAACCCCATCTCTTCTAAAAATACAAAAAAATCAGACAGGCGTGGTGGCACGCGCCTGTAATCCCAGCTACTCAGGTGACTGAGGCAGGAGAATCACTTGAACCCGAGAGGCAGAGGTTGCAGTGAGCCGAGAGCATGCCACTGTACTCCAGCCTGGGCGACAGAGCGAGACTGTCTCCAAAAAAAAAAAAAAAAAAAAAAAACCGCCGGGCGCAGTGGCTCACGCCTGTAATCCCTGCACTTTGGGAGGCTGAGGTGGGTGGATCATGAGGTCAGGAGCTCGAGACCATCCTGGCTAACACGGTAAAACCCCATCTCTACTAAAAAAAATACAAAAAATTAGCTTGGCGTGGTGGTGGGCGCCTGTAGTCCCAGCAACTCGGGAGGCTGAGGCAGGAGAATGGCATGAACCCGGGAGGCGGAGCTTGTAGTGAGCCGAGATCGTGCCACTGCACTCCAGCCCGGGAAACAATGTGAGACTCCGTCTCAATAAAAAAAAAAAAAAAAAATTAATTCTTCAAAGACTTCTCTAAAATCAAATCTGCATTCTATCTATTATTTTATAATTGTAGTAACACTGAACATTTTAGCTACAGAGTATAAAACTTTCTTAAATATTTCACCATTCCACCAACTTATTTGGGATTTTCTCAAATACACCTACATCAGCCCTATCCAATACTCGTGTTCAAACTCACAGAACTACCATGGGAATCTTCTAAATGTGGATACAACATATCACATAAAAGAAGAGGCGGCCGGGCACGGTGGCTCAAGCCTGTAATCCCAGCACTTTGGGAGGCCGAGACGGGCGGATCACGAGGTCAGGAGATCGAGACCATCCTGGCTGACACGGTGAAACCCCGTCTCTACTAAAAAATACAAAAAAAAACTTAGCCGGGCGCGGTGGCGGGCGCCTGTAGTCCCAGCTACTCGGGAGGCTGAGGCAGGAGAATGGCGGGAACCCGGGAGGCGGAGCTTGCAGTGAACTGAGATCCGGCCACTGCACTCCAGCCTGGGCGACATAGCGAGACTCCGTCTCAAAAAAAAAAAAAAAAAAAAAAAGAAGAGGCTTTTTTTTTGAAAGAGTTTCACTTTGTCTCCCAGGCTGGAGTGCAGTGGCATGATCTCGGCTCACTGCAACCTCTGCCTCTGGGGGTTCAATCAATTCTCTTGTCTCAGCCTTATCAGTAGCTGGGTATACAGGTGCACTCCACCACACCCGCTGATTTTTTTCTATTTTAGTAGATATGCGTTTTCACCATGTTTCCCAGGCTGGTCTCAAACTCCTGAGCTCAGGCAATTCGCCCACGTCGGCCTCTCAAAGTGCTAGGATTACAGGCTTGAGCCACAGCACCGGGCCTAAGGCTACTTTTTTTTTTTTTTTTTCTTGAGACAGAGTCCTGCTCTTGTTGCCCAGGCTGGAATGCAGTGGCGCGATCTTGGCTCACCGCAACCTCTGCCTCCTGGGTTCAAGGGATTCTCCTGCTTCAGCCTCCTGAGTAGCTAGGATTACAGGCACGCACCACTATGCCTGGCTAATTTTTTTATTTTTAGTAGAGACGGGGTTTCACCATGTTGGTCAGGCTGGTCTTGAATTCCTGACCTCTAGTAATCCACCCGCCTCAGCCTCCCAAAGTGCCGGGATTACAGGCGTGAGCCACCGCACCCGGCCTAAGGCTACTTCTTTACATACAAGCTTGTTAATTTCATTTTACAAGTCCAAGTTACAATTGCCAGTTTAACTAAGGGTAGAGTTTCAGCATCCCTACTAAAATGATAAAGTCTGCAACTGACTGTAAACACTGTTACTATATTGCAACATTCAGCTACTATCAAAATCCTAAGACTACTATTTGAAGTAAGTTCAAAAAATGTTTCCTCAGTGCATTACCTACAGACCCTAGGGACAAAGACAAAACCTAAAGTTAACTTCAGGCCACCGCTGCCATCCATCAAAGGAACAGTGCAGAGCATAAAACTCTTGATACAGGTATCTTCCTTCCCTCTTCCCTTTTCCCCTTCTCTCCCAACAGGTGTTTTGCTCAGGATTCTCCCTTTCAGTAGTATTTGGTAGAATATCCTGAAAGAAACTTGTTTCCCTTGATAAAAATTTTCACTAACATTCACTCCCAGCATTCAACGACTGTGCAGAAGTTCCAACACAAATATTTGTCTCACTCATTCCTTTGTGATAAAAACCCATTCTGAAGCAAAGAAAAACTGCACCTTTTCCTAAATGTTATTTTCAGATATTTAAATTAAGTGAGCTTAAGTTTTATTTGCCTTAGTCACAAGTCCACAGTACAATAAAAGCAAAATTCAACCACCAGATACAGTGCAAAGTAAGTTCCATACTAAACCACATTGCAAGGTTACATCTTTTTCAGTGGAAAATTTTGGAAAGTCACATCATTGTGGAGAGAACACAGTATAAAAGCACCTAAAAAGTTGGTCATTTTAAAGTGCTATATGATAGATGTATTAATGTGCTGTATTCACAAAGGTAGTTTTGTGAATATACCAAGAACTAGTGTCTTTTAAAGCCTATTTATGTTGGTTTTCCCTATGTTTTGATATGTTTCCCTATGTTATGATTATTCATCCAATAATAATCTTATATCCAAACTCACTGAATTTTTTTTTCTTTAAACTCCAAAGCCATTCTGGGACAATAAACCTTAAAGGCTGTTATCATAACTATATGCTTCAGAAAAGTGTTTACATTGGCGGGGGCGAGAAGAGAGAAAATATCAACAAATGAATCCCTATCTGGAGTCCAAAGTAAGAAACGCATTATTTAATTTGATCACAGTGCTAGTTTCAACTATTTAAAAATACAAGTCCATTATACTTCTAATGCAAAAAGTACAGAAATCATAATCAAGACACACAAATAATTTCTAATGCATCAACATTATTTATGTCAGAACAAATCATTCTACCTTTTTTCATGAAAAATAAATGCACTTGAATAATTGTAGATGCTGTCACTTAAAAAGTTCTAATAAATTAAGTCATTCAACAGCTCTTCTAATCCTTTTTAAAGTACTGCAGCTCAATCAAGTCTTAATTGAGACTGGCAAGCATAAAGGCAGACTGGCATCTCTACAATGACTTGCATTTTACATAAAATTTGAAAAAACTTCGGTAAATATTTGCAAAAAAAAAATACTGAGGAACAAAACTGATCAACTGCCTTTGATAGCAAAAGAATACTGATAAGATGAAGAGACTTAGGTGCACCTTATCGAAATAAGCAAATGTATAATCCAAACCTTCAGCATCATCAAAATGCAGATTTCAAAAGATATTCGGAAAAGGTTAATTTCATTTCTTAAGAAATAGTGGCAAGCAACTGCACTCATTTCCTGTTCAGATTCAATTCAAATTTCAGCCATTTCCTTTTAAAGGAACTAGTACAGCAACATAGGGCAGAGAGGGTCGGTAATGCTACACTACCAAATCTAAAGAAGAAAGTACCCGGAACTGGGTCTTGACACTCAAGATGAGCAATCAGCTTTTTATAGTACTCTTACACATTCAATAATTAGGCTTCCTTTGGGGGAAAAAAAAAAAAAAGTCCACCTGTAAACTAAATAATGCCAAGAAAGCCCGTTTTGAAGAGGTAGGGCCTAGCAGTACAATCATTTCAAGAGTTTTAATGCATGAGGCAATATAAGACTAATTACAACGAAATCAAACCACTTTAGTGGAATCTTGACTGTGCACGAGCATGTCACTCTGCCCCCAGTAATTAAGCTTATGTGGTGAGCGCTACCAGTATTAAAACAGAAAATACACAGATAGCAGTGCAGCTGCGACATTTCCAGGTAATTAAGCCTCCCCGAGGGTAGGTGGTTTCTGTAAGGGGTAGGCCCTAAACGCCCAAGATCCTTCAACCCCTCTGAGACGTGTGCTTCGGCAAAAGCAGCGTCTCCTAAAGGGAAAGGGTCAAGGAAAAAGGTTCCAAAAAAAGGAACATCTGGAAAGAGGGAGTGCGTACGGAGCTCTGGGCTTGCGGCCGACAGAGGTTACCGAGCCACCCACTGCAAAGGCGAGTTTGTGGGGCCTGCTGGAGAGAAGGCCTCGCCTAGGAGTTGCAACACACTCTTTCTCCAGTGCGCAGCGCTCGGCCTGGGGGAGGGGGAGGAGGGGAAACAGCTGCCAGGGGAGCGGCGGGCCCAGCCCGGCCCGGCCCGCTCACCGTCAGGGTGTCGTCTATGTAGAGGGGAATCTGCCTCCTCTCGAAGGGGAACTCCTCCTCCCCGTCCCTGCACACTGCCACCAGTCGCGCCATCGTCCCCGACGCTGCCGTTGCCACCGTCACCACCTCCTCCCAGCTGCCGCCGCCGCCGCCGCTGCTGCTCCTGCCGCCGCCGCTGCCGCCTCCTCCCAGCTCCTGCCTGCAACAGCCAAACCCCGCGAGCGTAAGCACCCGCCGCCGCGCAGCACATTCGCCACGGGGGGCAGGGAGCGGAGCGGGAGGGGACGGGAGAGCCGGGCTGCGTTTCCCATCACCCGATTCCACACGCGCTCAGCCAATCAGCGCCCAGCGCCGCCGGGACCCGCCCCCTCGCGCCGCGCTCCCTCCCTCTCTCCCGCCCGGCCCCCGCCCGCCCGCCCGCCGGCCTCCAGTCAGGGTCCAAAGGAGAGGCGGAAGGGACCGGCCTGCCCGGGGGCTTCCCCGCCCGGAGCAGGAGTCCCGGCCCCACGACCCCAGCCCTGGCCTCGGCCCCACAGCCTGCTCCCCGTCGCCCGCCGCCCGGGTGTCCTCTGCCCCCAGCTGACCCCTTCTCCCCGTTTCTGGGCGCACCCCGCCCAGTCAGACCCAGGACTGCAGTTGCCCAGCGCGACCCCGCCCCTGGGAGGGGTCGACCCCGCGCGGTTCTGCGGAGTCCAGAGAAGGGGGAGGCTCAAACCCTTTCCTCACCCTTTTCGGCGGAGGCTGTCGGTTCCGACCTTCACTGTTTTCGTGGTCGCCTCCCTAACTCCCACCTCTGCTCCCCGTTACCGGCTGACGAGGCCCGCGTCAGGGCCGGCCTGGGCGGGAGCGCAGCTCCGAATGCCGTTTCCTCTCCGGGCAGTCAGCCGCTCGCGCCGCGGGGAGTGGAGGAGGGCGGGCGGGGGACAAGGGGAAGGTGGGGCCGGGCGGGGCCGGGCGCCGGGCGGGGCCCGCGTCCTCTCGCGAGACTGGGGCCGGCCGCGGTGGGGTCCCCGCTGGAAAAATCTGCGCCCAGAGAGTAGGGGGCAGTCTTGGCCGTCCCGCCGGCGGGCCCGGCACCCTCCTCCGAGCCCAGCCATTCCGCTAGACCCGAAGTAGGACTGGTAGGAGGGGTGATCCGCCCAACCTCAGGCCCCAGCCCGCGGACCGGGAAGGCTTCCCCAGGGCCGAGGGGCAAGCCCCTCCACGTCAGGGTGTCGTCTGTGTAGAGGGAAATCTGCCTCTTCTCGAAAGGGAACTGCTTCAGCGAGGCAAGCCCGCCTGATTCGGGCTGACTCAGGGCAGAGGTCCAGAGAGGACCTGGATAGGTTGTGAGGAGCCAAGATCAGAGGGGGCGGAAGGCAGTGAGGAAAAGGAGACGAGCATCGGGGGGTGAGAGACAAACTCTGGCCTCTGTATCTTGGCCCTTGACGCCACTGAATTCGTGTCCCACGGCGGGAAGAGGAGGAAAGGGCCCTGACACCGCGGCTCGCCAGGGGCGCTGCATCCCGATCCCGCTGAGGGGAACGCAAACAGTGAAGTGCTGACAGCTTGTGGTTGTCGTTACACTGGAGGGAAATAGAAAACTGGACAGTGGTGTGTGTGTGCGTCTTGGCCAAAGGAACTTCTTGGGCTGGGTTAATGTGAGCAGGTACTCCCTTGGGCGAAATACTGGCACTGGCCGAAGGCCTTTCCCTGTGGCTGTCTCCTAGGAAGCAGAACTGCTGTGAAGACAGTTGCTTTCGCCACCGTGTGTTCAGTTCTGACCTTGAAGGTTTTGGAGGTCTGTTGTGAAGATATTTAGCCTCTGAAAGTCCTGATGTTCTGAAGGATAGATCCATTTACTGCTCTATTTCCTGCTAGAATAGGCTGGAGCTGTGATACCTTTAAAAGTATTTTGGGTCGGGCACGGTGGCTCACGCCTGTAATCCCAGCACTTTAGCCGAGGCGGTTGGATCACCTGAGGTCAGGAGTTTGAGACCAGCCTGACCAATATGATGAAACCCCCGTCTCTACTAAAAATACAAAAATTAGCCGGGCGTGGTGGCATGCACCTGTAATCCCAGCTACTAGGGAGGCTGAGACAGGAGAATCACTTGAACCTAGGAGGCGGAGGTTGCAGTGAGCCGAGATGGCACCATTGCACTGCAGCCTGGGCAACAAGAGCGAAACTCCGTCTTAAAACCAACAAACAAGAAAGTATTTGGGTTATGACATGGAGTCTTAGAGATTCACAACAAAAAGCCCATAGTGCACCCTTAGCCATGTTGACTTAGTACATTGTGTGGTCATTGTTAGGGTCGGTGACATAATAAACGAAGAACCATTGTTCATTCCCAAAGGTGTGATTTCCCGGCAAATATTTATGTCTTCTGGGCCAGGAGCAGTGGCTAACACCTGTAATCCCAGCACTTTGGGAGACAAGGTGGGTGGATTACTTGAGGTCAGGAGTTCGAGACCGGCCTGACCAACATGGTGAAACCCAGTCTCTACTAAAAATACAAAATTAGCCCAGCATGGTGGCACACGCCTGTTATCCCAGTTACTCGGGAGGCCGAGGCAAGAGAATCGCTTGAACCCAGGAGGCAAAAGGTTGCAATGATCTGAGATCACGCCATTGCGCTCGAGCCTGGGTGACAAGAGCGAAACTACGTCTCAAAAAAAAAAAAAGTATGTCTTCTGGCCATGTTAGCAGAGTAGAAGAGTGTGAGTATTAACTTGAATCTAATACGTATGTACGATGTTCATATACATAGCCAAAATTTTGACATTTTTTAGAGAATCATGCTTTTTATGTAAGAAAACAAACAAACCAGGCCGGGCGCGGTGGCTCACACCCGTGATCCCAAGACTTGGGGAGGCCAAGGCGGGCGGATCACTTGAGGTCAGGAGTTCGAGACCAGCCTGGGCAACATGGAGAAACCCCGTCTCTACTAAAAATACAAAAATCAGCTGGGCGTGGTGGCGACTACCTTTAATCCCAGCTACTCAGAAGGCTGAGGCAGGAGAATCGCTTGAACCAGGAAGGTGGAGGTTGCAGTGAGCCAAGATTGTGCCATGGCTCTCCAGCCTGGATAACAGCGTGAGACTCCATCTCAAAAAAAAAAAAAATGCTGTGGCTTTCAGTATCTAGAGGTGCTACTATAATGGCTACATCAATTAATGTACCCACTTTAAACCTTGTAAACTTATTAGGATTCTGGTTGGTAAAGAACATTAAAAATGACAAGTTCATTATATAGGTGCTAATTTTCATTACTTTGACTACTGAACACACACCAGGTACTAACAAAGAATGGAGTATTCACCTGAGGATTTAAATCTATGAAAAGGTGTTAAAACACATACATAAAACATAATAAAATGAGATCACAACAGTCTCTTTCTATCTGAGCTTACTTTCCCTAATTTGGGTTTGTCTGTTAGGTCCACTGAGCAGACTTAGTATCTTTGGACAAATAGGAATTCAATGAAAATGTATTCTTAAAAGTGAAAAAGGCGGATTTGCTAGGTAAGTTGCTGTTTCTCAAGGAGGTAGCCTGGGTGCTATAAAGCCAAGCCAATCCAATCCAATACAATACAATACAAATACAATATAATACAATCAATACAATAAAATTAATATCTCAAGGAAAAAGCTTAGAAAATTATTTCATGGCAAAATGACTTTTCGAAGTTTTTACTGTGCATCTTCCTGGTTTTAGAGTAGGCACTTGATTTTATTTTCACTATTGCTCTATTTTTAGCCATAACCACTAGTATTGCAGCAAATATTTCTTGAGTATTGTCCTATGTACTTTATTTTTTTATTTTTATTTTTTTGAGACGGAGTCTCGCTCTGTCACCCAGGCTGGAGTGCAGTGGCCGGATCTCAGCTCACTGCAAGCTCCGCCTCCCGGGTTCACGCCATTCTCCTGCCTCAGCCTCCCGAGTAGCTGGGACTACAGGCGCCTGCCACCTCGCCCGGCTAAGTTTTTGTATTTTTTTAGTAGAGACGGGGTTTCACTGTGTTAGCCAGGATGGTCTCGATGTCCTGACCTCGTGATCCGCCCGTCTCGGCCTCCCAAAGTGCTGGGATTACAGGCTTGAGCCACCGTGCCCGGCCTTGTCCTATGTACTTTAAAATGAAAACTATCTGCTTTTAGAGAGCACACCTCTAATTGACAAAATATATCATTGCTACATTAAAAGACAGTTGTTTGTTGCCTATTATTTCATTTTGATATTGGCATTGTAAAATGCAAGGTTGAAGGATTTGAAAGGCCAGGAAAGCAAAGGCAATCAACAGCAGAACACATTTTGCTGGTACCTAATAAAGAACAGTTGGAGGGATGGAGCTGTAATAAATTATCAGCAAAATACCATTCTTTTTCTTAGGTCCAAATGTGTGAGAAGCTAGCCACAAAATGCAGGCATAAATGAGATCTATCTGTTCTCCAGGCTACCTAGATTTTAAAAAAACAAAAAGTACCAAGGTATTCCTTATTATTTTTTTGCTTCATAGACTACATTTAATCTCCTAGGGAGCAACATATGGTTCTTATATGGTTTATATAAATATATTGGACATTGATGCTCAATAAAAATAAAACTGGTTGTCATCTTCGGAACCCAAGAGCTATTGGGGCATGTGTGGTAAACATCCCCAGTTTATAATTGTGTAAAATTAAAATTGGCTGGGCCGGTGGCTCACGCCTGTAATCCCAGCACTTTGGGAGGCCGAGGCGGGCGGATCACGAGGTCAGGAGATTGAAACCCCATCTCTAATAAAAATACAAAAAATTAGCCGGGCGCGGTGGCGGGCGCCTGTAGTCCCAGCTACTTTGGAGGCTGAGGCAGGAGAATGGCGTGAACCTAGGAGGCGCAGCTTGCAGTGAGCCGAGATCATGCCACTGCACTCCAGCCTGGGCAATAGAGCCAGACTCTGTCTAAAAAAAAAAAAAAAAAAAAAAAAAAATTAAAATTATGGGAGTGAGTCACTTTCTGAAGGGCATAGATAGGCTGAGGTCCTAGACCAGATTATTTTCTTCTTACTCCTCACTTTGTTATCTTTCCCTCTCCCTTCTCTGCCCTCAAAAATTGATAGTTGCAAGGAAAATGATAGTTGATTAGAAGACCTTTTGTTGTTTCATTATAATAACCGCATTGTTTTATGTGGTAAGACAATCTATGGCCACAGAATGTTATTTAAATTACCATAGTGGCCTAAATCTGAGGATCTGTGGATTGGGTTTTCTTTTTCATGAGCTGACACTGGGAAGTTCTGTTGTATCTATCAAAAATAAACACACCTGGCCAGGCACGATGGCTCATGCCTATAATCTCAGCACTTTGGGAGACCAAGGCGGGTGGATCACTTGAGGTCAGGAGTTCGAGACCAGCCTAGCCGACATGGTGAAACCTCATCTCTACTAAAAATACAAAAATTAGCCCGGCGAAGGGGCGCGTGCCTGTAATCCCAGCTACTCAGGAGGCTGAGGCAGGAGAATCGCTTGAACCCAGGAGGCGGAGGTTGCAGTGAGCGAAGACTGCCACTGCACTCCAGCCTGGGAGACAGAGCAAGACTCCATCTCAAAAAAAAAAAAAAAAAGAATATTAAACGTTCTTATAGGCCAGGATCATGACGCCTGTAATCCCAGCACTTTGGGAGGCTATCATAGGAGGATCACTTGAAGCCAGGAATTTTGAGAGCAGCCTGGGCAACCCCAACCCCATCTCTTTTTTTTAAAGATTTAAACTAAATTAAACCTTAATTTAGCCATAGTTTTATTAAATTACACTGGGTACTTGATGACTGTCATCTTTCTTATTGGTTCTTCTTCCCCTTAGTATGGTAGATGAGGATGCCTGATGTGGCCCCTGCCTGTGTCTCCAGCTCTCTGCCCATTCTGTTCCTTTTTCTGTGTTCAGCCTTCTTTCAATTCCATAACGTGCTTGGTACCCTCCCAACTTAGGACTTTTGCTGAGGGAGTCATCCATCTAAAATGTTCTCTGCCGTTTGCCCTCCAACCCCCAGACACCTAAGACTTTGTAACTCCTCATCCCACTAATCAGCTGTAGCTCAAAAACATCTGTGGGGGAAAACTTGACTCCTTACTAGGTCAGTTCTTGATTTGACACCCTTGACAACCTATACTTTTTCTTCATAACTTAGCATTTTACAGTATAAACATATACTGTAATGTTTATACTGTACATAATGTATGTACATATGGAGGAAACATAATGTGTTTCCTCTACTAGATTGCAAGCTCTGAGGTGTCAGGAAATTTGTGCTGTGCTTCTTAAATCCCTAGCATAGGGTAGGCTAAAAGATGAATTAATCCCAAAGCAAAACTTTTATTGCCTCGTAATTATTATGTGTATAAACTATAATACAACATACAATTCAGTCTATTTTTTTGTAGACAGGGTCTCACTATGCTTCCCAGGATGGTCTTGAACTCTTGGGCCCAAGCGATCCTCCCACCTGAGCCTCCAAAAGTGCTAGGATTACAGGCGTGAGTCACCATGCCAGCCTTCCGTCTATTCTTTGGAGCATTTGTCTGACTTCATAGTATATAAGTATCTTATTTATTTTATTTTTAAAACTTTTCTTTTTTTATCCACCCATCTGCACACTGGAGTATTTGATTTTAAACACTTGCTTCTTAGTCCTAGGTTTTATTCAAATTTAAATTGAGCAATAAAGAAGCATTGACAATCCACAGTTCACACTGAAATGTCAACATAAACATTTCATTTTATATTTATTTATTTATTTATTTATTTATTTTTATTTATTTTTTTTTTTTTTTTGAGACGGAGTCTCGCTCTGTCCCCCAGGCTGGAGTGCAGTGGCCGGATCTCAGCTCACTGCAAGCTCCACCTCCCGGGTTCACGCCATTCTCCTGCCTCAGCCTCTCGAGTAGCTGGGACTACAGGCGCCCGCCACCGCTCCCGGCTAATTTTTGTATTTTTTTAGTAGAGACAGGGTTTCACGTGTTAGCCAGGATGTCATTTTATATTTATTGTAAAAGCAATATACAATAAAAATACAGAATAGCATAAGGTTACATTAAGGTGGAAAGTAAAAATCTCCCCCCCCAACAGTCTTTCAATGTCACAACTATAAAGTTTCTTTAAAATACTAAATACATTCTAACAAGTCACAAGGCTTTGTTTCTTCTTATTTAATACATTCTAACAAGTCACAAGGCTTTGTTTCTTCTTGGTTTTATTGTTGAGATACATTAAAATATTAAGCATTGGCCCAGTGTGGTGGCTTACACCTGTAATCCCAGCACTTTGGGAGGCCAAGGTGGGCGTATCACTTGAGTTCAGGAGTTTGAGACCACCCTGGCCAACATGGCAAAACCCCATCTCTACTAAAAATACAAAAATTAGCTGGGTGTGGTGGTGCACGCCTACAGTCCCAGCTACTCAGGAGGCTGAGGCAGGAGAATTGCTTGAACCAGGGAGGTGGAGGTTGCAGTGAGCTGAGATGGCACCACTATGGCACCACTACAATCCAGCCTGGGCAACAGAGCAAGACTGTGTCTCAAAAAAATAAAAATAAAAATAAGCATCCCTACTGTTTAGAGGACTGAAACTCTATTTTGTAATAAAATATTGTTAACACTGTTGTGAAAAGCATGTTTGTTTCTTTGTTTTGAGACGGAGTCTCGCTTTGTCACCCAGGCTGGAGTGCAGTGGCGCGACCTCAGCTCACTGCAAGCTCTGCCTCCTGGGTTCACACCATTCTCCTGCCTCAGCCTCCTGAGTAGCTGGCACTACAGGTGCCTGCCACCACACCTGGCTAATCTTTTGTATTTTTTTAGTAAAGACAGGGTTTCACCGTGTTAGCCAGGATGGTCTCGGTCTCCTGATCTGGTGATCCGCCTGCCTTGGCCTCCCAAAGTGCTGGGATTACAGGTGTGAGCCACTGCACCCGGCCAAAAAGCACAATTTCTTTACAATTAATATTCCTCATTAAATATTGCCCAAGTACTTATATATCCTACCCCTGCTGATCACCAAAATTGTATAGTCTTATCTTGCAAATATAGTACATATACAATTAAACAGTTGGAAAACATATAGAGATTGACCACAAATAAGGCCCACAAGGTACTGCTGTGTAATGTATCTACCATTAGGTTGATCAGGCCAGTTGTTATATTTGACAGCAAGAAAAATATTAACTGTTTTCTGTTGAGAGCTGTGATTAAACAAAGCCTGGGTTCCATTCTTTCAGCTTCAGGGATTAGATATTCTGAATGCTTTTTACTTGTAACAGGTGACTGGATAAGTTTCCAAGAACATGGTACCAGAGCTCCTTTAATTAGAAATTTGGCAAAACTCAAAATTATATCACCCAGTAATAAACTACTAAGAAGGATCAGGCTAGAAGCAACTATCCAAATACAAAAGGCTAAATTTGCCATTCTTCGAGATACTGCTTCTACATTTACTTGAACTACATAAAGAGATATGAAGAGGCTAATAGCTGCCAGTAAAAGAAAACAGGCTACTTTTATCAAGTCTTTGATATGTGATCGGTTCTTATGCACATATAACCCTGTTTGCACACCAGCCATGTGTATTGCCACATACCCCAGGGTAGAGATTATTCCTTCGCGGTTGGCATTTAATAGACCAATCCGTGTGCCACTACCATCAGTGCCATACAATATTAACCTCTTCAGTGAGGTAAAGTCAAGGGCTAGCTGGTATAATACAGTAACACTGAGGGCAATAATCCAGGACTTATTTAGGGGAAAAATAATGAAAAGCAGTGGTGTTATCAATTTCACAACTATTATGGTAAAGAAAAAGTTCCAGTGAACTCCATACTCAGTTAAATGTTCCTGATAACCTATTGATTTTATAATGGCTAATCGTCCAATTCCTAGGAAGATTAATGGCCAAACGGAGTACAATGAGTTTGTAAAGTAATGCAATTTGGACCCTTCCATACATTTTCTCCTCCTGACCTCTAGACAAACCATTGCAGTCCCAAAAACAAAGCCGCCTACTCCAAAATCCATTGCTCCTGTCCCATAGAGCTCAGTTTTGGCAAATCTTCTGGGAAAAAATGGGAAGTCCACAGCCAAAATAGCAATAGCAGTGAATGCACTGGTAATTACACGGAAACAGGAGATGGCTGGAATGTATTCTGATTCTAGACTGATGTTCAAGAATTTTTCAAGGATTTTTTGGAAAGGCAGTCTGGCATAGCAGGTCCTCCTTCGGTATATTTGACAGAACAACCCTGCCCCAAAGATAATTACAGCAAGAAGCTCAAGGAGGATAAATGAAGCCCAAATGGTCAAAGTGGCTACCATGGGAACTATTAGGACAACAAAGTCAATGAAGAATCTAGTTTTCCAGGTATGTGAGAAAGAGCACAAGTACTGTGAGAAAATGATCAGGAACCCTCTGCACAGGATACAGAATGCAGGAAAGCACAATCCCTGGGTGATTTCCAGCACGGTGGTTCCATTGAGGTTACTAACAAAAGCTTCCTTCATCTGCTTTTGAGACATTTTTCTTCCTGTGAAAACAAGAGCAAAGGAATGGATTTGTGAAAAGCAACATTCTTGTGTAATTAGCATACCTGGCTTAATTTTACTAGATTTCAGAGAAGAACTTTGGGCCCTAATGAGTTCACCTAGGATTTGTGATTCCCCTTCCAAGGATTGTGGGATGAAGCTTAACACTAATGCATTTGGATAGAAATGTCATACTAATAGTATGAAATTATTGGTTACAAAGCTTCAGCTATTCCCTGTACAAGACAGATTCACAAAGAAAGTGAATTTGGGGCCGGGCGCAGTGGCTCACACCTGCAATCCTAGCACTTTGGGAGGCCGAGGTGGGAGGATCACCTGAGGTCAGGAGTTCGAGACTAGCCTGGTCAACATGGCAAAACCCCGTCTCCACTAAAAATACAAAAATTAGCCAGGCATGATGGCACCCGCCTGTAATCCCAGCTACTTGGGAGGCTGAGGCAGGAGAATCGCTTGAACCGGGGAGGTGGAGGTTGGAGTGAGCCGAGATTGTGCCATTGCACTCCAGCCTAGGCCACAGAGTGAGACTCCGTCTCAAAAAAAAAAAAAAAAAAAAAAAAGGAAAAGAAAGCGAATTTGGGATGTAAACTCTGAGAATGGCATCATAGACAGATGGGAATTTCTATTATGGAGCACAGTACATACCATGAAGATTCTTTGATGAAAATTGAATAGACTTTACTAATGACTTTAATGCAAATTCAAAGGCTAGGGGCGAAGTACATTTTGAAGTTGGGGGCCTTGGTTCCAGTTCAGAGCCTCTCTAAACCTACTGCCTCGGTACAAAATGTGACCCCTGCAGTGATTTCTGGATCCCCAGGCTGCTCCTTCCCTCATTTACAGACAGCTACGTTTTCAAGTTAGGATGGAAGTAGGTACGATGGGTGCAATTAAGAATGGATGTATAGCACATACTAGTGTTGGCTGCTCTTTTATTAAGGGCTGCAAAACACCTCTGAATGCCACACATAATTGTCTGAAAAACGGCATACTGGAAGAACACATTTGTTGGTCAAACATGAACCTAGAGCTTCTCAGTGTAACATGAAGTGAATAAGTAAGTGAATGCATGCATGCATTATGGCCTGTCTGCAACCTGCGACAATACCTCACAGTTGACCATTAAAAATAATGGTCAAATCAGTGGATCATTAAAAATAAAAAGTCCTAGCCGAGAGCAGTGGCTCAGGCCTGTAATCCTAGCGCTTTGGGAGGAGAGAGGATCGCTTGAGGCCAGGAGTGAAAAAAAAGAAAAATTAAAAATTAGCTGAGCGTGGTGGTGCGCGCCTGTAATCCCAGCTACTTGGGAGGCTGAGGCAGGAGAATCGCTTGAACCGGGGAGGTGGAGGTTGGAGTGAGCCGAGATTGTGCCATTGCACTCCAGCCTAGGCCACAGAGTGAGACTCCGTCTCAAAAAAAAAAAAAAAAAAAAAAAAGGAAAAGAAAGCGAATTTGGGATGTAAACTCTGAGAATGGCATCATAGACAGATGGGAATTTCTATTATGGAGCACAGTACATACCATGAAGATTCTTTGATGAAAATTGAATAGACTTTACTAATGACTTTAATGCAAATTCAAAGGCTAGGGGCGAAGTACATTTTGAAGTTGGGGGCCTTGGTTCCAGTTCAGAGCCTCTCTAAACCTACTGCCTCGGTACAAAATGTGACCCCTGCAGTGATTTCTGGATCCCCAGGCTGCTCCTTCCCTCATTTACAGACAGCTACGTTTTCAAGTTAGGATGGAAGTAGGTACGATGGGTGCAATTAAGAATGGATGTATAGCACATACTAGTGTTGGCTGCTCTTTTATTAAGGGCTGCAAAACACCTCTGAATGCCACACATAATTGTCTGAAAAACGGCATACTGGAAGAACACATTTGTTGGTCAAACATGAACCTAGAGCTTCTCAGTGTAACATGAAGTGAATAAGTAAGTGAATGCATGCATGCATTATGGCCTGTCTGCAACCTGCGACAATACCTCACAGTTGACCATTAAAAATAATGGTCAAATCAGTGGATCATTAAAAATAAAAAGTCCTAGCCGAGAGCAGTGGCTCAGGCCTGTAATCCTAGCGCTTTGGGAGGAGAGAGGATCGCTTGAGGCCAGGAGTGAAAAAAAAGAAAAATTAAAAATTAGCTGAGCGTGGTGGTGCGCGCCTGTAATCCCAGCCACTCGCCAGGCTGAGGGGGGAAGATCGCTTGAGCTCAGAGGTTGAAGGCTGCAGTGAGCCGAGATCGCGCCACTGCACTCCTACCTGGGCAACAGAGGGAGACTCCGTCTCTTAAAAAATAAACATAAAAAGTCTTTTTCCTGACAGACGCCCGACCTGGCCGCGCCCTGCCCGTATACCTCACGTGCTTCAACTGGTGCCGGCGCCCCCAGCAGAGGGTCTACGTGGGCAGGGCCGCCGGACTCCCGCGGCAAACGCCAAACCACGCGGACACCAGCCGCTTCCGCCTCCCGCGCGGCGCTTCCGCCAACGGGGGCAGCTTGCACTTCCGGGCCAGCAGGTTCCGCGCGTCTCCGCCCATGATGGCGCTGGTCCCAGTGTCCCGTGGGCTACCCACTCCTGTCCTTATGTCCTTTGGGCTGGTGCAGGCCAGATCTTCTAGGGCTGTAGCCCTGAGAGGAGCGCCTGCAGAGGAAACGGCGCGCCATGCACCTCACGCGGCCCCTCAGACCTCACGGCGAGGCCCTATCGGGGTAATGGGGTCCGCGGGACCCGCACAAGACTCTGCCGCGGCGACCTCTACTGAAAGACCCCCAGCCCTGGGGGCGCCCGAAGGCCCAGGAAACTGTGCTTCCGCGCTTCTCCCCCAGAACGTGGGAAGCTGCCGCTTTACCCTCATTTTACTCCTGGGTCGCAAAACATCTCACCGTCGATGGAACCCGCAAGCCGGACCCGGCGTCCCGGCCAAGCCCCACGCGGCGAGTGCGCGCCCCGCCCCTGGGGAGGAGCCGGCCGACCCCCGGCCACTTAGCTAGAGCCGCAGCCGACGGGGTGCGGTGCGGCGGTCCCAGCTTCCTCTCCTCACTGCTTGCTCCTGCTCCTCCTCTTTTCTCCCCTCCCCGTGTTCTTCCCGCCGCCTGACCTAGCCCGCCCGCCTTTCCAGTCTGGCCGGGCGGGGGCCTTAAGCACGGCGGCTCGGGCCGTGGGACCGGTGAGTGTCACCCCGAGCCCAGATCTGAAGCCCTTCGCGACGCGGAAGGGGCTTGGGAGGCCAGTTTGCCCCGCAGCGCTGAGGCAGGAGGCATCTCCACCTCCCCTTCCAAAGCGCCGTTTCCCTTCTTTCTTCCCTTTTCCTTTTGACCGTCTTGTGCCTCACGAGGGGGTAGCCCAGCTCTTCGCTCTCGTTTGAAACAACCTTTCTTGATCACCCTCCACCTTGCCACCTGGCCGGCAGGGGGCGGCCTGGGTGGGGAGAGGGTACTTGCTCCACTCTTCGCCCAGCTCAGGACCCCGGGAGGGGGCGGCTGCGCCCTTGGCTGGGGTCACGTCCACCTTCCTGGGAAGGACATACTCTCCCCGTGCCAGGTGCTTCCGGAACGGCATCCCAGCCCTGGGTTTGGCGGCACGTCGCACGGACCGGGAGTCCCCGGTTTCCCCCGGGAACCTGGGGGCGGAGCCAGCTGGTCTCACGAGACCCTTACCCAGACTTTCTCAGCGTCTGCCCACCCACTGTCCTCCATGCCTAGAAAGAAACAGGCTGAGAAGGAGGGACTGGTGATCAGGTTGCCACTTGCCTTGATTCGGTGTTCCATTTACTCATTACCTTCTCCCTTCTGCCCACAGTGGTCACACCCTTTCCAGAAATTTTTGGCTGGTAACCGCAAAACCGACTGGAGCTGGGAGAACTGCAGAAAACTGCTCTGATCTCACTTGACTCCAGCTGGGAGCTGATGCTGCATCGTGATAACATTTGCAAAGCGCTCTCACAGGTATTAGCCCCTTTGATCCTTCATTTAGCCGTGTGAGATCTGGATATTATCACTCCGTTTTATAAACGAGGAAACAGAGTAAGGCTTAGACAGTTCTTGGGTTCTGTGCCAGGGGCCTTGGGCTTTGGATTCAAACCCCAAACCTGTTGTGCTGCGCCTCTGGACCTATTGCTTCAGATGAGTTCCCAGTTGAAAGAGCTTTGTTCTCTGGAGCCCTCTGCATGGCTGTCCCTTGGATGGGGTACAGTCAGTGTCCAGGGTCAGTGTGTCCAGCACAGTCCTGATGCCTGTTTCCACCTGAATTGTCCTTTTTCCAGCTTCTATGGAAGTCCCTATCCCTGCGTTTTTTAAAGACTTGATGTGTTCAGAGCCTCAAGAAAGTCTCCACCAGCGTTAATCCATTGCAGGCACGCCTCACCCTCAGCCTCATCTCTCCTTACTAGGGGTGGCGCCAAGGCCTAGAAAATTCCAAGTCTGAGGGTCCCTTAACCATTCTTCAAAGATTGGCTTAGGCCCAGCCTCACAACACCCCACCTCCCAGATGGATTCTGCTCCCTGAAATCCTTACCTTCTCGAGGTTGACACTGGACTGTTCACCTGATTAGTGCTCCCAAATGGATCATCAACCCTTAGTCGTAGTGCTAACGGTGTTTATCTTCTGAGTGAATACTCAGATTCGTACTTTGTGTGGTGTTGTCAAACCATGACCTCATTGACCTTCACAACCACTCCTATGAGGCAGATTTAACTGTCCCCATTTTCAAGGTAAGAAATGAAGGCAGGTGATGTGGCTGACCCAGGATCACACACCCAGTGAGTGGTTGAACTGTGATTTCCCTACCACACCACACCTTTCCTGGAGCAGCAAGAGATGACTCCAGCCTCCCCTCCCCACCAATGACTGGCTACACAGAACTAGGATATTTCTGTCTAGTGTAGAAGATAGGGCACAAGGCTTCTCTGTTTCCCCAGTGTCTTATTCCTCCTCCACAGCATGCTGACCCAGAGGATTTGCAGCCCCAACCCAACCCAAACCCTAACCCTGTAATAAAACTAGCCCAGGGAGCCTCTGAGGCTCTCATAAAAGTTTCCCCTGTCTCCTAATTGGCAAGGGAAAGGACAGGCTCACTCTCTGCCCGGGCCTGCCTTGCATCTCATTTTGGTTGCTCCTACTAGGTGGGAAGAATAGGAGTGAGTGAGTCACCCCAGAAAAGCCCTCACCTGTGTGTGGTCCTTGTCTTCTCTCATGCCACAGGCTCTGGAGTGACTCGTGTGAGATTCCTCCAGAACTGAGCCCTTTGTTGGAACCATACCCCAGCCCATGGTCCCATGACTCGGTGGATAGTACTCCTTGTACCTCCTGCAACCCAGAACCCTGGCTGACCATTTCGAAGGAGGATGCTCCAGCAGGTAAAACCTCAACCTTAGATAACCCAGGCCCTCAAGCACCTGCAGCATCTTTTGCTAGCCCTAACCTGGAAGGAAGGGAAAGCCCCCTTAAAGGTCTTTCTTTTCTCTCCTCAAATTGTCTCTCCAGTGCCTTTTACTCATCATCAAGAAACTCTTCCTGATACCTAATTTGAATCTGTCTTGTGGTTTTTAGCTCCTTTCTTGGGGATAGGTAAGGTGGGATGGGTAAGGGAATCCTTAGGGCACTTTGGGGATTCTACAGAGGAAGTCCTAAGAGATGTCCCTGCCACCCTGAATTGTTGAGGCATAGTAGAAGCTTGGGACTTCCAAGAGGATGTGTTCCTTGAAGCTGAGCCTTAAAGAACAAGAAGGAATTAGCCACGTGGAGAAGGAAAATAAGCACTCCAGGCAAAGAGGTCAGCCTGTGCAGAAATGCGGGAGACTATCTATGAGGAAATATAGAAGGATTCTGATGAGTGGATCATGGGTGCATGATCCCCATGTCTCTGCCTCTCTGAAAAGGCTACTGTTGCCCCAGGCCTGTAGGATTCCAAATCACCCTTTATAGTGGAGCTCTATCTCATACCCATATCATCCTTCCTATGTAGCTCCTGGTCCCGAGAGAGTGCCCGTATATATTTGCTGAATTTTTATTTTACCAAGTGTTGCCAGGCACTGGGCTGAGGCAGATGTTGAGGGTGGTGCTTGCCCTCAAGGAGCTCAGAGTCTAGTGGAGTTTGGTAGGTAAGTGTCTGAACTCAGCAAGATAGCAGCTAGGTGTGGGGCTTGCCAGCCTCAAGGGAGCTGTGGTAGACACTGCCACTTGATCTTCCAGCCATATGGCTCCTGGAACAGGTTTGAAGGTAAGAAGTGGGCAAAACAATTGACTGCTCTGGGCATTTTTATTGCTTATTTTTAACTTTTTTTTTCTTTTATTAAAAAAGCAGTAATGTTCACCATAACCATACTAGCTGCTTTGCTGTGTTGAGTCCTTATTATGTAATAGGCATTATGCTAAGCATTTATATGTGTGATTTTGTATAATCCTCACAACCTCTCCATGAGAAAGATACAGTACTATATATACGTATATAGTGCTGTTATTTCCACATTTTGGAGATAAGGCTCCAAGAGGTTAAGTGGCTTATTCAGGGTCACATTGATTATCAGAAGTTTGGAAAATATGCCCGGCCACCACACCCAGCCTAAAAATGGCTCTTCTAATTAGGCAATAATACGTGAAGGGCCTTAAAATTATGCATGCATAGTTTAAGACTTAAACTTAAGCCTGCAATCCTGCTTCTCAAAAATGATCTGCATAAAGGACATAAGAACGTCAGTGAATATAAAGCCATTTATAATTGTAAAAGAATTGAAAAAAAAACAATGTCTAAACAGTAGACTGCTTAAAGTATATCAGTACAATGGAATAAAGCGAGTTACACAAAAATATAATACTTTTCAATGTTTTTAAAATATGTATTTAGGGAAGAAAACGTATGATATTCTCTGAAATATTGGTTATTTCTGGGTAGTATGATTATGGATTTTTATGCTCCTTTTGCTTTTCTCTATTTTCCTTTTTTTTTTTGAAATGGAATCTCGCTCTGTCCCCAGGCTGGAGTGTAGTGGCGTAATCTCGGCTCACTGCGAGGTCCACCTCCCAGGTTCATGCCATGCCATTCTCCTGCCTCAGCCTCCCGAGTAGCTGGGACTACAGGCGCCAGCCACCTTGCCTGCTAATTTTTTGTATTTTTCAGTAGAGACACGGTTTCACCATGTTAGCCAGGATGGTCTCGATCTCCTGACCTCGTGATCCGCCCACCTCGGCCTCCCAAAGTGCTGGGATTACAGGCATGAGCCACCACACCTGGCCTCCAATTTTTTTTTAACAATTTTTTATTTTTATTTTTTTTAATTTTAGAGATGGGATCTCACTCTGTTGACAAGGCTGGTTTCAAACTCCTGACCTCAGGTGATCTGCCTGCTTCAGCCTCCCAAAGTGCTTTTACAGGAGTGAGCCACCGCATCCAGTCGTGAGACCGTGTCTCTTAAATAAATAAATAAATAATAAGGCCGGGCACGGTGGCTCATGCCTGTAATCCCAATACTTTGGGAGGCCAATGCGGGCAGATCACCAGAGGCCAGGAGTTCGAGACCAGTCTTGCCAACATGGCGAAACCCCATTTCTACTCAGCCAGGTATGGTGGTGCATGCCTGTGATGCCAGCTGCTTGAGTGGCTGAAGCATGAGAATCACTTGAACCTGGGAAGCAGAGGTTGCAGTGAGCCGAGATTGTGCCACTTGCACTCCAGCCTGGGCAATAGAGTGAGACTCTGTGTCAAGAAAAGAAAAATACAAAAGCCGCTTTTAGAAGAAGAATAGCTAACCCTTTTTTTTTTTTTCTTTTTGAGACGGAGTCTCGCTCTGTCGCCCAGGCTGGAGTGCAGTGGCGCAATCTCGGCTCACTGAAAGCTCCACCTCCCAGGTTCACGCCATTCTCCTGCCTCAGCCTCCTGAGTAGCTGGACTACAGGCGCCCGCCACCGCGCCCGGCTAATTTTTTGTATTTTTAGTAGAGACGGGGTTTCACCGTGTTAGCCAGGATGGTCTCGATCTCCTGACCTTGTGATCCGCCCACCTCGGCCTCCCAAAGTGCTGGAATTACAGGCGTGAGCCACCACACCCGGCCAGCTAACCCTTTTTGGTAGATTCCAGTTGGCCTTTCTAAATCCTTCATGTGTTTATGTGCTTATGAGTATCTGTGAGGTAGGTACCATTATCCCATTTTACAGATAAGAACTTTAAAAAATTATTTAGAGACAGGGTCTCACTTTGTCTCCCAGTGCAGTGGCATCACCATAGCTCACTGCAGCCTCAACCTCCTGGGCTGAAGCAACCCTCCTGTCTCTGCCTCTAGAGTAGCTGGGGTTACAGGCACATACCACCACGCCCAGCTAATTTTTAAGTATTTTTTTATAGAGACAGGGTCGCCTTGGCCTCCCTAAGTGCTGGGATTACAGGCTTGAGCCACGGTGGCCAGCTGGAAATTTTTCTATTTTTATTTATTTATTTATTTATTTATTTATTATTTTTTGAGACGGAGTCTCACTCTGTTGCCCAGGCTGGAGTGCAGTGGCACGATCTCGACTCACTGCAAGCTCCGCCTCCCGGGTTCACACCATTCTCCTGCCTCAGCCTCCCAAGTAACTGGGACTACAGGCACCTGTCACCAAGCCCGGCTAATTTTTTTCTATTTTTTAGTAGAGACGGGGTTTCACCGTGTTAGCCAGGATAGTCTCGATCTCCTGACCTCGTGATCCACCTGCCTTGGCCTCCCAAAGTGCTGGGATTACAGGCGTGAGCCACCGCTCCCAGCCATTTTTATTTTTTACTTTAGAGACAAGTTCTTGCTCTGTTGCCCAGGCTGGAGTGCAGTGGTACGATCATAACTCATTGCAGCCTCGAACTTTTAGGCCCAAGTGGGTCTTCTGCCTCAGCCTCCCAAGTAGCTGGGATTACAGGGACCAGACAAAGAGAATTGAGGCACAAAGAGATTAAGAAATTAACATAAGAGTATATAACTGTAAGAGGTAGAATCAGGATTCAAACCCAGACAACTAGCTTTCAAGTCCGGGTACTTGATCACTATACTCAGATGCCTCTCTGGTTGGATCAGAACTCTTCATAAATTGTGTCTGAGTTTGTGAGTGGTTTGTGTGGTGGTGTTTTTTTTTCCTTCATTAAAGCAGAGGGATATGCATAGATCTAGCTGTGCTCTGACCTCAGCAGTTACCCTGGAGGTCAAGAGCCTACCTTGTATATTGTAGTGGTCCCAAAGTTCAGAGAACAGGCAGTGGTTTTGGAAGAAATGCATTACTGGGCCTCTTGGAGGAAACTTGCCACCATGGCTTGTTTCCCTGAGAGGTTTGAAATTTTAGGCTCACCATTCTCATTGGAAATCCACCTGCTGTATCACGGACCTCTTCCTTCAAAAGCACATTTCAGCAAGATACCTGTCTTCAACCCCCACTCTATCTTTCTTGCATCCCCAAAGGAGACAGTAGGAGAAATGGGACCACGGGAGGAAGTGGAGGGATGATACATGTGGAAAGGGTTGGCATCAAGGATGGGCAGAGGAAGATAGGGTGACTCATGCCTCTAGTCCCAGCTACTCAGGAAGGTGAGGCAGAAGGATCACTTGAGCTCAGGAGTTGGAGGTGCAGTTAGCTATTATCACGCCATTGCACTCCAGCCTGGGTAGCAGAGCGAGACTCTGTCTCTGAAAAAAGAAAGAAAGAAAAAAAAAAAAGATAGGCAAGGGAGAAGGGACCTGTTCCCTTGGTGCCTGTTCTTGACCTCAGACAGCCTTCTGAGCCAGGCTTTCTCTCCAGCAGACCCAGGCCAAGGGAATCAATTCATTAGCCAGCCTAAATTTAAGCCATGAAAGGCAGGTGATGAAGACATGGGGCTATCTCTCTGGGAAGGTACAGCTGTTTTACATCAAAAGCTGTACTGTCTTCCCAAAAAGGCCTAACCCATGGTTCTTTTCCTTTGCAACATTCCTATAGCAGCCTTTTGGGCCCCACCCCAGCCAGGCCCAGTAAGGCTATTAGCCTAGAAGTGGATTTGGCCGGAGCTCTTGGCAGAAGAGATAGCATTTGTTGAGTACATGCTGTATGTCAGGCACTGACTAAATGCTTTGTATATCTCTTCTTTTCTTCCCAATAACCCTGTCAGTTGAGTTTATTTTCCTTTATTTACAAATAAAGAAGCTATGACTCAAAGAGAGTAACTTAGACCCAGGCTCACAGGGCTAGTAAGAGGCAGAACTGAAATTTGAACCCAACCAGACTATGATACCAGAGTCTCCTTCTACTATACAGGTTCCCACCCTTCTGTAGCTGCCAGCTGTTCTGAGTACCAGCTCTCATGGCTTTCATGGTTTGTTCTTTTTTTTTGAGATGGAGTCTTGCTCTATCGCCCAGGCTGGAGTGCAATAGCACAATCTCAGCTCATTGCAAGCTCCGTCTCCTGGGTTCACACCATTCTGCATCAGCCTCCTGAGTAGCTGGGACTACAGGTGCCCGCCACCACGGCCGGCTAATTTTTTGTATTGTTTTTAGTAGAGACGGGGTTTCACCATGTTAGCCAGGATGGTCTCGATCTCCTGACCTCGTGACCCGCCCACCTTGGCCTCCCAAAGTGCTGGGATTATAGGCATGAGCCACCTCGCCTGGCCTCACCTTCATGTTATCTCTTCCAGGTCAATGGCCACAATCCGAGGTCTGATGTCCAAGCCAGGGAATACCTCAGAGAAGATCTGCAGGAGTTCCTGGATGGGGAGGTCCTGCTGTACCAGCTGGATGACCTCACCAGGGTGAATCCTGTGACGCTAGAGACAGGTATGGGCCTCCCTTTCCTCAAGAGTACCATCTCCAGGAGGTTGGAGGTGCAATGAGAGTAGTCAGCGCAGTTTCTCCAGGTCAGACGGAGGTCGGCAGGACTCCTGATCTGGAGCCAGGTGGGCTGCTCCAGACCTCTGCCCGAGGGAGCATGGGCAGCTGCACCTGGGCTCCCCAGGGCATGCTTTGCTTCAGATTTGGAGCTCATCTTAATTAGATCTTGTATCTATTCTTCAGGGAGCTGCTGGGATTTAATGATTCTTGGCTAATTGCAGAAAGAGGGCTGTTAGTTAAGCAGGTGTGTGTCTGTGTGTGTGGTTTGTCTATATTTGAGCCAGAGTTTGCTAAAGGCATCTCTGCCTCAGTCCTCAGGTGCCTTCAGGCCCGGTACATGGCAGACAGATTCTATACCAATGCTGGCTGCACCCTGGTAGCTCTGAACCCCTTCAAGCCCATTCCTCAGCTCTACTCGCCCGAGCTAATGAGAGAGTACCATGCTGCGCCTCAGCCCCAGGTAAGGCTCTGCCGCTTCCTGTGGCCTCAGGGCTCCTCTACCTCCCCCAAACCTCTTTGCGGTTTCCTTGTCCTTATTCATCTTTTCACCAGCCATGTGGTCCTTCAGAGTCTGCTAGTGCCACGGCCTGCCCAATAGGAGCTGGCAGAATTTTGAACTGTAAAGAACTGACTACAGGACAGATGGTGCAAAGTGGAGAATAAATAAATATTTGTTTAACTGAGTGTCTTATGTCTCTAAAATAGAGATTTAAGAGAAAGGATTTTTTTCTCTTTGTGGTTTTATTAATAGGAAAGGATTGATGAAGGTATTATATATTTGTGTGTTTAACCAACTACCTTTTTTTATTATTATTTATTTATTTATTTATTTATTTTATTTATTTATTTTGAGATGGAGTTTCACTCTTGTTGCCCAGGCTGGAGTGCAATGGCGTGATCTGGGCTCACCGCAACCTCTGCCTCCTGAGTTCAAGCAATTCTCCTGTTTCAGTCTCCTGAGTAGCTGGGATTACAGGCATATGCCACCACGCCTGGCTAATTTTGTATTTTTAGTAGAGATGGGGTTTCTCCATATTGGTCAGGCCGGTCTCCAACTCCTGACCTCAGGTGATCCGCCCACCTCGGCCTCCTGAAGTGCTGGAATTACGGGTGTGAGCCACCACACCCGGCCCTGTTTATTTTGAGACTGAGTCTCTCCCTATCACCCAGGCTGGAGTGCAGTAGTGTGATCTCGACTCACCACAACCTCCGCCTCCAGGGTTCAAGCGATTCTCGTGCCTCAGCCTCCCAAGTAGCTGGGACTGCAGGCACCCACCACCATGCCCAGCTAATTTTTGTATTTTTAGTAGAGATGGGATTTCACCATGTTGCCCAGGCTGGTCTCGAACTCCTGACCTCAAGTGATCCACCTGCCGTAGCCTCCCAAAGTGCTGAGATTATAGGCATGAGCCACCAAGTCCCCCAAAACTACCTTTTTTAGAAAAGAATGAAATTATACGCGATAGGGATTGCCCTGGAAAATTCAGCATATGTTTATGTCTACTGAGGAAAGTAATTTATTCCTCTACTGAGAAAAGGATAAATTATTTGGGGTGGGCTGGTGGAGGTACAGACAGATAATGAGCTTGTTGGTGTAAAAGTGCATGATGCATTCAGGGAGAGGTGAGAGAAAACTTGCTGGCAGGAGGGAGGTCTTGGGGGCAAGAGGGAGTAGATGAGAGCAGGAAGATGAGAAAGCCAGGGCTATTTGTGAAGAGTCTGAAGCACTATAGCAGGCAGAGAGAATCTGCAGAGCATCTTCATCCACATAGAGGTGGGTCTGGGAACAGAACACACTAGACGAATAATTACTCTGGGAGTTGGGTTCAAGAAGGTGAGACAGGAGGCAGATACAACAGTTGGAGGCTTTGTATCCCTCCAGGTGATAGGTGGCTAGGGCAAGGGCAGGTGTAGAGAGGAATGGCTCTGACACCATATGGAACAGTTGCCTTCTCCCTCAGCAAGCTGTGGGTAAGTGATCACTGCTGGCTGGGCTAGCTAGGCATTGTGTAGATGGCCTGGCCCTCCAGATGTTCATTCATGATGAAGTATCCAGTTGGAATCCAGGGGAAGTCTGTCCTGTGAGCCCTGTCTGTTGTCTGCCCTGCCTCCTCAAAGGTAAAAGCCACGTTGTAGTCCCCTCTGTTTCCTCAGCATCCAGCTTGATTGATGCCTAGTACATTGAAGACAGCTAATAGTTGTTGACGAAAAGAAGAACAGTGGCTTTGGAATTTAAATCACATGGATATGTTTACTTGCTGAATGGCCTTGAAAGGTTATTTAACTCCTGTGAACCTCACATTCCTCGTCTATAAAATAGGGTTATATTTCCAATTAGTGGACAGACTTCTTAGGCAGTAGTTTGTAAGAACTTTGCAAATTGCGAATTATAATAATATGTAGTAACAGGAAGAAGGATAAGACAATTAAAGCAAGATAAAATGGGAGTATAAAGTGTTAATGTCGTAAACTGGTCAAGGCTAGCACTGCTTCTAGGCTGAGAGAAGATGAGTAGGTAAAGCCAACATAGGGGTCCTAAAGTTGGGCCTAACACTGTGACATCCAGAAAATTTTTCTGAAGGAAGCATCCAACCACTGCTATTGGCAGCCTCCCCATCTCAGTCATCACTGGCTCAGTCATTGAAAAACAGGCATTCCCTCACATGACCTTTCACTCCTTGATGTTCCAGAAACTGAAGCCCCATGTGTTCACTGTGGGTGAACAGACCTACAGGAATGTCAAGAGCCTGATTGAACCAGTCAACCAGTCCATTGTTGTCAGTGGAGAGAGTGGCGCTGGAAAGGTAGGAAGACGTCTTTCCTGTTCTGTCAACTCATGATGGGCTGGGTGGGCAGGGAGGCAGGGGTCATTTCTTGTCCTCCCTTGTAGAGTTGTTTGCTGCCTAATCATTTCCAGATAGGCTGGCTGAAGCTGGGGTTGGTGCACAATGGTGGACTAGCACTGGGCCGGAAGTCAAGAGACAGGATTCCGATCCAGGCTCTACTGCTAGCTCTGCCATCGCCCTGGGTGAAATAGGAATGAAGCTTCCTTTCTAAGCCTTACTTTCTCATCGAAAGTCTCTCCCAGCTCTGACACCACTGGAAACAAAAGTCAGCTGCTGGGGATTCCAACATAGTGGTTAAGAGCACATCAGAAAAGTACTTAGCTTCTGCAAAACTCTCAGTTCTTCCACTTGTAAAATGGAAGGGAAGGGAGGACCAACACCTGACTCATAGGACTTCTGTGAGAGTTAAATGAGTCACTGTACAAATGGCACCTGGTGGCATGCTTGGCATGTGGCAGTGCTCCTCCAAAGTAGCTGGGGTTCTTGTGGGAAAGGGTTTATTGGAGTAGACCACCTGAACCCTCTGGGTTGCCCATGGTGGCAAGGGCAGTGCATTGGGCCAGGTGTTGGGGGGGACAGAAGCTCCTGGTATGGCCACATGGCCTCCTGGGTAGCAGAATCACAACAGGTGAGACAGGATGTTGCACACAGATGAATGAGGAGTTACACAGCTGGTCAAAGGAGACTATTGGCCAAGGCCTTGCCACCTTCTTGACAAGCCTCACCCAGCTGCCTCGCCCTTTCCACAACACTTTTACCTTCATGAGGAACTCTTTGGACCATAAACTCCTGTCTTCACTCACATATGAGAATTGCTGAACACTGAGAATTTGCGAGGTTCTAGGCTTCTGGCTGGGCACTGAGGGGTGACGGGGGAGGAACAGAGATGAAAAATGCAACATGTAGTTTTCAAGGGGCACTTAGTCCCCTGAGAGAGACAGACAAGGAAACAAAGACAGTAAGTTGCAGGGATGAGGTCTTGGACTTGGGTTAGGAGGGGATCTCTAGGAGCTATATCAAGGTTGCTAGTGAAGTGGCTGATGCCTTCTCAACAGAGCCTTCTCCCCCCAGAATTGCTCTGGGGAACTGAAGCTGAACCTGGCCCAAGACTCATCCAACCAGAGAGCTTGGTAACCCTTTATTGAGCAGCCACTGTAGCCCTGGGCTGGCCCTGGTTTATTTTCAAAAATTTATTTTTAATAAATAGTAATGTAGTTACATAGTTCAAAAAATCAAGCAATACTGCAAGGCTTATAAAGAAAAACAGCAAACCTGCTCCTTTTATCTCAACCTTGTTCCGTCTCTCCAGATGCAGTTACTTGCACATCTTTTATCAGTTTATTTGGGTGTTTCCATCCATATTTTTAAACTATTGCTTATATTGTTACTGACTTTTTGGTTTTAGACCTTATCTGTTCACTTCCTACTTTGATGAGGATTTAGCCCTTATTTCCCTGCCCTCAAAATACGTATTCTGTATATAATTATTTCATAATTTTTAATTAAGTTAATAAGCAGTATTTACATGGTTATGGTGGTGTATATTCACAGCAGAGCCATATGATATACTATATATTTTGTATAATTTTTGTTTTCCCTCTGTTTTCTCTCTTTAGTTTAACAGTGGTGTACAAAAACTAAACCAGTGAAAAAGTGGGGCAAGTGAAATAAATAATAAATAATTGCCCCATTTTTTTCACTTGTTTAGTTTTTATATACCATTATTAACTCATTACCAGACTTGTCACCAAATCTGGAAAACACCTGTCAAACTGGCAAGCAAATCAGGTTCTTTCATTGGAGATGCCCTTCCTAGAGTTCTCAGACTACATCTTTTCTTCCGTCTGGATTGGTGGCTACTGAGGGCTGCTGCCACACAGCTGTTGCATGGAAGTGTCTTTGCCTCTGCACATCCCCAGATTCCCATCTGTCCTAGGATAAATCTCCCATGGCAGGAGCTCATGGCTTTCTCTTTATTTTGTTTTTGTTTTTTGTTTTTTTTGAGACAGGGTCTCTGTCACCCAGGCTGGAGTGCAGCGGCACAATCTCAGCCCACTGCAACCTTTGCCTTCCCAGTTCCAATGATTCTCATGCCTCAGTGTCCCGAGTAGCTAGGATTATAGATGCATAGCACCACAGCCAGCAATTTTTTTTTTTTTTTTTTTTTTTTTTTTGACACAGAGTCTTGCTCTGTCACCCAGGCTGGAGTGCAGTGGCGTGATCTTGGCTCACTATAAGTTCCGCCTTCCAGGTTCACGCCATTCTCCTGCCTCAGCCTCCTGAGTAGCTGGGACTACAGGCGCCCGCCATCACACCTGGCAAATTTTTTGTATTTTTAGTAGAAACAGGGTTTCACTGTGGTAGCCAGGATGGTCTCGATCTCCTGACCTCGTGATCCGCTTGCCTTGGCCTCCCAAAGTGCTAGGATTACAGGCGTGAGCCACCACGCCCAGTCTGCTAATTTTTATATTTTTAGTAGAGACAGAGTTTCGCCATGTTGGCCAGGCTGGTCTTGAACTCCTGGCCTCAAGTGCTCTTCCCGCTTTGGCCTCCCAAAGTGCTGGGTTTACGGGCATGAGCCACCACACCTAGTCACCATGGCTTTCTTTTTCTTCATTTACTGCCTTGTTTTGTTTTTATGAACCATATTCTTTTTTTTTTTTTTCTTTTTTTTTGAGACCGAATCTCTCACCGTCGCCTAGGCTGGAGTGCAGTGGTGTGATCTCGGCTCAGTGCAGCCTCCGCCTCCTGGTTTCAAGCAGTTCTCTGCCTCAGCCTCCTCCCAAGTAGCTGGGATTATAGGCGCGTGCCACCCCACCTGGCTAATTTTTGTATTTTTAGTAGAGACGGGGTGTCACCATCTTGGCCAGACTGATCTTGAACTCCTGACCTCGTGATTCACCCGCCTCGGCCTCCCAAAGTGCTGGGATTACAGGCGTGAGCCATTGTGCCCAGCCAAACCATATTCTTTAGTAGTTTCCTGAACAAGGTATGTGGAGGACAAATTGTTGCACATCTGAAATGTCTATTCTGCCTCAAATCTCATTGATATTTTGACTGGGTTTTATAATTCCAGGTTAGAAATAATTTTCTTTCTGAATATAGAGATTTTCTTTTCTTTTTTTCTTTCTTTTTTTTCTTTTTTTCTTTCTTTTTTTTTTTTTTTTTTGAGATAGTATCTTGCTCTGTTGTCATGCTGGAGTGCAGTGGCACAGTCTCGGCTCACTGCAACCTCCGCCTCCCGGGTTCAAGCAATTCTCCTGCCTCAGCCTCCCCAGTACCCAGGACTGCAGGCATGCACCACCACGCCCAGCTAATTTTTGTATTTTTAGTAGAGATGGGGTTTCACCATGTTGGCCAGGATGATCGCAATCTCTTGACCTTGTGATGCGCCCACCCCGGCCTCCCAAAGTGCTGGGATTACAGGCGTGAGCCACTGTGCCTGGCTGAGGTTTTATTTTCATATATTGCTGTTGAGAGTCCCAGTCCGTAATGGTGATTTTTTTTTTTCCCCAAAAGCTTTTAGGTATTAAAATTCACAGTGCTGTGTTGTGATATGGCCTTTCTTCACTTATTAAGCTGGGTACTTTGTGTGGGTCTTTTTAACTTGGAAACTCAGTATTTTTGTATTATATCTAATAATTTCCTCCCCTGTTTTCTCCTTCTGGAACTTCTATTAGGAAATTTCGTTAGTTGTCTCATATTCATATTTTTCTCACCTATCCTCCTTTCTCTTTATTATTTTAATCTTGTGGGAGATATTTGCTTCTTTACCTTCCAATTCTTTGTAACTTTGAATATTTGTTAAAAATTTTAATTCTGAGTTCTAGGTTTTTTTCTAACGTTTATGATATTTGTCATTTCACGTAAAAGAGGCTTATGAAATAGTTAATGATTGTTGAGTATCTGTTCATATTTGAAAATAAGGCATTAAGCAACTGATTAGAATCTTTGTTTATGGACAAGACTTCAACCAGTGGGGCCTCACTGTAGGTAGCTTTTTAAACTTGTGGGACCCTGAACAGCCGTAACTTTTACCATGAGCTTATTGGTATGTCCAGAAAATTTTCCTCCAATCTCTGCAGCAGAGAGGTGGAAACTATAAAGAATCAAATGGAGATGGTAAAAATTTAAAACATGATAAATAATTCTTTAGGCTTATCAACAAACTAGACATGCAAAAGAATGCATTAGTGAACTTGACAGTTGGTGAATAGAAATTATCCAAATTGAAAAACAAAGAGAAAATTGCATCCAAGAACTGTAGTACAATATCAAATGGTCTGCCATATAATTGACCCTTGAACAATGCAGAGGTTAGGGGCACCAACTCACCACGCAGTTGAAAAATCTGCATATAGTTTAACTGCTGATTAACTACTGTTGACTGGAAACCTTACAAATAACATAACAGTCAGTACGTATTTTGTATGTTATATGTCTTATATACTGCATTCTTACAATAAAATAAGCTAGAGAAGTGAAATTAAGAAAGTCATAAGGAAGAAATACATTTACCACGTAAATGAAAGTGGATCCTCATAAAGGTCTTCATCACCGTCATCTTCACTTTGAGTAGGCTGAGGAGGAAGAGGACAGTCTTGCTTGGTCTTGCTGTCTCAGAGGTGGTAGAGGTAGTGGAAGTATAATAGAAGGGGAGGCAGGAGAGATTTATTGAAAAAAGGCCATGTATAAATGGACCCATGCAGTTCAGACACGTGTTGTGTTGTTCAAGGGTCAACTGTACTTGTAATTGGTGTCCTAGGAGTAGAGAGAGGACATAGGTCAAAAGTAATATTTTTACAAAACTAACCAAAAATGCAAGCACAGATCCAAGAAGCTCAAAAAATACCAAGTAGAATGAATACAAAGAAAACACATTTAGGCACATTATGGTCAAAGTGCTAAAAACTAAATATAAGAAAAAAATCTTAAGGACCGGGTGCAGTGGCTCATGCCTGTAATCCAAGTACTTTGGGAGGCTGAGGCAGGTGGATCATTTGAGGTCAGGAGTTTGAGACCAGTCTGGGCAACATGGCGAAATCCCGTCTCTATTAAAAATACAAAAAATTAGCCGGGCATGGTGGTAGGTGCTTGTAATCCCAGCTACTTGGGAGCTGAAGCAGGAGAATTGCTTGAACCCAGGGGGAGGAAGTTGTAGTGAGCCAAGATCGTGCCACTGTACTCCAGCTTGGGTGACAGAGTGAAACTCTGTCACAAAAAAAAGGAAAAAAAAAAATCTTAAAGGAAGCCAGGAAAATAAATATTACATAAAAAGGAACAAAGATAAGAATGACAATAGGAACCTTGACAAAAACTGCAAAGCCCGCAGATAATAGTGACACCTTTAGAGTGCTAAAAGAAAAAGAAAAATCTGTCAACCTAGAATTCTCTTGCAAAAGTATTTTTCAACAATGAAAGTGAAATAAAGACTTTTTCAGACAAATAGAAGTTGAAGGAATTCATTGTGTGCAGACCTGCACTGCAAGAAATGATAAAGGAAATTCTTTAGTCCAAAATAATATGAAAACCAGATAAATATTTGCATCTACACAAAGGGGTACGTTTTAGCATCACAGATGTAAAATCTTTTATTTTTTTGTCTTTTTAGAAGATAATCACTCTAAGGCAAAAATGGTAACAATGCTTATATGATAAAATGGAATCATTAAAATGCTGAATTTAATCGGAGGCAATAAAAGAAAAAAGGGAACTAAGATCACATGGAACAATTTAAAGAACAAGATGGTAGATTTAAACCCAGGCATAGGCCGGGCGCGGTGGCTCACGCCTGTAATCCCAGCACTTTGGGAGGCCGAGGTGGGCGGATCACAAGGTCAGGAGATCGAGACCACGGTGAAACCCCGTCTCTACTAAAAATACAAAAAATTAGCCGGGCGCGGTTGCGGGCGCCTGTAGTCCCAGCTACTTGGGAGGCTGAGGCAGGAGAATGGCAGGAACCCGGCAGGCGGAGCTTGCAGTGAGCCGAGATCATGCCAGCCCTCCAGCCAGGGGGACAGAGCGAGACTCCGTCTCAAAAAAAAATAAAAAAATAACAAAATAAACCCAGGCATAGTGACAATTATGATAAATATAAGTGGTCTACTTGTGGATAAGTTCAAACTAAATGGATGGAAAGAAATATAACATCCTAACACACATAAAGGAAAGCTGAAGTGGTTACATTAATATGGAACAAAGATTTTAGAACAAGCAGTATTACTAAGGATAAGATGAGACATTTCATAATGATAAATTCATCAAGAAAACAGTTCTAAACAGGTGTGTACCTAATTACAGTTTGAAAATACATGAAGTAAAATCTGCTATCATTGAAAGGAAAAATACGTAAAATCAAAACTACATTTTGAGGCCAGGCACAATGGTTCACGCCTGTAATCCCAGCACTTTGGGAGGCCAAGGCTGATGGATTGCTTAAGTTTTAGACCAGCCTGGTAAATGTGGGGAAAACCCATCTCTACAAAAAAATACAAAAATTAGCCAAGCATGGTGGCTTGTGCCTATAGTCCCAGTTTACTCACACAGGGCAAGCGAGACTCCGTCAAAAAAAAAAAAAAAAAAAAAAAAAAAAAGATTAAAACGACATAAGCTATGTTCCTTGACCTGAATAGAATTGAACTAGAAATAAATAACAAAGACACCTAGAAAGTCCTAAAACATTGGGAAATTAAACAACACACTTCTAAATATCCTATGGGTCAAAGATAAAATCACAATGATACTATAAAGAAAAAAAAAGTGTGTGTGTGTATATCTATATATATATCTATATATATATCTCACTATGCCTGGGTTTAAATCTACCATCTTGTTATTTTTTATTTTTTATTTTTAAATTTTTTTAATTTTTTATTTTTTTGAGACAAGAGTCTCGCTCTGTCCCCCAGGCCGGAGTGCAGTGGCGTGATCTCGGCTCACCGCAAGCTCCGCCTCCCAGGTTCATGCCATTCTCCTGCCTCAGCCTCCCGAGTAGCTGGGACTGCTAGCCCGCCACCACGCCCGGCTAATTTTTGTATTTTTAGTAGAGACAGGGTTTCACCGTGTTAGCCAGGATGGTCTCTATCTCCTGACGTCATGATCCGCCTGCCTCGGTCTCCCAAAGTGCTGGGATTACAGGCGTGAGCCACCGCGCCCGGCCCATCTTGTTATTTTTTAAATTGTTCCATGTGATCTTAGTTCCTTTTTATTTATTGCTTTTGATTAAATTCAGCATTTTAATGATGCCATGCTATCATATAAACATTGTTACCATTTTTGCCTTACAGTGATTATCTTCTAAAGAGACAGAAACAGATATATATATATATATATATATATATATATTTTTTTTTTTTTTTTTTTTTTTTTTTTCCTGAGATGGAATCTCACTCTGGCCCAGGCTAGAGTGCGGTGGTGTGATCTCAGCTCACTGCAACCTCCGCCTCCTGGGTTCAAGTGATTCTCCTGCCTCAGTCTTCTGAGTATCTGGGATTACAGGTGCCTGCCACCACACCTAGCTAATTTTTGTATTTTTAGTAGAAAGACTGTATTTTTAGTAGAGACGTTATAGTTTCATTGTGGTGGCCAGGCTGGTCTCAAACTCCTGGCCTCAAGTGATCTGCTGCCTCGGCCTCCCAAATTGCTGGAATTGCAGGCGTGAGCTACTGCATCCAGCCTTTTCTGTAATTTCATTACCAAGTTGATATTAGAAAATATTTTGAACTAATAAAGCACAACATCTTCATTACCTTTTTTTTTTTTTTTGAGACAATTTCGCTATTGTTGCCTAGGCTGGAGTGCAATGGCGCGAGCTCAGCTCACTGCAACCTCCATCTCCCAGGTTCAAGCGATTCTCCTGCGTCAGTCTCCCTAGTAGCTGGAATTACAGGTGATACCATTACACCCAACTAATTTTTGTATTATTAGTAGAGACAGGGTTTCACCATGTTTGTCAAAGCTGGTTTTGAACTCCTGACCTCAGGCAATCCACCTGCTTCAGCCTCCCAAAGTGCTGGGATTACAGGCGTGAGCCATTGCACCTGGCCTCATTACCTTATTTAACCTTAATTACCTCCCAAAGATCCCATCTCCAAATGCAGTCACATTGGGAGTGAGGGCTTCAAAATATGAATTTGAGGGGAACACAGTTCGGTCTGTGGCACACCTTAACAAGCTAGAGGAGAACAAAATAAACTCAAAGTATGCAGAAGAAGGGAAAAAGTGAAGATGAATGAAATAGAAAAAAATTTAATGAAATAAAAGACTTTTCTCTGAAAAGATGAATAAAATGATAACTCTCCCTGGGTGCAGTGGCTCACACCTGTAATCCCAACTTTGGGAGGCCAAGGCAGGTGGATCACCTGAAGTCAGAAGTTAGAGACCAGCCTGACCAACATGGTGAAAGCCTGTCTCTACTAAAAATACAAAAATTAGCTGGGTGTGGTCATGAGCGCCTGTAATCCCAGCTCCTCAGGAGGCTGAGGCAGGAGGATCACTTGAACCCAGGAGGGAGAGGTTGCAGTGAGCTGAGATCATGCCACTGCACTCCAGCCTGGGCAACAGAGCAAGACTTTGTCTCAAAAAGAAAAAAAAAAAAAATGGTAACTCTCCAGTCAGACTTATAAAAAGAGAAAAAAGATGTAAATCAGCTATATCAGGAATGAAAGAGTAGACATCACTACAGATCTTACAGTAATATTTTGAATAACTTTATGTCAATAAATTACACGATTTAGATGAAATGGAGAAATAGTTTGAAAAACAGAAAATGCTGAAGATCACACAAGAAGAAAAAGAACCTGAATAGCCCCTATTTCTGAAAGAAATTGAAGTCATAGTTAAAAGCCTTCCCA
This sequence comes from Macaca mulatta, assembly GCF_049350105.2. Classification (NCBI taxonomy): domain Eukaryota; kingdom Metazoa; phylum Chordata; class Mammalia; order Primates; family Cercopithecidae; genus Macaca; species Macaca mulatta. The sequence goes on from NC_133421.1 coordinate 47,784,471, forward strand.
CAGAGAAAACTCTTGGCCCTGGTGGCTTCACTTGTGAATTCCACCAAACATTTAAGGAAGAAATGTTACCAGTTCTACATAAATTCTTTCAGAAGATAGAAACATCTCTGATCCCAAAGAAAAATCTAAAGAATCTGCAAAGTAAGTTGCCATCTTACTACAACTTAAAAGTTGTAGAGCATTTAGTGAGGTGATAGGATACAAGGTCAATATGTAAAGATTAAGTGTATTTCTATGTCCTAGCCACAAACAATTAGAAGTTAAAATGAAAGTATACCTCACTTCAGCTGATTAAGAACAAAAGAGTATGAATTTTTTTTTTTTTTGAGACGGAGTCTCGCTCTGTCGCCCAGGCTGGAGTGCATTGGCGTGATCTCCGCTCACTACAGGCTCCGCCTCCCGGGCTCACACCATTCTCCTGCCTCAGCCTACAGGCGCCTGCCACCACGCCCGGCTAATTTTTTTTGTATTTTTAGTAGAGACGGGGTTTCACCATGTTAACCAAGATGGTCTCGATCTCCTGACCTCGTGATCCACCCGCCTCGGCCTCCCAAAGTGCTGGGATTACAGGCGTGAGCCACCGTGCCCGGCCGAGAGTATGGATTTTAAAATTAGAATACTTGGGGCCAGGTGCAGTGGCTCACGCCTGTAATCCCAACACTTTGGGAGGCTGAGGTGGGCGAATTACGAGGTCAGGAGCTCGAGACCAGCCTGACCAACATGGTGAAACCCCATCTCTACTAAAGATACAAAAAATTAGCCAGGTGTGGTGGCGCGTACCTGTAATCCCAGCTGCTCAGGAGGCTGAGGCAGGAGAATCACTTGAACTCAGGAGGCAGAGGTTACAGTAAGCTGAGATTGTGCCATTGCACTCCAGCCTGGGAGACAGGCCGAGACTCTGTCTCAAAAAAAAAAAAAAAAAATTAGACTGCTTGGTTATAAATTGGAGCCCTGTCATTGAGTAGATGCATGATCTTTAATAAATTTTTAAATTTCTATGCTTTGGTTTCATCATTTTATAAACAATTGTATAGTCACACCTTTGCAGAGTTTGCAAAAAAACATACACAGAAACCCTCGATAGCTCAGTGTCTGTCACAGAGCTGGGAGAAACAGATGTATACCACCATTTTACAAACACAGGTAGAGGAAGTGCTTTGCCCGAGGCCAGGGTTGAATTCTGCCTTCACCCATTTTGTCAGCAACACACTGGTGGAGAAGAAAGCTCTGGTGGCCGGGCACGGTGGCTCAAGCCTGTAATCCCAGCACTTTGGGAGGCCGAGACGGGTGGATCACGAGGTCAGGAGATCGAGACCATCCTGGCTAACACAGTGAAACCCCATCTCTACTAAAAATACAAAAAACTAGCCGGGCGAGGTGGTGGGCGCCTGTAGTCCCAGCTACTTGGGAGGCTGAGGCAGGAGAATGGCGGGAACCCGGGAGGCGGAGCTTGCAGTGAGCCGAGATCCGGCCACTGCACTCCAGCCTGGGTGACAGAGCAAGACTCCGTCTCAAAAAAAAAAAAAAAAAAGAAAGCTCTGGTGGGCACTGTTTTCAGGCAGGCTCAGAAGTGGGCAGGAACATAGATACAGGTCCCACAGGGCTGTTTCTGCCACAGACATGGACGTCTCGCTGCCTAATGAAGTTCTATGCTGTGGTGGCCGCCTCACCCGCATCTTGGGAGACCCACAAGATTGCAGAGAGGATAGAACAGAGGATCCTGAACTCCAACCCTGTCATGGAGGCTTTTGGTGAGCTCAGGCTCCTTTGCACAGTATCTCAGTCCCATTTCCTCTGGGGTTTTCCGCCTTCCAGGGAGAGGGGCAGTGCTTTGAGATCCTCTCTTGGGTGGGGTTGGAGGATGAGTGTATCCTTCACTGCCTCAGATCCCCAGCCTACTCCCTGGTACTCCTCGGCATCATTCTAGCAGAGGTGATGTCATTCAGTCCTCTTCCTCGCTCCAGCCTAGGCACACATAACAGTCGTGCTGGAGAAGACCTGGTGGCTTAGCTCGTCCAAATTCTATCTTTCTATCCAGTTTCCTCATGGTTCAAAGAAGGGCACTTGTCGTGGGATACAAGGCGATTAGTGTTTGTGTTGGCACTGGAACCCAGATTGCCTTCCTATCTAAAGTCAATAGTGACAGCTGATTGTTTTTGACCTTTCCCTTCAACGAAGACAGTCCCTGACTGCCTAGGCGTGCTTATTCCAATTTCTTGCCAGGAAGTTCTTCTGACTCCCCTGACTCCCACTTGCTAAAGCATGAGGGCCCATTTTCTAGTGCTGTCCCCTATGACATGAAAACCAACAAAGGGGCCTTTAGGTGACTTCAGCACAGGAAGATGACCTCCAGAGACCTGCAGCCACTTTGGCTTATGAGGACTCTGCAAACCCAGGGGAGTGAAATAAACATTGGTGTGATCTGTAGGGAATGCATGTACACTGAGGAATAACAACAGCAGTCGCTTTGGAAAGTTCATCCAGCTCCAGCTGAACAGGTAATAGCTGCTGTCGCCCTGGCTAGTGGGAGGATGGGATTGAGGCGGTTGAAAGTGGCTGGGGTGGTATCTGGCCTGGGCCACCCATATGGGCAAAAACCCTGCTCCTCCAGGTGATAGCCCTTTACCTCAGGTGTGAGCTCTGAGGGTGATCTTTGCACCTGGAGAACTATAGCTCCTTTCCCTCTGGGATACCCTGGGGCAGTGCGCTTATTCAGGCCTGGGTTCCTCCTGGCTCCTACTCTTGCTCAGAGACTTCTAGCTAAATTGCCACCTCTTTGGACCATATCCCTGAGCTTGAAGCTGGGACTTCGACTCCTGTCTTGGGGTAGAGCAAAGTGATGTGCAGAGACCTTGGCCCTGCCAACCTGAGCTCGATGCAGGGGAATATTCCAGGACACCCAAGGACATTCTGAGTGGTCCCCACCCCTCAATGCCCATTGGCTAAGTGGAAGAGCTTGGAGGGGATTTGCCAGGTGGCAGGCAATCTGGCACACCCAAATTGCCAGACATGGCTATGGAATAAATGGGCAACTAACGAGCTCTGGCCTGTGTGTGCCCCAGGGCTCAGCAGATGACTGGAGCCGCAGTCCAGACCTACCTCCTAGAGAAAACTCGAGTGGCCTGCCAGGCTTCCAGTGAGAGGAACTTCCACATCTTCTATCAGGTTTGTGCAAAGTGGAGCCCACAGCCCCCCAGATGCAGGGCAGGGATGGGTCCGTGTCTTTCAACCCCCCAGCCCCCAGAATGCTCCATGCCTAGCCCCTTCACCTAGCTTTTGATGGAGCCACCACTTTCTTCTGCAGACTTGATGTGCAACACTTCTGCCTCACACTGTGCCTTGACTCCCAGCACAGTTGTGGCCTGGGGGCATGTTTTACCTCTCCATCAGACCAGAAGGTCCTTGAGGCTGGGACTGTATCTCTAGGGTGGAAGCTGTGTCACCCTTATCATTCTAAGGGCTCTCCTATAACGGCATCTGTCTCTAACAGAATAAGGGCTTCCCTAGAGTTGTGCCTTTTCCATCAGACTGGGAGTCCTGCAAGGCATGGATAAGATGTCTCCCTTACTCTCAGAATCGGAGCATGCTTAGGTGATAAGTATGCCTCCCGAGTCAAGACAAGGGGCTCCCTGGGCAGGAGGTGTCCTTTCTTCATCAGACTGCAGGTTTCCCCAGAGCAGGGTTCTTTTGCATCAGGTTGGAGACATCAGGACTATGTTGACGGCATCTTTTGCCCCCGTACCTGCCCTGGGCTCTCTGCAGGGACCTCTGAGCCTTGTGATGTTGCTACCATCTCTCACTCCTCTCATCCCAATCCCATGCTTATGCAGGTCTGGGCTTTTCTCAGACCCTCTACCCAGCCTCCCACCTACCCTTCTCCACAGATTTGCAAAGGAGCCAGTGAGGACGAGAGGCTCCAGTGGCACCTCCCTGAGGGAGCTGCCTTCTCCTGGCTGCCCAACCCAGAGAGGAGCTTAGAAGGTAAGGGGAGCCCCATCCAGCACCTTGCGCTGGCCCAGCATCACGCACCCACTCTGTACAGAGCCTGCCTCCCTCACATCTTGCTGCTGCTGCTGCTGACCTCTGGCCCTGACAGTGGGCTGTGACTTGGATTCTTTTTCAGAGGATTGTTTTGAGGTGACCAGAGAGGCCATGCTGCATTTGGGCATTGACACCCCTACCCAGAACAACATCTTTAAGGTCAGAAAAAAGCCACGCCATTTGTGTTTGGGAGAGATGATGGGCAGCCCCTTTCATAGAGCCCTTCCCTGGACTTGGAGTTGGTCTTTCCCTGAGCATCTAGGACTTTGGGCCCCTCTGTGCCACCTCCAAGGAATCAGCCACCTCTCTGTTCTGCTGAGGCTGGAGACCAGGTGGTGGGGTGGCCGGGTAATAAGGAACAGTGATGCATACACAGTGCTAAGAGTACAGAATGCAGTAAGTGATCCATGGGGGCAGAGAGCAAGGTCCTGGATCATCAGAAGAGAGAACTAGTGCTACCACTCACTTGTCTAGTACATTAAAACTTACAAGTCATGTTCACACCTCTCTGCTCACTTAGTTTTTTCAACAGTCCTCTGTGTGTGTTTATTTCCCTTTATGCCTGAGAAAACCAGAGAAGTAAAGTGACGTGCCCAAGGTCAGATACCACTAAGTGGTGATACAGAGTACCGGACATAGTAATTCCAAATTCCCACTCTCTCTGTCTTCCCCCTACCTGTGCCCCATCGTCCTCTGGTACATGAGACTGACCCAAGTGAGCTGGGCTCCTCTCAGCCGCACTAAGCGGGCCTCCCTTCTGTCTTTGCTGACAGAGCTGACTGCCTCCTCTGATCTTCCTCACCCTCTAGAGCAGCAGGAGGGGATAGATAGGATGGGCTGGCAGTCGAGACAGGGATGCTACTGCAGGGAGGTGGCAATGCAGTGGAAAGTGACCCTTACCTGCAGATGGGAGCTGCTCAGACACTGCCAGGTAAGAGCTTCACAAAAGGACAGCACCTGGGGACAAGCCCAGGATAAGTGGACAACACTGGGAGTCAGAGCAGGAGTGCTTTGGGGGTGGCATGACCCTCTGCTACAGCCCTTCTGCCTGGTGGACATGGCAGTCTTCTGGAGCAAGTTGTGGCCGGAAGACCAGTAGCACACGGAGGAGCCCTGCCTGGGACCATACAGGAATGGTGGGTAGGGTCCCTGTGTCAGGTCTGAGGTTGGTTTTTTGTTGTTGTTGTTGTTGTTGTTTTGAAATGGAGTTTCGCTCTTGTTGCCCAGGCTGGAGTGCAGTGGCACAATCTCAGCTCACTGCAACCTCCTCCTCCCAGGTTCAAGTGATTCTCCTACCTCAGCCTCCCAAGTAGCTGGGATTACAGGCATGTGCCACCACACCCAGCTAATCGTGTGTGTGTGTGTGTGTGTGTGTGTGTGTGTGTGTATTTTTAGTAGAGATGGGGGTTCACCATATTGGCCAGGCTGGCCTTTTTTTTTTTTTTTTTTGAGACAGAGTCTCACTCTGTCGACCGGACTGGAGTGCAGTGGCCGGATCTCACCTCACTGCAAGCTCCGCCTCCCAGGTTTACGCCATTCTCCTGCCTCAGCCTCCTGTGTAGCTGGGACTACAGGTGCCCGCCACCTCACCCAGCTAGATTTTTGTATTTTTTAGTAGAGACGGGGTTTCACTGTGTTAGCCAGGATGGTCTCGATCTCCTGACCTCGTGATCCGCCCGTCTTGGCCTCCCAAAGTGCTGGGATTACAGGCTTGAGCCACCGCGCCCGGCCCAGGCTGGTCTTAAACTTCTGACTTCAAGTGATCCACCTGCTTCAGCCTCCCAAAGTGCTGGGATTATAAGCATGAGCCACCATGCCTAGCTGGGTCTAAGGGTTTTGAAGTTGCTGGGTGTTGGCAGCGTGAGGGGAGCTTCTGTCTATAGCCCCTGGGAGCTTGTCTGTCTGGAACGCTGAGTGCAAAGGCAAAGGGGCACCCATCACACACAGACTAAGGTCACAGTTATTCCAGCAGGCTCGGCTCTCAGAAGCCTAGCAGTGGGAAGGGGCTCAAGGAAGCAGAAACAAGCCTCCAGCAGGCACACAGAAGCAGCCCTGCCCCCAGCCACCAGTCTATTCCTAGAGAGCAGGGGTCAGAGAGGCAGAGGGTGGGCAGGCATGGGGGCCCACGGGCTGCCCCAGGAGACATCTGAAGTCAGCCTGGATTCTCATCCCGCCTTTCCCCTCAGGAAGCATGTGTCCTCATTCTCATCTCTATCACAGGTAGTGGCATAGCACATACCTTACAGGTTGTTGAAAAGATGCAATGAGGCAATGCATGTAACTTGTATACAATTGTGCCTGGCAGAGATGGGCACACTTGGGCCATGATCGGGAGCTGCCCTTCTGCTGTGATTGTACTCAGCAGAACGGCTCTTCCCAGAGTAGGCCCAGCTCACGCCCTCTCCTGCTCCCAACCGTCCTTTTCTTCCCCCCAGGTCCTAGCTGGACTGCTGCACCTTGGCAATATCCAGTTTGCTGCCTCCGAGGATGAAGCCCAGCCCTGCCAGCCAATGGATGATGCCAAGTGTGAGGGGCAAGGGTGTGGGATAGGGCAGGCCCTTTCTGGAAGGTCGCCAGCATTGCTGGGGTTGGGTGCAAGGCCGGATGGTGAAAATTGGAATCTGATGCCCTTGCTTAAGCCACTCACTGTAGGGCCTGGCACTGGATCATTTACTCCTCACCCTGTCTGGTGAGGCAGACAGTATTGTCCCCATCTTAAAGATGAGAAAATGGGTCAGAGGTTTGTAAAGTGATTTGTCCCGTACGCAGCAGCATGACTGGTACATGGAAGTGCTGGGTTTGAGTTCTGACTGCCGCTTATGGAGTCCTTTGGTGAGTCACTTCACTGATCAGAACTTAGGTTTCTTCTGTCCAGCTGGGCAAGTCATGGTCCCGCTGTGATGACTTCACAGTGCCTCATGAAGAGGACTGGATGGAGAGTGATTTGCCTAAAGAGGATTCGCCCCTCCCAGGCTCTGTCAGGACGGCATCGTTGCTGCTGGGGCTCCCGGAGGACGTGCTGCTGGAGACGGTGCAGATTAGAACCATCAGGGCAGGAAGGCAGCAGCAGGTGTTCCGGAAGCCCTGCCCCCGAGCCGAGTGTGACACCCGCAGAGACTGCCTGGCCAAACTAATCTACGCGCGGTGAGCAGTTACTCTGGCCTCTGCCCTCCCAACAGGTGCTCTTCCTGTCCGGGTTTGGGCCAGACAACATCAGGCAATAGGCACAGGCCCAGGGTGGGGGATAAGACAGACTGGTTCCTCTCCCTGCTCCTCAAACCCCTGGACACAGCAGGGCACGGCTCCCAGGTATTCCCCAAGCAGCGCCTGTGGCCTCTTTCTGAGTGGGAAAGTTGCTACATTCCTGACCAGGATTCAGCTCATTATTAAAGTTCAGGAGCTTGCTTTAGCCTCAGCAAGGTGAAGAAAGCCTCAGCTCTCTGCTGGCAAAGTAGGCCCCAAAGGTGATCTAGTACTTTCGCAGTTCCATCTTCAGATCCTTGGATGAATGGGCCTCTCTGTCCCTCCCTGTGCCCTTGTACATCACCTAGGAGTTTGACAGATTGTGGTAAAGCCAGAAGCTCATCCCACAGCCTGTAGCATAGTGGTGGAGGTGGGGTCCTGCCCTTTTCTGGTAGGTTACATGAGTACCTCCACCCTCTGGCCATGTGGTTAAGGATGATTTCTCCCTTTGAGTTCTGAGATTCTTCAGCAGGCCTTCTAAGGGCTTCAGGGGCCTATAATCCTCTGAGATGAGCCAGAATGGGTATATGTGTGTGCATATGCACATGAGACCTTGGGCACCTTTCTGAGGAGAGGGTCCCCTGCTTTCATAAATGCCACAAAGAGCCAAGAGCCTGAGAAGCTCTGCTGGGGGAACAAGATCGTCTGAGTTGAAAATGGCCCAGGGCACCTGGGGCCAGATTAAATCCATTTCAGCAAGAGACTAGTTACCACTGCCTCAAAGCTAATTTCAGGTCACAATTTGAGGTCAAAGACTTTTAAAGCCTTTGCCTACAAGTCACTACAAGATGAGCAGATAAAGTGTGATGAACACAGATAGAGTGAGCTTCTGACCACAAGATGTTTGCACAGCCCCTGTTGCAAAAAGAGCCAGTTTATTTACTGAAGTGAAAAAAGTTGCAGAGCAATTACTTTAAGTAAAATTGTGAGGAAGAAACCCCTGTATAGTGTTGTACGTGTCAGCATCTTGTGTGGTAGCCTCATCTTCTCTGGGCTGGGGCCGGTTCTAGAGTGGAGGATGCCATTGTTGACCTCAGGACTGGGGGCCCACTTGGGCAGAACTGCATCGGGGGCTATGGTGGGGCCTTGAGCTCTGGGCTCCACAGGTAGAGTTTTGCAGGGGTGTTCAATGAACTCAGTTATTTACAAACCACACCCAGGCCCATCTGCCCCTTCCCAAGACACTAACTGGGTCTCGAACCATGTGACTGATGTAGACCCATTCCCTGCCCAGCCTAGGAGTTGAGCTTGTCCTGTGCTCAATCTTCCCAGAAGGACATGCCAGGTTTGTGTGTACCTGGGAACATGCATGCCCATAGCCTTCATCTGTAGTAGGTCAAGACGTGATGGGCTGGAAGCAAGAGGAGAAGATTTGGCCTCTGACCTGTCAGGCTCAGAATACAAGGGCCCTCCAGGTTGTAGCACCCTGACTGGGGGAGCAATTTTACCACCCCTTTGACTCAGCCAGACCCTCTCTCACCAGAGTCCACTTTCTTCCCCCAACAGGCTGTTTGACTGGCTGGTATCAGTGATCAACAGCAGCATCTGTGCAGACACCAACTCATGGACCACTTTCATAGGTAGCAAGGGCTCACTGTGCTGGGAGCACTCCAGAAAAAGAGCAATAAAGCTCTGGATGGAGAGGCAGGAGCGCTGGATCCACTGTGTGACTCTGGGCAGCTCCTTTCCCTTTTTTGTATCCGTGTCTCCTCTTGCATCTGCCTGCCAGCATAGGGCAAGATCTCTGCTCTCTTGCACCCGCATCTGAGCAGTCCATAACTCTCCAGACAGGCTCAACAGTGCCTTATCTGAAAGAGCCCTTTTTCTCCCCAGAGACCCAGCTTTAATTGCAGGAGAGTAGTGGGGGATGGAGGAAAGAGCTGAATTAGAGGGACTTTGGAGGCTGGCACAGTGGCTCACATCTGTAATCCCAACATTTTGGGAGGCCAAAGCAGGAGGATCACTGGAGGCCAGAAGTTGGAGACCAGCCTGGGCAATATAGCAAGACCCCGTCTCAGAAGAGTTAGCCAGGCATGGTGCTACATGCTTGTAGTCCCAGCTACTCAGGAGACCGAGGTGGGAGGATCACTTTAGCCTAAGAGTTTAAGGCTTCTGTGAGCTGTGATGACACCACTGCACTCCAGCCTGGGCAACAGAGCAAGACCCTATCTCAGGGGGAAAAAAAAGAAGGGACTTAGAGGACATGACTGAGGGAGGTCAACACGGTTATAACTCTAGGTGGGACAGTCAGTTATAGGATGAAGTAAAGCTTAAAGGTACCAGTGCAGTTTGCTCATGGAATGGTTGAATTCTAGGCACCAAATTGGCTGGTGAGACCAATGCCCTCCAAACTAGATTTAACACAAAATGTTGCCTGGAACCTGGTTTCCTCACAGGAGGTGCCTATCAGAACCAGAAAATTCAGACTCAAAAATGGGCCCAATGCTCTGTGCTATCTTCACACTTCATTTGGGTTTCCTGCCTGCTCTGAGTTCTACAGGGGAATGGGGTGGAGATGGGAGCCACCTTGGGTAGAGCATGGGGAAGGTATGTTCTGCCCACCACGGATGTCATGCTCACTCAGCCTCATGCCCAGGCTGCCAAGTATAAGGCATTGGCAGGGGCCCAGGCACCCTGGGTTCCTTGGTCCCCTATCCGCCATCTGCTCCTTGCAGTGGCCCCATGGGTTCTCTGCCATCCTCCCAGGCCTGCTGGATGTGTATGGATTTGAGTCATTTCCTGACAACAGTCTGGAACAGTTGTGCATCAACTACGCCAATGAGAAGCTGCAGCAGCACTTTGTGGCTCACTACCTAAGGGCCCAGCAGGTGAGGGATGGGGTGAGCAGGGGGCAGGTCCTTCTTTTGGATCCTCAATCCCTTCCTGACCTTCCAACCCCAGTCCAGGTTCTGATTAGAAGCCTTTTGTTCCTTCTTATTTTATTTTTAACTGATTAATAATAATTGCACATACGGAGTACAATGTAATGTTTTGATATACTTTTGTTTATTTGATGCTGTTCTGGAATATGCTGTGGTACCGAGGCCAGCCGTGGGTGGCTCCTCAGGACATCAGACCACAGCTGCCTTCTCCCACCCCATCCCACCTTGTTCTTTAGGAGGAATATGCAGTTGAGGGCCTGGAGTGGTCATTCGTCAACTACCAGGACAACCAGGCCTGTTTGGATCTCATTGAGGGGAGCCCCATCAGCATCTGCTCCCTCATAAATGAGGTGGGGAGGTCAGCTAATGAGCCAAGCACCAGAGTTGGCCTTTGGGTTTTCTGGAGCCTTCGTGATTATCCTGTTTCCTCTCTGTGCCTCTCTCCTCCCAGTTTGCCAAATAGATCTGCTAACTGCTATATTTCCTCCCTGGTAGGGACACTATGATGCCTGTGTGATGTCTGCTGTCATGGGGGCCACAGGGTGGGGACAGTGAGGGTTGTGGTGAGACACTGTCGTTTTGGTGGCTGACCCCTTGTTCCCATCCCACAGGAATGCCGCCTCAATAGACCAAGCAGCGCAGCCCAGCTCCAGACACGCATTGAGACTGCCCTAGCAGGTAGCCCCTGCCTGGGCCACAATAAGCTCAGCCGAGAGCCCAGCTTCATTGTGGTGCATTATGCGGGGCCTGTGCGGTACCACACAGCAGGCCTGGTGGAGAAAAACAAGGTACGGGCTGGGCCGTGCCCTGTGGGGCCTGTGAGAAACGAGATGCTGGGTCTTTGCTATGCAGACATAGTAGTTTCCCGTCGTGAGTCCTTTCTCTCCTGAACCTCCTCCCAGAATCCAGAATCACCATCTTGGGCCCACCTGCCTGAGGTCTCCACTAATCAAGCATGACCTTCCTGGAGATCACCCTTGTTAGACTGGGTCTCCAGGTCTCTGGTCGTCCCGGGGACCTTCTCTTGGACTTGGGCCCTGTCCTACCTGGAAGCCCTGTCATCTGCGGCTTGGGTGGGCAGTGGATGGCTCTGGACAGAAGCTCCACCTGCCCTCACCTGCTGCTCTTGCCATTTCTCAACAGGACCCTGTCCCACCTGAGCTGACCAGGCTCCTGCAGCAATCCCAGGACCCCCTGCTCATGGGGCTGTTTCCTACTAACCCCAAAGAGAAGACCCAGGAGGAATCCTCTGGCCAGAGCAGGAACCCTGTGTTGACCGTGGTATCCAAGTTCAAGGTGGGTCTAATGTGCTGATGGGAGGTGCTTGCTTCACTCTGCAGTCTCACGAATATTTATTGAGCACCTGCCAGGATCGGTGCTGTTTGCTGGGGAGCAGTGACAAGTCAAGTAGATGTGGTCCCAGTTCCCTGGAGTTTATACTTCAGTGTGGAAGACAGAAACAGTAGACAAATAGGCTATCAGGTATATGATGGGAAGCCTAGGGGCCCATGGGGGCACTATGCAGCCTCTCACCCTCTGCCAGTGGGGTGCTCATGGGCAGAGGATCAGCTACATGAGCTTCTTTGACCTGGCTTATCCCCAGCTATCTAGCTTCCTGCTCTAACCCTACCCTCGCTCACTTCTCTCACATTGTCTGCTTTCTACCGCTCCTCAGCCCTTGCATGTACCACCCCACCTTCCTGGGATACTCTTGACCACTGCCCCATCAGCTCCACCTCACTCCCATCCTCCACGCCCCTTTTCCTAGTTTAGTCCTTCTCATCCTTCAGACTTTAGCTCTATCACCACCTCCTTGAGGAGGCACACAGAAAACCAGGTTTGATTAGCACCTTCCTACCCAGCCTCAGACACACCCCCAAGGGTGTTCATCCAACATGTGTGGCCCATTGGACTGAGCTCTGACATGGCAGCAGGCAGCCTGTGGCACAGCCTGCGGCACACAGGATGAGCTGAATGATAACAGTTGTTGCTGAATGAATGGCAGGGAGTTTTGAGATCGTTCTTTCCTAAGAAGATTGCTCTGGGGAGAAGCGGGGAGGGGAAGGAGGAGGAGATTGGATTCAGGGAGACCAGTCAGGGAGGGTCACAGGTTTAGAAGGGTCCCTGAAGACAGAGGTGAGGAGCATGGGAAGTCGGGAGAGGAATGTGCTTTGAGCCCGCTCATTGAGAGCCTGCAACAGTCATCCCTGCACAGGAGATTCCTGGTCTCAGGATCCTGAAAGTTCCAAGCCCACTGGAGGCATTTGATGTAGTTACTAACCAGAGCCCAGCTGATGGCCCTGGGCAACCCCTCTCCCTGCCTAACCCCATGGTCTCTCATCTGCAGGCCTCACTGGAGCAGCTTCTGCAGGTCCTACACAGCACCACGCCCCATTACATTCGCTGCATCAAGCCCAACAGCCAGGGCCAGGCACAGACCTTCGTCCAAGAGGAGGTAATTAACACCGGGCCAAAGCTGCTTTGCACCAAGCCCCATCTGGCCAAGGCCCTGGAGAGATGCAGGGCAGGACATCTGCTCCAAATGGAGTGAACAAAGGTGGTCCCTCCAGGCAGGCCTGACATGAGAGAGGACCCATATCCCTTGCTGTGGCAGGGCAAGCATGTATGGTTGTATAGTCTGTGCATGGTAGCCTAGCCAGGAGGCAAGTTCCAGTGCATCTTGTTCTTCGAGCCTTGTACCCTGATGAGAGACTGAAGCTGCGTAGAGGAATGGGTGTCTCTTGTGATAAGCTGAAAGTCTGCATCACCATACAGTCCTCATACAGTGTAGCTGTTTCTCACTGGAGGTATCGTTTTTTTCTTTTTCTTTTTCTTTTTTTTTTTTTGGTTTTTTGACACCGAGCCTCACTGTCACCCAGGCTGGAGTGCAGTGGTACAGTCTCCGCTCACTGCAACTTCCACCTCCCGAGTTCAAGTGATTCTCCTGCCTCGGTCTCCCAAATAGCTGGGATTACAGGTACACATCACCACACCCGGCTAAATTTTGTCTTTTTAGTAGAGATGGGGTTTCACCATGTTAGCCAGGCTGGTCTCGAACTCCTGATCTCAGGTCATTTGCCTGCCTCAGCCTCCCACAGTGCTAGGATTACAGGCGTGAGCCACTGCACTCAGCTGGTATTAGTTTTTTCTAATCTAACAAAAGCATTCTAGCCAGCAACTGCCCTTTTCTTGGGGTTCCAGGTTCTGAGGGATGTGGATAAGGGGTGAATGCTGGGCCCTGCTGAAGGTGTGGCCTGGTAGATGTGGCCTTTGGGTTTGTAGCCAGGACAGCTTAGCTCTGTGGTAAAGACCTGGGTTCAGGTCATAGAAGAATCTTTTTTTTTTTTTTTTTTTTTTTTTTTGAGATGGAGTCTTGCTCTGTCGCCCAGGCTGGAGTGCAGTGGCCAGATCTTAGCTCACTGCAAGCTCCTCCTCCCCGGGTTCACGCCATTCTCCTGCCTCAGCCTCCCAAGTAGCTGGGACTACAGGCGCCCGCCACCTCGCTCGGCTAGTTTTTTGTATTTTTTAGTAGAGACGGGGTTTCACCAGGTTAGCCAGGATGGTCTCGATCTCCTGACCTCGTGATCCGCCCGTCTCGGCCTCCCAAAGTGCTGGGATTACAGGCTTGAGCCACCGCGCCTGGCGAAGAATCTTTATAGTATAATCTTCCCTGCCTCTCAGCTGTGAACCACCCTCTAATGCCTGCAAACAATGAAAACAATCCAAACTGGAAATTTGCCTGGGCTGGGCTGTGTAGTAGTGAGACTACACTGAGGGCAGGGTGAGACAGAGACGGGACAGCACTTGCCTCAGTTGTATCAGAAGCCACACATTGAATGAGGGGGACTTGGGACCACCAGGACCCTTCCTTGCAGGGAGATTTGTTTTCAAGGTCCCTCGATTAGCCAAGCCTTGGGAGAGCCTGCAGCTCAGCACTGGCCAGGGCCTAAGAAGGGCTGAGAGGAATGGCATTTCTGGCCTGCTGGCCCCGTGCTGCAGGTGCCTATCCTGTCTCCCCACCCACGCAGGTCCTGAGCCAGCTGGAGGCCTGTGGCCTCGTGGAGACCATCCATATCAGTGCTGCTGGCTTCCCCATCCGGTGAGTGGGCTCGATCACGGCACAGCGCAGGGCCAGTGCAGAGTGGCGCTCGGGACTCTCATGGGGCAAGAGCCTGCACAACCCAAAGTGAGATGTGAAGATGAAGAGAAAGAGGCTGGTCTGTAAAAGTCAACCGGGAACTAGGGAGCAGCATCCATTCATTTATCCATTCACTTATTGTGCACTATTTTGTACCCGCTGATGACTGTGACGAAGCCACATTGGTACAATGTTGGGGACAGAAGCCAGACTCAGGAGGGCTGACAAACAATTGGGAGGAAGTGCAGATATCAGATGCCATCAGCTGTTTGAGAAGTGTTGCCTTGATGGGTAGCAGGGAGATCTGGGGAAAGCAGAGGAGACTGTGGGGTCGGAGAGGTCAGAGGGGAGATGTGGCCAAGCATGTCTGCATCATAGGAGTGGTCCAGTAGTTTGGGGAGAGGCCTGTCAGCCCCTTTGGAGGGAGGCAGCCCACAGATCCCCTACTAACACAAGAGATGCTTTGTGTTGGTAGACCAAGGCAGCAGGGAGAGCCCATTTTAAATGGTCTTTATGGGCTTCCGACCAAGTGATCCTAGAAATCGCTCCAAAACCACATTCACATTCAGTGGGGATACTCAGGGAGGGCAGCACCATGCTGTTTTGTTGAGCAGATTAAATAGAATAACTTCCGTTTAGCCCTGAGCCATGTACCTGGCTCACAGATGAAGTAATTCTCTCCTTCTGCCTGCTTTGGCTTCCAGGATCTCTCACCAAAACTTTGTAGAACGATACAAGTTACTGAGAAGGCTTCGTCCTCACACATCCTCTGGCCCCCACAGCCCATATACTGCCAAAGGGCTCCCTGGTGAGTGGGACCCATGTGTTAGTCATTTGTGCAACCACAGTTTACTGAGCATCTACCCTGTGCCCTGTCTCAGGGCTAGGGGCTGGGGCTTACTGGTGAATAAAACACAGCACTGGTTTTGGTTCAGTGGGGGAAACAGATTCAGAAAAGACAAATACTATGGAAAGTGGAAAGGCAGAGCTATGAGCAGGATGCTTTGGGTGGTGCTGGGGAGTTGTGAATTGGGGAAGGCTTCCTGGAGGAGGCAGTATCTGGGAATAAATTGGATTAGCCAGGTGATGGGTGGTCCACATGACAGATGTAATCTGAACAAAAGCCCGGAGGCTTGAGGCAGCAGTGTGGGTATGAGGAATTCCTCCCGATCTGTGTTGCTGGTTCATTGAGGCAGAGAACTGGGGCAGGTGAGGCTGGAGTGGCAGGTAGGGCTCCATCAAGGAATCTGGACTTTATTCTCTGGGCACATGAGCAGGCACTGCAGGGGAGGGAGCAAATGACTCTATCAGCCTCACACTTTCTGGAGCCCACTCTGGGGGTGCCATGGAGGGCCGTGGGAGTGAGGCTGCAAAGTTGCCCCAGTAGAGAGAAACAAGAAATGTGGGCACAGTCAGGAAATGTTTGTTCGAAGAAACTGGTCAGTCTTGGTAGGGGCTTGACTAGAATGTAGAGGGAGAGGAAAAGAGTAAATTAACTTAGCCTGGGCAGTAGGGAAAAGCAAGAGGAAGAGAGGTTCAGGGAGGCTCAAGAGCCTGGGCGTGGGTGACTTGTCCATTGCAGAAGTCTGCAAGGCACTTGGGCAGGCTTTAGTCTCGAGGGAAAGAGCTGGAGGCCCTCATATGGGGGTTGTTAGCATGCAGATAAAACTGAGGCTGTGGGAGCCACGGGACCCAGACACAGGCAGAGGGAGAACAGGCCAAGGACAGGCTGCCGGGGGGCCCCACCTCGGCAGGACCCCAGCCCAGCACCACTGCCCCTCCCACCCAGCCTTACCCTGGGCCTCTCACAGCCACGGGGGCAATCCTGCTTTGTTTCCTCCCCTCCTGGGCAGTTTTCACTTTCCTTTCACCCTTTCTCCTTTCTTCTCCCTCTCCATGCTGTCCTGTTCCATGTCTCTTGCCCAAAGCCCTTCTGGCCCCTGGTTGATTTTGCTGCTGTTTCTCATCTGTCGTGTCTCCTTTGGCAGCCTCTGTCTCCAGAGAGGCACTGGGCAGCTAAGGTGGTCAGAGTCCTCAGGTAAATCCTCCCTCTCCAGGAGTAAGCCCTGTGAGCTGCGGGAGGGCAGGCAGTGGGACGCGGGACCTTTTCAGGGCTGGGATTTTTTAAAATTTATTTTTTAATTTATTCTTTTTATTTGCAATAGAAGATTCCCAAACTAAGGGCTGGGAGTGCATCTCCCTTTTCCCATACATGGTGGGGAGTGAGGGGTTGGGGCTGAGGGAGTGGCCTAGCTGCCCTGTTTGGCCCTCAGGATGTACATTTGTGGCCTTGGAAACAAATGCTGGCTGAGCAGCCTGGGAATCCAAGCTTAGAAGGAGTCACCCTTCCAGGTGTCAGGTACCCTTTGCCAGCCTGCCCAAAGGGACTCACGGCAGTAGAGGTTGTAGGACACCCCAGGACACACAGGCGCAAGTGGGTATTCCAAGGCTCCACGGAACAGCCAGTGCCCTGAGGGACAATAGAGGGGCTGTTGGTGGCTTCCTCCAAAAGAACAAGGAAAAAATGGCTAGAGCCAAGAACAGCAGGAAAGAGACCTGTAGAGTGCTAGGGAGGCCAAAGCCGGTTTCTTCAGGCCACAGAGGCATGCAGAGACGACCATGCACTGATAGGGCCATCTCCCTCCCCCAGAATGGTGTCCACACAGCGAGGAAGCCATGCTTGAACCTCTCATCCAGGACATTCTCCACACTCTGCCGGTCCTAACTCAGGCAGCAGCCACACCTGGTGACTCGGCTGAGGCCATGCCAGCCCCCATGCACTGTGGCAGGACCAAGGTGTTCATTACTGATTCCATGGTGAGCTGGTTTGGGGATGAGGAGGTTACAGAGGCCAGCTGTGTGCTCTCCTCAGCAGGATGGGGCAGGGGGAGAAGAGGCTGCCCTCAGTGGATGCCTTTTCTCCCAGCTGGAGCTTCTGGAATGCGGGCGTGCCCAGGTGCTGGAGCAGTGTGCCCGCTGCATCCAGGGTGGCTGGAGGCGACACCGGCACCGAAAGCAGGCGCGGCAGCGGCGAGCCGCCATGCTCATCCAGGCAGGTAGGTGGGCAGGTCACCTGTCAGCACTGCACACAGACTCCACAGGATGTTGGTTTCCTTTGAAACATGGCTCGTCGAGTCCCCATCTCCTGAAGCTATGTCCCAGCCTGAAGAGATGGATGGCACGTCCCTGTGGTGTGCTGGGATTCAGATTCCCTATCCCTCTCACCCATAATGTCTCTCCAGTTCAATGGAAACCAAGTCACTCCATAAACAAAGGTACTCTGGAAGAAGTGGAGGCTAAACGTCGTCTTTAATTCCTCTTTCTCAGACCCTGACAGCTGTTTAGGCCAACTTTTTTTTCCCTTTATGACAACTCAAACCATTACCTGCTGGGCTCTAGGGCTTAAATGAATTTAAGGAGAAGGTAAAAACCAAAAGGAGTTCATCAAATGAAAAGATGTATTAACCACCATGTTCATAGTGGTCTTATTTTGAAAAGGAAAAGTGTTAGAAAGAACCCAAATATCTAACAGTGGTGATGTCATAGCCAAATGAGGGACTGGACTGTCCCTATGATGCAACTAAGTGTTTTTGAAGACTATTATAAATTTAATGGAGAACCACTTCCAAAATGATATTCATACCTAGATGCCAAACTACATATTTAGGGTGATGCCATCCTTGTAAGGTGTGTTTCTGTGTGTGTAGGCATTAAAAATTATATAAGGAAGCTGGGCACAATAGTTCGCTCTTGTAATCCCAGCACTTTGGGAGGCTGAGGTGGGAGTATCACTTGAGCCCAGGAATTTGAGACCAGCCTGGGCAACATAGGGAGGCCTCATCTCTACAAAAAAAAAAAAAAAATGGCTGGACGTGGAGGCTCACACCTGTAATCCCAGCACTTTGGCAGTCCAAGGCAGGCAGATCATTTGAGGTCAGGAGTTTGAGACCAGCCTGGCCAACATGGCAAAACCCTGTATCTACTAAAAATACAAAAATTAGCTAAGTGTGGTAGTACACACCTGTAATCCTAGCTACTCAGGAGGCTGAGGCAGGAGAATCACCTCACCCCAGGAGGCAGAGGTTGCAGTGAGCTGAGATTGCACCATTGCACTCCAGCCTGGGTGACAGAGCAAGACTCTGTCTCAAAAAAAATAAAATAACAATTAACTGTGCTTGGTGGCACGTGCCCTGGTCCCAGTTACTCCAGAGGCTGAGGCAAGAGGATCGCTTGAGCCTGGAAGATTGAAGCTACGGCCTTACTGAGGCTACAATAAGCTGTTCGTGCCACTGCACTCCAGCCTGGGCAAGACCCTGTCTCAAAAAAAAAAAAACAAAAAGAATATGCTGAAATTGTAGAGAAGGGAATAAAAATTACCACCATCTATTAATTATATCAGTGTTTGGGTATATGGTGATGTGAGATCAGGGATGTATAAAGCGACCAAATTCAACTGAGGATTTAAAAAAAAAAAAAAAAAAGCCAATTTTTAAAGGCACAGACAATCCAGACCCCTCCCATTCCCTGGGTGCTGACCTGGACCAAGCCTGAGACGGGAAGTGACTGCTGGGCCCTCAGCCAGTCCAGGCTCCCCAGTGCCCCTTCACTGTATTGTGTAGGTGTATCCAAGTGTGTGGGCAGTGTAAGGAATGTTTAAAAGCCAATTTTGCCTTATGTACTGACTTCAGAACGTTATCTGTAGCACAAGGTAGTCATTTATTGAAAAAAAAATACATATTTGAAAGTTTGACAGCAACTGTGGTGCTGCTGCAGCCAGGTCACTGACAGCTCTAACGGCTCCTTTATTATCTCTCCTGTTTCTGGGCGAACCTCTTAGCCATTCGTTCCTGGTTAACTCGGAAACACATCCAGAGGCTACATGCAGCTGCCACAGTCATCAAGCACGCGTGGCAGAAGTGGAGAGTAAGTAAGACCCAAGAAGTCGGGGTGGGCAGTGGATCAGTTTTAGGGACCAGATGGACCCAAGTGGGAATGCTGGCTCTGCCACTGTAATGCAGGTGGCCTTGGGCAGGTTGTTCACATGTGAGCCTCATATTCCTTGTGTATGCGGTGGGCACAGTAACACCTACCCTGCAGGGTGGTTATGAAGGTAAAGAGTGGTGTAAACAACTCTGGGAATATACCAAACTCTGGAATGTACACTTTAGAAGACTGGGTTTTATGGCATATCAGTTATATCTCAATGGGCTATTTTTTTGTTTTCAAGTAGCATATGTAAGGCCTAAGCACAGTTGCCTGGGGTGTATAGACTTGTGCCATATGGAACCAGTTTGGTTCAGGGCAGCCAGCTGTTCACAACCAGGTGCCTTCAGTTCACCTTGTTAACATGATTTGTTAAAGATAGTTTTGATTTCCATTTTCTGCTAAGAGGGCTAGATAAATCTAAAGCTATAAAGGGATGTTTGCTTTTTAAGATCAGAATGGCCTACCTTGCTGCTAAAGAACTGGATGGTGTGGAAGAAAAACACTTCTCTCAAGCTCCCTGTTCCTTGAGCACCTCGCCGCTGCAGACAAGGTTCCTGGAGGCAATAATCCGCCTCTGGCCCCTGGGACTGGTCCTGGCCAATACAGCAATGGGTGTAAGCAGCTTTCAGAGGAAATTAGTGGTCTGGGCCTGCCTCCACCTCCCCAGGGGCAGCCCCAGTAGCTACTCTGTCCAGACAGCACAACAAGACCAGGCTGGTGTCACATCCATCCGAGCACTGCCTCAGGTACGTTGTATGTGATGGCCATGACAGCTTTGTTCCTGAGAACAGTAGGACCAAAGCCTACAAGTTCACAGTGGGAGTGGGACTGAGGCTGGGACAAGATCCGTCCCTGGCCGGGCGCGGTGGCTCAAGCCTATAATCCCAGCACTTTGGGAGGCTGAGACGGGCGGATCACAAGGTCAGGAGATCGAGACCATCCTGGCTAACACGGTGAAACCCCGTCTCTACGAAAAAATACAAAAAACCTAGCTGGGCGAGGTGGCGGGCGCCTGTAGTCCCAGCTACTCGGGAGGCTGAGGCAGGAGAATGGCATAAACCCGGGAGGCGGAGCTTGCAGTGAGCAGAGATCCGGCCACTGCACTCCAGCCTGGGCGACAAAGCAAGACTCCGTCTCAAAAAAAAAAAAAAGATCCCTCCCTAACCCTACTGGGTAAACCAGAGGCCTACACGTCCCAACCAACTGCAGGTTTGGATTATTTACTTTGTTATAACTGGGAATCTTCCAGAGCCCTTTATCTTTCTAAAAAGTGCTTCTAATTATTTCAGCATCACTAAATCTTCTCTTAGTCCCATTTCCAAATGCAGTGCTGCGTTTCTAGCAAGCTCCCAGCTGATGCTGATGCTCCATGAACCACACTGAGAACCAAGGCTCTAGATGAGTCAGGAACAGGAGGTGGTTAAAGTTCGGTTTAGGGCCTGGAGTGGTGGCTCACACCTGTAATCTCAGCACTTTGGGAAGCCGAGGCAGGTGGATCACCTGAGGTCGGGAGTTCAAGGCCAGCCTGGCCAACATGGTGAAACCCTGTCTCTACTAAAAATACGAAAATTAGTTGGGTGTAGTGGCCGGCGCCTGTAGTCCCAGCTACTCGGGAAGCTGAGGCATGAGAATTGCTTGAACCTGGGAGGCAGAGATTGCAGTGAGCCAAGATTATGCCACTGCACTCCAGCCTGTCGGACAAGAGTCCGTGTAAAAAAAAAAAAAAAAAAAAGTTTGACTTAGGGTAATAATAGGTCAGTTACAGAAAAGAGGAAAAATTCATGAGACGGAGCAAAAAAGAAACTACCCAAGACTTGAGAGCAAATAATCTAGTTAGTCCCACATCACAACTTCGGTTGTGATCAGTTGGTTACCTCAAATGGCACTGGATTTGGCACCATGTTTTCCTCTAACTGTATTGCTTGGTTTTTCTCCTTTTCTAGCTGAGGAAATGACAGGCAGGGTCAGTGGTCCAAGTTCTCTGTGGGTCTTTTTTCATGTTAATTTTTTGAGATGGAGTCTCACTCTGTTGCCCAGGATGGAGTGCAGTGGGTTTAAGTGATTCTCCTGCCTCAGCGTCCCGAATAGCTGGGACTACAGGGCATGTGCCACCACACCTGGCTGTATTTTTTTTGTGTTTTTAATAGAGACAGGGTTTCGCCATATTGGCCAGGCTGGTCTCAAACTCCTGACTTCAAGCGGTCCGCCTGCCTTGCCCTCCCAAAGTGCTGGGATTGCAGGTGTGAGCCACCGTGCCCAGCTGTTTGCATCCAGGGAAAAGTCAGCCAGCACACTCAGGAAGTCAGTGTCACTCAGGGCTTTGTGAGTCACCCCAGTAAGCCAGGCCTCATAGAAATAAAGTGGCCGAGGAAAGGTGAAAGTGTGTTGCACTGGGAGGTAGAACTCCAGGGTCTGGGTCCTGGTTCTGCCCCATTCACTGGATGATCTTGGCTAAGACACATTTTCTCGGAGTCTGTCTATAAAATGGGCTAATACTCAACCTACTGCATGGAGTCACAGCAAGGAGTAAGTGAAATGACAAGGCAGAAGGAAACGCCGAATTTCCATTCAGAGGAATTACTATAGGCCTTAATCTGAATGAAATCTCCCATGAAAACACACAGGCCTGCTAAACAGAAGGGTAAATGTTTTGTTCTTCCGGCTTTAAGCAGTCATAGGAATGTGACAGACATTCCTCTTAGGGAGCGCCTCCTAGGGTTTCCTCATCTGTCTCACACTGAGTGGATGTAACGCTATTTTAATCCTGCTGTGGCCCCCAATTACTAGTACTTGTCCATACCTCCTTGCATTTCTAGCATCTGCTGTGTGGGGTTCTGTTAGGCTTTGGCATTCCCAGGAACTGGGGCTAAAGCTGCAGCTCTCTCTCCCCTCTAGGGATCGATAAAGTTTCACTGCAGAAAGTCTCCACTGCGCTATGCTGACATCTGCCCTGAACCTTCGCCCTACAGCGTTACAGGCTTTAATCAGATTCTGCTGGAAAGACACAGGTTGATCCACATGTGACCTCTTCTGCCTTCACTGGGCTGGGTGATCCTTGGTGCCTTTGTTTCCACAAGGCCTTTTCCTGCCAGCTGCCTTGCCAAAGACATTTAATCAGCACACAGCTGCCAGACTGTTCCCACAGTGCTCCAAATGCACATGAACAACAGTAACGGCTCCAGCCTTCAAGCCAGGGCCCCATGCCCAGTGCATCAGTGGGCCTGGGGCTCCAGGCTACATCAAGCACGGATGGTGTCAGGGCTGGTAGTTAGCAAACCAGGGTTAAGAAACATCAGGGCCACGTTTCACTACCTTCACAGATCATGCATTCACATTCCAGCAGCAGTCATGACTGACTGTCACTACAGTGGGGACCCCAGTTCCACATAAGCACTTTTGGAAGAAAACAACCAAAGTTGGCCTAAAATTGGCGCTGGAATTTGGGCTGGGGAAAATTTTGTGGTTATTTCCTTTAAAAAGGAACAAAACTTTAGTATTTAATAAGTTGATTTATTTAATGTAATTTCAAACAATTATGAATAATGCAATGTACGGTAGAATCACATCCTGATTTTATTTAGTAACACTGACCAAGTTTAACTCCATATGAAGTGTAAAGCTTGATACCATTTATGTCTATCAACTGTACCAAAAGTAAAACATTTAAAAACAACCATCTGAATGTCAAGTTTTTTCTCCATAAAGGACTTGCCACCTTAAGGGCCCCACGTCTGCCTGAAACATGAGCCACATCAATGCCGGTAAAGGCCTGTATAACCTAGTCTGCATCCTGGAAACCTCTTCTGCCTGGGGCCCCCCACGCTAGCTGGTCTCCTGAGAGAGGGAGCAGGCAGGTTCTGGGAGTCAAGCACACGTTTGAGCAAGCAGCACAATAATCCATCTTAAGAATCCTCATTCTGGGATGGCTCCACAATTCCTAAACAGCAGTCTGCAAACTCCACAAACAAGGGCTCTTGCATGTAGGCTCTCATGAGCTTTGCTTTGTCTTCCCCCTGATCGAGGTTGACCATCAACTGCCTGAGGTGTGGATTGAGCAATAAGCTTCTTAATGTTGCAGATTTCCCTAAAAATTAACAAGAAAAAAAGCCAATCTGAGTTCAAGTGGGAAAACATGGAGATGGCTGAAAAGTGAAGAAATATTTCAAGTGTAATAAAACTTAGCCAGGCGTGGTGGCTCCTGTCTGTAATACCAGCAATTAGGGAGGTCAAGGTGGGCAAAATCGCTTGAGCTCAGAAGTTCAAGACCAGCCTGGGCAACATGGCGAGATACCACCTCTATAAAATGAAAGGTGAGATCAGCATATCAAACTATTTCCACATTAAATGCAGTAACAGATACTAGTTCTTGGTATCTTTGTAAATATTGTAACTTCGTGCCACTTCAGCTAAGAAAAAAATGCTTTATCAGCACAATCAAAAAGCTAATAATAGCATTAAGCTGCTGGCATGATTTCCTTCTAGCCATACAAGTTGCCAGTGGTGAAGACAGCTATACGAAATACTCTGATGTCTAGGCATGTGATTCGGCGTGCAGCAGGACCAGTAGCAGGGAACCAACAATAATACCTGCATGGTACTTTACAGTCTATAAAATTGTTCACACCTATTACTAGGCTCAGCTTCAAACTCAGTCTAATCATAACCATGAGACTAAGTGCAAAGCATAACCTTTTAACATGATTCTGTGACATGGGAAGAATGAAATTAACACACCATACACATGTAACAATGTTTTAAGGACTGAATAAGCAATGCTTGCTACAAAAATGGCAATACCTGTTTCCCCTTAAATCATGTGATAACCTGTTTGAGTTAAAGGCTGGATTGTGAACTGAGCACTGGGAATCTGGGAATACAGGTCCCTGCTGTACAAATCGGTATGTGAGAGATAAATTACCATAAAATGTAACAGTGATTTATTACTAGTAAGTCCAAGTTGCTATGGGAAACCAAAAAAGTGCCTAATTCTGAAAGAGACACAAAAGGTCAAGAAAAGCTTAGCTGAGCAAAGCAAACTTGAAACAAGCCTTGAAGGAGGAGCAAAATTTTGCCAACCTGCAAGACCAGCAGGATTCCAGGCAGAAGGAATGGTGTGGGCAGGCTGGGAGGTGTGACACCCTTATGTTTACAGAATTATGTTGCTAGATAGTAAGGGCCCTGCATGCCATACTTATTCAAGGATTTAATAACTTTAAAAAAAATCACAATCCTTATAACACAGTAAATGTATCTCAACCACTGACAAACAAGCACAGCACAGACTTACCTAAATTCTTTAAATTCTGCAAAGAAACTCTGTCTTCTTCCTCATCACTATTGAGAAAATCAGCTATAGAGTCATCATCATCTAAGGAATACAAAACAGTCAACGGCTCATGACTAAAAAAGAGGCCTGGGCACCAGATTTTAACAACTACTTCAACAGGATAAAAATGTATGCACACACATGTAATAGTGATAGGGGTATTCAAGCAGGTACAGACAAAAATCCTCTTCTCCGGAGTTTGTGACTATACTAACACCCCTTTTTTAGAAGAGGGAGGCTAAGTGAAAGAATTGGTGATTTTAACAAATGCACCCTAGTGTTCACATCCTTACTTGTATATGTGGTCCTGTGGTCTTTAGGCTTAGACCCTGGCTGTCTAATAACTTATTACCCATCCCCACCTCTACCTGGCTCCAACCCTGTGATGGGCCAATTAACTGGATGCTCTGTAAAAAACAGTCAAGCAGAATCTCCTGTGCTTTCAGCATGGGCAGAAACTGCTGGCATTGCCTGAACCCAACCTGGAAATTTCTCAAAGGGCAAAAATGGGCCATGCCTTTGGAGTGAATGTTCAATACCTCTTTGGTGGCACCAGAGGGGCTGCTTTCAGAGCCTGGCATGGTGCATGACACCCAGGAGGTATTAAAGAACATTTAGATGGCTGGACGGATAGGTCGACAGCCCACTACTGCTATGAGCTCTGAACCCCCAGCAGCAGCGAGATGATCTAGGACAAAGAAAGCCTCCTGCCTGGGCTGAGCTCAGGTGAACTGACAGCCCCAGCCAGATTCATGGAGGGAGACCAGCAGCTGTGGGCTAGAGAAGGCTCCTGCCAGCAGGGCCCACCACAAACCCCCAAACCACAGCCATGGCCTTTCTCATCTCTGTCTTCCGCCCATTTTTCTTCTCCTGAATACTGCTTTCAGGCTGTTGCCTCAACATCACCCATGATGACATAGCCCCACTCCTGATGCTCAGGGCTAAGAAAGCTGTTGTTTCCCAACGAAGCTCTTGTTCTGGATTCCCTGACCAGCTCCAGTCTCCCCTTTTCCTTCCTTTCAACTTTTTCTATGTGAAGTCCCTTGTAGATTTGTTTGAAGTCAACCAACCCACCTTTGTTTTCCACAGGCTTTATGGTTTTGGTAGGAAGAGCTGATCTTATTTTTTTCTCAACAGGACGAGCTTCAGGGTTGCACTGTTCTGAAAAAGACACAAATCCCAGGCCCACATTACCTCCATTTCAGCAACAAGGCTGCACCTCCCCACCAAGCTAGCATCTAGGTAGGAAGCAAGTGTCTGGGGTAAGGGATGTGGGTGGGTGCCCAGGAATGTGAAAGAAGTGAGAGATCAAAGCAAGAGGGAGGTTAAGGAAAATTGCCAGCAGGCTGAGAAAGCAGGGCTCATTCATGCACCCCAAGAACTTGTCCCCATCCTCCCTACCCTGCCGAATCTTACAAGATTCTCACCACAATTAACTGGGGTGTTTGAAATAGCTGCTATAAACCAGATACCAGATGGGATAAAACTAGAGAAAAAACAACCAAAGAACTTACAAAGTCAACAGAAGGCCAGCTGTGCTGGCTCACATCTGTAATCCTAACACTCGGAGGCCAAGGTGGGAGGATCACTTGAGCCCAGGAGTTTGAAACCAGCCTGGGCAACCTAGCAAGACTATGCCTCTACAAAAAATAAAAAAAAATCATCCAAGCATGGTGGTGCATGCATGTGGTCTCAGCTACCTGGGAGGCTGAGGCAGGGAGATCACTTAAGCCCAGTATGTCAAGGCTGCAGTGAGCTGTGATTGTGCCACTGCACTCCAGCCTGGGTGACAGAGAATCAACAGAGCATGAAGTCACAGGAAAGGATTCTGAGGACATAAAGGCAGGACCAGATTGTAGAGACTTAAAATGTAGATTTGACAATATGCTACGTAAAGGTTCTGGTCAGGTAGGTGGCAGTTACAACAGCTGCCAGTGACTGAGTGCCAAGCACTGTGCCAGGTACACAGTGAGATACATAGTGGCTCAATGAACCTTTAGAAAGCCCCTATGACATGGAGACTATTAATTCCACTTACAGATGAAAGGATTAAATTTTCTTGTAATAAACTTGTCCATTGGTGTCCACAGCTAGTAAGTAGCAGAGGCAGATTTTAGAATCCAGGTCTAACTTTACAGCTGTGCTATACGTGTAAGGAACACACCAGGAGGGACTGGAGAAGAGGTGAATTTTCTGAGTTGTACCTGATCCCAAAATACATTTGTGTCTAAGGGGCTCAAAAAGAGGCTGGAGCTAAAGATTTGCATGTCAGCAAGAAAAAAAAAAAAATTTTTAAAGTAAAAGAGAGACCACCTACCTAGGAATAAAAGTCAAGGACCAAATTTCAAGGGAGAGATCTAGCAAAAGGGAGGACTGGGCACAGTGGTTCCTGCCTGTAATCCCAGCAATTTGGGAGGTCGAGGCAGGAGGACTGCTTAAGCCCAGGAGTCTAAGACCAGCCTGGGCAACACACTGAGATCCTGTCTCTACGAAAAATAGATAAAGTTTGTCTCCATTACTCAGGAGGCTAAGGTGGGAAGGCCACTTGGGCCCAAGAGGCCAAGGGTGCAATGAGCTGTGATCACGCCACTGCACTCCATCCTGGGCAAAAGAGCAAGACCCTGTCTCAAAAAGAAGAAACAAGGAGAATCTACAGCTATGCCACCCGGAATGCACCCTATCTCATCTGACCTCAGAGGCTAGAACAGGGTCAGGCCTGGTTAGGACGAGAAAGGGAGGAAAGAATACCACAGAGCGGTATCTTCCCAGCCTCCAAAGGAGAATATCAAGAAAGAAAAAGCCAAACACAGCAGATATTCATAGGAATCAAGAAAGATGACAGGCTAGACACGGGTACCTCACGTCTGTAATCCCAACGCTTTGGGAGGCCAAAGTGGAAGGATCACTTGAGCCCAGGAATTCAAGACTAGCCCAGGCAATACAGTAAGACTTCATCTCCACAAAAATTAAAATTAAAAATAAATAAGCCAGGCATGGTGGCGCATGCCTGTAGTCCCAACTACTTGGGAGGCTGAGGTAGGAGGATTGCCTGTGCCCAGGAAGTCAAGGCTATAGTGAGCACCACTGCACTCCAGCCTGGGTGACAGAGCAAGACTGTTGCAAAAAAATAAAAATAAAAAGACAAATGAAAAGTGTACAACAGATGTGGCTATTAGAAATTTCTGATAAAAAATTATTCTTTATTAAATACTTTAACACTGCCTATAGCAGCAACAAAGGCAAAATTAATGTAAATATCCACCAATAAGAAAAATAAATATTAAAATGACCATACTACCCAAAGTAATCTACAGAGTCAATACAATCCCTATCAAAATACCAATGACACTGTTCACAGAAACTAAAAAAAAAAAATTCTAAAATAAATATGGAACCACAGAAGATCCCCAAGAGCCAAAGCAATCCTGAGCAAACAGAACAAGGCTGGAGGCATCACCACTACTTGGCCTCGAAATATACTACAAAGCTATAATATCTAAAACAGCATGGTACTAGCATAAAAATAGACACATAGATCAATGGAACAGAATAGAGAACCCAGATATAAATTCACACATTTACAGCCAACTGACTTTTCACAAAGGCACCAAGACCATATACTGGGAAAAAAGCACTCTTCAATAAATGGTACTGGAAAAATAGGATACCTGTAAGGATAACCATATGCAGAAGAATGAAACTAGATCCTTATCTGTCACCATATATAAACATCAAAATGGATTAAAGACCTAAATGTAAGACCTGAAACTATGAAACTACTACAAGAAAACACAGGGGAAATGCTTCAGGACTTTGGTCTAGGCAAAGATCTTATGAATAAAATCTCAAAAACACAGGCAACAAAAGCAAAACTAGGCAAACGGAATTCTATTACACAAAAAAGCTTCTGTACAACAAAGGAAACAACAGAGTGAAGAGACAACCTATAGGATGGGAGAAAATATTTGCAAAATATTCACTTGACAAACGGTTAATATCTAGAATACACAAGGAGCTCAACAGCAAAAAAAAAAAAAAAAAAAAATTTAAGTGGACAAATGGGCCGGGTGTGGTGGCTCACACCTGTAATCCCAGCCCTTTGGGAGGCCAAGGCAGGTCAATCACCTGAGGTCAAGCGTTCAAGACCAGCCTGGCCAACATGGTAAAACCTCGTCTCTACTAAAAATACAAAAATCAGCCAGGAATAGTGGCAGGCACCTGTAATCCCAGCTACTCTGGAGGCTGAGACAGGAGAATCGCCTGAACCCCGGGAAGCGGAGGTTGCAATAAGCAGAAATTGTGCCACTGTACTCCAGCCTGAGCGACAAGAGTGAGACTCCATCTCAAAAAAAATAAAAATGGACAAATGGCCCAAACAGATACTTCTCAAAAGACGACATACAAATGGCCAACAAGTACATGAAAAAATGTTCAATATCACTAATCATTAGGGACATGCAAGTCAAGACCACAATGAGATATCATCTCACCAAAGTAAGAATGGCTATTATCAAAAAGAAAAAAAATAACATGTTGGCAAAGATGTGGAGAAAAGGGAACTCCTATACACTGCACTGTTACTGGGAATGTAAATTGGTATAGTCATTATGGAAAACAGCATGGAGGTTCCTAAAAAAACTATGAATAGAACTACCATATGATCCAGAAATCCCACTACTGCGTATATATCCAAAGGAAATTAAATCAGTCCGCCGAAGAGATACCTGCACTCCCGTGTTTACTGCTAGTCCCAACAGTCAAGACATGGAATCAACCTAAGGATCCACCAACAGATGGATAAAGAAATGTGGTACATATACACACTGGATATTAGCCATAAAAAACCATGAAATCCTGTCACTTGCAGCAACGTGGATAAGACCAGATGACATCGTGTTAAGTGAAATAAGCCAGGCACAGAAAGATGTTCTTGTTAACATGTGGATGCTAAGCAAGTTGATTTCACAGAAGTAGAGAGTAGAATAGTGGTAACTAGAGGCTGGAAAGAGTAGAGGGTAGGGGGCTAGGGAGAAGTTGGCTAATCGATATAAAATTACAGCCAGATAGGAGGAGTAAGTTCTAGTGTTACACAGCACCTTAGTGTGACCATGCTGGCAGCAATTTATACTTTCAAATAGCTGAAGAGAGGATTGTGAATGTTCCCAACATGAAGAAATAATGATTATTTGGGGTGATGAACATGCTAACTACCCTATTTGATCCTTACACATTGTATACAGGTATTGAAATATCACATTGTAACTCATATTGTGTGCAATTATGTGTCAACTAAAAACAAATATTAAAAAGAAAAATCTACCAATAGGAAGCTTTATATAAATAATGGTCGTATCAACTATATAATGAGTCCTTTAAATCAGTGAGCTAGAACTTGTATGCACTAGTTTTTGTTTTTAATTTTTTTAATTTTTACTTTTTTTGAGACGCAGTCTCACTCTGTTGCCCAGGATGGAGTGCAGTGATGCAGTCTCGGCTCACTGCAACCTTCGTCTCCATGGTTTAAGCAATTCTCCTGCCTCAGTCTCTTGAGTAGCTGGGATCACAGGCGCGCGCCTCCACACCCAGCTCATTTTTGTTTTAGTAGAGATGTGGTTTCATCATGTTGGCCAGGCTGGTGTCAAACTCCTGACCTCAGGTGATCCACCCACCTTGGCCTCCCAAAGTGCTGGGATTACCGGCGTGAGCCATTGCGCTCGGCCTGTATGCACTACGTTTTGAAAAGTGCCCAACATATAAAATCAAATGAGGATGTTGAGTACAGTCTCACTGCTGAGATTCTAAAAGCTAAAAAAAAAGTTCGATATATTGGTACAAGAGTGGAAATAAGCTGAAAGAATCTACGTCAAACTTTTTTTTTTTTTTTTTTGAGACAGAGTCTTGCTGTCTCCCAGTCTGGAATGCAGTGGTGCGATCTTGGCTCACTGCAGCCTTCTCCTTGCGGGCTCAAGCGATCTTCCCACCTCTGCCTCCTGAGTAGCTGGGACCACTGGCGCAGACTGCCACGCCTGGCTTTTTTTGTTTGTTTATACAGACAGGGTTTCACCATGTTGCCCAGGCTGGTCTCAAACTCCTGAGCTCAAGTGATCCGCACACCTCAGCCTCCCAAAGTGCTGGGATTATAGGCGTGACCCACCGCGCCCCGCCTACATCAAACTTTTTTTTTTTTTTTTTTTTTTCAGACTGAGTCTCGCTCTGTCGCCCAGGCTGGAGTGCAGTGGTGCAATCTCGGCTCACTGCAACCTCCACCTCCCGGGTTCAAGCGATTCTCCTGCCTCAGCCTCCTGGGTAGCTGGCGCGCGCCACCATGCCCGGCTAATTTTTGTATTTTTAGTAGAGACGCGTTTTCACCATGTTGACCAGGCTGGTCTCGAACTCCTGGGCTCAGGTGATCCACCCGCCTTGGCCTCTCAAAGTGCTGGGATCACAGGCGTGAGCCACCGCGCCCGGCCAGGTCACTTCTTTTTAACGGTACAAAAGTGTGTTCACATACACAGAACTTACTTGGTTCTTTTTTTCTCTTAACAAGTCAAGGACTTCTCCTTGTGTTGTACATGGACTTACCTCTTTGTTTCTAACAAGACATTATTTACACGAGTGAAAATATTGTTAAACTTGCGCAGTTTCAGCCAAAATGGTAAGGGGCTACACCAGAATACTGAGAAAGAAACTGCTAGGGTAGACCTCGGTGGGAAAAGCAATCGGTAACTATTTCTAAGTAAGAAGAGTAGCACGCAGAAGGAGGGGCGGGGTAGAAGAAAGGCTACTGACTGTTCAAAACCGTGAGAGCGATTACAGAGAGGGACAACAGAGGGAACTGTCCGACACACAGGGAGAGGCCTATGACACCAGGGACCAAGTCAGAGGAAGCGAGGTTCCTGCAGAACCCACGGAGACCCGAGGCGGAGAAAGAAGCGCAGCCCAAGGGTCCACGCCCCCAAGACGGAGGCTGGACGTGGGGGCTACCCGCGCGAGGAGGGGGCCGAGGGCTGGCGGGGACGGGGACTCACCTTTGTGCTTCCGGAAGCAGGCTACAGAGCAGCTGTAACAACAGAAGCCACAGGCCGCGTCAGCCCCGAGGGCCCGCGGCCCCTCCAGCGGCTGTCCGCCCTCCCGCCGTGGCCGGACACCCGCACCCCCAGACCCCGCGACCTCCCCGCTCACTAGGGCACGCGGCAGGCCGGACAGCGGTATTTGGGCTTCTCCAAGCAGATCACGCAGACGACGGTGCTACATCTGAGCGACGCCATGGTCTTAGTGAAGGAGACTGCTTCCCGCGCCGCCGCGCGCGCCTCTCACGCAGCCGCGCCCGCGTGCACGCCCCTTTTCCGTTTCCTAAACGAGGACCAATCAGCACTCAGCAGGCAGGCAAAAGCAATGGACCGATCCTGCTCACTGTTCCAGTCCTCGTAAGTAGAGCGTCGATATACTCGATGTGCAACTAGTAGCTGCTTCCCAGTTTTCCTTGATCACGTCACAGCGTCGAAGAACTTGTGTAGCCCTGTCCCTGTCCCTGTGCGGCCGTGTGGCTTGGACCAAGTCATCGACACTGTCCAGGTGTGTTGCCCCGCATGTAAAAAAGAAAACAATGCATGGAAGTAAACGTCCTTTACTTTCTGGCTTGGACTTCCTGAATCTTGCAGGGACATTGGAGTTCGTCCGCCCATCTCATCTGCTTATTTTTGGCAAAGGACGAGTCCAGACACTGGGCGAACCAGAATCGGTTGGATCACGCAGTAGACAGGAACCTGCCCTTCCCAACCTAGGCCATTTTTCACTGGGGAAAGAAAGATGAGCCTGACCACTGGCAAATGTCTGAGCTCCAACTGTGAGCCCTTCAGTGCTGGGGACCCCCCGGGATCTTCTAATGAAGAAGTCGTCTCTGTCCTCTGGGAACTTAATGCTTAGAATGAAAGTAGGACAGGGAAACGGGGAGGAAAGAGACTCACTCTTAGAGTCCTGCCCTCGCTACCCTGCACCTGCACGCCCCTGAGAATGAGTGCTTCTTAAATTTTGCACTCTAGGCTCCTCACACCTCCCCCTAGTCCCGGAAGCTAATGACCAGGAAGCAGGCCAGTGACCACTGGCCCCAAGACGGGGATCCCAGACAGATGAGTCTGGACAGATGGGCTATGACGGGACTTGAATGCCACCACAAACTTTAGGTTTAGACAAAGTCATGGTGTTTTTTTTGTTTTGTTTTTTTTGTTTTTTTTTAAGGAAATTTGCTTGCAGCTAGGCATGGCCCAGCCTTACCTTGGCTCCCATCCTACCTGCACTGGGCCCTCCCAGGGCCATAAATTGCCCTCACCCCCAAGTGCCTCCTCTTCTGTGTTGGCTGTTCAGCCTTCAGGGTCCCTCTTCAATAAAGGTGTCTGCAGGGATGTATCTGCAAAATCCAAGGCAGTGGTTTGAACCTTGGCTCAACCCCCTCCCTGGCTGTGTGACCTGGCGGGGTTGGTTACCTGCTCTGAGTTCCCTTATCTATTAAAGTGGATGTTTGGGCCTACTTTCCTGAGCTGTTGTAAAGCAGAGAGGAGACCATGTGCAAAAAGTTTTGTAATCTGAAGTGCTACATGATATCTAGAAAGAGTCTTAACTCTCATGGATCTCCATCTGGACCGCATGAATGAAGGTCTCAGGCCCCAAGCCACACCCCTCCAAAACAGTTCTGCCATCTGCTTCTTGAGTGAGAAGTGAGTAATGATCCTTCCTTTGGGCGTGGCAACCCAGTCCAGTCCTCAGTGCTGAAGCTGCTAGGCCCTCTATCCACCTGCATGTCCTACTTGCAGCTGCCCCAACCTCCAACCTCTGCCTGGGACCCAGCCTAGAATCCAAAACCGGTCCACACAGGCCTAGTAACTCGCAGCGCTCTCATATTGTTCAACAGTTATACCACTGATGATTTGAACTTGAAGCATCCCAGAAAGTCCAGAGAAGTCCTGGGAAGGCCAGAGAAGGCCAGTGACTTGTCCAGGGCCATATGTAAATCCTGTGCCAAGCCGGGCATCGTCGCACCAGCCTGTAGTCCCAGCTGCTTGGAAGGTTGAGGCAGGAGTTCAAGACTGCAGTGAGCTATGATTGTGCCACTGCGTTCCAGCCTGGGTGACAGAGAGAGAGACCCTGTCTTAAAGAAGAAAAATTTAGGCCAGGCACAGTGGCTCACACCTGTGATCCCAGCACTTTGGGTGGTCAAGGCAGGCAGATCACTTGAGGCCAGGAGTTCAAGACCAGCCTGGCCAACATAGCGAAACCTTGTCTCTACTAAAAATAGAAAAAATTAACTGGGTGTGGTGGTACATGCCTGTAATCCCAACTACGAGGGAGGCTGAGGCACAAGGATCGCCGGAATTCAAGAGGCAGAGATTGTAGTGAGCCAAGATCACGCCACTGCATTCCAGCCTGGGTGACAGAGCAAGACTCTGTCTCTAAAAATTTAAAAAAAAAAAAAAATTAATTTAATTTAATTTAAAATCCTGTGCCCAGCCAGGTAAGGGGGCTCACGCCAGTAATCCTAGCACTTTGGGAGGCCG
Source organism: Macaca mulatta (assembly GCF_049350105.2). Classification (NCBI taxonomy): domain Eukaryota; kingdom Metazoa; phylum Chordata; class Mammalia; order Primates; family Cercopithecidae; genus Macaca; species Macaca mulatta. The sequence continues at coordinate 47,818,638 of NC_133421.1, forward strand.
AGGCAGGCACATGGCTTGAGCCCAGGAGTTCAGGACCAGCCTGGGCAACATGGCAAAAACCCATCTCTACCCAAAAAGATACAAAAATTAGCGGGGGTCCGTGGCATGAGTCTGTAATCCCAGCTACTGGGGAGGCTGAGGTGGGAGAATCGCTTGAGCCCAGGAGGCAGAGGTTACAGTGAGTGGAGATCATGCCAGTGCACTCCAGCCTGGGCAACAGAGCAGGATCTTGTCTCAAAAGGAAGAGAAAGAGAGAGAGAGAAAAAAAAGATCCTGTGCACTCTCTGACATGGGTAGAAGTTTGCCCACTGTGGAGGACATCACCACTGCTGCTTGATTTGTCCTGTGATGTGTGTACCAAGGCTGAGGCCAGAGACAATCCTAACCATTTTCAGGGGCTCAATCCCTCCCACCCGCATCCAAACCACGCTGACCTGTGAGTGGAGAGATGATGACTCTAGCAAAAAAAAAAAAAAGGAAAGAAAAGAAAAGAAAATTCGGCCGGGCGCGGTGGCTCACGCCTGTAATCCCAGCACTTTGGGAGGCCAAGGCGGACAGATCACCAGGTCAGGAGATCGAGACCATCCTGGCCAACATGGTGAACCCCGTCTCTACTAAAGTACAAAAAATTAGCCGGGCGTGGTGGGGGGCGCCTGCAGTCCCAGCTACTCAGGAGTCTGAGGCAGGGGAATCGCCTGAACCCGGGAGGCGGAGGTTGCAGTGAGCCCAGATCGCGCCACTGCATTCCAGCCTGGTGACAGAGCAAGATTCCATCTCAAAAAGAAAAGAAAATAAAATTTCTGGAATCCCTCCCATGCACATCCAAGCAGGGAAGAGGCCCCTCCTCCACTCTGGACATCTGGATGCCCCCAGCTTTCCCCGACCTTCGCACCCCTAGTCCTCTAATGTCTGGGAAAGGAGGTGGGCTCAGCCGCGATGGCGGTTAGGTGGTGGCACACTAAGAAACAGCGCATCTCCTCCGGGCAGTGGCCAGTTCAGACAAGAAAGGGGGCTGTGTGACCCCAGGCCCAGCAACTAGATGTCCACACTGACGTCCCCTCCAGACCCATCTTAATGGCCGCCCAGGGCTGTCTCGGGCCTCCTGGGCGTCAGCCTGGGGCGCAGTGCGGGCACTGGAGAGAGAGGCGTCGTTGTCGAGGTTTTCAGAGCTCTGCCTCCTGGCAGCGCTGTCCGGCGCGTTAGAGGCGAGTCCGGGCCAATCACAGGCTGGAGACGCGCAACGCCGCGCCGGGTCCCGCCAGAGGGCGCCGCAGGCCCGCACTGCCCGGGTGGAGCGCGCTCGCCCGGATTCCCGCGCAGCTTGCGCCCCGCCTGCGCCCCACCCCCGTACGGGAGGCTCAGCGGTCTGGCAGCGCCGGGAAGAGCAAGTCCAGGCTCTGATACATACCTCGGACATCGCCAGGCGGCAGGAAAGTGCGTCGAGAGCGCGGGGGTGAAGCGGGCGACCCGACGCCCACGAGTGTTCCTACGGGAAAGCAGGGCCTGCGCTCACCGAGGGCTCCGCGTGCTGTCCAGGGGCGGTTCCCCGCGGTGACCACCGCCCAGCCCTTGCGGACAGCCCCGGGGGGCAGAGTGCCCGCTGACAGCTGGCCGCCCGCAGTAGCCTGGTTAAAGTTGAACCGCACTTCCATAACGTGTGGGTTGCTCGCCAGGTCGCGATCCACTGCCTTCCACCCTCCTGGCCTCCGGTGATGGGGCGGGCAGATCGGCCTAATCTCCCCCACGTGCTGTGTGGCCCTTGTTAGAGGCGGAGGTTGATAAGGGCGAGCCCTGCTAGATCTCAGCTCCTTTCCGCAGCTCTGACACTTGCATTCTCCCCCAGGGCACGGGTGAGCCAGGGCCAGCACCAGAAGTGACTATGATGGGCTCTTTAGGGACTGCTGCCACGTTCTCACCTGCGTGCCTCCGTTTCCCCTCTGGTATCTAAGAGAGAGTAGTTCAGGCGTTAAAGTGAGTTACGTTGCGAGTGGGAGTCAAATGAAGGAGGCCTGAGGTTCTGGTGGAGTGGGTGGGCCCAGAAATCGGTGTCCAACAACTCTGCGTATTATTTCCTACTCATGAAATTATATCCATCCTCCAACTCTAGACTAAATGACAGTATGACCTGCAGTTGGACTTCATGGAGAACTTCCAAAATACAAAAGGGATAGAAAACAATTGCATTATCCACAGTCCCAGAACTGTTGGGAGAGCACAGACAACAGAGGTCACCACTGCTCCCTGAACACACCCTACCAGCCACAACCCCACATTTTACTTTTCTCACACTCATTCCCATTTGCAAATGCACATCGATCTTCCACCTGACATTCCCAAGGACACACAGAGATGTGAGGAGTCAGAGCTACCAAACCAGCTTCCCCAAGAAGCCTCTAAATGTGCCCTGTGGAGTGGGTGTGCAGCGCCAAGCTTTTCACAAACCGCTGAACCCATCTCCACCTCCCACATGGCAGCAGTGCATAAGAACTCTGCTCAGTGAGGGGCAGGGAAGAGGAAGTGAGACCCCAGGTTTATTTCCTTATCATTTAAAAATGATGACAAGAAATAGATTTTTTTAGACAAAATCCAACAGGATTCTTCACTAGCAGATCTACATTACAAGAAATGTTTAAGAAAGTTATTCAGACAAAAGGAAAATGACATGAGATGGAAATTTGGATCTGCACAAAGGAGCACCAAAAATTGTAAACATAGGTAAATTCAAAAAAAATTTTTACTCTTTTTTTTTTTTTTTTTTTGAGGCAATGTCTTGTTCTGTTGCCCAGGCTGGAGTGCAGTGGCACTATCTCAGCTCACTGCAACCTCCGCCTCCCGGGTTCAAGCGATTCTCCCACCTCAGCCTCCCGAGTAGCTGGGACTACAAGCGCCCGCCACCTTGCCTGACTAATTTTTGTATTTTTAGTAGAAACAGGGTTTCACCATGTTGGCTAGGCTGGTCTCGAACTCCTGACCTCAGATGATCCACCCACCTCGGCCTCTCAAAGTGCTGGGGATTACAGGTGTGAGCCACCGTGCCAGGCCCATTTTTACCTTTTTAATCTCTTTAAATGATAACTGGTTCAAGCGAATATAACAGTACGTTGTGGAGTTCGTAGCACATGCAGAATTAAATATATGAAAGTGATAACACTTTCATAAAACATAAAAATGATGGAGAGAAATAGAAGTTACTAGGTAAGACTCTTACACTATATGTGACATGGTCTAATATTATTACCTCCACTGTGGAGGTAAAATGGCATCAGGTACTCAGTCTCAAAGAAGGCAGCATTGTGGAGTAGTACTTCAATAAAAAAAGAGAGAGAGAAACTAGCAAAAAAGAAAAAAAGAACAAGCAAATGGGATAAATAAAAAGAAATAGCAAGATGATAAACTTAAACCCTTCTGTATCAACATATTAAATGTAAATGGTTGCCGGGTGCTGTGACTCACACTTGTAATCCCAGCACTTTGGGATGCTAAGGCAGGCAGATCACTTGAGGTCAGGAGTTCACGATCAGCCTGGGCAACATAGTGAAACCTCGTCTCTACTAAAGATATAAAAATTAGCCAGACATGGTGACGAGTGGCTGTGATCCCAGCTACTCAGGAGACTGAGGCATGAGAATCACTTGAACTTGGGAAGCAGAGGTTTCAGTGAGCCGAGATTGCCCACTGCACTCCAGCCTGGGCAACAGAGTGAGACTCTGTTTCAAAAAAAAAAAAAAAAAAAAAGGTAAATGGTTTCTAAACACTTACTTAAAAGACAGATATTGCCATATTGGATTAATCCCGGCTAATTTTGTATTTTTAGTACAGACAGGATTTCACTATGTTGGTCAGGCTGGTCTTGAACTCCTGACCTCAAGTAATCCACCCGCCTCGGCCTCCCAGTGTTAGGATGACAGGCATGAGCCACTGCACCCAGCCAGAATATAAAAACCTTGAACAACACTATCAACCCACTTGACCCAATTGACATTTATAGACAACTCTATCCAAGAATACATTATTTTCACGTGCACGCTGAACATTCCCCAAAATAGATCATAGGCAGGACCATAAAACACATTTCATCAAATTCAAAAGAACTGAAGCCATTCAAAGTATGTTCTCTGACCACAAAAGAACTAAATTAGCAATCAGTAACAGGAATATTTCTAGAAAATCCTCAAACATTTGGAAACTAAAAAATACACTTACAAATAATGTATGGGTCCGCCAGGTGCGGTGGCACACACCAGTAGCCCCAGCTACTCGCGGAGGCTGAGGTGGGAGGATCACTTCAGCCTGGGAGTTCAACGACAGCTTGGGTAACATAGAAAGATCCTGTCTCTAAAAAAAAAAAAAAAAAAAAAAGTTTAAAAAAATATAGTAATGCACGTGCCAAGGAGGAAATCACAAAGGAAACTAAAAAAATTTTTCAACTAAATGAAAAAAATAGTCAAAATTTGTGATACACAACTGAGGTTTCTAGCATAAAATACCTACTACAGTGGTCATTCTCAACCAGGAGCAATTCTCCCATGCCCAAGACATTTGGCAATATCTGAAGACACTTTTGGTTGTCACAGCTGGAGAGGGGTGCTGCTGATATCCAGTGGTTATAGGCCAGGGATGCTGCTAAACATCCTGTCATGCATAGGAAAGCCACCAGAACAATTATAAAGCCCCAAATGTCAACAGCGCTGATGCTGAAAACACTGCTAAATTAGAAAAGCCTCAAATAAATGATTTAAGCTTCCTCACTAAGAGACTAAAAAAAGAATACCAAAGTCAGCAGAAGAAACGAATAAACTACGTGCAGAAATCAATAAAACAGAAAATATCAAAAAGTGATAAAACCAAAAATAGTTCTTAGAAAAAAATCAGTAAGATTGAGAAATCTCTAGCCAGACTAATGCAGAAGAAAGGGGTGGGGGGGGGGCTGGATAAGACATACATGGATCAGATGATTCTACATGGTTAAGAGATCAGTTCTCCCCAAACTGATCTGTAGAACAATGCAATCCTTATCACAATCCTAGAAGACTTTTCTGTTGAAACTGGCAAGATGACTGTAAAATTTAAAGGAAGACCGGGCACAGTGGCTCACGCCTGTAATCCCAGCACTTTGGGAGGCTGAGGCGGGCTGATCACGAGATCAGGAGATTAAGACCATCCCAGCTAACAGGGTATAAACCCCATCTCTACCAAAAATACAAAAAATACCGGTGTGGTGACACGCGCCTATAATCCTAGCTACCCGGGAGGCAGAGGTTGCAGTGAGCAAGATTGCACCACTGCATTCCAGCCTGAGCGACAAAGTGAGACTCTGTCTCAATAAAAAAAATTAAAGGAAATGCAAAGGATATAGATTAGCCAAATCTTTTTTATAAATGAAAGAAAAAGTTTGAGAATGCATATTACCTGATTTCAACACTCTGAAAAGAATACAGTGAAGAAGACAGCATCATGGTTTGTTTGTTTGTTTGTTTTTAATTGTTGTTGTTGTTCTAAGAGAGAGGGTCTTAGCCAGGCACAGTGGGTCACGTCTATAATCCCAGCACTTTGGGAGGCTGAGGCGGGGGATCACCTGAGGTCAGGAGTTCAAGACCAGGCTGTCCAACATGGTGAAACCCCATCTCTACAAAAATACAAAAATTAGCCGGGCATGATGGTGGGTATCTGTAATCCCAGCTACTCTAGAGGTTGAGGCGGGAGAATCACTTGAATCCAGGAGGCAGAGGTTGCAGTGAGCCAAGATCTTGCCATTGCACTCCAGCCTGGGTGACAAAATGAGACTCCATCTAAAAAACTAATAATAATAATAAGAGAGAGGGTCTCACTATGTTGCCCAGGCTAGATTCGAACTCCTGGGATCAAGTTTTCCTCAGGCCTCAGTCTCCAGAGTAGCTAGACTACAGGCATGGACAGCATGGTATTGATGTGTGAATAAACATAACATAAAGGGACAGAGTGAAGTCCAGAAGTAGAGCCACACCAGTATGGTCAATTGTTTTCACCAAAGAAGCCAAGGTGATTCAATAGTTACTTCAACAAAAAATGACTGAAAAATTAGACTTCATAGCCAGGCATGGTGGTGCACGTCTGTAGTCCCAGATACTTGGGAGGCTGAGTCAGGAGGATTGTTTGATCCCAGGAATTTAAGTTTACGATGAGCTATAATCGCACCACGGCACTCCAACTTGGGCAACAGAGCAAGACCCAGTCCCCCTCCACATAAAAAAGAACTTCCATATGCAAATAATAATAACTTGAAATGGCTCATAGACCTAAATATAAAAACTAAAACTAAAACTAAAACTTCTAGAAAAAATGAGGGAACATCTTTGTGACCTTGGGTCAGGCAAATATTTCTTAGGTTAGACATAAAACCCACAAATTACAAAAAAAACTAATACATTGAACTTCATTTAAAAAAAACCCCAAACCCCAAACTTCTGTTCTCCAAAGACACTGTTAAGAAAAGGAAAAAAACAAACCACAGACAAGAAAAAATACTTGCAAAAGACATCTTAAATAACTTTTGTCTTTTACCAGCAAAGAATAAATACAGATGGCAAATCAACACATCAATAGATACTCAGCATAAACAGCCATTAAGGAAAAGCAAGTTAAACTCACAATATAGCACCACCACACATCTACTAGAATGACAAAAATTAAAAAGACTGACAATACTAAGTGCTGACAAAGAGGCAGAGCAACTGGATATCTCATATATTGCTGCTGGGAATGCAAAATGATTCAATCACTTTGGAAAAGATCTTGGCTGGTTTTGTTTTTAAATAAAGTTAAACATATACTTATCATCCAGCCCAGCAAACACAGTCCTAGATTTTTAGCTAAGAGGAATGAAAATGTATGTTCACACAAAGTCTTCTCTGCAAAAGGTTATATCAGCTTTATTCATAAAAGAAAAAAATAGAAATAACCCATTTGTCTATTAACCAATAAGTGGAAAAACAATTTATGGCAGATTTATAGAACAGAATACCTCTTAGCAACCTAAAGAAACAAACCAGTGATATAAGCAAAATTGTGGATTAATCCAAAGCATTATGTTAAGTTAGAGAAAAGCTAGACACGAAAGACTACATACTGTCTAATATTTATATGAAGGTGTAGTAGCCGGGCACAGTGGCTCATGCCGGTAATCCCAGCACTTTGGGAGGCCAAGGCAGGCGGATCACAAGATCAAGAAATCGAGATCATCCTGGTCAACATGATGAAATCCCATCTCCACTAAAAATACAAAAATTAGCTGAGCGTGGTGGCGGGTGCCTATAGTCCCAGCTGCTCAGGAGGCTGAGGCAGGAGAATCACTTGAACCTGGGAAGCAGAGGTTGCAGTGAGCCAAGATGGTGCCACTGCACTCCAGCCTGGCAACAGAGTGAGATTCCATCTCAAAAAAAAAAAAAAAAAAAAAAAAAGGTGTAGCAAAGGCAAAAGAATGGTGACAGGCCAAGGCAAATGGGGGAGTTGATGGCCAAGTGGTATGAGGAAATTTTTCAGGATGCTGGAAATGTTCTATATCATGACTTCAAGGCTGGATACAGGTCAACTGATGCCTTAAACACAGCCCAACAATGATAACCCCTTGGCCCTTTCACTGCCTAAAATAAAGAACTTAGGGGTCCCTCACACAAAGCATCTGATGAGTTAACACTAGCCAGATCCAGGCAGCTATGTTTGCATTGAATGGAAGCAAAACTTTCCTGCCTTGAGACAGAAACAAAGGTGATATCTGATGATACCTTCAAATCAAAGTTTTAAACTAGTCACTTACCAGCCAAAGACAATTGTTTCTATTCTTTTGCAGATTACAGTTGAACATGGCAGATAAAGAAAATTACAAAAAAAAAAAAAAATCTGACTAAAGTCAAGTGTAGTTATGAAAGTTAAGGGCAATGATACCTGGGGTAACGGTGGGGATGCAGGGGATGGACTCTCTGTAGTATCCCCTTCCCTTGGTCCCCTAAGCAAATTCCTTTTTAACTTAATGGTTATCCAAGGCTGCATGGCTTTTATCTTTTTATGCTGCCTCTCAGGTCCACAGCTCCAGTCCTAGTGATAGTGACAAGAGGCAGAGAAATTCTAGGCAGACAGGGGTGGGTCCCTGGTGAAGCCCCACCTTCAAGCCAAAAAGCCTGAGACCACAGCCCAAAGTGAGAACTTATATCCCTGTTTTCCTGCTTGAATGTTGCCTGTTCCTAGACCACCATGGTCCGGCCCTGCCCCATCCTGTGCCTATAAAGACCCCAGACTCAGTCGGTAGAGAGGAGAGGCAGCTGCATGTTGGGGACTATAGCTGAAGTCAGAGAGAACCGACTTGACTTCAGAGGGACAGCCTGATGGTGTAAATTCAAAGAAGAATCCGACCAGAGACTGCTGGACCTCAAGGGAAGATTACCTACATCCCCTGGCCCCTTTTCAACTCCCCTTCCCTCTGACAGCCACTTTTATCAGCAATAAAATCCCCCACATTGACCATCCTTCAATTCATTTGTGCAACCTTATTTTTCCTGGATGCTGGACAAGAGCTTGGGGGCCACAAGTATGAATACAAAAGGCTGTCACACTGGCCCTTTGCCGTCACTGGTGGAAGGCAGCCACCTCACATGAAAAGGCAGAGGGCCCACTGAGCTGTTAACACTTAAGCTGTCCACAGATGGCAGAGCTAAAGGAGCAATGTAACACACCCTCTGGGGCTTCAGGGGTCCCAGGCATCTCCATCCTAGATGCTGCCACGGGATCTGCCAGTGCCCAAAAGTGCTTGTCCTGGCTCTTGCACCTGCTCACCTGCATGCTACCTCCTGTGAGTGGTGCAACACAGCCAGTGAGTGGAGTTCGCTCCTGCCAGTGCCAAGGTGGCCAGCTGGTTCCAGCACTCATGCACTCCAGTTCCTGTCTCATTCACTCACATACTCCCGCCTGTGAGGAGTTGAGAGCTGCAGGCTGAGTAAATGAGGCACCCTTGTTGCAAGTCCCTGGAAGGGGTCAGGGAAATATCCTGCTTCACTGGGGGGCCTATCCAGGATTCCTCAGAAGGGCAAGTAAATGCAGATCTGCTGGATCTGTCTCTTCACTTTTTTTCCTAAGACTTCTTGTCCTCGCCGGGCGCGGTGGCTCAAGCCTGTAATCCCAGCACTTTGGGAGGCCGAGGTGGGTGGATCACGAGGTCAGGAGATCGAGACCATCCCTGGCTAACATGGTGAAACCCCGTCTCTACTAAAAATACAAAAAACTAGCCGGGCGTGGTGGCGGGCGCCTGTAGTCCCAGCTACTCGGGAGGCTGAGGCAGGAGAATGGCGTGAACCCAGGAGGCGGAGCTTGCAGTGAGCCGAGATCGCGCCACTGCACCCCAGCCTGGGCGACACAGCGAGACTCCGTCTCAAAAAAAAAAAAAAAGACTTCTTGTCCTCAGACTTTCCCTCTGAGCTATGCCATTTGCAGAGGACAGGATGCAACCCTGCCACCTCTCTCTTTCTTTCAGGTGAAAGGAATGTTAGCTCTGTTTCTCTTCAAAGAGGTCTAGCCATGTGGGACCACAGGCATGAACCACCGCGCCCAGACAATTTTTGCATTTTTAGTAGAGATGGGGTTTCACTATGTTGGCCAGGCTGGTCTCGAACTTCTGACCTCATGATCTGCTCTCCTTAGCCTCCCAAAGTGTTGGGATTGCAGGGCAATCCAAACCTTTGCTGACAGTGTAGAATTGCTCCAGCCCTCCTGTTTGCCATCTCAGAGAACAATCCCAGAGAACTAAAGAAACGAACCCCAGAGGCACCTCCAGCAAGGAAACCAGCTCCCTCTGGCCCTGCTCCTCTGGGTCCACCCCATCCTCCCTACCCAGTTTCTTTCTCTAGCTTGGCCCCTCTCAGAAATCCCCACCCTAGACAAGCCCCAGTCTCACTCTTGCCCTCCAACAGATGCTTGGTGAATTTGGCCCCCTGGTCCAGGTCCCCTTCTCTCTACAGGACTTAAGGCAAATTAAGGGGGATCTTGGCAAGTTTTCAGAGGACCCTGACAGATATATAAAGTCTTTCCAGAATTTAACACAAGTATTTGAACTCTCCTGGAAAGACATTATGTTACTTTTGAATCAAACCCTGACTAACACTGAGAAGCAGCCTACTCTGCAAGTGACAGAGAGATCTGGGGATGAGATTTGTATCACATATAGTGTCAGGGAAGGGGTCAAACTTTATCCAACTGGAGGAGAAGCAGTACCAATGAATGACCCTAAATGGGATCCCAACGACAAGAGGGGACAATGGAAGAGGAGACAGTTTCAGGTGTGCATAATAGGGGGCTTACGTAGGACTAGAACTAAGCCTCTCAGCTATACTAAGGATAGACCAGGGATTTGATGAGCATCCCACTTCCTTCCTGGAGAGGCTAAGAGAGTCCTTGGTAAAGCACACTTCTCTAGCTCCTGATTCCATCAAGGGACAACTAATCCTAAAGGATACATTTATTACTCAGGCAGCCCCTGGTATCAGGAGAAAGCTGCAGAAACAGGCCCTGGGACCAGATAGTACCTTTGAGAATCTCCTGAAAGTGGCCACCTCAGTCTTTTATAATAAGGTAGGGAGGGCCAGAAGAGATAAAGAGGAGATACAGGCAAGAGGCAGAGGCTTTTTTTTTTTTTTTTGAGACGGAGTCTCGCTCTGTAGCCCAGGCTGGAGTGCAGTGGCCGGATCTCAGCTCACTGCAAGCTCCGCCTCCCGGGTTCACGCCATTCTCCGGCCTCAGCCTCCCGAGTAGCTGGGACTACAGGCGCTGCCACCTCGCCCGGCTACTTTTTGTATTTCTTAGTAGAGACGGGGTTTCACCGTGTTTGCCAGGATGGTCTCGATCTCCTGACCTCGTGATCCGCCCATCTCGGCCTCCCAAAGTGCTGGAATTACAGGCTTGAGCCACCGCGCCCGGCCGAGGCAGAGGCTTTAAGGGCCACCGTGCAAGCCCACAAACCCCAGAATCCCAAAGCTACACCTGTTAACTGCTACAGATGTGGTAAGCCAGGGCATTTTAGGAAGGATTGCCCAGGCAACATGAGGAAGCCACCCTGGCCCTGTCCAACGTGCAGTGGGGACCACTAGAAGGTGGACTGTCCCCAGGGGCACTAGTCACCAGGCCCAGAGTCAATCTTCCAAATGATCCAGCAAGACTGACAAGTCCTGGGGCTCCTCTCCCTGACTGCGGTAGTCCAGATCACCATTACCATCCAGGAGCCCCAGAATTTACAATTCTGGTTATCCAAGGGAGGAAAGTGGACCTCCTTCTGGACGCTGGGGCTGGTCTGTCGGTTTTCATCTCCAATCCAAGCCCCCTCTCCTCTCTTAGCATGACTGTGAGGGGCATCCCGGGAAAGCCTTAAACCCAATATTTTTTCCAACCCCTTAGTTGTAGTTGGGGAGACCTCTTGTTCATCTGTGCCTTTCTAATTATGCCTGAAAGGCCAACTACTCTGTTGGGTAGAGGTATTCTGGCCCTTGTGGGGACCACCATCCTGATGGCCCCAGGACAAACTCTTTGTCTCCCCTAGTGGAGACTGATATTAACCCAGAAGTTTGGGTAATTCAAGGGAAAATTGGCTGAGCCACAACTGCCATACCAGTCTGGACCCACCTTAAGGATCCCACTGCCTCTCCTAACCAGACACAATATCCCCTGAAACTAGAAGTTAAGAAAGGACCAGAAGCCATCATTGATAACTTAAGGTTGCAGTACCTCCTCAAACTCTGCAACAGCCCTTGTAATACCCCAATATTGGGGGTACAAAAACCCAAAGGGGAATGGAGACTAGTTCAGGACCTTCATCTGGTTAATGAGGCTGTGGTTCCAATTCACCCAGTGGCTCCAATTCACCCAGTGGCTCCCAATCCGTATACCCTGCTAGCTCACATACCTGAGGGAACTAAATGGTTCACAGTCCTGGACCTAAAGATACAATGGTGTGCCTTCTTCTGCATACCATTATACCAACTCCCAGTATTTGTCTGCATTTGAGGTTCCCTCTAACCAGACCAGCCAGTTAATCTGGATGGTGTTACCTCAGGCATTCTGAAACAGCCCCCACTGTTTTGGGCGGGCATTGTCAAGAGACCTCTCCAAGTTCCTTTATCCTCAGGTTAAAGTTTTACAATATGTAGATGACATTCTCCTCTGTACCCTAACTGAAAAAATCTCTCAGGAGGGCAGTAAGGCTCTTCTTAATTTTCTGGCTAATAGAGGATATAAGGTTTACTAATGAATGAGATAATTCCTCACTTTGGACTCCCTAAGTAGCTCCAGAGTGATAATGGCCCCTTGTTCAATGTGGCTGTCACCCAGGGGATCTCAAAGGCATTAGGCATACAGTACAATGAAGATGGTTCTTCACTGTGCTTGGAGACCACAATCCTCAGGAAAGGTAGAAAAGACAAATGATGTTATCAAAAGACACCTCAGGAGACTCACCTCCCCTGGACTACCCTTCTGCCCATATCTCTACTATGTGTTAGAAACATCCCTTCAAGGCTAGGTTTGAATCCTTTTGAGATGATGTATGGATGACCTTTTCTCACCAATGATTTCTTACTAGACCAAGAAACCTTTGATTTGGTTAAATATATCACTTCTTTGGCCCATTTCCACCAGGACCTGAAACAACTTCAGAGAGGCCCAATCCCATGAACCGGGACCACCTCTATTTAACCCTGGGGACCTAGTACTGGTAAAGGTACTTCCTTCCCTTTCTCCCTCTATAAGCCCAGATTGGGAGGGACCTTACACTGTACTTCTTTCTACTCCTATGGCAGTGAAGGTTACTGGAATAGATTCTTAGATTCATTATACCCGAGTAAAGGCCTAGGAAGCTAATGGAGTTACCTCCATTAACCCAGAAGAGCACTCAAAGTACCAATGTGAAGAGATCAGGGACCTCAAGCAAAAAATCACAAAAGATAAGTGTTAATAATTAACCTTCCATGGATATCTTCCTTAAAAGTCTTGGCTATGCTTTCTGTTCTTACCTTCATTCTGTTCTATACCACAGGATATAATGTTGTTTTCAGAATAATTTGTATATTTTACTTCTTATTTCTGTAATCTTTGCCACTAGATTCTTTCCTTTTAATCCCTTTTTGTATAATACACATATTTGATTCATGCATACTTAACCTTGTAGAACTTGTTTCTTCTCACCTAGAGACCATCAAACTCCAAATGGTCAAGGCAAGCAGAGCCCTGGATGACGGCTCCCTTTTGCTGGGAACCCTTAGGTAGACCTCTGGGAAGAATCTGACTACTGTTCTCCCCAAAACAATGCCCCCTGTCAGTAGGAAGCAGCTTAGATTGGTCATTGTCTGTATCCTAACAGCAGTTAGATGTGCCTCAGAGCAGGGAAATGATAGTTAAAGAAGGCCGAGAAATTCTAGGTAGACACGGTGGGGGAGGGTTCCTGGTGAAGCCCTCCCGACTCAAGCTAAAAAGCCTGAGACCCAAAGTGAGAACTTCTATTGATGCTTTCCTGCTCAAATGTTGCCTTTTCCTAAACTACACATGGTCCTGCTCCACCCCATCCTGTCCCTATAAAGACCCCAGACTCAGCCGTCAGAAAGGAGAAGGAGCTGGACATCAGGCACTATGGCTGAATGTCAGAGAGAAATGGCTTGACTTCAGAGGGACAGTTTGACAGCCTAACTTTGGAGAAGAATCAGCTGGAGATGGCCAGACTTCAGGGGAAGATCACCTACACGCTCCCCTGTCCACTTTACAGCTCCCATTCCATCAGGGATGGGATATGGAGTCCCAAACACCTCCCTGGATCCGTCATTCACAGCAGCCCTGCGAAGCTCCACCAGGATCCCTTAGGGTATTGAGAAAGTCGTTTTTGCCACCCTATTGCTGCCAGTAGTGATGTTTCTGAATTTGTGGATCTGACAAATTCACTCCCCTGGTGGATTTCTCCAGGGTTCCCTAGCACCTCATGCAGAGGTTCCTAACCTGGGTATTGTCAATCTAGTCAATCTCCACCTGCACATGACATTGTAGATATATATATATATATATATATATATATATATATATATATATTTTTTTTTTTTTTTTTTTTTTTTTTTTTTTGAGACGGAGTCTTGCTCTGTCGCCCAGGCTGGAGTGCAGTGGCGCAATCTCGGCTCACTGCAAGCTCCGCCTCCCGGGTTCACGCCATTCTCCTGCCTCAGCCTCCCGAGTAGCTGGGACTACAGGCGCCCGCCACTGCGCCCGACTAATTTTTTTCTATTTTTAGTAGAGACGGGGTTTCACCATGGTCTCGATCTCCTGACCTTGTGATCCGCCCGCCTCGGCCTCCCAAAGTGCTGGGATTACAGGCGTGAGCCACCGCGCCCGGCGTAGATATATATTTTTTAAACATGGGTCTGATTGTGTCACCCATGGCTCAGTTTGGTGGTAAAGGCCCTTCACAGTGTGGCTCCAGCCTCTCTTTCTGCAAGGCACCTCTCCTTCACCAATGCCAGGCCTGGTACTGCCTCTCCACTGCCTTTTTTCTTTGCCGTTGCACCTCTCTTTGCTGCATGCTAAGTCACCTGCTTGCCTCCTCTTGCCTGAATTCCTCTTTTTCCCAGGAGACTCAGGCTCGGGTGGGGAGAGGCTTGCTGAAGCCCTAAGCAAGGAAGATTGATTTCCAGGAGTGTAGACAGACTAACACAGGCAATTCAGGCCTTTCACCTTTATCTGTGTAGATAATGTTTCAGACACATGGAATAGTCCAGGTGTCAAGCTCCTTGTGGAAAGAAAATTTGACACTCATCAACTGTCAAATGGTTGTTTTGGTTTTTCGAATAGTTAAGATAGACATAATCAAAGATTACATCATTTGGCAAACTTTTATTTATTAAATATGAACATTTGGTTCCCTTTTAAAAGTAACTACATGCCTAATCCTACTTCATTCCTCAGCCAGAATTGTAAACCTTATTTTATTCTGGCTTTGCCTGGGTAGTACCACCATTGTCTTCCAAAGTTCTCCAGGGGATCTGTAAGATTGCTATCTGAAAACTTTGTGGGGGAAATTATACACAAATTTGAAAAACTTTAAAGAGTACATAAATGATGGAATGTTAGTCCCATGTACTAAAAATGCCAATTATCTTGTAATTCATTTAAACAGTCAAAGAGATTCCAGTCCTGGTGCAGTGGCTCATGCCTGTAATCCTAGAACTTTGGGAGGCCGAAGCAGGAGGATCACTTGAGCCCAGGAGTTGGAGACCAGCCTGGGCAACATGGCAAAAGCCCATCTTTACAAAAAATATATAAAAATTAGCCGGGTGTGGTGGTGTGCACATGTAGTCCCAGCTACTTGGGAGGCTGAGGTGGGAGGATCGCTTGAGCCTGGGAGGCAGTGAGCCGTGATTGTGCCACTACACTCCAGCCTGGGTGACAGAATGAAACCCTGTTTCAAAAACAAACAAACAAAAAAGAAATACATTCTAATTGAAATGTCCCCATAAAAAGTCTTTAGCTAGAATGGATCACCATTGAATGGTCCTGTATTTTCCAAGCAGGATTTGATTAAATCTGGTCACACTTTAGGCCTCAAATTCAGAGATGATGTAGGCGAAGCTCAGTGGAGAAATACCATAATGGAAGTGGACAGAAGTCCAGGAAGAATGACCTGACTCTGCAGTGCTGCCAGAGTTGCTATAAAGTTTTGAAATATGTTTTTTCATAAAAGTTAAGTTCTACAGTCAGCATGAAAGTCAGAAACTACCTTGTGATTTTTTTGATTTGTTGTTTTTTTGAAACAGAGTCTCACTGTGTCACCCAGACTAGGCTCACTGCAGCCTCCACCCTCTGGGCTCAAGCGATCCTCCCACCTCAGCCTCTTGAGTAGCTGGGACTACAGGTGTGCACCACCACACCTGGCTAATTTTTTATAATTTTTGTAGAGATGGGATTTCACCATGTTGCCCAAGCTGGTCTCCAACTCCTGGGCTCAAGTGATCTGCCTGCCTCAGGCTCCCAAAACGCTAGGATTACAGGCCTGAACCACCATGCCCAGCCAGAAACTATGTTTTAAACCAACTCTCAAACAAGCCATACTTTGGAGAAATATCTACAGAAACTAAGATTGGCAGGAGGCCCAGCAGGGTCTCACCTCCCATCTCAGACTCAGTCCAGGACACAGGCTCATGGGGCAGAAGGAGAGCTGATTTGCCTGCATCTTTTGAAATTCTTTCTTTCTGTCTCTGCCTGTCTCTGTCTTCCTCCCTTCCTCTCTCTCTCTCTCTCTCTCTCTCTTTATTTATTTCACCTGAGTTTCAGAGTCCTTGGTTGAATTTGTCCACAACTTCCTGTCACTCTAGCTGGGAGCCAAGAAGCGTCACTGAGGACCACAGCCCCTTGCTTCTGTGAGCCCAGTCCGCTGCACTGAGAGTGCTGGTTTGGCACCTGCGGTGGTCCTCTTCATCCTCTACTCTGCTTCCGGACTCACTTACTACATATGCTCACCACCTCCTGGGTCATGTCACAGGGTACCAGGGCTGGAGTGGCTTCACCAGGTCAACAGATATGGCTGCTGCCTCAGTTAGAGAATGTCCTAGAAGAGAGGTTGAACCATCATGACATCCTTGGGACCAGGGGATAGGAGATGGAGGTCCCTAGTGCACAGTCATGTGCATTGGCACACACATCCCCTTGCTCAACTTCTAGGAACTGGCTCTGGTCCCCTGCGCGCTCTATAGGCCCCTCCTGCCAAACTGCCTCTAACCATTTTCCTGCCTTCCGCTTTGGAGGGGCAAAGGCCAGAGGTGGCCCCCGGTTTTATTGAGAAGTTCAGGGATCTGGTTCTTCCAAGGAGTCTTGGAATCAATCCCTCCTTGTCACTCTGCCATAGAGTGTCTTGCAGCCTCCATTCCCATGAGTCTTCTTGGGTATGTGGCAAACAGAGCTGACTGAGCAGTAGGGGGACTCCTTCCAACCTAGAATCCCAAGTTGCACAGTAAGGACCTAAGAGGACCTCCAGGCCCAGCCCCTCCACTCTTCCTATGTGAGGGTAAAAGTAGATGACACCTCCCAGCCCTGCAAAGGTCCCACATCCCACTAACTGTCCTCCTTGCAGCTCGAAAGGCTGACTCCTGGAGAGGGAGGATTTACCTGAGGGCTCTGACCACCTTAACTGCCCTCTCTAGAGACAGTGGCTTCCAAAGGAGACACGGACCTGTTGCCCATCTGGACAGTGTTTATCAGGGAAGAAAGGGCGGCTTATGCAGCAGCCAGGCAGCACTGGGACAGAGCTGGATTGCTCCTGTCTTCCCGTTTGCGTCACGCGGCTCCGCCCTGGCTAACCTGGATCCGCGCCACCGCCGGGTCACTGAGTCTGGCTTCACGCGGGAGCCCGGGCCATCCTCGCTGCGGAAAGAAGGCGAAGCTCATCTCCTGACCGATGGTAAATGGAGCTGCGCTGGGGCGCGGGGAGCAGACTGGTTTTCTGGGGAAGTGGTGGGGCCCTCCACTTTTCGGGGTGGAGAGGGGAGGCTGAGCAGGGTGCAGACCAGGGGCCTGCCACGTGGCCTCTGAGCCAAAACAGTAGAACCCAGGATGAGGGGCCCTCCTGGGCCAGGTAGACCCAGCCCAGGAGGTTTTGGGTCCTGGGGTCTTGGGTGTGGACTGGTCCGAGATGAGTCCCCCAGGCTGGGTGCCACCGGCCTTGACGGGTTCAGGAGATGGGAGATTATGTCTAGACGCCGCCACGCTTTATCGCAAGCCCGGGCCTCACCCCGACCCCAAGGGGCACTCCAACCTGTTCAGGGTTCCCGGGCCTCGTTCGCTTGCCCGCCTAAGGCGGTAAATTGCAGTCGTCTCCAAAGGCCGCCCCCACTTCGTCCTCTCCCCACCCGCCCACAACCCCAGGCTAATCTAGCCCCTTGTAATCTAGCCCGTGTAATCTAGTCCCGTTGTCTAGGTGAGAAATGCCGGCCCTGGGGGCATTTGTCCCTGCG
Organism: Macaca mulatta; assembly: GCF_049350105.2. Classification (NCBI taxonomy): domain Eukaryota; kingdom Metazoa; phylum Chordata; class Mammalia; order Primates; family Cercopithecidae; genus Macaca; species Macaca mulatta. The sequence continues at coordinate 47,836,631 of NC_133421.1, forward strand.
GGGTGGGCTCCCACCGCCTGCCCCGGGGCGCTGTCCAGGCCGCGGTGCTGAAGCGCTCCGGGCCCTGACTCATTGAACACAGCCGTCACCGCGTGCAGCCGTCACTCCCGAGCCGGCCGACTCCAGGCCGCGCCCACACCGGCTAATCATCCGCCCGAATGCACGTCTGCTTAAGCCAGTTTAAGCCTCGGAGGTTCGAGATTCCTGAGGAGGCCCAGAGAGGGCCAATGCTTGTCCCGGGCCAGGCAAGAGGGAGAGTGTGGAGCTCCATTCCTGCGCTCCATCCCGGATTCCTCAGGCACCTGCTCACTCTGCCTACTCCAGACCCGTCCCCACCAGTGAGCTCCACTGCCTGATCCAGACCCGTCTCCTCCAGTGAGCCCAGGAGAGGGTCCACTCACTCTCCAAGAACGCGTTCTTCCCATTGGCATCCAAGCCCAGCAGACCCTGCTACCTATGGGGGGCGGGGGCGGGGGCACAAGCAGAGAGACAATCCCTGGAATTGGTCCTGCACAGGGCCAGCAGTGAAGATGCCTCTCTCGCTTCTTTCTGGATGCCCCCCCACAGCTTCCATGGATGCCCACAACCCCTTCCTCCCTCCACCCTCAATGTCCAAGCAGGCAAGGAAGACCGGGTGTCCCAAGTGAAGGCCTCTGCAGTGAGGGGTCTAGAATCTTGCCCTTTAAGGAGTAAATGATATCCCTCGAGTTGAGCGTGATCATGATGGCAGTGATATTAGGCCAGACACTAGTCCAGCAAGGAGGCTGGAAGGACCCAGAAGGAGCAGCCAGATGGCAGTGCTGGTGCCCAGAACCATGACCTGGCTCACCCCAGGCCCCCATGGGTGACTCCTTAGAGTCGGCCAAGGATCAGTGCAAGCCAGGAGTGCCAAGACTATTACCTCTCTCGATGAGGTAATAGTCAAGGCAAAACGGTTTTGAGAGGATGTTCCAGGGGAGCAGAGCAAGTGGCCAGCACTCATTTGGTAGATACAAATGTCACGTCCTGGTCTCCAGTCTCAGCAGATGTGTTCAAGTACTCAGGTCTGGCCCCGCCATCTACTAGGCGGCTCCAATTCGAGCTGTGGAGAGCATTCTGGCTAGATCCCGTGAGCAGGGCCCCAAGGGACCAGGCTCTGTGTCAGGGATGAGTTCACACTATGGCAAAGAGCAGGTGATGGCCTCAGGGCTGTTGAGATGTCCCAGAATCAGTATTCTTTTTTTCTTTCTTTCTTTTTTTTGAGATGGAGTCTCGCTCTGTCTCCCAGACTGAAGTGCAGTGGCATGATCTTGGCTCACTGCAGCCTTAACCCTACGAGTTCAAGTGATTCTCCTGCCTCAGTCTCCCAAGTAACTGGGATTACAGGTGCCCACCACCATGCCCAGCTAATTTTTGTATTTTTAGTAGAGACGGGGTTTTGCCATGTTGGCCAAGCTGGTCTCTAATTCCTGACATCAGGTGATCCACCCGCCTCAGCCTCCCAAAGTGCTGGGATTATAGGCATGAGCCATCGTGCCCAGCCCAGAATCAGGATTCTTAAAATGATTGTGCTGCATACTGAATCATGTTGCTTTTGACTCTAGTAGCCGGCCCCCTTCTTTATCTCAGGTGCCTGCTGGTACACCCTGGATGATGTCTGAGACAGATGGTGCTGCTCGGCCCCTTGAGGGAATATTCCTGTGTGGGAGTTGTGTGGACTGTCAACCATGGGGCAGAAAGACCTAACTCCCCTCCCTCATGGTCCTCACATTGTGGGACCCATGGCAATAGATAATAACAAGTGTCTGGCCGGGCACAGTGGCTCACGCCTGTAATCCCAGCACTTTGGGAGGCCGAGGTGGGCGGATCACGAGGTCAGGAGATCGAGACCACGGTGAAACCCCGTCTCTACTAAAAATACAAAAAAAATGAGCCGGGCGCAGTGGCGGGCGCCTGCAGTCCCAGCTACTCGGGAGGCTGAGGCAGGAGAATGGAGTGAACCCAGGAGGCGGAGCTTGCAGTGAGCCAGGATCGCGCCACCGCACTCCAGCTTGGGCGACAGAGCAAGACTCCGTCTCAAAAAAAAAAAAAAAAAAACAAGTGTCACCATGGACATCACAGTGACCCCAAGAAACAGACAAGGTGAGTCTTAGTGAACACATTAGAGGAGACAGAGGGGCAGAGAGGGCACAGGGGCACAGGACAGTCACCAAGGCTCCTAATGACTAACTTCTTCAAACTTCTCAGCAACATCCTCTTCCCTGTCTCCTGCCCTCCACCTCATCCATCAAGGAGCTGATGCTAATGGGGCTCCCTTGTTCAGAGCTAGACTGCTGTGGTTATTATAGTAGTTAACAAACAGCCACTCCAGGATCTTAACAAAGTAATCCTCCTGGAGGGACAGAAGAGGGCTTTTGTGGCCTGAGGACCAACATGTTACCCCTTGGCTTGGCAGCCATGGCAAGGACATGAACAGCATCCAACGAGGAAAGCAGGCTGCTGGGCACACACTGGGGAGGGGCAGGAGCCAGGAGGAAGTGCAGATGTTGGGATTTGGTTGCTGGTCACACCTGTTGGGCCCTCAGGCAGTGAGCAACAAAGTGCTGCTTCAACTTCTCATGGAAGTAGCCAATCTACAACTGTGATAGCAATTGTTGGGGAAGAATGTGAATCCAAACTCATTCAGCAAGCCTGGTAGAATGGGAAAAACCCAGGGGGCCCTGGGAGAGGGTCTCCCTGAAGTCCAGGGTGCAAGGCTCCTGCCAAATAGAATAATATGGCATCTGTATAAACCAGAAGAATTCTACCATCTGGACGGCCTGCAGTAAGGCTGAGGAACATCACACTGGGCAGTGTACAGAACGAATGCAATCCTCCATACACCACCCAGAGTGGTCCCCATTTCCCCTTCTGCTCTCTCTGTGAGCCTAGAACAGATGCAAAGGCCCATTGGAGGATGAGGGACAGCCCCAGGGCACCAAGGCCTACTTTTGAGTCTGTATTTTCTGGTCCTGTGTCTCTTAGGAGTAGCCCCTTCTGCTGGAACTTCTGAGAAGTTTTTTAATGCCTCATTCCCAAACAGGAAGAGACAGTCAAAGATTGCTAATCTTTTTGAGGCCAGCTGTGGTGGCTCATGCCTGTAATCCCAGTACTTTGGGAGGCCAAGGCTGGAGGATCACTTGAGGCCAAGAGTTCAAGACCAGACTGGCCAACATAGTGAAACCCCATCTCTACCAAAAATAAAAATATTAGCCAGGCATGGTGGCACAGCATGTAATCCTGGCTACTCAAGAGGCTGAGGCACAAGTATCACTTGAACCCAGGAGGCAGAAGGTGCAATGAACCGGGATCGTGCCACTGCACTTCAGCCTGGGCGACAGAGCAAGACTGTCTCAAGAAAAACCAAAAACCAAAACAAAACCAATGTGATGTAAAGAAATAACTATTCTTTTTTTTTTTTTTCCTAGACGGAGTTTCGCTCTTGTTGCCCAGGCTAGAGTGCAATGGCATGATCTTGGTTCACCATAACTTCTGCCTCCCAGGTTCAAGCAATTCTCCTGCCTCAGCCTCCCAAGTAGCGGGATTACAGGCATGCACCACGACGCCTGGCTAATTTTGTATTTTTAGTAGAGACGGGGTTTCTCCATGTTGAAGCTGGTCTTGAACTCCTGACCTCAGGTGATCTGCCCACCTTGGCCTCTCAAAGTGCTGGGATTACAGGCATGAGCCACCGCGCCTGGCCAGAAAGAACTATTCTAAGAAAAAGAAAGAGCTTTTAGAATTTAAACTGTTTAGCCAGGTGCGGTGACTCACACCTATAATCCCAGAGCTTCTGAAGGCTGAGGTAGGAGGATCTCTTGAGACCAGCCTGGGCAACAAGTGAGACCCCATCTCTTAAGAAAATTGTTATAAAGAATTTAAGCTGTTGAATAAAAATTCAATAAGATTGGAGGATAAGGTTCATAAAAATCTCCCAAGAAGTTAGCGGGGGGTGGGGGAAGGAGAATTGGAGTAAAAGGGAAGGAAGGAAGGAAGGAAGGAAGGAAGGAAGGAAGGAAGGAAGGAAAGAAGGAAGGGAAAGAGACAAAAAGAGTTAGTTGATTAACTCCATATTAGTAGAAGTTCTAGGAAGAGAAAACAATAGGGAGGAAAATATTAGAACTAATTTTTGTAAATCCCCAGAATGGAAGAGCGTATGTTTACTGACTGAAGGAACTGATACCACAGATCCACATAATGCATGAAAAAATGCCATACAAGGCACAGCACTGGCAATTCTGAAAGATGCCTATGGGATAAACAGAAGATCCTAAAACTTCTGGGGGAAAAAAAAAAGAAATCCCCTAGGGACTAGAAATTATCATAGCAACACTGGAAGAATACAGAAGTAAACTTCAAACGTTGGAGGGAAAATTATCTCCATATAGAAGTACATATCTAGTCAAAATATTGATCAAATGTAAGAGTAGAAAAAAGATATCATTAGATGTTCAGGGTCTGGAAACTTTACCTTCCGTGTATCTCTACCAGGAAACTTCCAGAGAATGTGCTTCACAAACATAAAGAAGTGAACTAAAATGAAGAAACTGTGGGACTCAGAAAAATGGGATGTCATAGGGTGGGAGGGGAGTGCCTGGGGACCCCACAAATGAAGGGGCAGAAACACTCATGCATGACAATGTCATAGCAGGAACACGAAGCAGCCAGCCCAAACAGGAGCGGGAGGTCTGAGAGCTTCAGAAAGCCTGGAAGATGCACTGGTCATCGCCCTGCCCCACCCTCCTACCTCTGGTGCCTTGCCCGGGGCTGGCACAAGAAGGGAGTTCAACTCATGCGTGGATGATGGCAGATCGAGTTCATGGGCACTAATGAGTTCATGATGAGAGTGAAGTGCCAGGGCATGAGTGAGGCCCAGGCAGGCAGTCCCCTCTGAGCAGCTGTGCCACTGCCACTTGGCACACACTACATGCTCCTGCAGCAGCCATGGTGCTGCCACCAGAGGCCCACACCATGCCGGGAGCCTCTGTCCTCCCCCAGCCAGTCCTCAGCACTGTCCCTGCCTCCATGGGAACAGATATGAGAGGGGTGCCAGTAAGCGGCAAGCAGGCTGCTCCAACAAACCCTTTTCCATAAGTAGCCCAGTTAACTTCTGAGGTGCCCTGAGCATCTGCCATGCTTGGCACCAAGTGCTTTATATGTGTACTTTTTAATCCACTCGGAGGCCATTTTATAGAGAGGGAGCTGAGGCTTGGGGTCTGAGGTAGGGGCACCAGGCTCCATCTCCTGCCTCATGTCCTGTGCCGACTGTGGCTGATGACCTGCAACCTCAAGTCAGAAATGTGCCCTTTGTGGGCAGGGACCCAGCATGGCTGGAAAGGGGTCCTTGGTTGGGTTTGTGTAGTCTACATTATGAGTCCAGTCACATGGGATCTCTGGTAGATGACAGGGTATTCTGGTATCTCCAAGGCCTGGGGTGGCAGGACAGTGAGAGGGAGGGTATTTGTAGACCAGATAATGCCAGATTTGGGTTCAGTGCTACCGGAACTATTCTGGATGTGGAGCAGAAGCAAGGGAGCTGGGGCCCTGTACTCCAATGTCTGTAGCTCAAAGAAGGGTCTGACGCATGCCTCAAACAGAAATCCACCATGGCTTAAGGCCAGGGGCACTGGGAAGAAGAGGACCAGGCAGAGGATTGCGGTGGCCTTTGGAGCAACCAACACTGTCCTGAGCTCACATGTCAAATACAACACAGGAACGAATTCCTTCACCTTCCTCAGCCTCGGTGACCCCAGCTAGGAAAAGGGGGTCAAGACAGCCCCTCCTTCAGGGTTGTGGTTAGGACTGTCCTGGGTCAATTGGCCTAAGACCACAAGAGACAGACCTGTACTTCGACTAAGTAAAGATTATTGACTCTCTTAGTAATAGAGGAGACCACACACAGGAGGACCCAGGGATTGCCTCACCAAACAAAGGAAAATATAGTTATTATACTATAGTATCGGGAGAAAAAGTAGCGTGTAGATGGAATTTAAATAAAGCTTTTTGGCTGGGTGCAGTAGCTCGCACCTGTAATCCCAGCAATTTTAGAGTCCAAGGCAAGAAGATCACTTGAAGGCAGAGTTCTAGACCAGCATGGGCAATACAGCAAGACCCCATTTCTACTTTTAAATAAATAAATAAATAAACTTTTTTTAAAAAAAGAGACAGGATCTTATTGTATTGTCCAGGGTGGACTCAAACCCTTGGGCTCAAGTAATCCTCCCACCTCAGCCTCCGGGATAGCTGGGTCTTCTTACAGTAGGGAGCCACAGTACTTGGCTAATGCACTATTTTTTATAGACTCAAAGCAAAATAGGGATGAATGCCAAGGCCTGGACTATGAAGGGCACCCAGTGTTCTGTTTTCCTTGAAAACTACATAAACATGGAATGTGGTATCAGTTGAAAAAAACCCACCCCCGATATTTATCGTGGGTTCTTTTCTATTTCCCTAAGCGTCTCAGCTGGTTTGAGAAATAAAGGGAAAGAGTACAAGAGAGAGAAATTTTAAAGCTGGGTGTCCAGGGGAGACATCACATGTCGGCAGGTTCCATGATGCTCCCTGAGCCATAAAACCAGCAAGTTTTTATTAGTGATTTTCAAAAGGGTAGGGAGTGCATGAATAGGGTGTGGGTCACAGAGATCACATACTTCACAAGGTAATAAAATATCACGAAGCAAATGGAGGCAGGGTGAGATCACAGAACCACTGGATGGGGCAAAATTAAAATTGCTAATGAAGTTTCGGGCATGCATTGTTATTGATAGCATCTTATCAGGAAACAGGGTTTGAGAGCAGACAACCTGTCTGACCAAAATTTATTAGGTGGGAATTTCCTCGTCCTAATAAGCCTGGGAGCGCTACAGGAGATCGGGACTTATTTCATCCCTTCGGCTTCGACCATAAAAAGCGGTCACCTTAAGGGGGCCGTCTATAGACCTACCCTCAGGACGCATTCTCTTTCTCAGAGATATTCCTTGCTGAGAAAAAGAATTCAGTGATATTTCTCCTATTTGCTTTTGAAAGAAAAGAAATATGGCTCTGTTCTGCCTGGCTTACTGGCAGTCAGGCTCCAAGTCTTATCTCCCTTGTTCCCTGAAGATTGCTGTCATCCTGTTCTTTTTTCAAGGTGCCCATATTTCATATTGTTCAAACACACATGCTCTACAAACAATTTGTGCAGTTAATGCAATCATCACAGGGTCCTGAGGCGACATTCATCCTCTTCAGCTTATAAAGATGACAGGATTAAGAGATTAAAGACAGGCATAGGAAATCACAAGGGTATTGATTGGGGAAGTGATAAGCATCCATGAAATCTTCACAATTTATGTTCAGAAATTGCAGTAAAGACAGGCATAAGAAATTATAAAAGTATTAATTTGGGGAACTAATAAATGTCCATGAAATCTTCACAATTTATGTTCTTCTGCTGCAGCTTCAGCCAGTCCCTCCGTTCAGGGTCCCTGACTTTCTGCAACAATGTGGTGTCCAGAAAACTTTTTTTTTTTTTTTGAGATGGAATCTCAGTCTGTTGCCCAGGCTGGAGTGTCGTGGTACAATCTCAGTTCACTGCAACCTCCTCCTCCCAAGTCCAAATGATTCGCCTGCCTCAGCCTCCTGAGTAGCTGGGATTACAGATGTGTGACACCATGCCCTTCTAATTTTTGTATTTTTAGTAGAGATGGGATTTCCCCATGTTGGCCAGGCTGGTCTTGAACTCCTGACCTCAAGTGATCCACCCATCTCTTGCTGGGATTACAGGCACAAGCCACTGTGCCTGGCCTAGAAAACCTTATCTGAAGCTCCACACCTGATTGGGAATCAAGGCTGCTCAACCGACTCTGTGTCAAAGTGATTTCTATCCTCTAGACAAGAGTGGGATACATCATTCATCCTGATGTACTTCTGAACAGTAACATTTCTGATACTCTGTGATTTTAAGGAAAAAAAATATCAATCAGAAAGAAAGCACTAGCAACCCAAAGAAGGGGGTGGTTATGGCACTTTCTAGCTGTACCTTATGCTTGGGAGAACTACGGTTTCGTGTTAACTTCGCAGCTGGCTTTATTCCTGTTATCTCAGCAGGATCAACTGCAGGGCAGATGTTTACTTTGAACTCGGAGCTGAGTTTTACTTTGTCAGATTCAATAAGATGACGCTGTATAAAGGGTCTGGTTCAGGGGCAGGCTGTGAGTAAGGGCTCAGTAAATTACAACTATAATGACTAGCTATGAATGATCAGCAATATTATTAGGACAGCAATGACCCAGACGTGATAGGAGCCCAAGAGACAGTCCCTAACCCAGCCAGAGGAAGGGAGATTGGGGAAGGATTCCTGGAGGAGAGGAGGACTGGGCTGAGTCTTAGAAGGTGAGTAGACACCAACAAAAGGTGAGAAGTGCAATCCAAGCAGAGGGAACCAAATGAGAGGAGGCACAGGGCTGGGGTGCGCCAGAGCATCTTGTGAAGGGCAGGAGTCTTAAGAGATGAGACTGGGGAAGTCTGTGGAACTAGGAGGGTGAACTTGTTTGTTGGGGTTACTGGTTTTTCTACAATTAGTAACACAATCCTGATTTTATAGGGGAGGAGACAGTCTCAGTGACGGTCACTTGATTTTGGAAGATGGAGCTCAGCTATCTCTCTGAGTCACAGGATAGAATGCTGAGACACAGGCCAGGCACAATGGCTCAAGCCTGTAATCCCAGCACTTTGGGAGGCCGAGGCGGGCAGATCACTTGAGCCCAGGAGTTCAAGATCAGCTTGGACAAGATGGTGAAATCCCATCTCTACAAAAAATATAAAAGTTAGCCGGGTGTAGTGGCACATGCCTATAGCTCCAGATACTCAGGAGGCTGAGGTGGAAGGATGGCTTGAGTTCAGGAGGTCGACGCTCCAGTGCGCTGAGGTCATGCTACTGCACTCCAGCCTGGGCAAGAGAGAGAGGGAAGCAAGGAAGGAAGGGAGGAAGGGAGGGAGGGAGGAAAAAAGAATGAAGGAAAGAAGGAAGGAAGGAAGAAAGGAAGGAAGGAAGGAAGGAAAGAAGGAGGGGAGGGAGGGAGGGAGGGAGCCCAGACAGGGCAGAGACTCACCCAAGTAGCCCTGCATGGAGGGAGCAGGGCTGGGATTCTAACCTTAGTCTTTCCACCCCATTCCCAGTGCTCCTTCCATGCCCTCCCCCTGCCTTCCTCTCACTGGAAACACAGCCTCTACATGACCTTGTCCTCTGCATCCTCTGATAGGTAGCTGATACCAGACAAGGTTTTGCAAGGACTCCAGGTGCCCCTCGGTGTCCGTTGAGATTAAACCCAATGCAAAATAAGGCTTCATCCCAAATCTGCAATGGAAAGACAGGAAGTTTCCTTCTTGCCTGGGCCAGAAAAGGCTGTAGCTCCTGTCCCTGCCCTTCACCCCACTGTACAAGTCCTCCCTGAACTGTCAAGGGATTCTTAGGGGGTCAACAGAGAGGGGTGAGAGCTGGAGGCGGTCATTGGGGTATGACGGGGCCTCCTTGACAGAGCAGGTGGTAAACTTTCTGCCTTTAAATATTTTGAAATAGCAACAGACATAAGAAAGCACAAAAAATCCCAGATGGCACATTATTTCCTCCGGCCCAGTGTCCCTCAACCTCCCAGGGTCCCAGGCACAGAAGCCCAGGTTCACACCAGCAGGAGGCTGCGACCGGAGATTCTGTGGACTTTCCAAGTATGTTTATTCACATTCCTGTGGGCCCCCAAGGCCCTGCTGAGCTTCCCAACATTAGCTGAGAAAGAAAAAAAGCAGTTCCTGACATGCGGAGCTGATTTGACATTCACAGTTAGACCTCAATGTTGTCACAAACTCTTCTGACTCTCATGGGGAACATAAACAGACTCACAGAATTCCAACCTCCAATAAGGTTACTCTGAGACCATGATAAAATGAGGCAAGGCAAGGCCATGTCATAATTTTGTCTAAGCACTGACAAAAACAAGGTCACTATGCTGTCACCCATAAAATACCAAATAAATTCTCTCGGCTAAAATGAGTGACTGCTATTCTTTGAACAGATTTATAAAGATCTAATTCACATACCATTTAATTCATCCATTCAAAGTGTACAATTCAGTGGCTCACGCCTGTAATCCCAGCACTTTGGAAGGCCAAGGTGGGAGAATCGCTTGAGCCCAGGAGTTCGAGACCAGCCTGGGCAACATAGCGAGACCCTGTCTCTACAAAATAATATAATAAATTTTAAAAATTAGCTGAGCATTGGGAGTTCAAGACCAGCCTGGACAACATGGTGAAACTCTTGTCTTTACTAAAATACAAAAAATTAGCCAGGCGTGGCAGCATGCCCCTCTAGTTCCAGCTACTTGGGAGGCTGAGGCAGGAGAAGTGCTTGAACCCAGAAGGCAGAGACTGTGGTGAGCCGAGATTGCGCCACTGTACTCCAGCCTCAGCTACAGAGTGAGACATCATCTCAAAAAAAAAAAAAAAAAAAAAAATCAGCTGAGCATGATGGTGCACAACTATAGTCCTAGCTATTTGGGAGGCTGAGGTGGGAGGTCGAGGCTACAGTGAGCTATGATTGTCCCACTGCACTCCAGCCTGGGCAACAGAGCAAGATGTTGTCTCAAAAAAAGTATATAATTCAATGGCTTTAATTATATTCACAGAATTATGTTTTTGTACCATAAAGACACGTGCACATGTATGTTCATCCCAGTGCTATTCACAATAGCAAGATATGCAATCAAGCTAAATGCTCATCAATGGTAGACTGGATAAAGCAAATGTGGTATGTATACACCATGGAATATTATGCAGCCATTAAAAAAATGAGATCTTGTCCTTTGTGGCAATGTAGGTGGAGCTGGAGGCCATGATCATCAGTGAACTAACGAAGGAACAAAAAACAAAATACCACATGTTCTCACTTATAAGTGGGAGCTAAACATTGAGTACACATAGACACAAAGAAGGGAGTAACAGAGACTAAGGCCTAATTGAGGGCGGAGGGAGGAGGGAGGAAGGAGAGTGAAGATAGAAAAACTGGCCAGGCACACTCACACCTGTAATCCCAGCATTTTGGGAGGCCGAAGTGGATGAATCACTTGAGGTCAGGAATCCGAGACCAGCCTGGCCAACATGAAACCCTGTCTCTACTAAAAATACAAAAACTAGCCAGGCGTTGTGGCATGCACCTGTAAATCCTAGCTACTTGGGAGTCTGAGGCAGGAGAATCACTTGAACCCAGGAGGCAGAGGTTGCAGTGAGCCGAGATCATGCTGCTGCACTCCAGCCTGGGCGACAGAACAAGGCTCCGTCTCACAAAAAAAAAAAAAAAGAAAAGAAAAGAAAAGAAAATCTACCTACCAGATACTATGCTTTTTACTGGAGTGATGAAATAATCTGTACACCAAACCCCCATAACACACAATTTATCTATATAACAAACATGCACATGTACCCCTGAACCTAAAATAAAAGCTAAAAACATTGAAAAAATTTTATTCACAGAAGCATGCAACAATCACCATGTTATATTTATTTAATTTTTAATTTTTGTGGGTACATAGTAGGTGTATTTATTTATGGGGTATATGAGATGTTTTGATATGCATATAATGCATATCAAATGCATAATAATCATATCAGGGTCAAAAGGGTATCTATTACCTCATGCATTTATCCTTTGTGTTTCAGATAATCCAATTATATTCTTTTAGTTAATTTTAAATGAAGTTAAATCATTTTTTACTACAGCCACTCTGTTGTGCTAGCAAATACTAGGTCTTATTTGTTCTTTCTAATCTTTTTTGTACCCATTAATCATCCCCTCTCCCCATCCCTGCCCCACCACTACCTTTCCCAGCCTTTGATAATCATCCTTCTACTCTTTATGTCCATGAGTTGAATTGCTTTAATTTTTACCTCCCACAGATAAGTGAGAACACGGGATGTTTGTCTTTCTGGCTTATTTCACTTAACATAATGACCTCCATTTCCATCTATGTTGTTTCAAATGACAGGATCTCATTCTTTTTTATGGCTAAATAGTACTCCATTGTGTATATGTACCACATTTTCTCTACCCATTCATTTGTTGATGGACGCTTAGGTTGTTTCTAAATCTGGGCTATTGTGAATAGTGCTGCAATAAACACAGGAGTGCAGGTATCTCTTAGACATACTGATTTCCTTTCTTTTTTTTTTTTTTTTTTTTTTTGAGACGGAGTCTCGCTCTGTCACCCAGGCTGGAGTGCGGTGGCCGGATCTCTGCTCACTGCAAGCTCCGCCTCCCGGGCTTACGCCATTCTCCTGCCTCAGCCTCCGGAGTAGCTGGGACTACAGGCGCTCGCCACCTCGCCCGGCTAGTTTTTTGTATTTTTTTAGTAGAGACGGGGTTTCACCGTGTTAGCCAGGATGGTCTCGATCTTCTGACCTCGTGATCCGCCCGTCTCGGCCTCCCAAAGTGCTGGGATTACAGGCTTGAGCCACCGCGCCCGGCCTGATTTCCTTTCTTTTGGGTACATACCTAGCAGTGGGATAGCTTGGTCGTATGATAACTCTATTTTCAGTCTTTTGAAGAACTTCCAAACTGTTCTCCATAGTGACTGTATTAATTTACATTCCATCCTTGGTGTATGAGGGTTCCTTTTTCTCCACAACCTCGCCAGCATGTGTTATTGCCTGTCTTTTGGACAGAAAACATTTTAACTGGGGTGAGATGACATCTGATTATAGTTCTGATTTGCATTTATCTGATGATTAATGATGTTCAGCCTTTTTGTATGTTCGTTTGCATTTTTTTTTTTTTTTTAAGAGAGGGTCTCTGTTGCCCAGGCTGGATTGCAGTGGCATAATCTCAGCTCACTGCAACCTCTGCCTCCTAGGTTCAAGCAATTCTCCTGCCTCAGCCTCCAGAGTAGCTGGGGTTACAGGAGCCCACCACCATACCTGGTTAATTTAGATATATTTTTTAGTAGAGACAGGGTTTCACCATGTTGGCCAGGCTGGTCTCAAACCCCTAACCTCAAGTGATCCACCTGCCTCGGCCTCCCAAAGTGTTGGGATTACAGGCATGAGCCACTGCACCTGGTCATGTTTTTGTTTCTCTTGGGTATATACCTAGACGTGGAATTGCTGGGTTACATGGTAGTTCCATGCTGAGAAACTGCCAGGCTGTTTTCCACAGTGGCAACACCATTTCACATTCTCAACAGCAGTGTATGAGGCTTCCAACGTCTCCACAATCTCACCACACTTACTATTTTCCCTCTTTTCTTTCTTGTTCTTAATAGACATCCTAATGGGTGTGAAGTAGTATCTCACTGTGGTTTTGATTCACATTTCCCAATGATTAGTGATGCTGAACACTTTTTCATGCGTTTATTAGCCCCTTGTTTATCTTCTTTAAAGAAGTGTCTATTCAGGCCAGGCATGGTGGCTCACTCCTCTAAACCCAGCACTTTGGGAGGCCGAGGGGGGTGGATCACTTGAGGTCAGGAGTTCGAGACCAGTGACGAGCCTGGCCAACATGGTGAAACCCTGTCTCTACTAAAAATAAAAATATTAGCTGGGTGAGGTGGTGAGTGCCTGTAATCCCAGCTACACAGGTGGCTGAGGCAAGAGAATCACTTGAACCTGGGAAGCAGAGGTTGCAGTGAGCCGAGATCGCACCACTGCACTCCAGCCTAGGTGACAGAGCAAGACTCCATCTCAAAAAATAAAAAATAAAATAAAATAAAAAAATAAAGAAGTGTCTATTCAGATCCTTTGCTCATTTTAAAATTGGGTGTTTTTTTTTGTTATTAGTTGTAATAATTCTTTATATATTGTAAATACAAGTTTTTTTTTTTGAGACAGAGTCTCACTGTGTCCCCCAGGCTAGAATGCAATGGCATGATCTCGGCTCACTGCAAGCTCTGCCTCTTGGGTTCACGCCATTCTCCTGCCTCAGCCTCCGGAGTAGCTGGGACTACAGGCACCTGCCACCACGCCCAGCTAATTTTTTTTTTTTAATTTTTAGTAGAGATGGGGTTTCACTGTGTTAGCCAAGATGGTCTCAATCTTCTGACCTCGTGATCTGCCTGTCTCGGCCTCCCAAAGTGCTGGGATTACAGGTGTGAGTCACTGCACTCGGCCAATACAAGTCTTTTATCAGATACATAATTTGCAAAAATGTTCCCCCATTCTATGGGTTGTCTTTTCACTTTCCTTTCTTTTCTTTTTTGGGACAGAGTTGTGCTTGGTTACCCAGGCTACAGTGCAGTAGTGTGATCCTGGCTCACAGCAGCCTTGACCTCCAGGCTTAAGCAATCCTCTCACCTTGGGCCCCCAAATAACTGGAACTACAGGTATGCGCCACCACACCTGGCTAACTTTTTAAAACATTTTTTTTAGAGAAAGTGTTTCACTATGTTGCTCAGACTAGTCTCTAACTCCTGGACTGAAGAGATCCTCCTGCTTCAGCCTCCCAAAGTGCTGGGATTAAAGGCGTGAGCCACCGCACCAGACCTCTTTTCTCTTTCTTGATGTCCTCCTTTGAAGCATGCAAGTTTTAACATTTTAATTATATCCAGTTTATCTATTTTTTGTTGCTTGTGCTTTAGGAATTGTGTCTAAGAAACCATTGCCTAATCCAAGGTGACAGCTCCTTTTTCTCCCCCAATACAGCTTTACCTTTATTCTAGTCTGCCCTCTATAGATAAGATTTGTTAAGGTACGTGCTACAGTGTGGATGTCTGCCCCAGCAAACCTCATGTTGAAATCTGATCCCAAGGTTGGAGGTGGGGGCATAGTGCAAGGTGTTTGGGTCATGGGGGTGGATCCCTCATGAGTAGATTAATGCACTGTGAGGGGAAGGTGAGTTCTTCCTTTATTAGTTCCCATGATAGCTGATTGTTAAAGAAGAGCCCAGCACTTCCCTGTCTCTTGCTTCCTCTCTCACCATCTCATCTCTGCACACATTGGCTCCCTTCACCTTCCGTCATGAGTGGAAACTTTCTGAGGCCTCACCAGAAACAGATGCTGGCACCGTGCTTCTTGTACAGCCTACAGAACTGTAAGCCAAAGGCACCTTTTTTCTTTATAAATTACCCAGCTTCAGTTATTGCTTTATAGCGATACAAACAGACTAAGACAGTATCCAATTATAGAATTGCCCCTGCTTTCTGACAGCTTCAATTCTAGAGTGAACCCTCACTTCCCTAGATGCTCTCTCAAATCACCCAAATCCTATAACAGGTTCTTTTCAACATCATTTACTGAAATATTTTCCCATGGTGCATGTTCTCCCTCCCTGCAATGAGTAGTAAACCCAACCTGCCCAACTGCAAGTGACCCTGGTGGTCTCTGGCTGAGGGACACTGACACAGGAAAACCCACAGGATTGGCCGGGCGTGGTGGCTCATGCCTGTAATCCCAGCACTTTGGGAGGCTGAGGCGGGCGGATCACAAGGTCAGGAGATCGAGACCATCCTGACTAACGCGGTGAAATCCCATCTCTACTAAAAATATAAAAAATAAGCCAGGCATGGTGGCGGGCGCCTGTAGTCCCAGTTACTCAGGGAGGCTGAGGCAGGAGAATGGCATGAACTCGGGAGGCAGAGCTTGCAGTGAGCCGAGATGGTGCCACTGCACTCCTGCCTGGGCTACAGAGCAAGACTCCGTCTCAAACAAAAACAAAAATAAAAACAAAAACACGAAAAGCCACAGGATTATAAGGGGTTTGGTGGTGAGTGCTTTGTGATGCCATCTATATAAAACTCGAGAAAATGCAAACTAATCAACAATGACAGAAGCATATCATTGGTCCCTTGGGAATGCAGAGTGGGAAGGGGCACCTAGGGCAATTACAAAGGGCCACAAGGAAAGTGTGGGGTGGTGGCTATACCATGCTGTCATCATAATGGTGGAGATGGTTTCGAGAATGTACACATATGTCAAAACTCATGGTGAGGTTTGGCCGCTCACATTTGTAACCCCAGCATTTTGAAAGGCCAAGGCAGAAGGATCATTTGAGGTTAGGAGCTGAAGACCAGCACTGGCAAAAGTGAGACCCCATCTCTACAAAAAAAAATTCTGTTTTAATTAGCCAGGTGTGGTGGCACTGGCCTGTAGTCCCAGCTACTCAGAGGGTGAGGTGGGAGGATTGCCTGAGCCCAGGAATATGAGGCTGCAGTGAGCTATGATCATACCACTGCACCCCAGCCTGGGTGACAGAGTGAGGCCATGTCTCTATTTATCAAAAAAAAAAAAAAAAAAAGGACAGACACAGTGGCTCACGCCTCTTAATACCAGCACTTTGGGAGGCCGAGGTGGGTGGATCACTTGAGGCAAGGAGTTCAAGATCAGCCTGGCCAACATGGCAAAACCCCATCTCTACTAAAACAAAGCAAAACAAAACAAAAAAATCAACCGAGTGCAGTGGTGCGCACCTGTAGTCCCAACTACTTGGGAGGCTGAGGCACGAGAATCTCTTGAACCCAGGAGGTGGAGGTTGCAGTGAGCCATAATCGTGCCACTGCACTTCAGTCTGGGTGACAGAGAGAGATCCTGTCTCAAAAAAATAAATAAATATAAAGGGCATCAAACCATACATTTTAAAGGTGCGGTATGTTGTATACCGGAATTATACCTGAATGAAGCTGGTTTTAAAAAATCCTCATGTGAGCTGCCCACCATCCACAGGTCATCATTTTTATTAGCATTTCATATCATGGACAAACTCCACTGAGGATTTGCAAACAAAAGCATAAAAGAGAAATAGAAATCATTTCAAAAGCTGTAGGCAGTTCACTCTTTCCCTTTCCTGGGCGTGTGTCCTGGACTGAACCTGTGATGGAAGTTGACACCCTGCCGGGCCCTCAGCAGTCTCAGCTCCTACGTGCCTCTTACAAATGGAGGCGTTTTTCCAGCCTTGAAGGCAGTGTGAGGTACTTTTTGAAATAATCGCTGCTTGTGCTGAGTGTAGAACTGAACTTTATGAAGAAGCACAATATAGTCTTCATAGAAAAGAAAAATACATTTCAAACTGAAGCAAAGCTGGCATTGCTCATAGCTCTAATGGTGGCTGATAGCTTTAATGGCACTTTTTTCTCCTTGTTCAGTTTCAGGAGGAAACTATTAGCCATTGTTGGTGGTGAACTTGGAAACATCCCCAGAGGCTGCAGCCATCACCAAGGACACACAGCACACACAGTGGAGAGTGAGGCTGGGAGAGCACTGGGGAGATTTGGCACCAGACAGACCCGAGGAGGAATGCCGGCTCTGCCCTGATAGCTGGGTGGCTTCTGGCAAGCCACTGAACCTCAGTGACCAGGTGTTCCTCTCGGATAAAAGTCGGGATAAAAAAGTGACCCTGGCAAAGCAGGGCCAGGGCTGCCACACAGAGCCGCCCAGATAGAGGACTCTAGCTGCTTGCAGACAGGTACTGACAAAATGTATTAAAACAAAGTTTTGGTTCCCAGTGTCTGTTAAAAGCACCAGAGAAAGCTAGTTACAAAGAATGTTTGCTTTTTAAGCTCAAAGAACTGGAAGGGTATGGAGGAAAAATCTCTTCTCCCAGGGGGTTCCCTGAGCCCCTTCCCGCTGCACCCAGTGCAGACCTGGCTCCTGGGGGCAGTGACCTGCCTCTGGCCCCTGGGACTGGTCCTGGCCAAGGTGCCTATGAAATGAGGGGCTTGCAGAGCCCCTGGTGCTCCAGGCCTGCTGCCAACGTTCCTCAGGCAGCCTCAGTGATGACACTGTCCAGAAGGAACACCACAATGGGGCTGTGGTCATCTCCATAAGAGCACTGCCTCAGGGTGGTCGTATGTCATGGGGTGGCTGTCCTGCCCCAGCACAGCTCCAGGCCACACTTATCCCATAGCAGAGGGCAGGCAACATAGTCTAGTTGTCCACAGAGGGCACAGGATGGAAGCCGGGATGACAGCTGTCCCTAACCCTGCCAGGTAAAGCAGATGCCTGCACTTCACCATAGCTGCAGGTGGGAATTATTTGCATTGATACAGTGAGAGGAATTTCCCACATTCCTTTTTTTTTTTTTTTTTTGAAACAGTGTCTTACTCTATTGTCCTGGTTGGAGTACAGTGGCACAATCATGGCTCCCTGTATCCTTGGCCTCCCAGGCTCCAGTGATCCTCCCACTCAGCCTCCCAAGTAGGTGTGACTACAGGTGCATGCCACCATGCCTAATTTTCTTTTCTTTTTTGTTTTTGAGGAGATGAGGTCTTGCTATGTTGCCCCAGCTAGTCCTTCACTTATTTAAGCCTACCAGCTGGTGTTCTGGTATCTACTCTGAATTTTTAATTAATTTCACTTCCGGAGAATTAAGTATTATTTTTGTTGACAGTTTGTTCTCTCAAACAGCATTGCACTTAGTAACGCTTTTTTAGTTGTTGGGTTTTTGTTTTTTCAAATGTTATTAATTTGTTTCCCTTTCCAGCTGAAGAAACAGTGACCAGGGGAGTAAATATTCTTAGGCCACTGTGTTTGTATATTATGGAAAGGACTAGGGTATGTTAGAGGCAGAACTCTAGAGTTCAGGTCATCTCTGTCTACTGACTTAGTGGACTTGGCTAAGTCATGTCATCTCTCTGAGCCTCCATTTCTTCACCTATAAAACGGGCTAATACTTTCAACCTAGTACATGAAAGAAAACATGCTGATTGAACCAATCCTACTCCTGTTGCAACCTCACACCAGAGCACAGGCTGGGTGTTCATATACGTTCCCTTGCCTGGCCTCTGGCTTTCCCTCTGGGAGATATCCTTCTTAGTCTCTGGTGCTCCTGGAAGCTGGGCTAAGGCTGACCTCTCTATTCTTGCCTCTGCCCAATTTCATTGCAGGCAGCCTCCACTGAACTATGCCCACATCCCTGAATGGAAGATCTATAGCATGATGAGGTTCAACCAAAATCCGCTAAACAAACAAACAAACAAACAAAAAGCCACTGGCCTAATCGGTTGTAATATATTCTTTACAAAGTCCTTTATGATATTTGTTTTAGTAAAAATGGTGTTAAAACTTTGCCATATAGGCTGGGCGTGGTGACTAACGCCTTAATCTCAGCACTTTTAGAGGCCGAGGCAAGCGGATCACCTGAGGTCGGGAGTTCGAGTCCAACAAGACCAACATGGAGAAACCCTGTCTCTACTAAAAATACAAAATTAGCCAGGCATAGTGGCGCATGCCTGTAATCCCAGCTACTCAGGAGACTGAGGCAAGAGAATTGCTTGAACCCGGGAGGCAGAGGTTGCAGTGAGCCCAGATTGTGCCACTGCACTCCTGCCTGGGCAACAAGAGTGAAACTCTGTCTCAAAAAACAAACAAACAGGCTGGGCGCGGTGGCTCAAGCCTGTAATCCCCGCACTTTGGGAGGCTGAGATGGGCGGATCACGAGGTCAGGAGATCGAGACCATCCTGGCTAACACGTTGAAACCCCGTCTCTACTAAAAAAAAAATACACACACAAAAAAACTAGCCAGGCGACGTGGTGGGCGCCTGTAGTCCTAGCTACTCCGGAGGCTGAGGTAGGAGAATGGTGTAAGCTCAGGAGGCGGAGCTTGCAGTGAGCTGAGATCTGGCCACTGCACTCCAGCCTGGGCGACAGAGCCAGACTCTGTCTCAAAAAACAAACAAACAAACAAACAAACAAACAACTTTGCCATATTGTTTATGTGGAATATCTTAATCCATAACAAAGTGACACCCGTGTCAGCCAGTCTACACCCCTGGAAATCAGCCCTCCTTGCTTAGGGCTCCAGCAAGGCTCTCCCCACCCTAGCCGGTCTCCTGGGAAAAAGAGGAATTCAGGCAGCAAGAGTCAAGCAAGCAGGTGCTTCAACAAGCAAGTAATCCATCTGCAGAAGCTGCAACCAAGGATGGTTCAACAATTCTTAGGAGTCTTGTGGAGTCTGCAAGCTCCATAAACAAGGGCTCTTGCACGTCCTCAGGTGAGCTCTGCTTTGTTGTCATCTTTTTGAAGTGGACCCGCAGCAGCAAGGTGAGCAAAGCCAAAGGAAGCCCACCTGCCTGAGTCTAGCTCAGGTGAACTGACAGCCCCAGACAGGACAACCGAGAGGGACCCTGTATTCATCTGTTTTCATACTGCCATAAAGAGCTGCCCATGGCCGGGTGTGGTGGTGGGTGCCTGAGGCAGGAGAATCACTTGAACCCAGGAGGTGGGGGTTGCGGTAAGCCAGATCACACTACTGCACTCCAGCCTGGGTGACAGAGTGAGACTCTGCCTCAAAAACAAACAAAAAGGCCGGGCACGGTGGCTCACATCTGTAATCCCAGCACTTTGGGAGGCCGAGGTGGGCAGATCACTTGAGGTCAGGAGTTCGAGACCAGCCTGGCCAACATGGTGAAACTCCGTCTCTACTAAAAATGCAAAACTTGGCTGGGCATGGTGGTGTGTGCCTGTAATCCCAGCTACACAGGAGGCTGAGTCAGGAGAATCGCTTGAACCTGGGAGGTGGGGGTTGCAGTGAGCCGATATCACGCCACTGCACTCCAGCCTAGGTGACAGAGTGAGACTCCATCTCAAAACAAAACAAAAAACCAAAAAACTGCCCAAGACTGAGTAATTTAGAAAGGAAAGAGGTTTGATTGACTCACAAGTCTGCATGGCTAGGGAGGTCTCAGGAAACTGACAATCATGGCAGAAGGGGAAGCAAGGCACCTCCTTCAGAAGGCAGCAGAAAGAAGTGTGGAGTGATGGGGGAAGAGCCCCTTATAAAACCGTCTGATTTCCTGAGAACTCACTCACTACCATGAGAACGGCATGGGGGAAACCACCTGTATGATTCAATTACCTCCACCAGGTCTCTCCCTTCACACGTGGGGATTATAGGGATGACAATTTAAGATGAGACTTGGGTGGGGACACAGAGTGCCTAACCGTATCAGCCCCAAAGCCATGGCTGGAGAAGGCTCCTGCCAGAAGTCCACCCCGCAGCCCCCACACTCCACCGTGGTCTTTCCTCACTCTGCTTCCTACCTCCATTTTTCTTTCCCTGAAGGAGGTTGCTCTATCAATGCCTCCCGTGACAACACACGCCCCGCCCCCCCCGCCCCCCATGCTCAGCGATAAGGAAGCTGGTGCCCCGAATCCCTGCCCCACCCCAGACTCCTTCCTTTTCTTCCCACTTAGTGTTCTTGAAACTCCTCTCTATTTTTTTTTTTTTAATTAAGTTACTCACCTCAGCTTTGTTTCTCAAAGGCCTTAGTTTTTCCAGAAACTGTCTCTTGGCAGGAGGCGTTTCAGGTTTGCATTTCCCTGAAAGACACTCTCAGAAACACGGGACCTCCATTTTGGTGTCAGCACTGCACGCACCCCCACTCAAGCCAGCACCGTGGCTGGAAAACTTGTGTATAGGGTAAAGGATGTGGGTGGAGTGGGAATTGACGCGGAGGATGTTGGAGATCAGATCAACAGATGCTACAAAAAAACCCAACCCCTCCCCACCGAAAGAGGGCAATACTCAGGCTAGGAGCCGCTGCACTAGGTGCTAGGGACCCACTGAATTTTCACCAGGGCAGTGGCTTGGTCAGATTTCCATTTCCAGAAACATCGCCCTGGAATCCTTTCCTTGGCGTGGAAGGAGAGGTTGACCCCGAAGAGTTAGTCAAGGGCGACTCATCGCTCCACCCTAAGGTTTCCCTAAGGAGGGACAGCACAGGGCGGTGGCGAAAGGAAAGGGCTGCAGGGTGGAGTCCGGCACCGAGACCTCCCGGCCCTGCTTTTAGCAGCACAGGGCCGCTTGAGATGATTTCTTTTGAAAACGAGCAGTGGTTGAAAATCACTGCTTCAAAACAGAGACTGGAGGGGTGGTAAATACTAACGAGGAGTTTTAGCAATGGACTCTGTTGACAGAGTCTGGGCGCCTGGGAAGGGTCTCGGAGGACGAGCCAGGTTGGAGAACTATTTCAACTGCGTACTCGACAACACGCAGAAGGCTGCGGGGAGCCTTAGCCCCTACCCGGCCTTCAGTGCTCTCTGCGGCACATGGCAGCCCCACGACGTGTTTGGGTTTCTTGGAGCGCGACTCGCACACACCCGCGCCCACGCAGCGGCAACGCCAGGTGCCTGCCAGATAAACAGACAAAATCAGGAGGACTCCAAGGTGGGACAGAGAAGGAAGATTGTTAAAAACTGAATCTGCTAGGCTAGGCATGGTGGCTCACACCTGTAATCCCAGCACTTTGGGAGGCCGAGGCAGGCAGATCACTTGAAGCCAGGAGTTCAAGACCAGCCTGGCCAACATGGCAAAACCCCGTCTGTACTAAAAATACAAAAAATTAGCCAGGCGTGTGGTGTGAGCCTGTAGTCCCAGCTACTCGGGAGGCTGAGGCAGAGAATTACTTGAACCCGGGAGGTGGAGGTTGCAGTGAACTGAGATCACACCACTGCAGTCTATCCTGGGCAACACAGCAAGACTCTGTATTTAAAAAAAAAAAAAAAAGGAAAAAATTGAATCTGCTGTGCCCAACCAAGCCATCAGCTCTGGGGTCCTGCCCTGAATCATTTACTCCTCACCCTATCTGGGCAGGCAGGCAGGCAGCAGATGTTTTCCAAGCCCTGCTGCTCCTAGGCCAGCATGACATCTGCAGTGACCATTTTAATAGGCTGGACACCCTCGTGTCCCCCTAGCACTTATCCTTGGCCCACTTGCCACTTGTGCCTTACCCAGTGGGGAGGAAGTGGCAAGGCCTTGGCTCTGGGTTCCACAGGTAGAGTTTTGCAGGGGAATCCAGTGAACTCATTCTTTACAAAACCTACCCAGGCCTGCTTTCAGCCATCCCTCCTGCTGAGATTATATGTAATATACAATATTATATATAATTTTTTTTATAGAGACAGGGTCTTCCTCTGTCACCTAGGCTGGAGTACAGTGGCATGAACATAGCTCACTACAACTGCAAACTCCTGGGCTCAAGTGATCCTCCTACCTCAGCTTCTCCTTGGGTGGCTGGGACTACAGCCATGCAACACCAGGCCTGGCTTTTTTGTTTGTTTGTTTGTTTGTTTTTTCTGCAGTGATAAGGTCTCACCATCTTGCTCAGGCTGGTCTGGAACTCCTGGGCTCAAGTCATCCACCTGCCTTGGCCTCCCAAAATGCTGGTATTACAGACATAAGCCACCGCACCTGGCCAAAAGACTATATATTCTGAGCAGCTGCTGGGAGGTGTGGACTAAGTTCTGGTCTGAGGAGAACTTCCTGGGAGTCCAGGAAAGAAATACCTGTCATTGTTGGTGCACAGTGACTATAGTCCTCGCTGGTCACCCATTGGACAGGGTGTGGTTCCCTACACAGTGTAGCTCCCTAGCCCCAAAAAGTTGGACCTGGGCTCTCCCCAGTCACCAGAGATCCCTCTCCTTCCTCCCCAACAAGGTGTTTGGCTGACTGCAGCAACTGTGCAGACCCTGACTAGTGGACATTCCTAAGTACCATAGACTTGCCTTTGTCCCGCCAGGCTAGTCCAGAAGGCTGTTAGGGGTAGGTGGGATCAGAAATTCAGGAAGCTGAAAGAGCCAGAAGGTAGAACCTGGCCGGCTCGGGGGAACTGCCTGTGGAATGGACCGGCCCTGAATGAGTGGAACTGTGGATGGGCCTTGAAAGCGAGCTCAGGAGATGGGGCGTTGTGTATACACAAGTTGCTAACCGGGAGCCCCGCTCCTCATTCCGACTGGATCAGGGGGCCCCGCCTGCCCACGGTTCCCGTGCCAGGTGCGCTCCCCCTCCCAGGGCCGTAATTGCCGCCGCCATCCCTACGCGTCTCCAGCCCCCTGTCTTTGTCCGTTCAGTTCCGAGGCCGCGCTTGGACTGGTGCTCCCACAACTGATCCCGGAGACACAGCGAACGGCGCAGCTGCAGGGACGCCCTGTCCTGCAGGCGACTGGGCTCCCGCGAGGCAGCAGGTGCCAAGGATTAGCAGGAGATCCGGTGTGCAGAACCCTGGATTCGAGTCCCGGCTTCAGAGCCCCTCGGCCGTGCGACGTGAAGGCGTCGGCCGCCCTCTGAGAGCCTTCCTGGATGACAGCTGATGCTTGGGCCTACCTTCCTCGGCTGCTGAGAGGCTCAGAAGGGACCCCGTGTAAAACGCCTTGGAATCTTAATTCTACTTAATTCCATTTATCTGCTTCCTAGAAACGGTCCGTGGCTTCCGTCACTGTCATAGCGCTGCGCAGCGGGGACCGCTCTGCCCCGCTGCCCTCGAACAGCCCGTCCGCACTTCATTGCCCCTCCAGGTGCCGTTATTGTGCCTTTTAACCTGGGGCGGGAGGTTGCCGATGAGGCTGCAAGTCTGGGCCGGCGGCGGCCTGAGGGTAGGTTTCAACTGGCACCCGCGACGGTGTCTACACTGGAATTCCAAGCCAACCGAAGGAGGGCTCCAGGGGCGCGACCAAGGTTCGGTCTTCTGCCTCCGGCTGCGCGCTGCTGGATGGATCTCCAGCCTTCCCCCGCGGCTGCTTCCTCCTCATCCCTGACCCCAAGCTCGGCAAGATCCCCCAAGCGCAGGCCCAAGCTCCGCACAGCCTGTGGGCCGTGAGGTCCGAGTCCCGAAGCTCGGCCCCAGTGGGGCTATCCCTTCGCCTCTATTTCCAGGGTAAAGACCGCTGAACAGGCGGGGGTCTGGGGAGCGCGGCTGCGACCTCGGCTGCAGCCTTACGCGGCTGCTTCCAGGGTGCTGTCCACCCCATGGTGCTGAAGCGCCCCACTCCTCTCTGCCATCTAAGGGAAGCCGCGTCCACGCTGCAGCCTCCACTCAGGATTCGACCCGAACTCCAGGACGCGTCCACACTGGTCCAACAGCCCTCATGGATCGTCGCCTGCCTCTACTGTTCAAACCACCGCGGGTTTCACCCGGAAGCACCGGGGAGGTCGGAGTTTGCCTGAGAAGACTAGGGGAAGGTCTCTGCCTTGTCCAGTCCCAGGCAGTGCGGGAGAGGTGGGCGAAGCTGGAACCCCATGCTCTGTCCCGGCACTGGCAGGAATTCACTTATTATGGAGATAGTCTGCGCTCACTCCAGACCTGTCCTATATGGGCCCCGGGAAGGTTTCCCTCTGTTTTTAGAATCTCAACCCGGGTGTGGCCATCCGAGCTGTGCCAACACTGCTACCTGCGAAGCAGGAGAGAAAAACCCCTGGAATTCCTCCCGCACATCTTTCACAAAGTGAATACGCCCTTCTTTGACACTGGGTACAGCAACTTCGGGACCAGATTTTTGCTCCTGAGCGTGTAAAAATCACAAGCTTGGGCAGGCGCAGTGGCTCACGACTGTAATCCCAGCACTTTGGAAGGCGGGGGCGGGCGGATCGCTCGAGCTGAGGAGCTGGAGACCAGCCTGGGCAACATAGTGAAACCCCGTCTCTACAAAAAAAAAAAACAAAACAAAAACAAACAAACAAACAAAAACCTAAAAATTAGTTGGGAGTGATGGCGCTGCACCTATCGTTTCAGCTACTTGGGAGTCTGAGGTTGGAGGATCACCTGAGCCCAGGAGGTTTCAGTGAGCTGTGATCACACCACTGCACTCCAGTCTGGGCAACAGAGCAAGACCGTGTCAAAAAAAAAAAAAAATAAATAAATAAATAAATAAATAAAAGAAGAAGAAGAAGAAGAAAGAAAAAACATAAAAGAAAAAAAGAAAAGAAAAAGAAATGTATTTCCTTTTTGGAAAGCTTGGATGACCACAAGGGGGTTGAGATTCTAAAAGCCCAGGGAAAGCTTCCCAGGGCCCAGCCTCCCCATACAATTCATAGGACAGGTTTGGAGTGCATGAAGACTACTATATTCATAAAAAGAAAGAAAAAGGAAAGACAAGACAATATTGTCCAATGAGTCAAGCGTGATCGTAGCACAAAGAAGCAGCACACTGTTCCCCAGAGCAGAGACCAGTTCAGAGAGGCGGTCCAGGGCTATGCCCCATATGGCTCCCGCCGTGCTCCTGCGCGGTGTCTCAGGGCCTCCTGGCACCTTCTTATCATCAGCCCGGGGGCGAAATGCCAGGCCAGATGGTAGAGGCAGAAGTCAGGCAGGCAGGTGTCGTCCAGGGCGTTCCAGGCCTCCTGAGTGTGCAGCCAGCGCCCAGTTCAGACAGTGCCCCAGGCCGAGGCTGGCCCGCGTAGGGACCTCGATCGGGCTGGACATAGCGCTCAGCGCGCAGGGCCCCCGTGGACGTCGCGCCGCTGACCTAGCTGTCAGACGGCACCGCCAGGAGTAGGCAGGCTCGGGAGGCTGAAAGGGGGCCCTCACCTCCAGCACTGCCAGGCTGCTAGAGAGGCCTTCCGTGGCACAGAGGCCACAGCGGTGCGGCGCAATGGGCTGTGAGCGAGCATCTATAGGGGAGCGTTTCCCGTGAGAAAGCTGAACCTGCGCCAGCCGAGGGCCCTGCAAGGGCAGCTGGTAAGAGGACTGTTCTCTATCGCCCAGCTGCTCCCGACCTCTTCTCTGAACTGGTGCCCTGCTTCTTTGTGCTACGATCACGCTTGACTCATTGGGCAATATTGTCTTGTCTTTTCTTTCCTTTTATGGACATAGTCCTCGCTCACTCCAGGCTTGTCCCATGAATTGTACGGGGAGGCTGGGCCCTGGGAAGCTTTCCCTCACGGCTTTTAGAATCTCACACCCCTTGCCGCTCGCCCTGGGAGGATAGAGATACAGCCAGAAGACAGACACCACTCCCCCAAACGCCAGCCTCCAGTATAAGCTACAAAATAAAAATATGGGCCGGGTGAAGTGGCTCATGCCTGTAATCCCAGCTCTTTGGGAGGCCAAGGCGAGTGGATCACCTGAGGTCAGGAGTTAGAGATCAGCTTGGCCAACATGGTGAAACCCCGTCTCTACTAAAAATACAAAAATTAGGCCGGGCGCGATGGCTCACGCCTGTAATCCCAGCACTTTGGGAGGCCGAGGCGGGTGGATCACGAGGTCAGGAGATCGAGACCATCCTGGTTAACATGGTGAAACCCGGTCTCTACTAAAAATACAAAAATTTAGCCAGGCATTGTGGCGGGCGCCTGTAGTCCCAGCTACTCCGGAGGCTGAGGCAGGAGAATGGCGTGAACCTGGGAAGCAGAGCTTGTGGTGAGCCAAGACAGCTGTCGCTCCAGCTCTGGGCGACAGAGCAAGACTCAGTCTCAAAAAAAAAAAAAAAAAAAAAAAAAAAAAAAATTAGCTGGGCATGGTGGTTCGTGCCTATAATCCCAGCTACTCGGGAGGCTGAGGTAGGAGGAGCACTTGAGCCCGGGAGGTGGAGGTTGCAGTGAGCCAAAATCGTGTCAATGCATTCCGCCCTGGGCAACAGATTGAGGCTCTGTTTCCAAAAGAAAAAAAAAAAAAAAGAGAGAGAGAGAGAAAGAAATAAAAGAGAAAAGAAAATGTGGAGCTCTTATAAGTGCAGACCCTCTGCAACTAGGCAAGCCCCAAGCAGCCAGACCTGCCCCTAATCCTCTACCGCACAAGGCTTATTAAACTTTACACTTCAGAAATCTCGGAGTTACTTACTAGGAAAAAGCCATTCCCCAGTTCCCCATTTGCATAATAAACAAAAAGGCAGGGAAGACCCATCTAACCACCCCACGTGTACCCACGTATACCCATGTGTCACCCTTATCAGATATTGGAGGTGAGATAAGCTGCCAAACGCTCAGTTTCTCTCTGCGGCTGTAATACAGCCATCCCTCCCCAGGGCCACATCTGGAGAAGGGAGTGGCTAGGACAGGGTCTTCAGGGAACCTGTTGTCTTATTCTCAGCTGCTTGTCTCAGTCCCCAACCCCCACCCCCAACTCAATATCTAAGAGAGAGAGTAGTTCCAATAGGGAAGTCTCCTGAAGGAGGCTAAAGTTCTGGGTACTGGGTTTAGGGTGGACCTAAAGAGTTGTTCTTCAATTCTCTGAATGCTACTTCATTGCTGTTAAATGATACTCTCTCCCTAAAAGGAAAAGAGACAGGAAGGACAGACTGATCTACAGTCAGACAGAAAGAAGGACTTCCAAAGTGTTAGATGAGCAGGGACAGCAGAGGGCGCCAATGTTGTACAAAGGCACTCAGGGAGGAGGCACCCACAAGCACGTTTTTTCCCTCACACTCTACAAATCTATTCAGAACCACCTCACCCCCAACCTTACACATATTCCCCATCTCACAGGCACATCAGAGGTCAGAGTTAGGACTCCAGGCTCTGATTCTCTGACTGGCCACCAAGGGACCTTCACTAGCCCCCACTGCACCCCTCAACTATTTTCATGAACTTATGGCAGTTCCCCTCAGTGGGGAGCTGGGGAGAGGAGCTGAGACTCCCAGTTTCCCTGTCCATCCAGTGGCCCTGTCCATGTAGCAGGAAGGCGTTTGCCGCAATGTTCTTTATAATGGGGAGTGAGTTGATGATACGACCTGGGTGTATTGTGGAGCCACAAAATTAAAGTTGCGAAGGCTGTCCTGTAACATAGACTCATGTTTACACTGAAATGTGGACGTTAAAAAGCAGGACTCTTTATTGTTCACTATGCCAATAGTGTGCTTGCATATAGATAAAGACTGCAGGGGACACATAAAAATTAAATGCTGATAGAGGTGGCATGTTTTTTCTTAAAAATATGTCAAAATTGTAAAATGATTGCCTCTGGGAGATAAGGTTATGGATAATGTTTCTTCTTCTCCTTTCCAAATATTCTACAATGGGCAAGTGTTATTTGGGTAATCAGGAAAAAGAAGTTCACACACACACACCCCTGAAAGAGCTTGCTTTCTTCCTTCCTTCCTTTCTGCTTGCCTTCCTTCCTTCCTTTTTTTCTTTTTTTCTTTTTTTTTTTCTTTTCTTTTTGAGATGGAGTCTTGCTCTGTCACCCAGGCCGGAATGCAGTGGCATGATCTTGGCTCACTGCAACCTCTGCCTCCCGGGTTCAAGCGATTCTCCTGACTCAGCCTCCTGAGTAACTGGGATTACAAGCACGCACCACCACCACACCTGGCTAATTTTAGTATTTTTAGTAGAGATAGCGTTTCACCATGTTGGTCAGGCTAGTCTCAAACTTCTGACCTCAGATGACACCTGCCTCCACTTCCCAAAGTGCTGGGATTACAGGGGTGAGCCTCCACCACTGCTAGTCTTTCTTTTCTTTTCTTTTCTTTCTGTCTCACACTGTTGCACTGTTGCCCAGGCTGGAGTATAGTGGCGTGCTCATAGCCCACTGCAGCCTCCATCTCGATCTCTCAGGCTCCAGGGATTCTCCTACCTCAGCCTCTTGAGTAGCTGGGACTATAGATGTGCACCACCATACTCCCCTAATTTTTTATTTTTTGTAGAGAAGGGGTCTTGCTATGCTGCTCAGGCTGTTTTCAAACACCTGGGCTCAAGTGACCCTCCTGCCTCAGCCTCTCGAAGGGCTGGGATTAAAGTTGTGAGCCACTGCGCCTGGTCAAGCCTCTTTTTTCTTTCCTTTCCTTTTTCTTCTTTCTCTTGCTCTCTCTCTCTCTTTTCTTTTCTTTTTTCTTTTCTTTTTTTTGAGGCAGGGTCTCACTCTATCACCCAGGCTGGAGTTCAGTGGTGTGATCTTGGCTCACTGCAGCCTCCACCTCCTGAGCTCAAGTGATTCTCCAACCTCAACCACCCAAGTGGCTGGGACTACAGGCATGTGCCACCACGCCCAACTCATTTTTGTATTTTTTGTAGAGACCGATTTCACCATCTTGCCCAGGCTGGTCTCGAACTTCTGGGCTCTAGCAACCTGCCAGGCTTGGCCTCTCAAAGTGCTGGGATTACAGGTGCAAGTCACAGCCAAGCCACCCGTGAGCCTGTTTTCTTAATGTTGTCACCATGTTAATTAAGGCAGGCACCTTCCCTTCCCCACCAAAGTTGCTTGTATGACTCTTCTCCCCACCCATTCCTCCTCGTCACCTTCTTTAGGGGATCCCTCCACCACAAAACCAGAATGTAAATAAGCACACTTGGAAAATCCGACCTCCTCTGATCCCAACCTCCTGCTGGTGTGAGCTTGGGCTCTTATGGCCAAGATGCTGAGAGGGGAGGGGACAACCATGGGGGAGTATTCCTGAGTTTTCTGCAGGGGAGGAACAGAACATATGTCACCTCTATCCCTGGGTTTTTCCACACATATTACTGCTATTGTTATTTCAAAATGTTCAGGACCAGAAGTTTCTGCCAACTCCTCTACCAAAAAGGCTCCTGTCCTTCCCCAGTAACAGTCTCTAGCTCTCTCTGCTGGCTCCCCTCTCCCCTCTCGCAGATTCTCTGCACAGTCCAGAGAAATAGGGCAGGCGTAGAGAATGGGAAGAGGGTGCACAGCCTCCACAGGTGCTGGCAGGAAAGGAGTTTTTTCGTCTTTGCTGGAATACAGCAGAGATCCAGGCTGGGGAGAGGTGGAGCCTGGGCTATTGACTAACTTCTTTTGTGTGGATTTAATCTCACTCTCCAGGAACACAAAAGCTGGAATTCCTGCAAACCTTTCCCTGAATAATCTGCGAGTCAGCGGAGAATCTGTGGGTGAGGAAAGCGAGGGCAGATGGAGGCTGGGGCTCCCAGTGGGAGGGAAGCATGTGGTGTTGGGAGGAGGTGAGAAGGCACAGAAAGAGCACTGGGAAGTGGGGCAGGAGACCAAAGTTCTAATCCTACCTCTACTCTCTCCTTGCTGTGAATTTGGGCAAGCCACTGTCCTCTCTGAGCCTCAGCTTCCTCTTCTGTAACTCAATGAAGTAACGGAAGATCCCTGCCTGCTTCTGGGCTCGAGTGACCCTCTCTGAGAATGTTTCCTGGTCTATAAAATTAGGATCTTGATATCTATCCCCCAACAAAGGAAAGATCAGTCCAACCTTCCAATCCTAACAGACAAGACCTGTCTGGTCCCAAACCCTCCTCCAGCCTCACCTCCATGCCTTTTCTCATTCTGTTTCCTTTACCTGCATCTCCCTTCCCTTTTTAAGTTAAGGTCTACTTTTCTTTGAAGACTCAGAGCGGGTCAGATCTCTTGAAGGAGGCTTCCCCAGTCTCTTTCCCACAGACTGGGTTAGGTGCTACTCCTCTGGGCTCCTGTGCTGTTCTGGGCATAAGGCCACTGTGGCCTTAACAACTAAGAATTACAGCTGAGGTTTACTGAGCACTCAGTAAATGTCCAGACAGGCCCTTCACCCAGCATTATAGTTCTGTTGCCCAGGCTGGAGTGCAGTGACGCGATCTCAGCTCACTGCAACCTCTGCCTCCTGGGTTCAAGTGATTCTCCTGCCTCAGCCTCCCATTTAGCTGGGATTACAGGCACCCGCCACTATGCCTGGCTAATTTTTGTATTTTTAGTAGAGACAGGGTTTCTCCATGTTGGCCAGGCTGGTGTCGAACTCCTGACCTCAAGTGATCTGCCCATCTTGGCCTCCCAAACTGTTGGGATTACAGGCGTGAGCCACTGTGCCCGGCAGCTGCTGTTTTTATTTCTGCTTTTTTTTTTTTTTTAAATCATGGTCGAAGGCTGGTGATTTTCCTGATCAGGACACTGAGCCTGACGGGGGTGAAAGCTGAGTGTCGGGGTTGGGATGTAGACCCCGGGCAGTGTGGCTCCTACTCCTATTCTGATCCTCTGCCTTATACTCTCTCTGCCCGCCTGCTACGCTGAG
This sequence comes from Macaca mulatta, assembly GCF_049350105.2. Lineage (NCBI taxonomy): Eukaryota > Metazoa > Chordata > Mammalia > Primates > Cercopithecidae > Macaca > Macaca mulatta. The sequence goes on from NC_133421.1 coordinate 47,868,270, forward strand.
CATAAGGTATGGTAGGTTTCTGTTTAGGTCAATGTATTTGACCTTCCCCTGAGCTGTGAACCCAGGTGTGCAGGGTCTCAGCTCCCTTTGTGCCTCCACCCTATGCCTCTCACAGTCCCAGTGGGGGCTGTACCTGATCCTCATGTTCCCAGGTCTACAGCTGGGGCTCCCTTCCTTGCCCCGGTAGTCCAGGAAGAACCTGAATGTGCCAGGGCCCCTCCGCAGTGCTAACTCAATGTCCCATCCCACCCAATGCTGCCTCCACACCCGCCTAGGGTCAATTTAATCCAGCTAAGGGGGCTCCGCTTAGAGGTCATGGCCACATGTGCCAATGTGCCAAGCCGTGGGCCCAACCTCCTCAGACTTTAGCTCACTGAGGCCTCATGGCAATCTTTGAGAGAGATTGGGGGATGATTTCCGTTTCACAGATGAGGAAAACTGAGGCTCAGCTGCCATCACAGAACAAGTGGGTAGAGCCAGAAGTAACTCCAGGGTTGTGTGTCTCAAAGCCCCTTAGCTTTCCCACGGCTTCCGTTCTGTTCCTGACAGGGCCATGCGTGCAAACATCCCCAAAGGACAGGAGTGTGATTCATCTTTGCATCCGCCATGGGCCAGCGGCTACACCCAGGCACTGAGAGGCCAGTTGTGGAAGTCTGGACTGGGCAGGCCCTGGTTCACAGCAGACTCCAAATAACTGTTTATTGGTGGAGGTCAGCAGGGCAGGGATTACCATCTCCAGTTTATAGATGAGGAAGTTGGAATCAGCCGGGTGCAGGAAAGTTGCCCAAGGTCATCCATGAGTCAGAGGAAGAGCAAAGACTTGAACTCAGAACACTGAGGGCCTCCGCAGAATAAGAGGAAGGAGGCTGGGGCTGCTGGGCTAGGCTCTCCCACTCAGGTGGCCTGGGCTGGCAGCTTTATGGGCCCTGTAAGTCACTGGGACATGTCAGCACCCATTCCAGCTGTAATGACCCTAAATCAGGCCTTACACCCTGCAGGTAAGCTGGGCCCCAGGTAGCCTAAATAGTGACAGGTGACTGGTTTATGGCAGACCAGGACTGGGGTCAGGGCTGGGAGATAAGGCTGAGAATGTTAAGACCAGGTACAGGAAGGGAGGGCCCTCACCCTGTGTAACCTTGAAGTTAGAGATGGCAGATGGAGCAGAAGCCACTCCACCACCCCATCGCCAATGTGCAGGCTCTGCGGTGCTCATAATTAAGATGCATCCGTGAGAGAGTGCACAGCTTTACCCCTCCCCGCATTCCTCGGAGGGCATGCCCCACCAGAGACTGGTTCTCCTCACCCATCTTTATGGGCCCAAGATGCACCCAGGGCCCCCCTGTCTCTGGGGGGCCCAAAGCAATGAACTTTAAAGTGAGTCATTGATCAACAGTCCCTTAACTCCACCAAAGGTTCCCAAGCCTCTCTCCTGCTCATCAGGGAGCCGGCCAGAGGCCACAGGGACTCCTTGGGGTGGTGTTTATTCCCAGGAACAGGCTTCCTCTGTCCTGAAAGGGACGTTTTTATAGCCCTGTGAACACAAATGCACTCCCTAGAATAGGCTCTGGGTGTGGAATCCCTCCCGCGGCTGTCACGGTCGCAGGCTGGTGATTACGTTATACAGTGGTGTTGATAATAGAGCCCTAAGCCTGGCATGGACACCCCCTCCCCTCCCTCCTGCCTCTCTGTAGGATCAAAGCTGCTCCCTGAGGTTGTGTGATCCTGGGCCAGGAGCAGGGAGTCAGCCTCCACTCAAAGCAAGGAGGAAGCGTTTTTGCCTGAATCCTTCTGGGTGAGGCAATCCCCTTTCAGAGGTCCCTAGCCCAGGTTCGAAGGTCGGTGGGGACTGACAGGTTGGCAGCGGGTGGGGAAGTGGCTAAAGGAGAAGAGTCCAGGTCCACTGCTGGGTTCCTCGTCCCTCTCCCGCACCCCAGCCTGAGCTTCCCAAACTCTCACAGAAGCCCCCACCCTCTATGGGACACAGAGGACCTGCAGTAGCAGGGGGGCACAGCTAAGAGAGGAGACAAGAGGCAGCTTGGGGGCATTGCGGGGATACCCCATTTCCCCAAATGTTGGAGCCGCCCTTAAGGGAACTTTCCCTGGACTCCTCTGGAGATCTTGGCAAATGGGAGAACTAGGGGTCCGTTCAGATCCCAGTCTCTTCTCTTCCCATCTCATCTCTCCACCTGGGGGGCTCAAAGAACCTAGCTCCTCCCCTTTGACCCCATCAGTTTCTCCTTCACCGAGTCCTCTTACAATCCATTTCTTAATTCTGCCCCCTCAACCCTCCCTGCTCATCACATAAACACCAGCAAGGGCAGTTTAGGGACAGCTTTGCTCTGTGTTTGAAGAAAGGTCTTTGGTCTGCTTAGAAATTAAGTTTGGAGCAGCCCGGGAGGAAATGGAAGAGATGAGACCCAGAGAGAGGATCAATGACCACTGCCTGGGAGAGACAAGAGAGGCTTTCTGCGGCCACTGATTCAACAAACGGCATCACACGCCCCTCAGCCTCTCATCTCTTCCAGGCCATCTCCACCCCCACCCCCATCCCAAGGCCATTCCCATTCAAGACCACTGCGCAGGGGTGGCGCCAAAATGATCGAAGTCATCATCGGGGCACTCATCTTTGTGTGGGTCAAGCACTTTGTGGTGTCGCGTCCCTGTTCCCAAACCAGGGACCAGGAGTAGGATGGGGGAGGGGCAGGGCGCCGCTTCTGAGTGGAGAGGACGCGGAGTGGGTGAGGGGGCCTCGGGCACAGGGCAAGAGGTGGCAGGTCGGGGCGGGGGACAGGGAGAGCGGAAGATTTCAGATGAGGGACAGGGGGAAGGTGGGGAGGCGAGGGCAGGCCCCGCCAGTGGGAGGAGCCGCCTCCCGCGTTCAGCTGTCGGGGCTCCCTCCCGTTGCTGCTCCGCTATAAAACGCAGGCCGGCAGGATCGCTGCACCCGCGGCGGCCTTCTCGGTGCGCGACCCCCGGCCCAGAGGCCTCTTTGCTGTCGCGCAAGATGCGGGTGCTGCTGGCGCTCCTGGCCCTCCTGGCCCTGTCCGCGGCGCGGCCATCGGCCGCTGCAGGTGAGCTCCCGGGCTCCGGCCCCAGGTGCCCCTCGGCGGCCCCCTCCGTGCCCCCAGCTCCCGCCCCGCAGAGGCTCCCCGCGGGCTGCCTGTGCGCGTTGGCGGCGCGTGGGTCCCGGGTTGCGTGTGCGCTGGGGGCCGCGAGGGTGCGGGAGGACAGAGCAGCGCGCGAGCTTGTGTGTGCACACGCGTGTCCGCGGCGGCCTGGGGAGCGTGTGCACGCGTGTACGCGGTGAGGGTGTGCGCCTGGCCGGCGTCCCGGGGCAAGAAGAGTTGGGAGTCCCTGATAAGGATGCTTCTCAGGCCGGGCGCGGGTGTTCCCGCCTGTAATCCAAGCACTTTGGGAGGCAGAGGCGGGTGGATCACCTGAGCCCAGGAGTTCGAGACCAGCCTGGCCAATATGGTGAAACCCCATCTCTACCAAAAATACAAACATTAGCTACTCGGGAGGCTGAGACAGGAGAATTGCTTGAACCCAGGAGCTGAAAGTTGCAGTGAGATCACGCCACTGCACTCCAACCTGCTGCACCGTCTCATAAAAAAGAAAAAAAAAAAAGGATGCTTCTCAGACCGGCCTCAACGCAAGCCTTGTTTTCTCACCCAGCGTCCTCCGTCTGTCCGTGGGTTTCCGTCCGTCCTGCTGGGACTCAGCGCTGGGCGACTGCCCCGCGGCCAGAGCAAGGGCGGTGTGGCAGGGTCCTGGGAGTCCCCCTTTCCACCCGGGTTCCTTGCCCCTGAGGGTCGCAGGCTCCCCCGGCCTCCCTAGCCCCCAGCGCTGAATTGGGAGCCTGGTGGGCCAGGGCGGGGGGACCTGGAGCCCCGAGGCCTCTGCGGAGCCGGTCTTTCCGGACAGGGTGATTTTCGTTTAAAGATTAATGGTGAAGCCGAGCTCTTAATTATTCCTCTAGGTGGGAGGTGGCAGGAAAGGCATGTTAATGTTTGATAAGGAGCTAAAGGCGCTTCAAGCGGCTGTACACTCCGATCCTGGAGGCACCTTCTTTGCAACCCCAGACCCCATCACCAGAAGACCCCATCTGCCAGTTTTCAGCCCACCCACCCCTCGGATGGTTCTTGGGGTCCACGCAGGCTGAAACCTCCTCTCCCAAGTTAGGTGCTCCACCCTCAAAGCCTCGGAGTGAGGGGTGAAGGTGTCCTCTGCACAGAGGAGCTAGCATGTGCCCTTTGCAGCAGGGACTGGCTGAGCTGTCACAGAGGATCGAGGGGCATCTTGCAGCCTCTCCTCCAGGCCCCTGGGGGAAGAAAGAGAAAAAGCAGAATGGGAAAACTTTTATTTGTAGGGTTAGACACTGGAAACCTACTAAGCAGCTAGACAGTAGAAAGAGCAATGCTTTGCAATTCGGGCGCTTTGTAGCTGTGTGGTCTTGGGTAAGTCACTTCCTTTCCCATTTGCAAAACAGGTGTAGTCATTCTGACTTCAGGGGTTTTAAGGGTTCGAATAAAATACTGGGTTTAAGTGCTTAGTGCAGTGCCTGTGTGGCACGTGGCCGGTGCTCCATATACCACGTTTATGGGGCTCTCCCCCAAGCCTGGGGCCAGTGTTAGGAATGTGTCTCAGCTCATCCCTCACACAAGCTGCGATCTCCTTTAGTGCCAAGGCTTTCTGACCGGGACCTGATGTCCATTCATCCCATGGGGGACTCAAGCTGAGAAGGGACCAGGTTGCATATGGAGACACCCAGAGCATCTCTGTCCATTGAGACAGGAGGACGGGAGAGGATATTTGGTCCCCTTCAGAGCCCCAGACCCCTGGCTGGGAGCTGCTGAGACTTTGCCCAGGGCACACTTGGGTTGTGCTGAGCTGTTTTTCAGGATTATCCCCTGTCCCTCAGAGGGGGAGGTGGGGTGAGCAAGGTCCATTAGAGACGCTTCCTCAGCCATCTTGAAACAAGGGGGAGGGGTGGCAGGTCAGTCAGGGTGGGGGGCAGTAGCTGGGTGACAGGCGACGGGCTCTCAGTCTCTAACCTGTGGTCAGGGTGGATGGACTAGGTAGGATGTGGCACTGGACACTGAGACCTATGGGTAGGTAGTCCCTTTCCTTCCCAGGCCCTCTTCAGAGTGACCTGAGTCAGTGGGCTGGTACTTATCTGCAAGGGTGGCCCTCTCATTCAACGAGGACAAGAACCTGAGTGGTGGGTGATCCTGCCACCAGAACCCCACCTTCCCTCCACGGACATGGACCGGACCCCTGACCTTGACCTCACCACCATTACGTTTTCCTGGCTTCTGCTTCCTGAAGAAGGTAGTTAAAAGCGCGTTCAGCCAAGCAGGTCAAAAGTCTTCATGATTAAGACAGTGGATCAGCAGTCACCACTACAAACCTAGGAGCTGCGGCCAGAACCAGGGAAGATCAAATTCCTAAGAAGAGCTAAGCCTGGACCAGATGTGCCCCAGGGAGGCTGTGAGGCGAGTCACAGGGGGCTCCACCCTTCACAGCTGGCTCTTGGGGATACTGGCTCGAGGGAGGCTTCTCCTGGAACGGCTGCCCCTGTGGCCTCCAGTCAGAGGAGAGACCAGCCCAACTTTCAAAACCCCTTCTGCCTTCAAGACCTCTTCGGGTGGGGACATGGGAGGATTATGGCAAGGAACTGTCGTGGTGCAAATGCCCTCTGATTTATTATCTCCTCAGTCGCTGGCACTGGGAATTTGGTGGCTGCGCCTGTCAGAGGCGTTTGAACCAGAGCGACTCCATTTTGGGTGAGGGCTAGGAAAATGAGGCTGGGATTTGCTGGGCTGCATTCTCAGAAAGTCAGACATTTCTAGCTCTGGATGTTTATGGTTAACGGAACAAATTAATAACGTTTATGACACAGACCCAGACTTGGGAAGGTCCAGATACCCCGATATCTGGAGACCAAAGGCATTCCTAATTTTGCTTTAAAAATAATAATATCGGCCGGGCACGGTGGCTCACACCTGTAATCCCAGCACTTTGGGAGGCCGAGGAGGGTGGATCATTTGAGGTTAGGAGTTCGAGACCAGCCTGGCCAACATGGTGAAACCCTGTCTCTACTAAAAATACAAAAATTAGCTGGGGATGGTGGTACATGCCTGTAGTCCCAGCTACTCAGGAGACTGAGGCAGGAGAATTGCTTGAAACTGGGAGGTGGAGGTTACAGTGAGCCAAGATCATGCCACTGCCCTCCAGGCTGGGCAACAGAGGGAGACTCCATCTCAATAATAATAACAATGTCGATTCTTGCATAATATAGTAATTAAGAAAATTAATCCTTTATCACAAACACCTGTAGCAGAGCACACATCCTCATGTATATAACGCATCAGACGTGTTCCTTCTCTGACTTTTGGGAATGTCCTACTCTGTCTATGGAGTAGCTGTCCTTTCACTACTGTACTTTTTTTTTTTTAAGGAACATTTGTATTTTAATTATTTTTATGTACAGAAAACTCAACAGTGTACATTTAACCCAGTTTAGTGGCAAGTTCTTTAGCCTTTGCCTGTTGGAGCTTGGCGATATGAGCCACAGACTTGGGACCCAGGACATTGCCGCCCCAGTGACAGCAGATCTCATTGTATCTCATTGTAATTGGTCCTGATAGCTTCCGCCAGCTTAGCCAAAGCGCCTTTGTCTTCTGAGTTCACCTGTGTGAAGGCGACAGTCACCACTGTACTTTCTTAATAAACTTTCTTTTCCTTTGCACTGCAGACTCGCCCTGAATTCTTTCTTGTGTGAGATCCAAGAACCCTCTCTTGGGATCTGGGTCGGGACCCCTTTCCTGTAACAGGCCTTCTGTCAGAGGAAGATTGTGGGGCTTGGAATGTCCGATAACTCTTCTGTGGAGACTGAGCAAAGGCAGAGCGGGAGCTGGAGGTTTCGGAGCTCTGCCCCACTACTGCTGGGGCTGGGGTGGCAAGTGGCCACTGCTCTCTGCAGAATCCACCCACATGGGGGTAACCCAAGTGCAGCAACTCCCAGGGATAGCAGAGCCCTGCCCGGGGCTGGGGATGGGCCATCAGGGGGAAGACACCGCAACTCTGAAAAAGGTGACGCCAGCAGAGCAGGAGAGGCAGTGATCAGGGCTGGGAAACTCCAAAGCCCAAAGCGGCTCTTCGTGGCCAGCTTTCCTGGGGATGCTCCCTCATGGCTCCTTCCCCATCCTGTCCCCATTCCAGGGGGATTTGCTGGCTTAGACTATAAGGAGATGGGATTGTGGAGGCAGCCCAGGCAAGAAGGGAGAGGGCGGATGAGCTCAGAGGCCTCAGCTTTGGCTGAGTGGGAACCGTGCTTTTCTTAGGAATTTCCTCATCCTGAGTTCTTTCCAAGTCACTTCATTTCTCGCCTCTCTCTGCCCCTCCTTGGCTTTGGCCATCTGCTCCCAAAAGGAGGCCATGGGGGTGGGGGTGAGGGGGAAGGAAGGAGTTGTCGATGGGATTTTACCAAGTGCCAAGCTGCCTAAAACCTCCTTTAATCCTCCCCACGGCCCTGTGAGGTGGGTATGTTTGTCTCATATTACAGGTGATACAACTGAGGCTCAGAGAGCTTAAGGGGCTTGCCCCCAAACCCATCTAAGGCCCCTGAGCGGCCCAGCCAGAATGCCAAGCTCTGGATGAGATGTTCTGTTCGCCCTGCTGGTGCAACCTTAAAAAAAATTAATAGACTTTATTTTTAAAGCAATTTTAGGCTCACATAAAAAATCAGCAGGAAGTACAGAGGGTTCCCATAGGCCCTTCTGCCCTGCATGCACTTTCCCCTCTTATTAACATCTTGCATCCATGTGGGACATGTGAGGTGCAGCCTTTTTTTTCAGAGATGCTGGGTTCTACTGCCCTGAGGCAGAGCCCTCAGCCTGGCCCCAAAGACCAGGACTGTGGGGTTGGGGGGCGGGGGAGAAAGCCTGGCTGCTTCCCCCCAGCGGGAGCCGTGAGACGCTAGCCAAGAAGGGATCTTAGTAACACGCGGTGGGGTGCGGGGGGAGGTGGGGAGGCATTCTGGGGAGGGACCGCCTAATCTCCTCCCTCAGCTCGGATCTGGGAAGGCTGCCCGGCTGAACCTGACTCTATTGTCCCAGGAGCGGAGGCTGGGCTGAGTCCTCCTCTTCCCCTCTCACCAGAGTCTCCCTTCCAGGTTTGGGGTGGGGGAGGTAAGCGGGGAGGAGGCGGCTGGTGACCAAGGAATGAAATATCCAGGCCAGCCCCACGTTAGAGCTGAGTGGCCTTGCAGGGGTTCCCTGGAGGGCTGGTGGCTGCTTGGCCTGGCCCCGCCTGGGGAACAGAGCCCTACACCAGCTGACCTGTTGATCAGCCCTGCTTAGTTTTCCATTGAGTTTCCCTAGGTCCTCAATCCTACTGCCAGGAACACGCCATCCCAGCCCAAGGGAGGGCTCCAACCCCAGGGGTAGGCCCAGCCTCTAATCCTCCTGTGTGTGGGAGCAACAGGACACACACACGCACACTTCACACCTTTCCTCTCTGCTCCAGAGTCACACTGGTGCTACGAAAGTCAAGCCAATTCCTCCAAGGACACCTGCTTGGGTGAGTACAACCAGTCCGGGGGACTGCTGTTTATGCATGGTGGGCACCACGCAGGCCGAAATGGAGACCCCGGAAGGGTGGGAAGGTGAGAGGTGATGGTGGCCTCCTAGGCAGATATCAGTTCCCAGCACACACACACACACACACACACACTCTCTCTCTCTCTCTCTCACACACACACACACACACACACTCTCTCTCTCTCTCACACACACACACACACAGATATACAAATGCACACTCACACGCACACACACACTCTCACACTCACACACACAAACCCACACTCTCACACACACAAACACACTCTCACTCTCTCCTGTCCTGGTGCTCAAGGACCAGGGAGTGTAGAGTGGCCTGAGTCTTCACTGGCACCTGCTGTCACAAAGAGGGCATATTCCCTGCGGAATGAATTGGCAGCAGCATTGAAGGAGGAAAGGCATTTTGCTGTTTCCCATAACAAAACGGGGAGTTGGTTCTATCCCAGTGACGCCCCTTGCAGGGGGCCTGAGCGATGGTCCTTTACGCTTTTATTCCAATGCTGATCAGTTCGAATGCAAACCCTGCAGTCTGCTGTGTTTTGGTGACTGAGCAGTGCGCCCGCCCGCTCCTGACCCTGGCCCTCCTGGTGTTGGGGTCACCAGGGTTCGGGGAACCAGCTCCTCCAGGGCTACTCCTTTCCCTCCCATTCCTCAGATGATACTCAGCGCCCTTCATCAGAAACCCCCAGGGAGTCCCACTCCATTGCTTCCAAAGCCCTCTCCATCCATCTCCTTCAAACTCTCTGGCATCCCAGGGAAGCAGATTATCTCTGCAGCTCCCAGTTTACATTTGGGAAACCCAGGGCTTGGAGAGGTGATGTGCACCACCTCATGAAGTCGTCCCTGCCCTGGAGCTCACAGTTAACAGTTGGCAACTCTGTTCCCACCTTGTCCCACACCAGGGCTAGACTCCCCAGCCTTGCTTGTGTGTGTCTGTGGAGGAGGAGGAGGAAGGCCCAGGGAGGGTGAGGGCGGAGCTCTGAGCTGAGCATCCCTGAAGCACAGCCTTCAGGCCGCCTCAAAGCATTGCCGTGTGGGAACTGAGTGGGTGGGCCTGACTTCAGTGGGGCGGTGGGGGCTACACTTTGGTGCCAGGCACCCCTGACTCTCGCAATCCACCCTCTCTCCCTGCTCAGTGCCAGGCAAGTGGGGTGGAAACTGCCAGAAGGACCGCCAGTCCCCCATCAACATCGTCACCAGAAAGGCAAAGATGGACAAAAAACTGGGACGCTTCTCCTTCTCCGGCTACGATAAGAAGCAAACGTGGACGGTCCAAAATAACGGGCACTCAGGTGGGCTGGACGGAGGCCCCGGGCAGGCCTGGGCACCCGAGCTCCCCGAGGACTGAGAGGACAGGGCTTCTCCCGGGAGGGCACGCCAGGCCCAGGCCCATCTGTGCTGCGAGGGGGCTGAAAATCCTATGGGGGAGGACAGCTTCCGAGAGGAGAGAACACTCTAGTATGTTTTCGGTACTTTCGTCAGACCAGTCTAGGATGGGGGGAAGGAAGCGTTCCAGGAAGAAGGACATGGGCAAAGCTGCGGAGGCATGAAACAGCTCAGCACGTTCGGAGAACTGCCAGGAGCTCTGTGTGGATGAAGAACAGAGAGTGAACCCAGGCGGAGCCCAAGCAAGGCCCAGGGGCAGCTGGGCTGGGACCCAGGGGCAGGTCACCCAGGCCTGAGGAGTTTGGACATTACCCCGAGGACGCCAGGGCACCACAGAGGAGGTGGACGCAGAGGAGGCACCAGGCCAGAGCTGCAGTTTGGGGCAGTGGAGGGTGCAGGAGAGGGGGAGACAGGCAGGGAGGCCAAGGAGGAGGCCAGGGAAAGGTCCAGGGCTGTCCCACCCCGCCCCACCCGTGCAGGCCAGGACCGGAGCCCATGAAGGGTGGGAGGCAGGAGAGAATGTCCCATCTGGGTGAAGCTGGGATGAGGGCCTGGAAGAGGCTGGGGGAGACCGGTTCGAGGACTCTGCCCCTTCTGTGCCCCCAGTGATGATGTTGCTGGGGAACAAGGCCAGCATTTCTGGAGGAGGACTGCCTGCCCGGTACCAGGCCACACAGTTGCATCTGCACTGGTCCAACTTTCTAGATAAGGGCTCCGAGCACAGCCTGGATGGGGAACACTTTGCCATGGAGGTGAGGGCCCCTTCCGGACTGGGACCTTGTCTGGGCTCTGGGTGTGCACCTGCCTTGGGCAAGCAGGGTAGTCCAGGTCCTTCATAGGTTGCCTCTTCACCCCTCCACCCCCACCAGGTGCACATAGTACATGAGAAAGAGAAGGGGACATCGAGGAACGTGAAAGAGGCCCAGGACCCTGAAGACGAGATCGCGGTGCTGGCCTTTCTGGTGGAGGTGGGACTCCCATTCCTCACCTCCCAGGGAACCTGTGGCTGAGAGCTTCTTCTTAGGATCCAGAGACCTGGGACTCCAGCGAGGCAGGAGGGGGTGGGGAGACTCCAACTTCCACCTCTGTTTCTGGGGTTGCATGTCCCCGGGTCAGGTGGGGAGCCCAGAGCCTCAATCCCAGAAGCTGCCTGGCCTTCCGTCCCCAGATCAGGAGAATGAACTGTCCACCACCACTGGCTCCCTGCAGACTCTCAAGACCCTTCCCTCCCTTTCCAGGCTGGACCCCAGGAGAACAAGGGCTTCCGGCCGCTGGTGGAGGCACTGTCTAATATCCCCAAACCTGGTGAGTCAGGATTGGGGAGAAGGGCGTGGGGTGAGGAGGGGATTCCTCCCACAAAGGAAGGAGTGGGTGTGGGGGAGCTGGGCTCTCAGAGTGCAGGGGAAGTGGGGCTCCTTCTCCCACCCTCACTGACAGTGTCCTTTTTCCCCACCCCAGAGATGAACACCACGATGGCAGAGAGCAGCCTGCTGGACTTGCTCCCCAAGGAGGAGAAACTGAGGAACTACTTCCGCTACCTGGGCTCACTCACCACACCGACCTGCGATGAGAAGGTCGTCTGGACTGTGTTCCAGGAGCCTATTCAGCTTCACAGAGAACAGGTGCACAGGGCCCGGGGTAGGGCATAGATTCCCACTGCCTGGCTCCCCAGAAATTATCCCTCTGTCTGCCCTCAGAAGTCCCTCAGGATACGGGTGGGGAGCCCAGGGAACTGAAGTCCATTGTTAATCATGGACATTCACTGAAGACAGGCAAGAAAGGCCTGAGCCGTTCCATCACCAGACTGGGGGCTAGATGGGAGGCAGGGGAAGGTGGAATCATTCAGAAAATGGTGCTGGGGTTTCTACAATGAAGGAGGCTCTGGGGAGACAGCTGTGAGTCCAGAGGGCCCAGATGTCTGCCCTTGCACTACTTCCATTCCAAAACAGTGGTTCTCAAAGTGCGGCCCCTGGACCAGTGGAGTCAACATCATCACCAGGGGAATTGCTAGAAATGCTAATCTTCAGAGCTACTGAATTAGGAGCTCTGGGGGTGGAGCCCAGGCCTCTGGGGCCCAACAAGCCCGCCTCCCAGCTGATTCTAACGCATGCTCAAGTTTGAGAGCCACTGTCCTGTAGTAAGAGTGACAAGAGAAGCAGGCATTGCTGGCCCCCTGGGGTGTGAATGAAAGGAAGCCAATGGGCGCTTAGCCCTCACCTATGCCACGCACCTCATTTACATCCCCTATTCTTATCATCTTCACGACCACCTTGAAAGCCAGGGGTTCAGAGCCCCTCTTTCCTAATGAGGGCTCCCAGGTCAGGACGAGGTGCCTGCCTGAGGTCACACGGCAGGGAGTGCAGCTCCCCCTGCCCCCACCCGCTGAGCCCGTCGCTTTCGCAGATCCTGGCATTCTCTCAGAAGCTGTACTACGACAAGGACCAGAAACTGAACATGACGAACAATATCAGGCCCCTGCAGCGGCCAGGGCAGCGCGTGGTGCTCAGGTCCGGGGCCCCGGGTCAGCTGCTGCCCTGGGTCCTGCCTGCCCTGCTGGGCCCCACACTGGCCCGCCTGCTGGCCAGCTTCCTGCGATGATGGCTCACTTCTGCACACAGCCTCTTCCGTGCCTCAGCTCTCCAAGTCCTGGGCTTCCAGTCCTTAGGCTTCCCAGGTGGGACTTTAGGCATGATTAAAATATGGACATATTTTTGGAGAAACCTTTCTCAAGTGTGTTTTTAGCTTCCCACAACTACCGCACCCTGTCCCCCTCCACCCACCCCTGTTCCAGGGCGGGGGCTTTAAGGCCAGAAGATTTCTCCCGAGTAGGTACCACCAGGTGTCCTCACTCTTGTTCTCTGTGAATTCCGTGTCCACACCCCACTCCCTTCTACCGGGATCTGGACCTTGGAGAGACGCTGAAGACAGCTTGGAGTTTCATCACAGTGGAAGCTAGAGGAATTCCAATCTAATCTCTTCATCATATAGAGGGGGAAACTGAGGCTGAGAAAGACGAGGCTGGGGCCGGGCATGGTAATTCACGCCTGTAATCCCAGCATGTTGCGAGGCAGAGGCAGGTGAATCACTTGAGCCCTGGAGTTCAAGACCAGCCTAGGCAACATGGTGAAGCCCTGTCTCTACAAAAAATACAAAAATTAACCAGGCGTGGTGGTGCACACCTGTAGTCCCAGCTACTCAGGAGGCTGAGGCAGGAGGATTGCTTGAACCCAGAAGGTGAAGGTTGCAGTGAGCTGAGATTGCGCCACTGCACTCCAGCCTGGGCAACAGAGCGAGAGAGAAGAGGCTGCTCGGCTGGCTGGAGGCCGCATAGTGAGGCCAGGGCAGAGCCGACTGCATGGAGGCAACCCCAGCCCTGTGTGTTCTCCCCTGTGCTAGAGGTGAAAGGGTGTCCTGTGTGGGGATGGCCTAGGCAAGGTGGGTGACAGGAAGTTCATTTGTTTGCTCAAATATTTATTGAGCATTTATGCTCTAGGCACTGGGGATACGGCACAGAATAAGAGACAAAAATGCCTGCCCCCCTGGAGTCCACAGTCCAGTGGAGAGACAGCCCATAAATGAAGCAGATATGTTGCCTAATAGATCGGGAGGCAGAGAGTGCATGGGAAAAAGAGAATTCAGGGCAGGGAGCCGGGCACAGTGGCTCATGCCTGTAATTCCAGCACTTTGGGAAGCAAGGCGGGCAGATCACCTGAGGTCAGGGGTTTGAGACCAGCCTGGCCAACATGGCGAAACACGGTCTCTACCAAAAATACAAAAATTAGCTCGGCTTGGTGGCAGGTACCCGTAATTCAGCTACTCAGGAGGCTGAGGCAGGAGAATTGAAACACAGGTTGCAGTGAGCCAAGATTGAACCACTACACTCCAACCTGGGCAACAGAGAGAGACTCCATCTCAAAAGAAAAAAAAAAAAAAGAATTCAGGGCAGGGAAGGTGGGAGGCCCTAAGAAAGGGGAGGCTGGGAGGAGGCCAGGGAAGGTGGCCTCTGGAGACTGCAAGTGTTGAGGTGCGGTGGGGAGGGTGCCTTCGGGGAGAAACAACAGGGAGAAATAGAGGGAAGGAGGGAGGAAGTGGGGACAGGGGAGGCAGGAGAGCGAGGTAGGGGGCATTGGTTTGGAGCAGGGGAGCTGTAGAGGTGAGGGCAGAACACAGGGACAGTTCAGAAGCTGCCGCAGCGCCCAGGAGCTGATCTGCTGATGGATTAGCAGTGACATATGAGGGAGGGCTCATGGGGGTGTCCAAGGATGTGGGGCCTGGTCCCTTGGGACTTGTCAGGAAGGTCCCCACTGCGGCCGTGATTACATCTCTATCTCTAACGGGTTGTTTTCCCTCCTGTGGCCCCGAGGGAAGTGGAGGGAGAGGAACTGGGAGGAGGCTGGTGAGAGGGGGTCCAGGACACCAGAATGAGAAGGAAAGAAGGGGACCCATGAGGTCCCCAAGCCAGGTCAGGCCCCAGATGCCAGGAACTGAGGGCCCACAGCTCTCAGACCTCACTGTCAGGAGTAGGACTGGATTTTGGAATTCGTGAGCCTTGGAGTGGGGTTGGCTGAGTGAATGGGGGACCCAGGTTTCCCTGGCTGGGCATGAGGACCCCTCTGGCAGGCTGAAAGTCCGGAGGTAGAGAGCTTCCTCACAGGAAGGCGTGCCCACCAGGAGGGCACTGAGGGATTCCATCACCTGGTTCCAGAATCCCTTGCTGGCTGTGGGAGGGGAGCTGGTGGGAGGAGGTGGTCTCTAAGCCTTCTCTCTCCCCGTGCCCCCCATGCCCCTGACCACCCCCCGTCAGCCCAGGGAGAGGAGAGACGGCTGCTCCCCTCCCTCCTCCCTTTCCCTCCCTCTTCCCTTTTGTGACCAAAAATAAGTCCCCCCTCCCTTCCCTGGTGACCACGCAGCTGTGGGGGAGGGGTGGTAGTGCTGTTGTCATGGCAACCGCAGGCCGCCTGTCAGCAGGGGGTGTGGACGCAGAACCTGGAACCCGTTTTTTGGTTCCCACACAGACTGCGGGGAATCTAAGCTGCCCCTTCAAGGCTCAGGGCTCTGAGGTCAGAATGCCCCCTCCCTGCTCCCCAATGGCACCCTATCCCCACCCCCGTCCCTGCCCTCCAGGCAACCTTAGTGAATAATGTGGCAGCAGGACCAGGAAGTCCTGACCTCTCCAACCCAAGGCAGAAGGCATTCGACCCTCCCCATCCCCCTGGTCCCCAAATCATAAACCTGGCCAGCAGGAGCCAGAACGGGCACAGCTTGTCCACGGCCTGGGGCTCTGGCCACCTCCCATGTCCTGCCTGCCCTCCCTGTGGCCCAGAGGCCAGCGCAGGTGCTGCCAGCACTCAACTCCCAGCCAAATCGCCAGGGCCAGCCACTGCAGAAGTGGGCAGCTCACTCCGGGCACTGGCCCCCGCCTCCAGAGGCCCCCACTGATGGAGTTCCTTCTTGTGAACATGCGCGTGTTCATGAAGTGTTTCCTGTTAGTAAATTCACTCCCTCTGTGCGGCACCCGCCACCCCCAGCAGACCCCACCCTGGGGATGGCGGCTCTGAGTTCCCTGTGCCCAGTCTCGTCTGGCTTCTGAGACAGTTTCCTCTGAGGGTGAGGGAGGAGAACCCCCTTATTCACAAAGAGGGTCCAGCCTGGCCCCGAGCCCTCCTTTCATTTATTTCTGATGCCCCGTGGGTGACCGCATGGGGTGCGCGTGCGCGCACACACACACACACACACACACACACACACACACACACACCGGCCTTCACTCCTTCACTGTAGCTGGCCAGGCCTGGGGGAGGCTCGCAGGCTAATGGTTTTACCCACAACCTGACTTCTCAGGGGGTCACTGGCCGGCGCCCAGCACAGCATGAAGCACATTTTTGGGTGCCTACCATGTGCCAGGTGGGGGCCATGCTGCAATCCCATCAGGGTGGCGTTATCCCTGCCACGGCATGGACAAGGAAGCCAAGGCACAGAGAGGGACCGGGCACTTGTCGGAAGCTGGGGCCACTCCCCTGCAACTCCTTGGCTCCCCTGGCCGGCTCTATCCTTCAGCTGAGCCATCTGTGTCCAGGGAGGGTGAGGGCCGCAGCACCCTGTCCCACCCATCTCTGCCGGTTGCTGTCCATCCCCAGTGGGCCATCTCTTTGGCCCCCTGTTTAGATTCGGCATCCGGATGGGAGCCAGGGGCTAAAAATACTCCCATGTGTTTAGATGGTTCTTGGAAAATAAACTTCCCCATCTTGGCTCTTGGTTTGCACACTTGCTGGCCTTGCTTCCTGTGGCTCTGATCTGACAGTGTGGGGGTGGGGGAGGAAGGCGGGGTGGAGGAGGGTCTACAGGGGGCCTGGAGTCGTGGGGGCGGTGTGGATGTCTGCCCATGGTTCCTGCAGGCTGCGGTGTCTCAAAACTCCAGGGGGCGCCTATACCGACACCGCCTTGTGAACAGTGCCCCCCACTGTTGCAACCTCACTGTGAACAGTGCCCCCCACTGTTGCTCCCCACGTGGTGCAACCCCGAGGCTCTGAGCTTGTGTGTGTGTTGGGGTGGGAAGAGGTAAGGAAGCTGGTGGCTCCATGGGCATGCTTGCTGCTCTGGGCTTCGGTTCATCCATCTGCAGAAGGGGCTACCCTTGGTCCCCCCATCTAACTGGGCCTGGCTGTCCCGGGCTCCTGCTGTCCCTGGTGACCTCGGGAGGAAGGTCAGGCCTATCTCTGAGGTTGGGGAACTGTTCCTGCACCTCGCACTACACATGTCCTAGCCGCTGTGTTTGTTTATTTGAGAGGGGACAAAGGCATTCTTTCCCCCAGGGACGAAGGACGATGTCCAAGGCCCAGGGAGGGGCTTCCTTTGGAGAAGAGCTGCGGGACAGAAGAGTCAGTTCCTTCCGCAGATGGCTGGACACGTGGGAGGCTCCTCAGGTTGTTCCAAGTGTCAGCTTCGGCAAGGCCTGGAGGACAGGAAGAGGGCAGTGGAGCAGGACACACGGAAGGGAGGTGGGTGCATTCTGGAACAAGATTTAATCTTCTATCAAGATGTAGTCTTTCAGCCAGGTGCAGTGGCTCACACCTGTAATCCCAGCATTTTGGGAGGCCAAGGTGGGAGGATCACTTGAGCCCGGGAGTTTAAGATCAGCCTGAGTAACTTAGGGAGATCCTGTTTCTACGAAGGGGAAAAAAAAGCCAGACATGGTGGCATGCCTGTGGTCCCCGTTACTTGAGATGCTGAGGTGGGAGGATGGCTTAAGCCCAGGAGTTCAGGCACCATTGCACTCCAGCCTGGGCAACAGAGAGAGACCCTGTCTCAAAAAACAAAAAAAATAAAACTTAATCCCTCCCTCCCTCCCTCCCTCCCTCCCTCCCTCCCTCCCTCCCTTCCTTCCTTCCTTCCTTCCTTCCTTCCTTCCTTCCTTCCTTCCTTCCTTCCTTCATTCCTTCCCTTCTTCCCTCCCTCCCTCTTTCTCTTTCTTTTCTTTCTTTTTTCTTTCTTTCTTTCTTTCTTTCTTTCTTTCTTTCTTTCTTTCTTTCTTTCTTTCTCTCTTTCTTTCTTTCTCTTTCTTTCTTTCTCTTTCTTTTCTTTTCGTTTCTTTTCTTTCTTTCTTTTTCTTTCTTTTTATACAGTCTTGCTCTGTTGCCCAGGCTGGAGTGCAGTGGCATGTTCTCGGCTCACTGCAACCTCTGCCTCCTAGGTTCAAGTGATTCTCCTGCCTCAGCCTTCTGAGTAGCTGGGACTACAGGCACATGCCACCATGAGGCCAATTTTTTTCATATTTTTAGCAGAGATGGGGTTTTACCATGTTGGCCAAGCTGGTCTCGAACTCCTGACCTCAGGTGATCCACCTGCCTTGGCCTCCCAGAGTGCTGGTATTACAGGCATGAGCCACCACACCCGGCCTTAATCTTTCAACAAACACTATTATTTCCTCTGTGCAAGGGACAGAGGATTTAGGGAGGAAAATCCTAGTCTGGGCTCTTCCTCCAAGACTCCCAACTGCAGGGCAGGCAGACACAGCGGGCACAGGAGCACCAGGTCTACAACATAGAAGTCAAGAGAGGAATGCAGAAACATCTGGGAATGCAGCCCAGACTCACACTGGCCTGGGGCGGAATCCCCCTCCACTGCTGACTCTCTAGGTGCCCTTGATTAATTCATTTTTCTGAGCCTCAGTTTCCTCATCTGTGAAATGGCGGTGATGACAGCATTTACCTCATGGGCCTGTTGTCAAGATGAAACAAGATGCCGGGCCAAGAGACGATATTCAATAATTTATAATTATGGTGATTCTTTACATTGGAAAGAGCAATGAAGGACGGGCAAGACCCACAGGTGGGGAGTAGGGAACACTGGGCGGAGGCTGGAATTATGCAGAGTGATGCATAATGAACTCTGATCTGTGGTTGGTGGCAGTTCTTTCCTAACCAAGGGAGAAATCTTAAGACCCTTCAAGGGGCCACCTTTCTGCCCAGACACTTAGGGACATCCCTCAGCACTCTGTCCCAACCACACACAACAGAGGAAGACCTCCCAGCCTGACCTTCACCTAGAATTGTCTAAGGTCATCCAGAGCATCAGAGGGAGAAAAGGGGGCCCTCTGAGGCCCAGGGCTACCCCGCGGTTCTTATGTCCTGCCCTGGGGGGTGGCGGGTGCAGAGTTGAGAGTCAGGTTGAGCCCACATCCCTGAAAGAAGGGGCTCTTGGCCAGGGCTCCTCCTGCTTTCTCATTGTGGGGACTGATCGGGTTGGGGACCAAATTCCCATTTCATTTCCCTCTAACCCTTCCTCTCCCACTTCCCGTGGCTTCTCTGCTGCTGGCTCTGTCACGTGTCCATCTCTCTGCTGCTGGCTCTGCCTCTCACAAGCCTATCCTGTGTAGAGTTGCTGCAGTCTCCCCCAGCACAGGATGGGTGCCTGCCCCTGTCCCCACCCTTGGCTTCAGTTTTGTCTAGATGGGTTCACCTAGACAAAATACAGGCTGCCCAGTTACATCTGAATGTCAGATAAATAACAAATCCTTTTTTTTTTTATATCCCTAAATTACACAGGACATACTTACACCAGAGCACTGGTGACACTAGCCTTGGAGCGCTCTCCCTGGCCACTCCCCGCAGTCTTGCTTCCTCTTGTGAAGTCTGCTTGCCAGCCAAGACCCAGCGTGTGAGGCCTGGCCTGATCTCTGCTCCCTGTCTGCTCCCCCAGCAAGAGTCCCTGAGGAAAATAATGGGGGATCGTTAGAGCCATCAGAGCATCAAAGTGTCCAGGCCAAGGTTGGTCACATAGAGGGAGGGCAGGTGGCAAATGTTTGCAGCATGAGTGAATAGAAGGAAAAATGATAGCAAAGAATGGAACTACCAGGCACCATTCCAGGGCTGGGACTAAATATTTACCTTGCCCATTGGGCAAAGATAAGCCTGGTTTTCCAGGCTCTATTTATGCCAGCTTTCCTTCAGGGACTGACACAGTCAACTTGGTATCGTTACAGTTTGATCAGCGGTTTCCACATGTGGGGTCTGGGTGTACGAGGTGCTTGATCCTCAGCTTCCGCCATTCCCCAGCTCCATGTGTCTTCCCCAGGGAATCCGCTTCCCAGTTCTTGGGCCCTAAGTGTCTTTGCACCTCCATTCTGCTGCCGGGTCTGTCCCCAGTCTCCACCAGGCTATTGAATCGGAGTTCATTCTACTCTAGATGAAGCTGTGTATCCTCGTTTAGCCCCTGGGGTCAAGCCACATCAGGAGCTGCTTGCAACATGATAGGACAGACTCGCCTGGGTCTACTACCTGCGTGGCCCCCTGGGACACACCCCTCTTAAGGGAATAGGGTTGGGTATGACAAGCTGGGTCCAAGTGAAGCTTCAGAGATGGAGATGTAGGGGAGGAGGGACTCTGAGTTCAGTGTGGCAGTGATCACTCCGCCTCTGGGACTCACATCAGGTGTATAAGGAGAATGGAAACTGCACGTGAAAAAGGGAAAGGTGATTTCTTTCTTACTTTTTTTGGGGGGGCCGGGGGGAAGGGTGATTTCATGGAAATAGGAACAGCTCTGCTTTGGGAACGCCTTCATGGAGTGTAAAGGGAACAGTGAGCAACTCTGGCCCCTGGTGTCCAGCCTGGGAGGCAATGCCTAGAGGCAGTGGTCATGTTGGGCGAGGGGTGCCCAGAAGATCAGGTGGTCCTGCTCAGAGGACACCACGTGGCAGCTGAAAGGGCTAGTTTAAAAGCACATTTGAGATTCCCTCTGGAGGCTGCCATCAGTATTTAGGGGGAGAGTGGGTCTTGGCAGGGGGATCAAGGGTAGAACCAATGAAACTTGAGTCATTACAGTGAGTGGCCTTTCGCTGAGCCTGAGGCTGCTGTGACCAGGAAAATACAGCCAGCATAGAAGCAGATTCGCAGTCGGGCGCTGTGGCTTGCGCCTGTAATCCCAGCACTTTGGGAGGTCAAGGTGGGCAGATCACCTGAAGTCAGGAGTTTGAGACCAGCCTGGCCAACGTGGTGAAACCCCATCTCTACTAAAAATATAAAAATTATCTGGGGGTGGTGGTGATGCCTGTAATTCCAGCTACTTGGGAGGCTGAGGCAGGAGAATTGCTTGAGCCTAGGAGGCAGAGGTTGCAGTGAGTTGAGATCATGCCACTGCACTCCAGCCTGGGCAACAGAGAGAGACTCCCTCTGTCTCAAAAAAAAGAAAAAAAAAAAAAAAAGCAGCAGCAGTAGCAGATTCATGGAGACACTACTGCTTGGAATTTGGTGATGCTTCAGGGAGTGGAGCTGGCCCATGCTCCAGACAGGCATAAACTATCGATGTAAACACAATTACACCTAAGCCTCTGCAGGCATGGTGCTGATGCTGTCCCTCCCAAGCAGGTATCATCCGGGTGGGTACAGGCCCTAGAGGCTGACATTTTTCTTTTCTTTTTTAAGACAGAATCTTGCTCTGCTGCCAGGCTGGAGTGCAATGGTGCGATCTCGGCTCACTGCAACCTCTGCCTCCTGGGTTCAAGCAATTCTCCTGCCTCAGCCTCCCAAGTAGCTGGGACTACAGGCGTGCACCACCACACCCAGCTGATTTTTTTGTATTTTTAGTAGAGCCGAGGTTTCACCGTGTTAACCAGGATGGTCTCAATCTCCTGATCTCATGATCCGCCCACCTCGGCCTCCTACAGTGCTGGAATTACAGGTGTGAGCCATCACGCCCGGCCAATGTTGACATTTTTCGAGTCAGCTATGGAGTTTGACTTTTCCTCCAAATTTACATTGGCTATTTCCCCAGTTCAAATTAGGCCTGACTGATTTCTCTTTCTCTTTCTTTTTTTCTGAATACGTATCAGTTTTGGATTGAGGCCTAGCATTTCCACTACCATCCAGAGGAGAGATGAGAAAACCAGAGTTGGGCTCTTAATCCCAGGGGAAAAAGCAACGGGCTGCTCTGGAACGCTGCAGACTCAGGGCTGAATGAATGCAGGAATGGGGCAGGCAGCCGGGGAGTGTGCCGGCCGCGTGACGAGCCTGTCATGGTGTCCGGATGGACATGTGGTATTTGGTTTAAAGCCCACGCTACTGGGGCATAAACAGCTGGGGATAAATGATCAGACTCAATTGTTCTTTCCTTTCCCAGGAAAGGCCAGGAAGGAAAAGGCCCCAGTTTAAGGGAGAAGGCATTGTCCTCAGTGGATGAAGCACAGTCAGGTAGCCCGGTCTGGCAGGGGGCCAGTGGGGAGCACGAGTTTCTCATGACTGCTGTGGCTGGTGGCTGCCTTCACAACAATAGCACATTGGACCCTTGTCCTTCCCATCCTGCCTCTGAAACGATCACATCGATGTTAAATCTCTGATAAGATACTTTCAGATACTCCAAAGTCCAGTTGGGAACTACAGTCCTTGCTTGACTCAATCTGGAATCCTTTCTCCCTCCCTGGTCCCATCTCCCCATCTGCTCCCCCACAGTTCTTCTCTCTATCCAGCTGCTAAGGTCCCTCGGCCATCAGAGGCGAACAGAACAAACCTAAGACATCACTCTCCATCAAGAGGCCTGCATGACTCTTTATTTGCACCAGAGTTTCTCATCTTCCAGGAATAAGAGGAGGAGCTGCTTTGGGGACACCCACTTCCTCTCCTTACGTAACAACACACTGCATTTGCACAAGTGTCCTTGGTTGTAAAGCGTTCCACACTCACTTTCTTATTCAGGGCCTAGAGTCTAAGGTAGCTAGGATCATGGTGACACTGATCCCTTGTCAAAGATGAGGCCACTGAGGCTCAGGTGACTACTGTTGTGCCAGGAGTTGCTAAGTGGTGGATCACAGACTCCAGTTCAGGGGGAGATAGGGTGGTAAAGAAGCAGCTGGATGAACCTGGGTTTGAATCCAGCTCAGAAACATTCCATCTGTGTGACACCACAGGCAAGTGACTTAACCTGATTGAGCCTCAGCTTCCTCATCTAGAAAAAGGGGTGATCATGCATCCCTTATATGAACATTTACAAATCATGAGTGAAACATGCATAGCATAGCATGGGGTTTGGCAGATAGAAGTCCAATAAATGTCTAAGCCCATCTCCAGCGTTTCTTCCAGTTCCAAGCTCAGGACTGTCCTTTAAGCCAAGTGAACATGTTTTGGATGATTTAGCCCTCTCCTTTCCCCCATCCCTCCCCAAGTGACAGGATGTTTATTTGCAGCTTCGTGCTGCAGAGAGCTCTGCAAACAAGGAGTGGCAGCAGTAACTTTCTCCAGCTGGCACAACAATGAAAGGCCACAGGCCCTGGGGCTGCTCCCTACGGATGTCCAGTCTTGGGAAACAGAGGCCAGGCAGCAGGCTGGCTGCTCCGGGCACTCCCTGTGGCTTCTTCACTCTAGCTGGCTACCCAGTATACTGACTAGGAAAACGGCCTTTGAAAAGGCCCACCCTGTGGTCACCGTGATTTCTAGCAGACCAAATGAGTGTTTTCCTGGTAGCACTGTCAACTCCTCTTGCTGGAGACAATTCTCTGGGAGCTCCTCAGGCCCTGCTAGAGCACTGTGTGCTTGGCTTTCTGAATGCTTAGAGGTGACAGTTGCTTTAGCAGACATCCAATCCACAGCGGTTGCTCAGGCAGCAACTCCAACCTCATCTGCTTTAGCTATGGGTCCTTCAGGTAAATGTGGCTGGAATGGCTGGAAGACAGGGTTGGGTCTCAGTGTTGTTTCAAAATAAAAGCTGAAGACAACTCCCTGACTATTCACAGGGGGAAACGAGGCACAGAGGGGGCAAGTGATCCCCAAGGTCATACAATTCTGCCAAGTGCAGAGCAAACACTGCGGACTGGACTCCTGGTCTACTGCTTTTCCATGGCATCAGCTAAGATGACTGCTCTGAACCTGGAGCTACGGCAGCCTCTGATGACGACCACGGGCATCTCCTACTCCATTCTGGAGGCTCCCTGTTGATCCCTAATGTGGAAGTCCCCTTCTTCCTCCCCAGTTTGTAATCGCAGTGGGCACTGGGGTTTAGCCATCAGCAGCAGAGGATCCTGCTACAGAAAACTGAAGGGTGGTACTGAAAAAATCATCAGATCAGCAGAGAAGTCCTGTCCCCTTATCCCCAGGGCCTTGGACGGCTCCTCCAACCAGGCACATGTCTCCTTCCTGGGCTGCACTCAGCTGTGACTGGGCTCCTCTCTCTGGCATGCCTCCTCCCTGTCAAAGTTCTTCTAGGTTTTCCCCCTTCTGCCTCCTTTTTTCTTCCTCCTCCACTTCCTTCAGTCTTCCTGGGGCATTTCAAGCCTCGTACCCATCTGTGAGTTCCTCTTGGGCTCGTGGTAAGGTCTAAAGTTTGTTATCAAGAGAAATTCTAGCCAAAGCAGATTGTGAATATGAAAAAGAGAGAAATTACAGCAAACAGAACTTATGCTTATAATAAAATGGTCTAAAATAGAAATGTATGTGCCAGGCGTGGTGGCTCACACCTGTATTCCCAGCACTTGGGGAGGCTGAGTTGGGTGGATCACCTGAGGTCAGGAGTTCGAGACCAGCCTGGTCAACATGGTGAAAACCTGTCTCTACTGAAAATACAAAAATTAGCTGGGTGTGGTGGCATGTGGCTGTAATCCCAACTACTTGGGAGGCTGAGGCAGGACAAACACTTGAGTCCGGGAGGTGGAGGTTTCAGTGAGCCGAGATAGTGCCACTTCACTCCAGCCTGGGCGACAAGAGTGAAACTCTGTCTCAAAAAAAACTAAAATAAATAAATATATAAATAAAATAGATATGTACTTATGCAAACCATAGAAAAATGTTTGGCAACCATCCCAAGATACCTGACAATGTGAAATACTTCTATTACCACTGGCCTGACCTTCAAAGGCCTTCATGGCCCCTGCCTTGCTGTTATCGTCTATGTTCCTCTTGCATCTTCCACTCAGCACGAACAGGCTGCATTGCCTCCAAAACGCACCACTTGAATCCTGCCTCTGCTCCTTTGTCCATCTGAATCACCCTCTCCACGTTTCTGACCCTGCAATCCTGATCTCACTTCATGAGGAGGCAGTTCGCTTCCCTTTTGCATGTAGCTTTCCCCGGGATACACTGTCAACAGCCTACTGTCTGATGTCATCAGTCAGCACTTCATCAGAGACAATTATGTCTACAAAGCTTTTGGCTAATTACTGTCACTCCTCCTTACACATGTGCATATGTATATCATCTTTCCCTAGTGAGACTGGAAATAATGATTCCTTCCCTGGAGGAGTGGTTTCCATAAATGACCAACCCACTGACCAGTGCAAGCTAGCTGCGAAAGAGCTTCCTCTGAGGAACTTATTAGATGCAGATTCTTGGACTGCATGGGAAAGGAGGATCTCATAAATCTGGCTGTAATAGACACAGGACATTAGGTGTAATATGGGCGGGACTCCAGACTCAGCATATCCAACAAGCTGCTGGCTGATTCTGATGGTGGCGACGAATTATCAGGTTGGGAACTGCTGCCGCCAGAGAACCTAGCAGAGAGCTGCCAGGTGCTCACTCCCCTATTGTTTGGGTGCATGCCTCCTGATAATGAACTTGATCATAACATTATTGTTATATTATGCCTGTATTGTTTCCTTAAGTGAGGGAAGAATGCTTTTGAGTACCTAATAGGTGGCAAGCTCTGTGCCTACTTACATACATGATCCATTCCTTTTAATAACCTTTGGAAATAAAGTGGTATTTTCATTGGGCATTAGAAATCTGAAAACTTTCGTTTACAGTTGTTGCAACAGCAGAACTAGAATTTGACCTCCGACATAATGGGCTCAAAGTCTATGACCTTTCTACTTACCAGGGGGCATGAACTGCCGGTTTGTATCTGGCTTGACGATACCTTCGTTGGGCAGCACAGTGTTCAAAATTTTAAAAATTTACCAACACTTCTAAACTGGATACTTTGTATTAATATCTGGGTTTCTGGCTTCTCTTCATGGGAAAAACAAACAAACAAAAAAGGTTTGGTGAACACTGGGGCCCACATTCCTGCAGGGCAACAGTCACATGGAGCCTTTAGATGGGCATGTGCCTAGAACTCACTACAGTCCCCATCACTCCCTATTCTCTTACATCCTATTCCCAACTAGGTTCTCATAGGCCTGGGTTTGTGACTGCTGCACACTTACCTACTCTCTTGCTTCCCACTGGTCAGAAAGTCTGGCAAACTTAAAAGGCCTCTTTTTGTTGCTTTCTCCTGTATGGATCTCTGATCACAGAGGTGTGTGCATTTCTGACCTTGTGATTTCAATACTAAGGAAGCTGTTGGTACATTATCAAGGGAAACTGGGATCGCTGCTCCCCAAGTTACACATTCTGGTGTGTCCCAGTAAAATTCTATATTCAGCCTTCAAACTAGCTGGGAAAAATGTGGCAAATCATCTTACTTGCTCCAATTCAGTGGTGTTTAGAAGTAAGAAGCCACCGTGAGCAATGCCACCAAGTGGTGGAGAGACTCCGTGCTGAATCGCCACCTTCAGCCAGAGAGGCTGGGAGGCTCAAGACCTCTCAACGCACAGGGCCATTCAGAAACTAGAAACAAAGTGCTTGCCCGTCTCTCGAGGCTGGTCCTTCCAAGGCTTTTTTTTTTTTTTCTTTTGAGACAAGGTCTCACTGTCACCCAGGCTGGAATGCAGTGGCACAATCGAGGCTCACTGCAACCTCAACCTTCTGGGTTCAAGCGATCCTCCCACCTCAGCCTCCAGAGTAGCTGGGATGACTACAGGCATGGGCCACCACACCCAGTTGATTATTATTATTTTTTTTTAAGAAATGAGGTCTCGCCATATTGCTCAGACTGGCCTTGAACCAGCCCACTTTTAGCTTTTTAAAAGACAGCCTTGGCCAGTCATGGCAGCTCACACCTGTAATCCCTGCACTTTAGGAAGCTGAGGTGGGCAGATAGCTTGAGCCGAGGAGTTCAAGACCAGCCTGGGCAACATGATGAAACCCCATCTCTACAAACATTAGCTGTGTGGTGGCGCACATCTGTGGTCCCAGCTACTGGGGAGGCTGAGGTGGGAGGATTGCTTGAGCCTGGGAGGTCAAGGCTGCCATGATTACCCCACTGCATTTACAGCCTGGGAAACAGAGTGAGACCCTGCCTCTATTAAAAAAAAAAAAAAAAGAAAAGAAAGAAACCTAAAAACAGACTGGCACTTAAAAGAGTTGTGCTTCATTTTTTGACTTTCTGTATTAATTTTCTGTTTGTTCCTTTCCTTAAACAAGCTGCCACTGCTGCTGATTCAACATGTTTCATTTTATACCTTTTTTTTTTTGAGATGGAGTTTTGCTCTTGTTGCCCAGGCTGGAGTGCAATGTCGTGATCTTGGCTCACTGCAACCTCTGCCTCAGCTTCCCAAGTAGCTGGGATTACAGGCATGTACCACCACGCCCAGCTAATTTTATATTTTTAGTAGAGATGGGGTTTCTCAATGTTGGTCAGGCTGGTCTTGAACTCTCAACCTTAGATGATCCGCCTGCCTTGGCCTCCCAAAGTGCTGGGATTACAGGCATGAGCCACTGGGCCTGGCCCATTTTATACATTTTTAATATGTATTCTTGTTTTTGGAAAATGTGAACAGAGGGCTATTAAACTCTTTTAGAGTTGGTATAGTAAAGAGGTAAAAAAAAAAAAAAAACACAACAAAACAAACCAAAAAAACCCTCTTTGTAAGACAGGATTGAATATCGTTGGACTGAGCACTTACCAAGCAACTGTGCCAGGCATTTGTGTCCATTTAATTCTTACAAGCCTGAGTGTAAGGTATTTTAATTTTATAGGTGAACAAATAGAAGCCGAGGGTGAAGGACCTACAGCTGTCACCTTCATTTCTTCGCAACACTGCCAACTGTCTCCTTGGATCTCCCAGACAGACAACTAGGGATATCTGGTTTCTCAGTGCCCCCTACAAACCTAGACTCATTTCAAGGCATTATGCAAATGAGAAGCTTTCCTTCTCTTCACCTCATCTCCTGATCTGCACAAAAAAGACTGTAGGACCCCCGTAGGTACCAATGTAGGCACCAATCCTCAGTTTACCACCTGCTTTCTATTTGCTTCCCTGCCATAACTTTCTAAAAGGGATGTGAGCCATGTTTAAAGTCACCTGGTCACTGCAGGGATCTTGTTCTACCCTCTACATCAGTGGTTGCCAACCTTTTTGGCACCAGGGACTGGTGTCGTGGAAGACAATTTTTCCACGGACTGGGGGGACGGGGGGAATGGTTTCAGGATAAAACTGCTCCACCTCAGATCATCAGGCATTAGATTCTCATGAGGAGTGCACAACCTAGACTGTAGCACGCACAGTTCACAATAGGGTTCGTCCTCCTATGAGAATCGCATGCCACTGCTGATCTAACAGGAGGCAGAGCTCAGGCGGTAATGGGAGCCAGGCGGAGCGGCTATAAATACAGCGCGCCGCTCACCTCCTGCTGTTCAGCCCGGTTCCTAACAGGCCATGGACAGTACTGGTCTGCAGCCCGGAAGGTGGGGAATCCTGCCCTACAGAGTTTCCAGCCTCAGAGATGAAGCATCCCCTCTGTAAGTCAGAAAGAAATTATTCAAGTAGCAGAATTAAAACAGGATCACAGAGAGGGAGGCTGAAGAATTTGACTTTCTGGGTTTACTCGTATGAGGAAAAACAACACATAGAGGCATCCACAGTATTTAATTTGTTTGGATAATAGTTACAGATAAACAGGTACACCCCATATACAATTACCAATACTTTTTATACAGTTCATATTTCAGTACATCAACACTATTTTATTTACACTCTATTTATGTACATTAACATCTTTCTAATGTCAGTGCATTGTCAACAAGTTTTATACAGTAATTTACAAGGTGAATGTAGTTAATAGTTAATTTAATAAATTTTCTGCTAGTTCATGAATTAAAAAAATTAATTACAACCAGTATAACAAACACAGATCAAACAACATTAGTAGATTGTGCTACCTGCTTAAATAAAACATCTGTAAAGAAATTATTTAAAATCTTCCACTTTTTAATGGGACATGTCCAGGTAGGAATGGACAGATTTTATATACTGAAAATCTTGAAACTATAAAGTATGCATTTTGTCTGACTTTATTACATTAGACAATTGAGGCCACTCCTACCTACTTGCAATTATATTTTCTCTGAAAGGATTTCACTTTAGGTAGCCATTTAAGATAACCTTTCCAAATGCTTTGAGAACTAGATATTAATAGTTACTGGCCTCAGATATCAGAACACAAATGCTTAGTTACATTGGTAATTACTACCTATGAGGAAGAAAGGGTAGTGGAATCTGACAATTAATGAGAATCAACTTGCAGGATCTAAATGAATAAACAAAGACCAAAAATAAGGTGAAACATTTCCTTCAAGTATATATTAAAAAACTACATGAAAAAAATGCTACCTGAAATAAATAATATTTATACTTTTGTTCCAGTCTTGAATAATTGGAGGAAAAAATGAAGTAAGCAAAGAAACATAACTTTCAATGACTACTGTAAAATTAAAAAAAAAAGACAAATATCAAAATAAAAAAATTACTGGACATGCAAACAAAGCAAAACTAAAGTTGACTTCCTAAAACCACCAATTTCATTAAATATACTTATGAACTCCTAATGTCTAGGATGTGTTTTGTTTGTAATTTATAGCCCTTAGAGCCATCAAATACACACAAGCAAGTTCATCTGCATGTGTTCTCTCTTTTTTAAAGTGCAAAGCAAACACGGAAAAGAACAACCACTAATTGTGAAACGCGATCTAGCTCCGATGCTGCTTACCTTCCCAGAAGCTCTTGTTGCAACATGTGCATGTGAAGATGGTGCAAATATTGGCAACTGCCCCCCTTCCCTCAGCATGGGCGGGGCCGGGGGTGCAGAATACATTTCTGAGGATACTTGAAGTATCCTAAATGTAAGATGCCTCTGCTGGGAGGGCCATGGTAGCTGGATTTCCCAGGATGCTTTTTCTTTCTACTGGGTCTTCTACTGGGTCTCTGAGTGGAAGGCACATAGCTCTTAAGAGAGCCTCCCTTTTAGACTGACCACTATATGCCCCAGCTACCAATGACTGGTTGTGTCTCAAACATAAACACAACAACAAAAACAAAAAGCAAGAAAGACAAAGAAAGGGTAGCGAAACAGTTTTAAAAATAAATGGAAAAATCCTCGTCCATGCCATAAGAATCATTTGCACACCTTCATGATCTTGCTTTCTCCATCTTGTCAATATAATGGAATAAAACTTCAGGAAAAAGGAGGTAGCATATCATGTCGTCCCTAGACAACATTATAATTTTTTGTTTTTTACTTTGACTCCAAGGAAATCTTTAATATTTGTTATGATTATTGGTAAACTCTATACTCACTACATATTTGTTCATATCTGGACAAGCACAAATTGAATTCTTATTTGGTCCCAGGTGGCTGGTGCCAAACCTTTTGTTTACAGGCTAATGGTGGGATCTGCCTGAAAGTTCTCTATCGGAGAGCTTGTATGAGACTTCAAAATAAAATTATTACTACTCTTAAAGTTAACTATTTTAATTAGAATTTTTATTTTGTGCTTCAGGGTCACAGGATAAAATAACTACATTTAGCTTGCCTTTCAGTGACACTTTTGCCAAATGTCAGCTACAAGGAGTCATCTCCCTCACTACCAAGCTGTCTAGCAGCCAGAGTGGTAGCTTTACTGTAACACACAGTACTTTTTGTAATCAGACTCAAAGTCTTCATCCATACTGCTTGTGTCTGCCATCTTTTTGCCATCAATCTTTGGCAGAAATTGTGCATAGTCTATCCCCTGTTGCTCATAGAAAAGAATGTAGGCAGAGTCGGTGTCAATTTCATCAGGGTGAAGTTCCTGAAAGGGCAAGAAAAACCTTTAACAAAAAGCCATCACTATTATGGCTCTAAATCCTTGCCAGGAAAGGGAAGACCAACCCTCTGCAATTACTAAACCTGATGGCTTCCAATAAGCTCACTAGTTTGGCTGTCTCACACCTGCCCCTTTAAAATGAGCCCCATTATTTCCAATGTTTGCCTTGGGGAAAATATTTTGACCATAGACAAGCCAAAAAAGAATGACCTAAAATCCCATCAAATTCTATTTATTTATTTATTTTGAGACGGAGTCTTGCTCTGTCACCAGGCTGGTGTGTAGTGGCGTGATCTCAGCCCACTGCAACCTCTGCCTCCTGGGTTCAAGTGATTCTCCTGCCTCAGCCTCCCGAGTAGCTGGGACTACAGGCGCGTGCCACCATGCCTGGCTAATTTTTTGTATTTTTAGTAGAGATAGGGTTTCACCATATTAGCCAGGATGGTCCCAGTCTCCTGACCTCATGATCCGCCCACCTCAGCCTCCCAAAGTGCTGGGATTACAGGCATGAGCCACCACGCCCGGCCCAACCCCATCAAATTCTAACAGTCTAGAAGATAGGAGCTTTTTGCATTAACTAACTCCCCCCCCTTTTTTTTTTTTTTTTGAGACAGAGTCTCTCTGTTGCCCAGGCTGGAGTGCAGTGGCGCAATCTTGGCTCACTGCAACCTCCACCTCCCAAGTTCAAGCCATTCTCCTGCCTCAGCCTCCCGAGTAGCTGGGATTACAGGCATGCACCAACACACCTGACTAATTTTTGTGTTTTCAGTAGAGATGGGGTTTCACTATGTTGGCCAGTCTGGTCTCCAACTCCTGACGTCAAGTGATCCACCTCCTCAGCCTGCCTCAGCCTCCCAAAGTGCTGGGATTACAGGCATGAGCCACTGCGCCCAGTCAACTAACTCTTCATTTTTCCTCACTACTCATGTTTTCATTCCCTACTCTGCATATCACTTTTGTTCCTTTAATACTGACAGCATCTATATATTGATTCTAACAGAAATATCTATTTCCTATTCAAGAGATAATCCATTATTTCAACAAATGTTCCCCAGTTCTGTTGATATTCTGTTTCTAACCTTCATTCAAAGTTTGAGAATGTTTACCTTACAGCTGCTGTCATTGTAACAGTACCACTTGCAGTTTGGGTTTTTGGCATAAGTGACGTAATGGCCCCCACCCAGAATTCCTGAATGGCACTGTAAGAGATAAGAGAGTGGAGGTATGTTAGTAGTAAACTGTACTATGGCCAGGGTATAGCGCTAGGATCTGAGTAGGAGAACACTGATCATGTAAACGATCAGTAGGTGAAAAAATATTTTAGAACTCTCTTTTTCTAAAACGAAAATAAGCAAAAAGCAAAATTCAAAAGTCATAAGCTCCAAGTCTTGTGTGGATAAACAATCATTTTATAATTGTAATTACTATATTATTATTATTATTGAGACAGTGACTTGCTCTATCACCCAGGCTGGGGTGCAGTCGAGTGATCACAACTGTCTAAAGACTTGACCTCCTGGGCTCAGGTGATCCTTCTGCCTCAGCCTTCCAAGTAGCTGGGACCACAGGCACATGCTACCATACGTAGCTCCATTCAAAAATTATTTGAAGAGATGGGGCCCAGGCTGGTCTCTAACTTCTGGGCTCAAGCTATCCTCCTGCCTCAGCCTTCTAAAGTGGTAGGATTACAGGTGTGAGCCACCACACCTGGACAGGCCAAGATTTCTATGTTAACTTTGTCTATCACTAAGCTCAATGCTAGGAAATAAGCAGGACCTGAAAAAATACTTGCTGATGAATACATGAAGACAACTGAACAAAACACAGACCACTCTCTGAAAACCATATAATAAACCACTTACCGAAATTGCATATAGATTATAAATAGGCTTAATACGAGTGTCTTCTCTTTGGTCATCAGTGCTGTCTTCTTCACTGTGGTTTCCAAGCTGACCATTGCTGTAGCCATTGCCACATGCTTCATGCTCATAAAGGAATCCATTGGCCAAAGCTACCTCGTGGTCCTGAGGAGTGACCAACTCTGGCTGGCTGCCCCCCAGCATATGCCCTCGGCTCAAGGCGTCAGCCAGCTCACAGATCTGCCCAGCCCCATTATCTCTGCTGGCATCCAAGTTCTCCTTACTACTTGACAGTTTATTTTTGCTGCCAATCTGGGGCAGCCGGAGCCTCCCTTTGCTCCTCCCCAAAGTCCGTGGGCTGCTACTAGGGCTGCTGTTTTTGCTGGAGGGACAGCTGGCTCCACTTTTTCTTGATGAAGAAGGAGAACCTATGAACAGGACAGAAGAAAAGATTCACAAATCCAAATGCCACAAGGTAAGCCGGCCCCAAATGCTAACTCTGAGGTCACAACTGGACACACAAAGGCAAAGACAGGGGAGTCGTGACTGGCTGCTCTTCAGTTCCTATTATGTAGCCAGTAAGTTACATTTTTGTCTTCTTCAATGCCAAGTCCCTATAAGCAACAATGTCCTGAAAATGTAAAGTACATTATAGGGACTCAGAAAATAGCAGAAAGATGATTTATGTCAGATTCAGCTGAAAAAAATCTAACTATTAGAGTAAGGAGTTTTCCAAACACAGATTCCTCTCCTTTGTAAAATTAGACAAAAAATGTGACTACCATGTACTGAGTACCTCCTATTGTTAGGCATGGTACTGGGAATTTCCTGCTGTCCATTGTTACCTCTATGTCTCACAAAAATCCTGTAAGGCTTTAAACTTTTTGGTCATAGCCTCTTACCCAATTCTCTTTTATACCTTTAAAAATTACTGAGAACCCTTAGAATTTTATGTGAATTTTATCTATCAATATTTCCCATATCAGAAATTAAAACAGGAATGAGAAAGTACAATACATTAGCACAGAATTCACTGTCAAAGTGACAATATTATTCCATATCATCTTGTCTCTCACACCATTGTACACTTGTGAGGGAATGAAAGTGAAAAGGTACATATTGTTTTAGTATTTTTATGAAAATAGTTTTGGGCCAGGTGCAGTGGCTCACACCTGTCATCCCAGCACTTTAGGAGGCCAAAGGAGGAGGATCCCTTGGGCGCAGGAGTTCGAGCCCAGCCTGGGAAACATGTAGAGCCCCATCTCTACAAAAAAGTACAAAAATTAGCCAGGTGCAGTGGTGTGTGCCTGTAGTCCCAGCTACTCAGGAGGCTGAGGTGGGAGGATCGATTGACCCCAGGAGTTCGAGGCTGCAGTGATCTGTGATCTGTGTTGCACCACTGCCCTCCAGCCTGGGTGACAGAGTGAGACCCTGTCTCAAAAAAATAAAAAATAAAAAAATAAAAATAAAGAGTTTTGATCCTCCAGACCCCTTGAAAGATGGGGAAACTCAGAACTTTTGCTATAAGGGGACAAGACAGCAGCTATCATTCCTGTTTACCATATATCAGGCACTGTGTGAAGTGCTTTACTCTCCATGTGTCAAACTCTCAACTCTGTAAACCTGGTATTATCTCCATTTTACAGATGAGAAAATAGATTCGGGGAGGCTGAATCTCTTGCTAAAAGTTACACAGCTCAAATACAGATAGGTCTGATTCCAGATAGGTTCCTTTCACCAACCAACCTGATGTTCTGAAACAAAACACAGAGAAACATATGTAGCCTACAGGAGTCCCAAGAAAGCACCTGCATAAGGCCCCCAGGCCTCACCTTTCGGGCTGCTGATGATGTTAGCGCTGAGTGAGGATGGGCTTTTGCTCAGGAGCACGTCCTCTTCCCCAGCCGAACTCTGCGCATCCACTTTCTTCACCTCTCTTGCCAGAACCCGGGGCTCGGAAAGCTCATCCCCCTGGGGTGTGAGTGGTTTACGCCGACAGAGAGCCGGGTCTCTTGGTACCAAAAAAGCACTTGGATCAAAACTTTCCCGAGGAAATTTGACAATTTTCTGTGATTTTATCCACCGACCATTTACAAATTGAAATCGCTTAAGATGAATAATCTGGAGAAGTAAAGGTAGAAAACATCTGCATTAAAGGGTTCTGAAGATACAAAATTTACATGGAAAAAACAAGTCAAATACATGTGAATGTTTGAGAATATATAACAGAACATTTACTCTTCATAATTTTTTAAAGACTTCAAAAATATGGTTTCATAAAGGCCTCCACACAGGCCCCAGTGCACTGGTATGCTTGTGCACACACACTCAGCAGTGTGCCACAGCCATATGACAGCGCAGTGGGTGTTGCCTCTGGGCTCAGTTGCTCTTCTAGAGTCCACAAAGGGCCAGCCGAAGCTTCCTCTCTCCACAGAGCCAGAAGTTGACCCTCTCCTGAAGTTCAAATTCACCATGTTTTACCCCTTGTGGCAGTTCTCACATCGCACTGAATTGCAGTTACTGTGTACCTGACTGATCTCTTCTTCTAGGTTATAAGCTCTTTAGGAAAAGGAACTACTAAATATTTGTAGAAAGATTCATCTCTGTACTCAACATAAAAACCTTGTACAGAAAGTGTTTTAAACACTGCTGCAGGAAGGGTCGTATTCTCAGAAATAACAAAACCTCATGTTTGTTCATGTCTTCTTTCTTTCATGCTAAATTCCTGCTCTCTCAGAGGTAGGACTGTAACATACCAGGATGGGTGGAAGCCTCCAGAGATCCAGCTTCTTTGTTGCTAAGCAGTGGGTCTTACACTTGGAACAGTAGTACATCTCATTTTCCCCTAGCTCTTCCTCACTGGTGAAAGCACGGAGACAGCTGTCCAGGTTGATGGGCTCGGCTTGTGCTCGCCGACTCTGCTCCACACTCTCATGCTCATCGACAACCTGCAGGTAGAGGGAACAGGAGGAAAGGGGTGTGTGGGAAGGCATTTAAAGTGGTGATCTAGCTATGCATTAACCTCTCCGTCACTTACCCTTATTTTACTCTATATAAGGAAAAAGAAAATACAACTGGCTGGGTATGGTGGCTCATGCCTGTAATCCCAGCACTTTAGGAGGCCAAGGTGGGGGAATTGCTTGAATCCAGGAGTCCGAAACCAGCCTGGCCAACAGAGTGAGACCCTGTCTCTGTAAAAGAAAAATCTAAAAATTAGCCGGGCGTTGTGGCACATGTCTGTAGTCCCAGATACTCAGCAGGACTGCTTGAGCCTGGGAGGTAGAGGTTGCAGTAAGCTGTGATTATACCACTGCACTCCAGCCCAGATGACAGAGAGAGACCCTGTCTCAAAAATAAGGGAAAAGAAAACACAACCCAAACTAGAGTCTAAGCAAATACAGCACGTACACATTTATTCACAAATGTTACATCAGTAACATTCTGGATAAAATTTACATTTATATGACCATAGCTTTTCTTGAAAAATTTTTGAATGCTTCAAAATGACAAAAACAAAAATAACTGCATTTATTTAACAGCTTTGGAATCCTATAAGGGATTACATATGAGCTGGCCCTCAAGCCAGGAGTGCTGATAGAAAGCCATTTATTTTTAATCAGAAAGCCAGAGCATTATTAGTGTGCTGCAGACTTTACAGAGGCTAGGAGAAATAACATGAAACGCAGAAGCCAGATCTGGATGAGATAAGGGCACAGAAAAGCTCACCATGAGAAGACAACACAGCAGAGCCTGAAACCCCACAGGGTACAACTCATTTGCATCTGATCCCATATAAGAGTTATCAGAATACCAAGTCTATAATTATCTGTCTCCTCCCTCATGGGGCCTTTTTATCTGAGATGGCAACAAAAGGAAGAGCAAGCTCAAGAGTGTGCTGCTTTTGTTGAGAAGGCCCCTAATACCCACCCAAACCTTTGGGGTCCTGTTAATCAGCATGTTAGGCTGTGGAGCAAGAAGGAGTTAAGTATAAGAAAGGAGAGAGAGCAAAGAGTGGGTGGGGTGCAGGGATGTATGTTGGGGGTGGTGTGGAATGAAGAAGAAGGAGAGAAGGAAGGATCTAGAGTGCAACAGAAAAAAAAGAATTTTTCCCTCTCCATTCCTGGCTGCTACCTGACAAACAATCAAGAACCACAGAGCTGGGATCCTTCTGTTTGTCCCTCTAATGTATGGGAAGGTGGGTGAAGCATCAGGGTTATAGATGCTACCAATAGACTCACACAGTATATATTTGTGTCCCAAAGCAGAGCCCGGACTACAAGGCCCACACTGACTGCCTCTCGGTGGCAAAGGTCACATATGTCCATCACCCACCCTATTTATTGCTCCTCCCTTCCAGAGGTGAACAGGTTCTCCTGAGGGAACTTCCTCCATGAATTTCCCTTCCTGAAACTCATGATGGGAACATTAGGCTGCCTGGAATACAAATTGGCACAGCTCAAGACATTCAGTTTAGAACGGGTTTTCAGGTGAGACTTTTTCCCTACATGAGAGGATGGTTGAGTCACGAGGCTGTCAAATGCTGCTATAAACTAGCAAGGTTGGGTTTGATCATGCAGCTAAGGTTCTAGCACTGCATAACTAACCAGGCTAAAGAGCTCATTTAAAAAGGGGAACTTAGAGGAAAATTCCTTTTTTAGAAAAGGAAATCTGGTTTGGACTTGGGTTATAGACTTCTTTTTTGAGTACAAATTCTGTAGTAACAAGATATTAACTGTCATCATCTTTTGAACTGGTCACTCAAGGAAAAAACTGACGTGCTTCAAAAGGAAACACGTTGTATCATAGTTGTTGGAATGAGTAGAAAAAGGGGTGTATCATATATGATAGTGTTTCTTTTCTCATAGCCAATTAAATACTATCTCTATTACCTCTACCAGGAATACTTCATAGCCAACCACAAATTAGAGTAAGCTAGTAAAGAATGTTGATTTTATTGACTATATTTTCTGTGGAACACAGGCTATAGTGCTAGATGAAGACAGGGAGGAAAGAAGGCTGATAAAAAACATATTTATGGACTGCACTGACAATAATTTCTATTTATCAGTAAAATTTCCCAAAGTGATAAAGATTCCCTTTACCTCTTGGGATCTACGCTTAGATCCTCTACTCTATTTAACTTATTAAACAGTCTATAAATTACTTATAGGCATCCTCTTCTTTTTCAAAGTTGCTTTAAAGTTCATCTTTAACACAAAACATGGGAAATGAAGTAATAGTTTATATATATTTGTAAGACTATTAAAAAAGGAGAGAGGCCTAATAATTTGTCTAGTTTAATTTTCTTTCTTTCTTTCTTCCTGTTTTTTGCTTTTTTGAGACAGGGTCTTGCTCTATTACAACCCAGGCTGGAGTGCAGTGGCGAGATCACAGCTCACTGCAGCCTTGATCTCTTGGGCTCAAGCAATCCTCCAACCTCAGCATCCCAAGCAGCTGGGACTTCAGGTGCACACCACCACACCTGGCTAAACTGTGCATTTTTTTGTAAAGACAGGGTGACGTCATATTGCCCAGGCTGGCATCTAGTTTAATTTTCTACTGAGGAATCTGAGGTCCAAACGGGAGAAATGTAAAGGATAAGAGTGATTGCCCCTCTATTTTTTTTCTGATTACCAGGTATAATATTCATGTGGAAATTTTGGAAAGCAGAGAAAAATGTAAAAAGGCAGGGAATCCTTTTATATTCTTAATACAAAGGCAACCACTGTCAAAATATTGGCAGATTTTCTTCTGTCCTTTTTCCTAAATAGTATTTTTTTTCAATATTGAAGGTATTATTTCCAGTATATGCAACTTTATGTCTTGTTTTTAAAAAAACTTTCACGGCCGGGCGCGGTGGCTCAAGCCTGTAATCCCAGCACTTTGGGAGGCCGAGACGGGCGGATCACGAGGTCAGGAGATCGAGACCATCCTGGCTAACACGGTGAAACCCCGTCTCTATTAAGAAATACAAAAAAAACTAGCCGGGTGAGGTGGCGGGCGCCTGTAGTCCCAGCTACTTGGGAGGCTGAGGCCGGAGAATGGCGTGAACCCGGGAGGCGGAGCTTGCAGTGAGCTGAGATCCGGCCACTGCACTCCAGCCTGGGTGACAGAGCGAGACTCCGTCTCAAAAAAAAAAAACAAAAAACAAAAAAAAAACTTTCACATATCATAAGCATGTTCCCGTAAATGTTAGCAAAAACTCCTGGTAATCATTTTCAACAACTGCATTATATTTTATCCAATGAACACACCATGCTTTATTTAACCATTCCTCTAATGTGAGAAAAATGTAAGTTGTTAATAAGTTTTACTCTCCTAAAAAATGCTATGATGATATTTGACTGCAAATTATGGAGTAATTACAGAGTATTCTCCCCTCAGATAAATTCCTAAAAGGGAAATCACTGGAACAAAAAATATAAAGCATATGGGCAATAATCCCAATTTGAACCAAGGTATCTGTTTTGTCTATGTGACTTTCTAAGCACATACAGAAACCCTACACGTAGGGGAGCCCAGATTAGTCATATGGCCCCACTCCCTAGCAAGGCATCAATAGCCCTTCGTTTCCATGGTATCCTAAGTGCATCACTGAAAGTGGAAGTAGGGTAACATTTAACAGGTCACGTAGGCCGTTTCCTATAAGCAGGATGTCCTAAAGAGCTTTTCAGATTGCACACTGGACTTGTTAAAAAGGGGAAGAGATTCATAGAGCCAAACAATTTATCATCATTGACAGTAATGTCTTGTCAGAATAATGCCCTGTCAGATTTTGTGCTGACAAAGATTTATGAATCTATCAACTGGTAAAATTTTCCCTCCTTGCTAGTGAGCATGATCTAGAACATTAGTTTCTTTTCAGCTTTAAGTTTAGCCTAATGATCTTTCATTTGACAAGCACCCACAAATTATACTTATTTCTGGCTAGAAAGGGCTCCCAGGAGCCTTGGTGTGTGGGGCATATTTTGGGATCTAAATAGGAAACTAAGTCTAGAATTGGTAGTTTCCCCAGTCCTCCATAGCATAACAAGACAGAAAAGTCAGTTACTGTTACTAACTTATCCAAAGGGAATGCTTTAAAAAATAGTAAAGGAAATTTCCAACTATCAAGAGTCATAAAAATGCAAAACCACTACAATTCCTCATGTGACTTAAGAAACTCCTTTGACTCTGTTGCTTTTACCTATCAGATTCTTAATGTCTTTACCCTTCAAATAATATTTGGTTGATTAAAACTGCCTGAGGCAAACATTTTTAGGTATGGAGTTAAAACTATTTCTGAAGGAACATTTTCAAAATTTAAAAATTGCTCTGTTCAGAGAGCAACAATAAAAGAATGTGAAGTGTGAACAGTGGCCATTGAGATGTGCTCTTAGGTACCCAAAATTGAAACATTTCAGTCCTTTCTCTAACTTTTCTGATCACTATGTCTATTAAAGGTAGCAGTTATAGCCCTGGGACACATTTGAACTAAGTAACTGTGGTTACCAAATGCTGCAACTTCAGTAATATTTAACAGAGAGATGCTTATTGATATGTCATGGCCAGACAGTTTTGTTTCAAGGTTCACTTATTAATATTTTTGAAATTTAATGCCTGCTATAGTTGGATACAGTTTGTCTCCACCAAAATGCATGTTGAAATTGGATCCCCGATGTGGCCTTGTTAGCTGGGGCCTAGTAGGAGGTGTTTGGGTCATGGGGGTGAAACTCTCATAAATACTTGGGGCCATTCTTGCAGTAGTGAGTTTCCAAGACAGCAGGCTGTTAGAAAGCGAGGATCTTCCTCCTGTTTGGTCCTCCCTCTTGCCTGTGTCTGTTCTCCTTTGATTCTCTCTGCCATGTTATGATGCAGCACAGAAGCCTTTGCCAGAAGCCAGGACCACATCCTTGAACTTCCCAGGCTGCCGAACAGTAAGCTAAATAAACCTCTCTTCTTTGTAAGTTACCAGCCTCACGTCCTCTGTTACAGCAACACAAAATGGACAAAGACAATGCCCCAATACAATGAACTCCAGAAGCTGGAAAA
The DNA here is from genome assembly GCF_049350105.2 of Macaca mulatta. Classification (NCBI taxonomy): domain Eukaryota; kingdom Metazoa; phylum Chordata; class Mammalia; order Primates; family Cercopithecidae; genus Macaca; species Macaca mulatta. Next base: position 47,908,555 of record NC_133421.1, read on the forward strand.
TGAAAAAACCCAAGCAAACATGTCAATATATTAGGTGCCACAGAGGATCCCAATGAAGGTTTTTCTGGTTGTTTTTAAATTGTCTAAAACAGAAATGGCATAAGAGTTAAACTGGGGAAAATTTCCCATATAAAAACCACCATTTTATGGTGGCCCTAAATACTTACCCTTTCCTGGGATGTTTGATAGCGAAGGTGAAGGGCTGTGGGGTCCCAATCCACAGCAATATAGGCATTTCCAATGAAAGCTCTGTCTTCCCCACAATCAATTTTACAGCCTCGGCAAAATCTAAAAAGTGGGAAAAGATCCACAGAGGAAGAAATAATTATGAAGGAATCTAAATTTTCTTCATAAAAAATATTCTCCCTTCCTACTTTTCTGCTTTCCTCTTGGGCCTCACAATTGGTCATGAGTTTCTAACTTCAGACTCTGATAAATGTAAGGATACTTATTAATAATTATTAGCATTTCAGGAAATCATGCTTTTCACTGTTCAAGTCTTTATTTTTACAAAGTACTTGATAACCATCTGTTAATCACAGGAAGATGTGAACTTTATGGCAAATAAATGACATGGGAATTGGCTGTTTGAGATGCTACAGCACTCAAGAAATTCCAAATTCAGTTATTTAATGCTCTGAGGTAGGACAATTTATCTGGTATAACACCTAGCTCCTTGTTTGTAAAATGGCAGATTAAATAAATGCATATAAAAGTTTACAAAGGCCAGGCATGGTGGCTCACACCTGTAATCCCAGCACTTTGGGAGGCCGAGGCAGATGGATCACCTGAGGTCAGGAGTTCGAGACCAGCCTGACCAACATGGTGAAACCCTGTCTCTACTAAAACTACAAAAATTAGCCAGGCATGGTGGTGGGCACCTATAATCCCAGCTACTCAAGAGGCTGAGGCAGGAGAACTGCTTGAACCTGAGAGGCGGAGGTTACAGTGAGTCGAGGTCGCACCACTGCACTTCCAGCCTGGGTGATAGAGATTCTGTTTATTAAAAAAAAAAAAAAAGTTTCTAGAGTTGCAGGGGTGGGGTGGGAGATGGGGTAGGGGAGGATGATATAATATTAAGTCATGGTTCCAATGCCTACTTTATTATTATTATTATTTTTTTCTTGAGATGGAGCCTCGCTCTGTCACCTGAACAGGCGTGCAGTGGCATGATCTCGGCTCACTGCAAGCTCTGCCTCTCGGGTCCTCCTGCCTAAGCCTTCCGAGTAGCTGGGACTACAGGCGCCCACCACCACGCCCGGCTAATTTTTTGTATTTTTAGTAGAGACGGGGTTTCACCGTGTTAGCCAGGATGGTCTCCATCTCCTGACCTCATGATCTGCCTGCCTCGGCCTCCTAAAGTGCTGCGATTACAGGTGTGAGCCACCATGCCCAGCTAATGCCTAGTTTAGACTCAGTTTGCTAAGTCTGTTGCAGTTCTCTAAAGGTGGACTTTAGTATCATTAGGCATTTTCACTGCTGTAACAGCAATGACCAATCAATCACCATAACTCTTTAAAAACCAAGAACAGATTTCCAGCAAGGTCTAGTAAAGACTGTTCTACTGTGCTCAGAACTGGCAAACTTATTTATATCTAAGGAGAGGCTTGGCGTGGTGGCTCACACCTATAATCCCAGCACTTTGGGAGGCCAAGGTGAGTGGATCACCTGAGGTCAGGAGTTCAAGACCAGCCTAACATGGCAAAACCCCATTTCTACTACAAATACAAAAATTAGCTGGGTACAGTGGTGCACGCCTGTAGTCCCAGTTACTCGGGAGGCTGAGGCAGGAGAATTGCTTGAACCCAGGAGGCAGAGGTTGCAGTGAGCTGAGATTGAGTCACTGCACCCCAGCCTGGGCGACAGAGTGAGACTCTATCTCAAACAAAAAAACAAAAAAACAAACAAAAAAAAAAAAAGGAGAGGAGAAGTTACAGAGTAATAAATGTTTATCACAAGTTATGAATTTGGTATGGACTATAGAGTTTATAAAATCAGCTAAGTCTCAAAAGCAAAACTTATCTATTGACCTCAAAAGGAAGTGAAAAACTTCTTTGAGACGGAGTTCCGCTCTTGTTGCCCAGGCTGGAGTGCAGTGGCGGGACCCTGGCTCACTTCAACCTCCGCCTCCTGGGTTGAAGTGACTCTCCTGCCTCAGCCTCCCAAGTAGCTGGGATTACAGGCATGCACCACCACGCCCCGCTAATTCTGTATTTTTAGTAGAGACGGGGTTTTACCATGTTAGGCTGGTCTCAAACTCCTGACTCAGGTGATCCACCCACCTTGGCTTCTCAAAGCCACGTGCCCAGCCACAATTCTTAAGTTTTTCATTGTTCACTAATTACTTCTCAAAACTGGAAAGCTTATGAAAATTTTATAGTATCTAAAGCTGAAATTCTACTAAAATAATTCTTTTGCAGGTCACTTTACCTATACCATGGGCACCAAGCACAGGTGTTCCCATCTTTCTGCACAACTCGTAGAGTGAATGGATATTGATAGCCCATACTATCATCACTGAAACAGAAGAGAACAAAAAGAGTGTAAGAAGCATTTTGGGTTCGAGGTCCAACTCCTTTTCATCTTCTCTTGAAGTAATCCTAGGAAGGGGCATTGGCCACAGCAGTATGCTCATGCTGACAGCTCAATGTTACTTACCCTAATCCATTAGCTGCAGCCCTGTACCAAATACACTCTGGCTTCCCATCCTGTATCCGGGCTTACAGAAGGGTAGACATACAACTGCCAGATGTCTCTAAGGGAGTCCATGTGGCCCACGAAAATTTTATAAGATAAGCTAATCATGAAATCAAATACCAATTATCCTTCAGCCTTAATTCTATCAGAGGATTTAATTCACATTAAACTAAAATAATTAGATCTTTCCATGACAAGACCACTGACACATTGCAGAAAGCTGTATATTTAGAAGTCTTCTTTAATCAGAATCGCTGATGTGGTACATGCTAAGTACCGCCTTAACTACTCAGAGTTATAAGCTTTTTGGAGTAACTTCTTTTAACTGTCAATGATTATGTCAAGATGGCCCCGTGAATTTTCCAACTTTTAAAAAAATTTACTCATCCTTGCCCTAACAAGGAGCAATGCAATAATTTATACATGTTATTGAAACATAAGTTGTACACCTTAGATGTATATACAATTCCTACTTGTCACTTATAGTTCAATAAAGCTGGAGGTAGGGGAGAAGGAAGCAACGCAAGGAATATAACATAAGAGTGGCATACTTTACAGCTCATCTGGCAACTGATAGTGGTTAATACATGGGCTACTGAAGGTAATGAAACCATGATAAAGAGTCACTGTAAGGGCAAAAGTGAGAATCACATCTGACACAGGAGTTCTCATCTTTCTGCATAACTCGTCCAGTGAATGACCATTGATAGCCATATCCAAATCTAGTACCATATCCAAATCAGGCCAGCAATAAGTGAGGAATCAAAAGAAAGGTAACGGGATAAAACAATCAGGTAGCACTCTCATAGAAAGCTGAGCAGCACTTCTCTTCTGAAAATTTCTTTTACCTTTTTGCTCTAATTGAATGAAGCCTGGCTTTCTTGAGAATCCTGCTTCCCCTGCAGACTTTTTCCATGTTTTTTTGAGACAGAGTATCACTCTGTCACCCAGGCTGCAGTGCAATGGCGTGATTATGGCTCACGGTAGCCTCCACCTTTCTGGGCTCAGGTGATCCTCCCACCTCAGCCTCCCAAGTAGCTAGGATTACAGGCACGCACCACCATACCAGGCTAATTTTTACATTTTTTTGTAAAGACAGCATTTTGCCATGTTGTCCAGGCTGGCCTTGAACTCCTGGGCTCAAGTGATCCTCCACCTCAGCTTCCTGAAGTGATGGGATTGCAGGTGTGAGTCACCACACCCTACCCCCTGCACTTTTTATTCTCATACAATCCAGAACCTGGAGGTAAAATAGATTTCTTCCTTACTCCTATCCCACTTGTACATGATTTCTTCTTCCTTCCTTTTCTAAAACATTCCAGCTTCTTTGTAGCTTGTGCTACTGAATTATGCCACCTGCTATTCCTCCTTGGAAGGTAGATCCTTTCTTTACTCACTAAAGACTGCAGCGCCCAGTTCACTGTACTTTTTCTCCACCACTTCTCCTGTTATTATTCTTGGTGACATCAACATCAATGCAATTAATACAACAGTAACTTCTCTCTTCCAACAATAACTTCCTCCACCCCATATGTAAACCCTCTCTAAATGTCATATTCTAGACTTTGTGAATACAAACTCTTCTACCTCCAATATATCAATTCCAAGTATCCTACTTTGCAACCACCACCTCCTATCTTTTTGGGTCACTTACTTATTCAAACATCCCTATTTTAATATTTTAATGATTCTTTTACCCAAGAGAAACCTCCAATCGCTGCCCTGAAATCCTTATTTTCCTCTTTATCCACTGTCCCTGAAAATAGTCACTCTTCTACATAGACCCTGAATTCCAGGATTTTGTTCATTTAATCTAAAATTTCAAATTCATTGACATAAACACTCAATAAGTCAAGAACTATACAATGAAAACTCATGTATTCATTACCCAACTATAATAATCATCAACTCCAGGTCACTCTTATTTCATCCATAACTTTACCAAGTACCACTAGAATCAGGTGAGAGCTACCATGCCTGGCTATCTTTTTTAATGTCCGAAGGACCATTCTCTCTTTAACCCATTCCAATCTCTACTCCTTTATCTATACTAAAATAGCTTTCACAAAGATCACCAAAGACCATTTTATCAAATCCAGCAGGCAATTCCCAGTCCTCTGTAGCATTTGAAACGACTATCACTCCTTTCTTGAAATACTTTCTTCACTTAACTCCTGGTTTTCTTCTTACATTACGGGCTGCTCCTTCTCAATCTCTCTCTCTCTCTCTTTTTTCTTTTCTTTTTTTTTGACAGAATCTTGCTCTGTCGGCCAGGCTGGAATCAGGGGTGCGATCTCAGCTCACTGTGACCTCCACCGCTAGGGTTGAAGCGATTCTCATGCCTCAGCCACCCAAGTAGCTGGGATTACAGGCACGTACCACCATGCCCGGCTAATTTTTGCATTTGTAGTAGAGACGGGGTTTTGCCATGTTGGGCAGGTTGGTCTTGAACTCCTGGCCTCAAGTGATCCTCCGACTTTGGCCTCCCAAAGTGCTGGGATTACAGGTATGAGCCGCTGCACCCAGCCTCAATCTCTTTTGACGCTTCTTTTTCCCTTTTTAATCTCTAAATGTCGGAATGCATTATGAACTCAGTTCAGAGTTCATGTAAAGATCATGGGAATCTTCTCTATTTAACTCTCACCCTCTAAATGTTAATCATCTGGTCTCAGGGCTTTAAATATCACCTATTTGTTGATGACATCTGTATTTATATCACCAGCAAAGGACATTCAAGTGAATTTCCCACTTGAATATATAATAGACTTCTTGCATCTAACTTGATTCTTGTCATTTCTTGCCCAAACATGCTCCTTCTCCAGTTTTCCTTTTTCCATCAAATTGTACCACAATTCACAAACAATTGCTCAGGGTAAAAAGCCAGCCTGGGCTGGGTGCAATGGCTCACGCCTGTAATCCCACCACTTTGGGAGGCTGAGGTGGGATCATGAGGTCAGGAGATCGAGACCATCCTGGCCAACACGATGAAATCCTGTCTCTACTAAAAATACAAAAATTAGCCAGGCGTGGTGGCATGCACCTGTACTCCCAGCTACTTGGGAGGCTGAGGCAGAAGAATTGCTTGAACCTGGAAGGCAGAGGTGCAGTGAGCCAAGGTTGTGCCACTGCACTCCAGCCTGGCGACATAGCAAGACTCCAGCTCAAAAAAAAACAAAAACAAAAACAACAACAACAACAAAAAAGGCAGCCTGGATTCCTCTTTCTCTATGCTCCACATCCAATTGATTAGCAAGTCCTAGGAAAAGCCCTAGTCTAGAAGCCCTTTAATTCAATTACTTCCTTCAAATTTAATCTTGTCCAACTTTCATCTTTACTAAACGCAACATTCATCAACTGAACTGCTTATCTATTATTTGCAGTTTCCCTTTAGGATTTACTTAAATCTTAAATACTTCAAATAATTATTTATTTAAATAACTTATTTTGGCCGGGTGCGATGGTTCATGCCTGTAATCCCAGCACTTTGGGAGGCTGAGGCAGGCAGGTCACTTGAGGTCAGGAGTTTGAGACCAGCCTGGCCAACATGGTGAAACTCTGTCTCTACTAAAAATACAAAAATTAGGCCGGGCGTGGTGGCTCATGCCTGTAATCCCAGCACTTTGGGATGCCAAGGCGGGTGGATCATGAGGTCAGGAGATCGAGACCATCCTGGCTAACACGGTGAAACCCTGTCTCTACTAAAAATACAAAAAAAAAAAAAAGAAAAAAATTAGCCAGGCATGGTGGCAGGTGCCTGTAGTCCCAGCTACTTGGGAGGCTGAGGCAGGAGAATGAACCTAGGAGGTGGAGCTTGCAGTGAGCCGAGATCGTGCTGCGCCACTGCACTCCAGCCTGGGCAACAGAGCAAGACTCCATCTCAAAAAAAAAAAAAAAAATTAGCTAGGTGTGGTGGCGGGCACCTGTAATCCCAGCTACTCAGGAGGATGAGGCAGGAGAATCGCTTGAACCCAGGAGGTGGAGGCTGCATTGAGCTGAGATTGCGCCACTACACTCCAGCCTGGGTAACAGAGCGAGACTCCGTCTCAAAGAAATACAAAATAAAAATAAATAAATAATGTATTTAAGTAAAGATTTATTTAAATCTTTAAATTTAAATCTGGCCAGGTGTGGTGGCTCACACCTGTAATACCAGCACTTTGGGAGGCCGAGGTAGGTGGATCACTTGAGGCCAGGAGTTTGAGATAAGCCTGGCCAACATGGTGAAACCCTGTCTCTACTAAAAATACAAAAATTAGCTGGGTGTGGTTGTGAGCACCTATAATCCTAGCTACTCAGGTGTCTGAGGCATGAGAATCACTTGAACCTGGAGGTGGAGTTTGCAGTGAGCCAAAATTGCACCACTGCACTCCAGCCTGGATGACAAATTAAGAATCTGCCTCAAAAAAAAAAAAAAAAAAAAAAAAAAGATTTATCCTAAGCCGTACCCTAATCATCAGAAGACTCCATATCATAACAAATAAGTAAAGAACTTTTTTTTAGTTCCCATAAAACAGAACTCTTATTTGTACCATGATGGCAAGAAAATGATCTACAGGCCCACTGTGGCGGCTCACACCTATAATCTCAGCACTTTGGGAGGCTGAGGTGGGCAGATCACCTGAGCTTGGGAGTTTGAGACTAGCCTAACCAACATGGAGAAACCCCATCTCTATGAAAAATACAAAATTAGCCAGGCATGGTGGTGCATGCCTATAATCCCAGCTACTCGGGAGGCTGAGGCAGGAGAATCATTTGAACCCGGGAGGTGGAGGTTGCAGCGAGCCACGATGGTGCCATTGCACTCCAGCCTGGGCAACGAGAGCGAAATTCTGTCGTAAAAAAAAAAAAAAAAAAGAAAAAGAAAAAGAAAAAGAAAATGATCTATAATTTGATTGAGATAAAAATAAGACATCATCGCAATCCCAAAAATTATTCAAAGTAAATGCACTTACTAATCAAAGAGAACAGTGGTAGGAAAAAGGGAAAGAAAACAGAAAATGTTTATTATTTTTATCTAGATTTGTGAAATTACTTCATGTTAAAATGACATGGTATGGGAAAAAGAAAAAAGAATGACATGGTATGGAAATAATCCAACAGAATTATTTTTTGGATCATGAGACTTTTCAGAGTTTATGTATGCAATCAATCTCATTCTGAATTTCAGAGGACTGAGATTATACAAATTTCCTGGTGAATTCATATTCTCTACTTTTGCAACACAGAAGACAAGGATATTACTTGAAGCATTAGCAGGATGAATCGAGGCAAAAGATTAGAGAATGGAAAGATTATTAGACACTAGAATGTTTGGCAAAAGGAAGCTGTATAGTCTCTCCTACTCCAAATAACAAACCAAATGGTTGAATTGTATGCTCTCTGAGTGGTTCTTCCAAGAGTGATTAACTTGACATAGGCTGGGTCCTATCAGTCACACAGAATTCATATAAATTATTTTTCTAGAGTTTTGAAACCACAGGTTTAGATGGATCCCCTGAACTTACCAATCCTGGGCATGATTACTAGCTTCCTGAGGTGGGAGTGGGCTCGCTAACCGGGACACTTGAATCCAAACTGCATCATATAGGTCTTTCTTCCGGGTATGCACAGTACATGGAACAATCAGTGGCATTCCAAAGAGGCTGGGGCGATTCTTCTGAGATGACAGGAAATACAGTTCTGTCCTCATCTATATGTACAAACAAGAGAATAGAGAGTTGAGAAGACAGGCCTTTGATTCCTCCCTTTAGTTCTAACCCTGCCAATAACAGGTATTATCACCATTTCAAATTAGTCACTATCACATTCTTCTCTATATTTATAAAGCCATCTTTATTGACACAAAGAGAACGGTGACAGTGGAGTCATTAAAAGGGCTGAGGTATTGCCAGTTTTAAAGTTGTTGCCTGTTCTATGAAACTTGGGTTTCAGCAATTAATATATTCAAACCACAGTTTTCTTTGATAAACATTTCTCACATACAGTGAATCAAATGTAAAAACTAGTAATAGCTTCATAGCTAAAGGCTTTTAAACAATTAAGACTCTTTCTTTCTCCAGAAAATATGCCAGTAAGCTGGGTGTGGTGGCTCATGCCTGTAATCCCAGCACTTTGGGGGGCTGAGGCAAGAGGATCCCTTGAGCCCAAGAGTTTGAGATCAGCCTGGGCAATGTAGGGAGACCATATCTCTATAAAGAAATAAGTACAATTAGTGGGGCATGGTGGCATGTGTCTGTAGTCCCAGCTATACAGGAGGCTGAGGTGGGAGGATTGCTTGAGTCTGGCAAGTTGAGGGTACAGTGAGCTGTGATCGTACCACTGCACTCTACCCTGGAAGGTAGAGCGAGACCCTGTCTCGAAAAAGACAAAGAAATGAAAAGATGCCAGTGGAAAAAAAAAAAGACTCTCTCAACTATAGTTTTCTAGGGATAAGCTGTGGATAGTGGTTGTTGGAGTAGCAATTCCCAAAGTTTTGGAGATTTGTAAAACCTAGTAATTCTGTTTTGTAACAAGCTTATCCACCTTCCTAAAAGCAGTTAAGTGATTTTAATCATTTTTTTTGTTTTTTAAATACATGATAGGATAAAAGTAAGGTAAAAATTTTAAAAATTTGCTTTGATTATGTTAAAGAGATTTTTTTTTTTTTTTTTTTTTTTTTTTTTTGAGATGGAGTCTCACTCTGTCGCCCAGGCTGGAGTGCAGTGGTGCAATCTCAGCTCACTGCAAGCTCTGCCTCCCGGGTTCACACCATTCTCCTGTCTCAGCCTCCCGAGTAGCTGGGACTATAGGTGCCTGCCACCACGCCTGGCTAACTTTTGTGTTTTAGTAGAGATGGGGTTTCACCGTGTTAGCCAGGATGGTCTCGATCTCCTGACCTCGTGATCTGCCTGCCTTGGCCTCCCAAAGTACTGGGATTACAGGTGTGAGCCACTGCGTTAAAGAGATTTTAATGATATTCCTTAATATAGAGATACTGCACAGAATTATCCCGGAAATGGCTGTTTAATAAACATTTAGTATAATGGAATGGTTGGTGAGAGTTCAAGGTTATTCAAAGCTGCTGAACCTTTGAACATGTAATTTCCTAAGAAGTTTGGTATTTATTGAGTAGTTAGAAAAGCTAAATCAACAACTTATCAACTCACTAGGGGTTAAGTTAGCTAGTTTCTAAGTAAAAAGACCCTTCTTTATTCAGATTATTAAGCATTTTATTTTGCCATTTTCATTTAAGCTTAAATATGTAATTTTAAGACCCTATTTCATATGTTACTATTATTATAAGACCCAGAGAAATCCAGACAGAGTTCAGTTCAAATATTTTATAAAATTTTAAAATGTAGCTAAACCCACACAATTTTCATCCTCTCATTAAGGAACTTCCCCTAGTGCCCTAGGGCCCATACTTTCTCAGTTACTACTGAGATAAATTCTACTCCCAGTTATTAACATGGTTAGAAACTTCAAGCCAGGGCCAGGTGCAGTGGCTCACGCCTGTAATCCCAACACTATGGGAGGCCGAGGTGGGCGGATCATGAGGTCGGGACTTTGAGACCAGCCTGGCGAACATGGTGAAACCTCATCTCTACTAAAAATACAAAAATTAGCTGGGCATGGTGGCAGGCACCTGTAGTCCCAGCTACTTGGGAGGCTGAAGCAGGAGAATCACTTGAACCCAGGAGGCAGAGGGTGCAGTGAGCAGAGATCATGCCATTGCACTCCAGCCTGGGTGACAATAGCAAGACTCCAAATCAAAAAAAAAAAAAAAAGAAATTTTAAGCCAAGGGCTACTAATTCAGAGAAAAAAAAAATCAGAGGTAAAAAGAATCCATTTCTGGCTTGGTGCGGTGGCTCACGCCTGTAATTCCAGCACTTTGGGAGGCCAAGGTGGGTGGATCACCTGAGGTCAGTTCGAGACCAGCCTGATCAACACAGAGAAACCCCGTCTCTACTAAAAATACAAAATTAGCTGGGCATGGTGGCGCATGCCTGTAATCCCAGCTACTTGGGAGGGCTGAGGCAGGAGAATCACTTGAACCCAGGAGGCGGAGGTTGCGGTGAGTTGAGATCACGCCACTGCACTCCAGCCTGGTCAACAAGAGCGAAACTCCATTGCAAAAAAAAAAAAAAAAAAAAAAAGACCATTTTAAATTATTATCACAAAGCAACTAGCTTTCCATTACCACTGAGTTTAAGAAACAGAATATAGTGAGCACTCAAAAGCCTCCCATTTGCTTCCTCCAAATCACAAATTCTCCCTTCCTCACAAAGGTAACTATTATTCTAAATGTTACAGTAATCACTTTCTTGCTTTTCTTTACAGTTTTATATCCTATGCAGAAGTAAATAAACACTAGATTTCATTTTCCCTGTTTTAAAAATTTTTATTTATAAATATAATTACTTAATTCTCTTTTTTTTTTTTTTTTTTTTTGGAGACAGGGTCTAGCTCTGTCATCCAGCCTGGAGTATAGTGGTGTGATCTCAGCTCGCTGCAACCTCCACCTTCTGGGCTTAAGAGATTCTCTTGCCTCAGCCTCCCAAGTAGCTGGGACTACAGGTATGTGACACCACACCAGCTAATTTCTGTATTTTCTGTAGAGATAGGGTTTCACCATGTTGCCCAGGCTGGTCTTTAAACTCCTGGGCTCGAGCAATTGGCCCACCTCAGCCTCCCAAAATGCTGAGATTACAGGTGTGAGCCACTGTGCCTAGCCTAATTCTTTTGTGTCTGGCTTCTTTCCATCAACATTAGGTTTATGAGATTCATTTATACTGGATATAACTACAAATTCATTCATTTTCATTCCTGTATAATGTTCCATTATCTTAATATATATCAACTTCCCAATCCCTTCTACAACTAATGGACATTTAATGTTTTCATTTTGGGGCTACTACAGATAATGCTGCTATGAATATTCTTGAACATATCTCCTGGTACACATATCTTTTGGGTGGATACCTACAGGTAGAACTGCTTATCTTTAACTAGAAAACTGTATTCCAAAGTAGTTGTATTAATTTATATTCTCATCAGCATGGTATGAGAGTTCCTGTTGCTCTACTTAGCAACTCTGTCAGTCTAATTTTACCTGTTCAGGTGAGTGCACTGATATCATAATATTGTTTTAATTTACATTTCACTGATTACTAGTGTTGTTGATCACTTTTTTTTTTTTTTTTTTGAGATGGAGTCTTGCTCTGTTGCCCAGGCTACAATGCAATGGTGTAATCTTGGCCCATTGCAACCTCTGCCCCTGGGGTTCCAGCGATTCTCCTGCCTCAGCCTCCCAAAGTAGCTGGGACTACATGCAACAACCACCACGCCCAGCTAATTTTTGTATTTTTAGTAGAGACAGGGTTTCACCATATTGGCCAGGCTAGTCTTGAACTCCTGACCTTGTGATCCATCCATCTCAGCCTCTCAAAGTGCTGGGATTATAGGCATGAGCCACCGCACCCGGCCAAGTTATCAATTTTAATGAAGTCCAATTTAATCTTTTCTTTTATATGAGTAGTGTCAGGAATGTATTCACCATTATTATCTTTCAAGGGCTGTTTCATTGTTTTGCTTTCAAATTTAGCTCTATAGTCCACCTGGAATTGTGGTGAAAGGTAGGTGCCAAGTTTCATATGGATATCTAATTGTCCCAGCACCATCTGCTGAGAAAACTCTCTTTCTCCCACCATTCTGCAATGTTATCTTCGTTATAAATCAGGTGTTCATACATTTGTGAACTGGTTTCTGGGCTCTCTATTCTATCCCAATGGTCTATTTGTCTTTTCTTATACCAGTATGACATTATTTTAAATATCATATCTTTGTGAAATAAATCTTGATATCTGGATGATATCCAATCTTGATGATATCCTCATACCTTATTCTTCTTCAAGAGTATCTTGGTTATTCCCAGTTCTTTGTATTTCCACGTATGAGAATCAGCTTATTAACTGACACACCACACATGCGCAGACTTTGCATTTTTATTGGGATTGTGCATTGTCATCGGTAGATTAGTTTGTAGAGAGCTGATATCTTAAAATATAGAGTCTTCTAATCCATGAACATGGTTTATTCCTTCCAATATTAAAGTCTTCTTTAACTTCTATCAATATATTATTTTCTATATAGATGTCTTATGTGTCATTTTAAAAGTTTATTCCTATGTACTTAATTTTCTCTCAGCATTTAATCTTTTTGATACTAAGATTAATAATATCTGTAGTTGAGTTGAATGGTGGCCCCTAAAACAGTATATCCATGTTCTAACCCCTAGAACCAGTAAATGTGACCTAATTTGGTAAAAAGATTTTTATATATTTGCAGATATAATTAAGTTGAGGATGTCAAGATGAGATCATCCTGGATTATCTGGGTGGGCCCTAAATTCAATGATAAGTATCCTTATCAGAGAAAGACAGAGAGAAAGAGAAGGCCACCTGAAGAGGCAGGGATTGCAATTATGCAGTCACAAGCCAAAGAATGCCTGGAGCCGCCAGAGGTTAGGAAGAGACAAGAAAGCATTCTCTCCTAGAACCTTTGGAGGAAGCCCCCACCCTACGGAAACCTTGGTTTCAGACTTCTGGCCTCCAGACGGTGAAAGAATAAATTTCTGGGCTGGGTGCAGTGGCTCACACCTATAATCCCAGCACTTTGGGAGGCTGAGGCAGGCAAGTCACGAGGTAAGGAGATCAAGACCATCCTGGCCAACATGGTGAAACCCCATCTCTACTAAAAATACAAAAATTAGCCAGGCATGGCAGTGTGCGCCTGTAGTCCCAGCTACTCGGGAGTCTGAGGCAGGAGAATTGCTCGAACCCAGGAGGCGGAGGCTGCAGTGAGCTGAGATCGCGCCATTGCACTCTAGCCTAGGCAACAGAGCGAGGTTCTGTCTCAAAAAAACAAACAAACAAACAAACAAAACCCAAAAAAGAATGTATTTCTGTTGTTTAAAGCCACCAAATTTATGGTAATTTGTTATAGTAGTCCTAAGAAACCAATACAGTACCTTTTTTACAATTTCATTTTCTCTTGTTGCTGCTATACAATCAATTTACTTGCTTTATTGACTTTGCATCCTTACAAAGCTCAGTTCATCTGCTCTTTACATGAGTAGAGAACAGAATATCTTATCCAATAAATATAATAAATAAGATGGGAATAAAAAGTAAAAATAGAGTGAATTTTTGAATAGAGGTAGGGGTAACGGATGGATCTTAGAAATGATCTAGAAGCCCTGCTCTCCTTTATTTTATGAAATTAGGACACTAAAGTCCAAAGAGCTCAACCAGCTATCTAGTGGCAGCATTAGAACTAAAACATAGGTTGCTAAATGCCTAGTTCAGTGCCCTTTCTACTCTACCAAGTTGCCACTATACCCGATGACTACCTCCTCTGTAACCATTATCCACTGACCAGTTTTCAAACCTTCCTTTTTCTTTTTTACCAAAGAGTCAACCTTTAATGCAATAGTTATATATTAGACTATCAAGAGAGGAATTATGCACAACTTGATTTTGCCCAAGAACATTCTTGTGTCCTCTAAGAAAACAACAACAACCACCCAAACTTTTCCAAAGCTGTCCGCATTTATGTGATAGTGAAGATGTACATACCTACATAAACACACAGGAAACATAAATTGTGTGTGTGTGTTGGTTTTTGTTTTTTTCTAATTTTTTTAGAGACAAAGTCTCACTTATTGCCTAGGTTGGAGTGGAGTGGTTATTTACAGGTGTCAGCATCACAGCATATTATAGCTTCAAAATCCTGTCTTCAAGGGATCCTCCTAAACATGTCTGGCTTAGGAGACACTTTTTTTTTTTTTTTTTTTTGAGACAAAGTCTCGCTTTATCACCCAGGCTGGAGTGCTGTGGTGCAATCTTGGCTCACTGCAACCTCTGCTGACCGGGTTCAAGCAATTCTCCTGCCTCAGCCTCTTGAGTAGCTGGAACTATAGGTGCATGTCACCATGCTCAGCTAATTTTTGTATTTTTAGGAGAGATGGGGTTTCATCACGTTGGCCAGGCTGTTCTCAAACTCCTGACCTCAGGTGATCCACCTGCCTCAGCCTCCCAAAGTGCTGGGATTACAGGTGTGAGCCACGGCGCCCAGCCATTTTCTTTCTTTCTTTCTTTTTTTTTTTTTTGAGACAGGGTCTTGCCAAGGCTGGAATGCAGTGGTGCAAGCAAGCATGGCTCACTGCAGCTTTGACATCCTAGTCTCAAGTGATCCTCCTGCCTCAGCCTCCAGAGTAGTTGAGACTATAGGCACACACCATCATGGCTTAGTTTTTTTTTTTTTTTTTTTGGTAGAGATGAGGTTTCACTATGTTGCCCAAGCCAGCCTTGAACTCCTGAGCTAAGGTGATCCTTCTGCTTCAGCCTCCCAGTGTTGGGATTACAGGTGTGAGCCACTGCACCTGGCCAGGAGACACAAATTTTTAAAGAAAGTAGTACTCAGATGCACTGACTATCCTGTTGCCTCTTAATATACGGATGAGGAATGTCATTTCATACATTAGCCATCATGAGTAATACTAAATCTGATCACTTATATTAGCATATATAATACATTGAAAATGCATTCATAGCAACAGATTTTGAGGACAGGATAAAAAAAAAAATTTTTTTTATAATTAAAAAATTTTTTAATTATAAAAAAATTATAAAATTATAAAAAAATTATAAAATTTTTAATTATAAAAAAATTATAAAATTTTTAAAAAAAATTTAAAAATTTTTTTAAAAAAAAATTTTTTAAAAATTTGTAAAATTATTAAATTTTAAAAAGTTAAAGAAAAAAAGAGAAGAAAATGCATTCAGTGATGTTGCAAAGACAGAAAATGGCTATTTCACAAATGACACTAGCAAGACCGGCAGTGAGTTGCCTAACATTTAACTAACCATTTTTCGGTGGACTGCAATGATGTAACCTGTAAAGGGGCTGTCAGGAAGAGATGACATGTGACCATTAACCATTCCATTTGTGAAGTTCTTCTCAGTTCCACATGGCACAACAGTGTTTGGCATTCCATTGGGGATGAATATTGGTCGGGGTAGGTCCCCATTGGTAGTTAAGGTGAACATTCCATTTGTAGATGGCGAAGAGGAGAAATCTACAAATTCAAAGATAAGTACAGCATCATAAGCTTGTGGTACTTTTATCTTTACTCTTTTCTCAAGTATCCTGAGGACCAGAGACAGTGTAGTCTCTTAACACAGGGCAGGGAGAAATCATGGTATAAATAATTCTAGATTTATTGGAAGATTTTAATTTACAATTTTACTTCCCTAACTCATACTTTTAACTAAATGAAAAGGAAAGAGTAACTGCTGGAAACTATTAAGCAGAATTTTTGCAGAAACCTGTATCAGCACCATGTTGTAGCACACAAACAGTTCTACCACTTGTTTTCTTTTCCTTCTCTTCGCCTTTGAAGACACTGTCCAATACAGTAACCTCTACCCAGATGTTGCATTTAAAATTTAAATTAGGCTGGATGCCGCAGCTCACATTTGTAATCCTAGCACTTTGGGAGGCTGAGGCAGGCAGATCCCTTGAGCCCAGGAGCCAGTGACCAGCCTGGGCAACATGGTGAAAACCCATCTCTACAAAAGATACACCATAGCTGGGCATGGTGGCACACATCTGTAGTCTCAGCTACTTGGGAGGCTGAGGTGGGAGGATTGCTTCAGCCCACAAGGCAGAGGCTGCAGTGAGCCAAGACGATGCCATTGCACTACAGGCTGGGTGACAGAGTGAGACCCTTTCTCAAAATAAATAAATAAAATAAAAATTAAAAATGCATTACTCTCAGTCACACTAGCCACATCTCAAGTGCTTAACAGTTCATGTGACTGGTGGATACTGTATTGGATGGCAAAATCACAGAAGTTTCCACCACTGCAGAATTATATTGGACAGTGATGCTCTAAATTAAAACTAAAATTAAATCATCCATCAACTCACCGTCGGGACTATCTACCTACTACACGTCAATGAGGGGAGCCTCATAAAGCCCTTTATACTTGGGGAATTAGCCTAATTGTAAGTAATATAAAGAATAGACAAAGCATACCAGTGGCTAAAAGGACTCAGTGAGTGACCACATTAAATTACATATAATATTGGATTTCTTTCTAGCTATATCTATTATTTATATTTTCTGGTAGTATGTTCCTCTCATACTAGCTGTTGCCATGTTAGTATTAGATCAAATAGATCTGAATTCCAAGGGTATATTAGCTAATAATAACTACCTATCTAACTGAAGTCACTTGGGTTCCCTAAATTTTAGGTTTCTCATCTAAAAAATATGGAATAATCAGTAAGGTTTCCCTTGGGTTCCAAAATTATTCTGCTATAGTATCTTCAGCATGAAGAAATATAAAAAAGATGACAACTCTTAGACAAACATTTAAAGGTGCAATCATGAGAAGGAGTTCTAGTTCTATCTTACCTGTCTGTGTTGGACTAGAAGCTGAAATTGGAGATGCAGGGACAGGAATTTCAAATGCACACAAAAATCCACTCACTGAGAGTCGTACTTTTTGGTTGTCCTGAGGAAAGTTCTACAGAAGCAGCAGCAAGATGAGAAGGGGGAGATGTTTCAGATAAAATGGAAAAGTTATCTCTCTAATGTATTTCAAAAGAATGTCTTAGGTGCTTTCATCCGTAAAACCAACAAGATGATTTCAACTACATAAAGGATGAATGCTTGATAAAAATAACTGAAAACTAAGCTCAACTGTCGAACTAGTATCTCTTTCCACAGGAAGAAGTGCGTTGTATATGACTGACTTCTTCAGTTTTGTCTTCGTTTCAGGGATCTAAATTCCAACTCTCAGAGACCCCATTTTTACATTTCATATTAAGAAAATGTCAATGAGGTGGGCGTGTGTTCAGAAATCCCAAAGATGAATATAAATAATACCAGTTGCAGGAGCTTAGAGTAGGCAATATATTTATTAGATTATTTATTTCCCCAGCTGGTATGTAGAAAGACATGATTGGTGTTAATTTGTCTTTACTCTTCTAATTTCTTAGTGTGTTAAAAGACCAAGTATATATATTCATAAATACTAAAAACACATATTCATAAATACATAAAATACTTTAACCTAGGAAGAATTCTAGTAACAGTGGTAATACAGAAGAGCTGTCAAGTGTAATAGTAGCAGTCTTTGGTAACAGCAGCAGTCTTTGGAGGAAACCCATACTATAGTGACACAGCTAGATCACTCCATATAGGCAGCCTTACATATTTCCCTTCTTCAAAAATACCACCACCAGTATTATTCCTTTATTCTGGTAGAAAACTCTTTTAAGTTTCTGGGTTGGAAAACTTGGCATTTTGTTGTTGTTGTTCAGTTTTTGTCATGTTTTAGTATCTCTCTTGGTCACATAACATAACAAGTGATCACAATAATTGAGAAAACTGTCATCTTTGAAGGATAGAATCAAAAGTTTCTTAGAGTAGTTAACATTACCTTTATGTTGGAACCATGTACTTCTGCTAGAAGGATTTGCTCTGAATTAAGTCCACAGAGATCGCTCAGCTGTTTTTTTAAACCTGTGTACTTTTCATCCATATTCAGCCTTAGTCCATACCGCACAGGGGTAGTACCATCTAACTTAATCACTAGTAAAGAGAAAAGATCTTTTATCAGTAAAATGCAGGTTTCATCGAAAGTCTTACATACTGTGTATAGATATATATGACCTGTAAATATAAGCAAATATTTCAGCCTAGAATTTTTATTTCATGTGTAAACATGAAAACAGATGGTACTTCAGGATAATATTGAGTGAAATCAGTATTTTTCTCGTGTTCATCTGACATAAAAGCTTGAGTGGCTTTGCGGGTTTTAAAGAGAGTTGCTGGCATATTTGAAACTAAAAAAACATGCCACAATCTAAATCTTTCAAACCTCAAGTCATGCCTAAAATTAGGTTGCTCGATTATAATATGCTGCCTACCAGTCTTTATTTGTAAACAAACAACTATGCTTACAAATTCAGGCTATTTAAATAAAGCAAATTTAATGGAGTCAAGTAATTTTTCAGAACTTTGCGACCTACCTGTTATTTCTAAGTGCATATAACTGTCCATTGGTAGTGGCAAAGACAAAAAATTGAAAGGGTCAAATCGGACACTTATATGCCCACATGTCTTGCATTTGACTTGAGATCTTAGCTGCCCATGGAACAAATCCACAACAATTGATCTATTTCTTCTTAGATGGTTGTCCCAGGCCTAGCAATAAAAAAGATGAGAATTTTCTCTCAAAAATCCAAAAGAGAGGCATTTCTATATAAATTCAAAGAAACTGGTTAAATATATTGGATTTAAATGTAAAGAATATAATCCTTACTCTTCATTTACCACAAAATATTAAATTGAGATGGAATATCCTATTTTTCATTTGTTCTTATCACAGTAACAATGGTAAATATTAAAGTTATTTGTCCATTAACAAGTATAAAGCATGCCTATAGGTCACTGTATGCATTACTTTAGCAATTATGGGGACTCTTTAAATTCCACTGGATACTTATTCCTACATCCAGTACTATAAAGTTTACAATGTGAAATAGCAACAGTTTTCTATTTTCATTAAAGGTGTTTTTGTTTTGGCAACACTGCATAAGCATTAAGCATACAGATAGAAATTCCTTCATTTTCGCAGTAAAATTCTGATCTCAGAATAGTTTAGTTTGCATTTAAATTGTGCTACATGTATTTGTGGCCAGAACATTTTGTCTATTGCTTACATTAGAAACTCAAAACTGACAAACCTCTGCAGCTACTTCCCAGTCTGGTCGGCCATCACTGTCCTTCAGTTCCACATATGGCTTTTCATGGACTCGGTTGAGATCTTCATGAAGACCATCCAAGAGAAAAGCCAGAAGTTCTTGGGAGTCTTGTTGCTGAAACCCATTAAACCTGGGAGCATATTTTGCTATGGTCCACTATAAATATAAGAGGAGTCACGGTCATTATTTCCTACCCATAAAATTTGGAATGAGTATGTCCTATAATCCAATCAGAGCCATTGTAAGAAAATAAATAGTATAGTACTTAGTCTGCCTCCATTTCAACAAATATATTTTGGATAATCATGAAATCTTTTGAATCTTAATGTCAAATGACAAAAAAAAAAAAGAAGTATTTTGGCCAATACTGTGTCCTTAGTTCAGTATCAACTGTTCTTCAGGCACATAGATGTTATTTAAGACAGAAATATTAAAACAGCATTTGCTCGCATTGAAAGATAATCCTGTTCTATAATGTTTTACACATTTTTATAAGCATATAAAATATGTATATTTTGGCCGGGCGCGGTGGCTCAAGCCTATAATCCCAGCACTTTGGGAGGCCGAGACGGGTGGATCACGAGGTCA
This sequence comes from Macaca mulatta, assembly GCF_049350105.2. NCBI lineage: Eukaryota > Metazoa > Chordata > Mammalia > Primates > Cercopithecidae > Macaca > Macaca mulatta. The sequence goes on from NC_133421.1 coordinate 47,928,659, forward strand.
GGAGATCGAGACCATCCTGGCTAACATGGTGACACCCCGTCTCTACTAAAAAATACAAAAAACTAGCAGGGCAAGGTGGTGGGCGCCTGTAGTCCCAGCTACTCGGGAGGCTGAGGCAGGAGAATGGCATAAACCTGGGAGGCGGAGCTTGCAGTGAGCTGAGATCCGGCCACTGCACTCCAGCCTGGGCAAAAGAGCAAGACTCCGTCTCAAAAAAAAAAAAAAAAAGTATACTTTATAGGTACATAATATATACACAATGCATGCATAATGTGTATATAATAATACATAATATATGTATAAAAAATATGTGTATATAGTATTTTATATAATGTAATGTCTTCAGCAATCACATTTTCTGGTCTTGTTGCATTCTAACTTTTATTAACTGCATTATATTATAGAACTACTTAGAGGATTAAATGAGTTAATGCATATACATTAATTAGAATAGTGCCTGGCAAGAGGTAAGTAGTTAAATGTGTAGCTATTATAGTTATTAATTTGTAATATAAAAAGCTTTTGCTTTGTATTTAAATAAAAATAATGAATGATCCTAACTTCACTAAAATCTACTACATCTGATATTAATATAAAACTTAAATTCATTAGTTTCATTCATTCATCCTGCCACGTTTTTTTTTTCTTTTTGGAGACAGAGTCTTACTCTGTTGCCCAGACTGGAGTGCAGTGGTGCAATCTTGGCTCACTGCAAACTCCTCCTCCCAGGTTCAAACATTTCTTGTGCCTCAGCCTCCCAAGTAGCTGGGATTACAGGCATGCGCCACCATGCCCGGCTAATTTTTTTTTAGTAGAGACGGGGTTTTGCCATGTTGCCCAGGCTGGTCTTGAACTCCTGACCTCAAGTGATCCACCTGCCTTGGCCTCCCAAAATGCTGAGACTACAGGCGTGAGCCCCTGCGCCCAGCCTACTTCTTTATATTCTAAAGACAGAATTATCTTAGTTATGTTGAAAATGTATTGGATTGGATGTAATTAATAAGACTCTGAGGTCCACCTTGCAGTTAGAATATCGCTAATAGTGAAGTATTACCAAAAAAGGTTTACTCTTCATATAAGATGTTTGACAAATTAGTAAAATGAATGATATCCCAAATTTACAGTGCACCTTTGGTCTTTTTCCTACCCACTACATATACAGTAGTATTTTGCATATATTTAAACAAGCAAAAGAATTTGGCATCTTGTTTATACCAAGTGAAGGATCCAAAAACATTTATTAAGCTAAAAGGCTAAACACAAAAAACAAGTAGAGAAAAATGATTAAACAACTATTTAGGAATTACATACTTTTATATTATTTTAACCTGCTTACCCGAAGCTTTAATGGGGCAACATTCTTCTGAGTTCCACTCCAAAGTTCCTGTACTAAATCACCATAGCATTTAGCCATATGCCCCTTCATACCAATGGGATTTGTCCTAGAAGTTTGAGAGGAAAATTTGTTGCCAAAGATTCTTATAAATCACAATCATGTGGGCACAAAAATGCCTAGCATCTCACATCAAAATATCTTTTCTTTTTGAAACAAGAGATGTATTCCTTGGCCTATTTCATATTAAATAGGGCAAATAAGATAAAGTCTTTCTCCCGCAGGGTAAAAAAAGAGGAAATTTAGGTGATATTGGGTTTATATCAAAGTCACAAGTTAAGAGGCCAGTGACTCAAGAAAGATTACCTGTTGAGTTCATAAAGATGTCTCCCTGAGATAAAATACTGTGTCAGTGGCTGTGTGTTACTAACACACTGGATGCTTGAGTTCATGAAGCATGTGTTTCCCAGGTTGCTTAGACCTGTGGCTCCCTTTTCTGTGGGAACTGGAACAAACAATATGAGAACCAAAGCTTAGCTGTAGTAATATGCCATAGCACAAACAGTTAATTACATTCAATGAAAAGATTTTTTATAACTCTCATAATCAGCTAAATGGTGCTAATAATTCTCTAGCAGGTCTTTGAAATGCTAGAGAAGGCTTTTCATGGAGTGTCTGGTAACAGTGATGATCCATGCTCATTTGTAACCCAGAAGCAGCAATTATTCTTTTTAATTGCTATGATTTTTCAAAAGAATTCAAACAATTCTTCTTCTATCTAGTATGTCTTTTAAAACATGTAAATTATTTAATTGCAGAGTTAGAAATCTGGAAAATAATTTGATGGTGGGTTTGCCAACATCAAATGCTGCTTCAGGAAAAAAGAAAAAGAAGCAGGGGCCTAATTACTTTTGAACTAGAAAACCAAAAGTTATTAGCACTTTAATAGTTGAGAGAAGAAAAAAAAAAGAATACATTTAAAATAATCTCTTTAAAAAATAATACTGGAGACTTACCCTTGTGTCTATCTATTTTACTACTATTTGCTATAAAAGACATCTCCTCAGGCCAACTCATATCTTTGTTGCGAACTGGAAGGACAGATAGGAATGTGTTAATTTCTTATCTATCTAATTTACACCCACTCGATTGCTTCTGCTTTTTTTTTTTTTTTTTAAAGACATCTTATTCCTAAATCAGAAGTTTTAAAATCTAGTTAATTTTAGTACATGCGTTGCTTAACAATAGAGTTACATCCTGAGAAATGCATCACTAGGTGATTATGTCTTTGTGTGAACAACACGGAGTGTACTTACACAAACCTAAGCTATGTACGGTATAGGCTGTTTCTCCTTGGTTACAAACTTGTACAGCATGTTACTGTATTGAACACTGTAGGCAACTGTAACATAATGGTAAGTATTCGTGTATCTAACGTGTTAGAACATACAAAAGGTACAAGTAAAAATATCGTATTATAATCTTATGGGACCACCGCTGTACACAGGTCTTTTGTTGACTGAAACATCTTTATGCAGCACATGCCTGTAATTGGCTCTAAAACCATTCCTATTCTTCATATTGAGAACTTTAAAGTCACTTGGTTTGAATAATCCTTTCCCTCAATTACCAACTTGAAGTAAAATTATACTCAACCATCTACAGAAGTAATTAAAGTTCGGAAACAATAGAATTTCTTATACTTAAAACATTAGGAATATTATAATTCTTTCTTAAATTGTAACAGCTGTCAGGGTAATTTTTTCCCATTTTTTGTTTTTGTTTTTTTTTTTGAGACAGTCTGGTTTTGTCCCCTAGGCTGGAGTGCAGTGACATGATCTTGAATCACTGCAACCTCTGCCTCCTGGACTTGACTGATTCTCAGTGCCTCAGCTTCCTGAGTAGCTGGGACTACAGGCGCGTGCCACCACACCCAGCTAATTTTTGTATTTTTAGTAGAGACAGGTTTCACCATGTTGGCCAGGCTGGTCTCGAACTCCTGGCCTCAAGTGATCCACCCGCCTCAGCCTCCCAAAGTGCTGGGATTAAAGGCATGAGCCACTGCGCCCAGCCTATTCATTTTAATACAAAGGCAACTAACAATGTTGCCACAAAACTGGATGGGAAAAGATACACTTAAAAAGTTTTTAATAACATGTGCATGCCAGTGTGTAAATCTATGAATATACAAGTAGCTCTGTCAGTGAGTAGCCAGTGTTGATGACTAATGAAAGCCTGTGCTACTAACTATGCAAGAAAGTTGTTCTCTTTACTCAAACTCAAAGCAGCAACTTGAAAATTTTAAGGAACTATAAATTTGTAAACTGAATTCACTGTTTTTTTTTTTTTTGAGACGGAGTCTCGCTCTGTCCCTCAAGCTGGAGTGCAATGGGGCCATGACGGCTCACTTCAAGCTCCGCCTCCCGAGCTCACGCCATTCTCTTGCCTCAGTCTCCCGAGTAGCTGGGATTACAGGCGCCCACCACCACACCCAACTAATTTTTTGTATTTTTAGTAGAGATGGGGTTTCACCGTGTTAGCCAGGATGGTCTCGATCTCCTGACCTCGTGATCTGCCTATCTCGGCCTCCCAAAGTGCTGGGATTACAGGCGTGAACCACCGCGCCCGGCCTCTGAATTCACTTTTTTAAATCTACCATTCCCATCCTTTGTCAGTCAATGACTAAAAACAGGATATTTTTCCTTTAAAGCAATCTAAATTGTATGGTAGGATTACATAAGAGTTCAAAAGGTTTTCTTTTTCTTTTTTTTCCAAAGGGTTTCTTTACCATAAAAACATAATGATCAAATAATAGTTGTCTTGGGGAAAATTATAAAATGGGTTATTAGTAACTCTTTAAATTCTTCCCCTTGAAAATTTAATATAGATGCATGCTTCCATCTTGTACCTTCAATTACCAGGTGTTGTTCATCCTGGATTTTCAAATATTCCAATCTATGATCCTCATCATCCAGAAGAGTAAGGTAGTTCTGTGTAAGGAGGAGGAAATGTTTTTGTTATTTGGTTAGTAAACTAGAAACAAATACAGAGATAAAAATGAGTAACAATTAAAAAAAATTATTTGTAGTTACATAACTTATATCACAAATATCTGGCCTACTATAGTTGTTCATAAATATTTATAATTTGAGTGGCAATATGAGAGAAAGACAATGTATACTTCATAAGCATTATCTTTCTCTTTTTAAAAATTTCAATAGGTTTTTGGGGAACAGGTGGTGGCTGGTTACATGAATAAGTTTTTTTTTGTTTGTTTGCTTTTGTTTTTGTTTTTTTTGAGATAGAGTGTGGCTCTGTTGCCCAGGCTGGAGTGTAGTGGTGCTATCTAGGCTCACTGCAACCTCCACCTCTGAGTTCAAACAATTCTCCTGATTCAGCCTTCTGAGTAGCTGAGACTACAGGCGCACGCCATCAAGTCCAGCTAATTTTTGTATTTTTAGTAGAGACAGGGTTTCACCACCTTGTTGGCCAGGCTGGTCTCAAACTCCTGACCTCTGTTGATCCACCCATCTTGGCCTCCCAAAGTGCTGGCATTACAGGCGTTGAGCCACACCATTAGTTTATAATATAACATACAATATTTGTAACATGTAAAACATGTAATCTTTATATGTAGCAATAATCTTTGTAAGATGGTACTGTCCATGCTGATCAATTGCTATTATGGATCTTAGAGACAAATATTACAAGTACACAGATAGTATCTTAAAAGATGAACTTTTCACTGATATCCTAGACATGGCTTTTAGCATAATTACTATAGGCAAAATCCCCATACTCATGAAACATGATTTAACATTTGATCATCCTTGTGCTCTTTGGCAACATGTGTACTAAAATTGGAACAATACAAATAAGATTAGCAAATTTCTTTTACTATTTAAAATTTTAAAAATACCAACAATCAGGCTCTCCATGACTCTGAGATGCCTCTTACCTCACTGTTGTATAGCCACAGGCGCATATCTTCCTCTTTAATGCGCAGCCTTTGAGACAGATATTCGTGAATTTCCTTGATGGTCTGCATTCGACTAAAACAGCCTGTATAGGCTAATACCCGCTTTAAAGGTGCATTCGGAGAAGGTACATTTCCTATGGTTACAGTAATCACAGTAAGAAAAAAGGCAGATGTGAAAAAAGAAGCACCCCTCTCACCAATGGGGACCATACTATTTTAGGAAATAATGATGAGAAATGAGAACTACAGGTGTAATAATTTTATAAATGAAGAGTACCAAAAAGCTTTAAAATGTAGACAGAAGACCCAAGTTCTTTTTGTTTGTTTGTTTGTTTTTAATAGATGGAGTTTTGTTATGCTGCCCAGGCTAGAGTGCGGTGCTGTGATTTTGGCTCACCGTAGCCTCCACCTCCAGGGCTCAAGCAATCCTCCCACCTCAGCCTCCTGAGTAGCTGGTACTACAGGCATATGCCACCACATCTGGCTAATTTTTGTATATTTTTGGGTAGAGACAGGGTCTTGGCCATGTTGCCCTGGCTGGTCTCTAACTCCTGGGCTCAAGTGATCCACCTGCCTTGGCTTCCCAAAGTTCTGGGATTACAGACGTGAGCCACCAAGCCCAGCCTTCCAGGTGTTTTAAAGTCCAAAGTCTCAACTTTGAAAAGATGAGCAAAGGCCCAAGGCCCAAGGTCTAAATAACTGGCAATATTTGGATACCAAGAAGAGTAGGAACATGCCAGAAAACAATTGGCATTGATATCTGGCTGCACTCAGCTGAGTCACAGTCAATAGCAAAATGAAATAAAACTCAGTGGAAAAAAAAATTAAGACAGAGTTAAAAAAAAGAAAAACCTCAGTGGAAGAGAGAAAATGGGATGGGATTTGAATCTCACAGATAGATAATTGGATTCACCTGGTCCACTTTCCTAAACTTTCTTTGAATCACTAATCCCATCACTCTCAGTCATTAAGTAGCTCAATTATCTGGCACAGTGGTACACCTGCACCAGAAAACATAGGTATATCTATTACATATCAATTTAAAAAAAAAAAGAATTCAACTTAAAATTCTAAATAGGTATAGACTCTACACAGCCAAAAAGAGTTTATTATTATTATTATTATCATTATTATCATTATTTGAGATAAGGTCTCATTCTGTTGCTCAGGCTGTAGTGCAGTGCAGCAATCATGGCTCTGTGCAGCCTCAACCTCCCTCATTCAAGTGATCCTCGCACCTTAGCTTCCTACCCAGGCTGGTCTTGAACTCCAGGGCTCAGGGAATCATCCCACCTTGGCCTCCCAAAGTGCTGGGATTACAAACTGATATTACAAGTGTGTGAGCTACCACACTTGGCCAAAACAGAGTTTCAAAATGCAGCCAAGAAGTTTTCCATGGCCAAATAAGTAAATGCCCTATAAGGAAAAAAAAATCATATTAGCCTGTCCACCCAGTAAGATGATGACAGACATGACCTTGAATTCCTGAAGGGCTAAAGGTAGAAATAAGGAGTGGTAATACAGGGGAAAAGAATAAAGAGTGAAGAAAGAATATATCAGGTCTCACTACATACTTCAAAAGAGGAGAGGTATGAAATGACAAGAGATTACGGAAATCAAAGAGAGGCGGCAAAAAAAAAAAAAAAAAGCTCATCAAACCCTGGTTAACTATTTAGCCAAAAATCTAGACAAAAGCTGTGGCTTAAAACAGTCATCTCTGCCGAGGCTGTATTTTATCAAGCAACCCAACTTAAAAATATAAACTTATCAATATAATGTACATTCCAAATAATTTTCCACCCATTCAACCATGAGTTAGATTTTTTTTCTTCCTGAAACATGTTTTTAGTGAGTCTTCCTCACTAAATAAAGCTGAGAAAAATGTGGGCATCATCTACATTTTTAGAACCTCAGAAAAGGAATTCCCTCACCTAAGGTAGGCTAAAAAGTCATCTAAAAACAACGCCTTCTATGGCCTTGTCTGTAGAAAAGGCTACATTTAAGTCATTGTAACTGTAACAAGGTTTGAATACTTGTCACTTCAAAAGGAATAAAAGAGCCTAGTAAACAACTGTAACAAATTGAGTATTTGAGAAAGATGAACATTATGTTACGGCAGAACAAAATCCGTGATCAGTTTTTAAACACATAGCAAGCAAATCTTTTACAATTAACAAGCAAAGGATAATCTCTAAAAGAAAACAAAAGAGCAAATTTCTCCAATTATACATTTTAGGATTAGTTATAAGAGTACAGCAAGAAAGCATATTTTTATAAAATTTAAAATGATTAATGATTGATTTCACAACTAATTAGCAAGGAATAAAATTTCAAACTAAAAACAAATTTGGAGCATCTGAAATACGCAGTTCTAGGATTCAAGAGCATATAGTTTATACTGTTCAAGTCAATCTCTATTGTCCTAAGCCACAATACAAAAATTTGAGTTTTAGAAAGTTTTTATAGCATAGCTCATTAAGCAGGCAGCCACTTATTATACATAATGTTGTGCTTTTGAATAGCACCAACAAATCTAGCAGAATTTATAGAAGCAGCAAAAATCTAGGATCAGCACAAGAGTTACAAAGAATACCTACTAAAAGCACAGCAACACATCTTGCCTCTCATGTTATCTTTCTTTTATTTTTTTGTTTGAGACAGAGTCTCACTCTGTTGCCCAGGCTGGAGTGCTGTGGTGCGATCTCGGCTCACTGCAACCTCTGCCTCCTGGGTTCAAGAAGTTCTCATGCCTCACCCTCACGAGTAGCTGGGATTACAGGCACCTGCCCACCACACCCGGCTAATTTTTGTATTTTTGGTAAAGATGGGGTTTCGCCATGTTGACCAGGTTGGTCTCAAACTCCTGACCTCTGGTGATTCACCAGCCTCGGCCTCCCAAAGTGCTGGGATTACAGGCATGAGCCACTGCACTTGGCCTCATGTTATCTTTCAAAGAGAACTGAAAAAGTTGTAATGGGTGCCATGGAAGCAAGGCTAATATTTCTAACGGAAAATTAAATCAAGAATGTTTCATAAAGGTTCTATCTCACTGTTCCTTTTTAAAAATATGGTTCCTTCTTTTTGTCTTTATTTTTTTTAGAGACAAGCTCTTGCTCTGTTGCCCAGGCTGGAGTATGGTGGCATAATCATAGCTCACCACAGCCTTGAACTCTTGGGCTTAAGAGATCTTCCCACCTCAGCCTCTTGAGTAGCTGAGACTACAGGGCACACCATTATGCTCAGCTAATTAAAAAATTTTTTTGTAGAGACAGGATCTTACTATGTTGCCCAGGCTGGTCTCGAACTCCTGGCTTCAAATGATCCTCCTCCCCAGCCTCCCAATCTGTTGGGATTACAGACATCGGCCACCATGCCCGGCCTCACTGTTCTTTGATTTTGCTGTTTTCCCCAAAGACAAAGTTTGGTAGGCAGAGGCCAATGCTTTGCTATAATTGTTACCAAACATTTTTGAAAGAATTCTTGGCCGGGCGCGGTGGCTCAAGCCTGTAATCCCAGCACTTTGGGAGGCCGAGACGGGCGGATCATGAGGTCAGGAGATTGAGACCATCCTGGCTAACACGGTGAAACCCTGTCTCTACTAAAAAATACAAAAAACTAGCCGGGCGAAGTGGCGGGCGCCTGTAGTCCCAGCTACTTGGGAGGCTGAGGCAGGAGAATGGCGTGTACCCGGGAAGGCGGAGCTTGCAGTGAGCTGAGATCCGGCCACTGCACTCCAGCCTGGGCGACAGAGCATGACTCCGTCTCAAAAAAAAAAAAAAAAAAAAAAAAAGAAAGAATTCTTACCAAACAGGCTGAGGCGGGTGGATCATGAGTTCAGGAGATTGAGACCATCCTGGCTAACACAGCGAAACCCCATCTCTACTAAAAATACAAAAAATTAGCCGGGCGTGGTGGCGGGTGCCTGTAGTCCCAGCTACTCAAGAGGCTGAGGCAAGAGAATGGCGGAGCTTGCAGTGAGCTGAAATCGTGCCACTGCCCTCCAGCCTAGGCGAAAGAGCAAGACTCCGTCTCAAAAACAAAAAAAAAAGAATCTTTATATATTATATTAACATAACCTTTAATGAAGATACAAAACTAACCCTGTTCAATTTCAAAGGAGACAGAGTACTTATTTTGGTTGGGGTTTAGAGGTAGTTCTTGCATACTAAGTTATTTTAATTATAATAACATGCTGGTATTGTTAACATAGTCTGATAATTTGTGTAAATGGTTGCTCCTTATTATTATTATTTGAGACAGAGTCTCACTCCGTCACCCAGGCTATAGTGCAGTGGTGTGATCTTGGCTCACTGTAACCTCCACCTCCTGGGTTCAAGCGATTCTCTTGCCCCAGCCTCCCAAGTAGCTGAAATTACAGCACCACCACACCCAGCTAATTTTTGTATTTTTAGTAGAGACAGGGTTCATGTTGGCCAGGCTGGTCTTGAACTCCTGACCTCAAGTAATGTGCCCACCTCGGCCTCCCAAAGTGTGGGATTACAGGCATGAGCCACTGAGCCCAGTTTATTATTTCTTTACTGCTGAAGAATAATTTCAAATATTTGCAAAGCAAAAGCACAGAGCAAAGTCTTGCCCATCAATAAAGTTTAACCTTATAGAGAAATGAAAGGGCAACTTTTTGCATGTTATACATTAAAAAGGGAACTAATTTATATGTCATTTTGATAGGCTTCATGTTTTTTCAAAGCAAATATATCACTTTAATTTTCAAAAATATCCCTTTTGCTCTGTACTGTCTGTCTCTTATATAAACCCTCTTTAGGATCAAGCATGAGAAATGTATCATGTTTTGCCAAAAAACCAAACAACAACAAAAACCTTAAAAAACAAAAATGATAGTATAAAAGGCATTACATTTTACAAATTTGAGTGGAGTTGAAAAGACCAGTCAATGACTGGTAGACTACTACTTAGTCTAGTAACAATTTACAATGGCTTATCTCAAAGAAATAAAGCACGTAAAATATATTTCTATTTATTTTCTTTGTAAGTAGAAAAGGAAACATCCTATCTCAGTTTGCTGTTGGGATTTTTGCTTCGACCCCTCATCTAGTCTTGCGCATGACCGTAGATCTAAGACCCGTAAAAATTAATTACTGAAATCTGTAGGAAAGCTGATGGGAATGTGTATCAATACAGTGGCACCAGACTTCGAGCAACATAGTTTTCTTCTTTTTTTTTTTTTTCAGGAAATGCATGGTATTCTTGCTGCATTCTTAAGTTACCTCTCGGGAAATGCTGAGGAAACATTCTCAGGCTCATCATACCCATATTCACCCAGATGTTAGACTGCTGTGTCCGAGTGGCAGGCTGCTGTCTCAGGAAGAGAAGATAGCGGGGAAATAATTCCAGCTCTGGGATGTCTGTCTTGCTGTTCTTGATCACCTATTGTTTTAAAAGATAAAAAGAGACCACTAAAAAAAGAAACAAAACTTGCCATTTTAATCTAACTTATGAGATTTATTTCTAAACCAAATGTCCAACAAGTTCACTAGCTACATTTCAGTAATTACTGAAACTCACACATTTAAGTTATATGAATCTGAATACTGTTAAATTCCTGCTCTGAAACCCATTTCCTAAGATTATAACTCCTTGTAGATATCTTCTCCCCTTTTATTTAAAAGCAAGTAACAACACTGAGGAAAAAAAACTCCTTTAAGTATTATCTATAATTCTACTACCCTCACACCATCAGCCTTTTCATTTTAACATGTTTCATGTATATAAATGACTGACATTTTAAGGACAAATTAATAAAAATTGAGTTAAAAGTCAAAAACTATGGAAGTATTCATTAGCTATATAGTCATGCTGCCATCTAAAGTTTAGCAATTTACACTATTGCCAGTAATGTATGAGTATACTACTCTCATAAAACCTTATCACTGGACATCATTTAGAAACATCCACATTTTGTTAATATGAAGAGTATTATAAATTACTTAAAATTTTATTTTTTGTATTAGTAGTGAGGACACAACTGTTCCCACATAAAAATTTACTATGTTCTACTTGTGTAACCAGTCTGTTCATATGTTTTGTCTATGACTTAAACAAAACATTCGGATGTAAAAAACTCAGATTTCACATGATTGGAACAGGGTTTTTAAGTAGTTTTAACCTGCTTACAAGCCCACAGACACAGGAAAACATTTAATTATCAAAATATTGTAAGAGTAGTACATTATCAATTTCATATTCTAAAAGGATAGCAGGGTTAACACTGAAACTCTTTAAAACAGAAACTCTTACAGAGTCTTTTAAGTCTCAGGTGACCAGGTTTTATTTTCCTTTACTCTCGTAACCAGTATCTTCTGCAACAGAACCTTTTTTTTTAGTATCAAGAGGAAGCAATAAAGAATCAAATAAAAACAACACTACAGGCCAGGTGCAGTGGTTCATGCCTGTAATACCAGTACTTTGGGAGGCCAAGGCAGAAGGACTGCTTGAGACCAGGAGTTCCAGACCAGCCTGGGCAATACAACAAGATTCTGTCTCTTAAAAAATTTAAAAATTAGCTGTTATGGTGGTGTGTGCCTGTAGTCTTAGCTACTGGGGAGGGTGAGGTGGGATGATTGTTCCAACCCTGCAGCTTCAAGTTATTTTTCATAAACATAATTATTAGGAACTCAAAATCAACATCAAAATTACATTAGTCTGTTTTATAACAGATTTTTACTCTTTTAGAAGTTAAGGTACCATATCTCATCTATACAAAACCTTCCTGGCATAAGGAAGTTTTAACTTGGACATTATAAAGGGAAGAGTGTTTCTTTTTTTTTGAGATGGAGTCCCACTCTGTCACCCAGGCAGGAGTGCAATGGTGCAGTCTTGGCTCACTATAACCTCTGCCTCCTGGGTTCAAACGATTCTCCTGCCTCAGCCTAACGAGTAGCTGGGAGTGCAGGCACGTGCCACCACACCAGCTAATTTCTGTATTTTTATTAGAGACGGGGTTTCACTATGTTGGCCAGGCTAGTCTCGACCCCCTGACCTCGTGATCCGCCCACCTTGGCCTCCCAAAGTGCTGGGATTACAGGCAGAAGAGTGTTTCTTAATACACCAAAAAATCCCCACCAAAACGTCTTGTTATATTTTACTGCATCAACAATGTAAAAAGTGAGTGTACAGAGTACCAAGTGCTGTTTACTGTGTAAGCACAACAAATGGTGCTATATACTAATATTTTAATATAATATTCTGTTATCCTATGCTGTGATCTTTTATATGCCCCTCTTTCAAAAACATAAACCACAAAAATCCACCAAAAGCTACAAGAAGAATCCAGTCCCTAACTAGATACCTGTATGACTGTTGGGAATAGTAGTTTCAGAAATAACCGCTGTACCACACCCTACATTCACTGAACTTTTTGGCACTGGCTCTTGGCCTGTCTTTCCCTCCAGCCTAAGTTCCGCATATCTTAGGTGATGTCTACTTTTATGTGGATAACACATTCAACAGCCTCCTATTTCCTTGCCTTTATTTATGAATGAATGAATGAATGTGAAGGAACCTAACATTGTTCAGTTAATCCAAACAGGTTCAGAACACTCTTCTACCACAAGGTAAGAGCTAGTTTGTGGTGAGAGTCATGTAGAAAAAGTAACAGAAGACCCCCATCTATGACTGCTCCTTATACAAGGCACTAATAGCTATACTTACTGGTCTAGGTAGGGCCAGGTTTGCTCCATACCAATGATAAAGCGCTCTCCACACAGGTTCTGGGACCATTTCATAATCTCTTCCATGAATCAGCTGTGGAGTTTGTTTTAATCGTCCTCCTTCTAGTGTTAATGATGTAGCCTGAGAAAGAATAGAATGACAATGTTGACTTTCAATATTACAAAGGTTTTTGGGTCTCAGCAATACCTACATGTAGGAAAACAAACTCATATATCACCACCGAGTTTCATGTTGCTGGACGAACTTAATTTTTTTTTTTTTTGGAGATGGAGTCTTGTTCTGTCGCCCAGGCTGGAGTGCAGTGGCACGATCTTGGCTCGCTGCAGCCTCCGCCTCCGGGGTTCCATCGATTATCTTGCCTCAGCCTCCTGAGTAGCTGGGATTACAGGCACACGTCACCATACCGGGCTAATTTTTGCATTTTTAGTAGAGACAGGATATCATCATGTTGGCCAGGCTGGTCTCGAACTCCTAACCTCAGGTGATCTGCCCACCTCGGCCTCCCAAAGTGCTAGGATTACAGGCGTGAGCCACCACACCCAGCCAAAAAACTGAATTTTTAATGAGAGATTTTTATTTTTGACTTTCAAAATAAACTATGGAAGAAATGAAACTCAAAGCATATCACTTGGAAAAATCACCAAAGTACTTGAAATAACTTCACAGATTTCTTTCAAACAATAAAAAATACTAGTTTGGGGGGAAAAAAAAAACTCATAGTGTATGTGAAACAACATTTTCAGAATAGCTGTCCTAAGTAAGAATAACAATATTACCAAGGGTCACTAAACTACTTCTATATAAGTTCCAAATCATAAATATTCTCACAGAAATGTACTATACAAAGAGATTTCCATCTATAATAGAGTAATTAAATGAACCTCCAATGTTTTGCTATGTGCTAAAACCTCTGAAATGAAATTTATTAATAGCTTGCAAGAGAATAATTTTAAGTTTAGATGTAAAATTACTTACCTTTACTGGTTCTTGAGTTACTAACGGCTGATTATCAATAGCCCCTGGTTTCTGAGGGTTAAGGTGCAACAAAATATTCCCATTGGCTCCCAGCAAACACTGGTTGTTATTGTCAGAAGTGTTATGTTGTCGAGCAAAGCAAACATCTGCCCCTGGTGTGGCAGAATACAGAAAGCCTATGAAAAAAAAGAGGATGGAATCTCTTATTTTTAGTTATTATACATAAACAGGCTTGAGGACATGAACTCAATGCCCATGTATTGTACTACTCTGTTGACATGTCCGTACAGATTCAGATTCTGGTAGTTCTGTAGAAGACAGGAAATGTTATCCTTCTCTGGACAATACATAGCATGGTACTAAAAATAAGAGCTTTTAAAATTATTAGAATATCTAATAATTCATAACGAGAATTATATGTCCTCCTATTGGAAGGGAGGAGCTGGCTAAGTAGCTGGGCTTTCATATAGCATCCTTTAATTATTTTCCTAAAACTAGAAAAATATTCCAAATGTTCTCGGTAGATAATGGTGATATGAAGTCACTAAATTAAAAAGAACTAAAACAAGAATTCCAACAAAAGAATACTGGGAGCTAGATCCTATTTTATCTATGAACTCAATGTTCACGAATTCTTTTGAAAGAAATACATTACCTTTACAATAGGAAAATATGCACAGAAAATGATTAACCATGGTTTAGAGCTGTGAACCTCAGTGTGAATAGATCCTATTTTATCTATGAACTCAATGTTCACGAGTTCTTTTGAAAGAAACACATTATCTTTACAATAGGAAAATATGCACAGAAAATGATTAACCATGGCTTAGAGTTGTGAACCTCAGTGGTATTTTAAGGCATTTCAACTGTCAACTACATGCTAATCTTTGGTAAACATTCTAGCAGTCATTACTTTGTAAACTTCTGCCTGTGATATGCAGCCTTTGGGTGTCACAGGTTATATGGTAAGCACATACCAAACAAGATCTTTAGATGGGGTTAAGAAATAATCCTGGTGTTAAAGCTGATGACAGCACTTGTAGGACTGCTAAGTGATCTTTATAATATCAGAAAGGGAGGGAAGAAGCAGATTCTACAAGGAGCTTTGTAAAGAAAATGCTAGCTCTGTCCAATCTGCTTACACCTTCCACAGAAAAGGAAAATATCTTGGAAGAAATAATAACACAGGGCCATGCGTGGTGGCTCATGCCTGTAATCCCAGAACTTTGGGAGGCCAAGGTGGGCAGATCACAAGGTCAGGAGATCGAGACCATCCTGGCTAACACTGTGAAACCCTGTCTCTACTAAAAGTACAAAAAATTAGCCAGGTGTGGTGGTGGGCCCCTGTAGTCCCAGCTACTCGGGAGGCTGAGGCAGGAGAATGGCGTGAACCTGAGAGGTGGAGCTTGCAGCGAGCAGAGATCACGCCACTGCACTCCAGCCTGGGCGACAGAGCGAGACTCCGTCTCAACAACAACAACAAAAAGAAATAATAACAGGCTAGGTGCAGTGGCTTATGCCTGTAATCTCAGCATTTTGGGAGGCCAAGGCTGGAGGACTGCTTGAAGCCAGAAGATTGCAACCAGCACAGGAAACATGAGACCTCATCTCTACAAAACAATTAAAAAATTAGCTGTGTGTGGCAGTGTACACCTGCAGTCCTAGCTACTAGGTAGGCTGAGACAGGAGGATCGTTCAAGCCCAGGAACTGGAGGTCATAGTGAGCTATGATCATGGCATTGCACTACAGCCTGGGCAACAGAGTGACACCCTGTCTCTTTAAGTACACAAATAAATAATAGGGTAAGACTGAGGGTTCTGCTACTGTACCAGAATACTAGCAATCAACTCAATTGGGCTGGGCCACAGAAATACCATAGCATCTTCCCTGTAGATATGGAAACATGAAGTTTTAGGTAAGTACCAAGACCTAAAGGGAATTATGGGAGGCATCTGAATTCTTTCTCAGTATTTTAACAAAATAATCTCCATATTTTGGCCTGAAATATAGATAGAATCTGCTATGGGGTGCATTTAATTTAATTAAAGTATGTTTATAGCTAGAGAGAGTCCTGGAGATGACTATCTTTGAAAATTTAAATTTACTGACTAAATAAATTTAATAGCAATATGGAAAGATGGGGCTTGATTGATGAAAATAATGAAAATAGCCAGGTGTGATGGCTCATGCCTGTAATCCCAGCACTTTCAAAGGCTGAGGCCGAAGGATCGCTTGAGCCTGGGAGTTTGAGACCAGCCTGGGCAACATGGCAAAACCCTATCTCTAAAATTAAAACCCCCAAAAATAGCTGGGCATGGTGGCACGTGCCTGTAGTCCCAGCTTCTTAGAAGGCTGAGGTGGGAGAACTGCTTGAGGCCAGGAGGCAGAGGCTGCAGTAAGCTGTGATTTTGCCACTGTACTCCAGCCTGGGTGACAGAGCAAGACCCTATCTCAAAAGAAAATAATGAAAATATTTCCATATTGAGATATTTAATGAAGTATAACATGGAAAAGAGGTTTTCTTTGTAAAAATACTAATATATTCAAGAATTTTACAATTGACCATTTCATTTAAAACTTATTTCCGTTAATGGAAGCCTGATCTCCTATTATCCTATTCACTACAGCCTCTGTCAAATTAGACTCCCTTAATAACTATCCATGGGGAGGCAGGGCAGGGTGGCTCACACCTGTAATCCCAGCACTTTGGGAGGCTGAGGTGGGCAGATCATGAGGTCGGGAGTTCAAGACCAGCCTGGCCAACATGGTGAAACCCCATCTCTACTAAAAAAAAAAAACAAAAATTAGCCGGGCGTGATGGTGGGCACCTGTAATCCCAGCTACTCAGGAGGCTGAGGCAGGAGAATCGCTTGAACCCGGAAGGTGGAGCTTTCGGTGAGCAGAGATCATGCCACTGCACTCCAGCCTGGGTGAAAGAGTGAAACTCTGTCTCGAAAAAAAAAAAAAAAAAAAAAAAAAAGACCTATCCATGGGGAATAAACCAATAAACCTCAGGGGAATAGGTCATATTTACCGCTGCCAGCAGTTTCTGAGGCTTCAGATGCAGTAGAAATGTTGTCTGAAAATTTCTCTTCTGTAGTATTAACATAACTGAGGCTGCTTCCAATTTTATCTTCGACCTGCTCCATAGGATGGACTGCAGTTCCAAATGAGTATTTTCCTCCATTCAAAACAGATGATGGCTCAATTACCACAGGGTTGGTATCCTAAAATCAGGAAACCAGAGAATAAGAAGCAAAGTTTAATAATCTGACAACTACGTAGTCTTCAGAAACGAATCTCACAATTACCTACTTTTCTAAGTCTCCTATGGCGGGCCACAGACATTTAAAAACATTCTAATACATAGCTAAATTTTAATCTCTTTAAGGAGGAAAAGTATGTGTATAGATAAAACTGGCAAGGTAGACAAAACAGACTGTGAAGGATTTTGTGCCACATAAAGTAATAAAACTCTATTCTGTTGGAAGCCTTTTTTTAACATTAAAAGTAAATAAAGTTTACATTTTTTTCTTCTTTTCCTTCTCATAGTACATGAATGTATATAATTTTTTTATTATTAAAGATTACATGGTCAATGTAGAAAATATAGAATACATGAAGAAAACAAATATCCCATGTACTCAGATTCCATCATTTAGCAATAACTATGTGTTTTAGTTCTTGTGACTGAAAAAAATATATATGTGTAAAAGATGAGTGGTGTATGTACATACAGTGAAAGGCATTGCTATGTATGACTTATAGCTATGTGACTTTCTACAATAACTAAACACACCTTTAATCGCAGCACTTTGGGAGTCCAAGGCAGACAGATCACTTACGGTCAGGAGTTCAAGACCAGCCTGACCAACATGGTGAAACCCCATCTCTACTAAAAATACAAAAATTAGCTGGGCATGGTGGAGGGCTCCTGTTATCCCAGCTACTCGGAAGGCCGAGGCAAGAGAATCGCTTGAACCCGGGAGGCGGAGGTTGCAGTGAGCTGAGATCACGCCACTGTACTCCAGCCTAGGCAACGGAGTGAGACTCTTTCTCAAAAAAAAAAAAAAAAAAAAAATCATATTTTTCTGCTTTCACCAAACATTGTATTGTTTATATGGTGCTAATATGCTAATCTAACATTTGATATTTTCTCTATTTCTGTTTTTAACAAAGAGAGAACAGTCCTAAATAGCAGTCTTCAAAAGACAATACTATTAGCTGGAATTTAATAATATTATTGCCTTCTATTTCTGGCAAGTGACACTAGTTTCCTTTTCTTTTTTTTTTTTTTTGAGACAGAGTCTCACTGTATCACCCAGGCTAGAATGCAGTGGCACGATCTCGGGTCACTGCAACCTCCACCTCCCAGGTTCAAGCAATTCTCCTGCCTCAGCCTCCCGAGTAACTGGAATTACAGGTGCGTGCCACCATGCCCGGAGAATTTTTGTATTTTTAGTAGAAACACGGTTTCACCATACCGGCCAGGCTAGTCTTGAATTCCTGACCTTAGGTTATCTGCCTGCCTGGGCCTCCCAAAGTGCTGGGATTACAGGCGTGAGACACCATGCCCAATAACTTTTTTTTTTTTTTTTGAGACAGGGTCTCACTATGTTGGCCAGGTTAGTCTTGAACTCCTGGCCTCAAGCAATACTCCTGCCTGGGCCTCCCAAAGGGCTAGGATTACAGGCGTAGCCACTGTGCCCAGCGGACACGAGTTTTCTAACTTAAAGTAGTAAGACAAAGTTTCCTTTGAAAATATGATTAAACAACTAATTAATCACAACCAGTTACAAATTTCTATGTTCCTTGTCCATTACCACTGCTTCACTTGAGTAGCCCAAATTTTTTTTTAAATTTTAAGTAAAAATGGCAAAATTATTTATGTAAGTTAATTGTATGGCATTATATGAGAAAAATGGTGACCATACTTAAAAAAATGATTAATAACTAGGAATATATGTATCTATATTACATATGCATTTTGGATCATCAATTTTTTTTAGATGATTCACCAAAGTAGTCAAAATTCTTTTTTTTTTCTTTTTTGTTTTTGTTTTTTTTGAGACAGAGTCAAGCTCTGTTGCCCAGGCTGGAGTTCAGTGGTGCGGTCCCGGCTCACAGCAACCTTTGCCTCTAGCTTCAAATGATTCTCCTGCCTCAGCCTCCTGAGTAGCTGGAACTACAGGTGCCTGCCACCACACCCGGCTAATTGATGTATTTTTAGTAGAGATGGGGTTTCACCATACAGGCCTCGAACTCCTGAACTCAAGCAATCCACTTGCCTCGGCCACCCAGAGTGCTGGGATTACAGGCGTGAGCCACTGTGCCCAGCCTAGAAATCAAAACCCTGTAGACAAGACAGTAGAACCAAACTGATCTATGTCAAAAAAGAAGTATAAATTAGTCCTAAGTGTTAATTTTCTTAAAGATAATATCAAGCTTCTCACTTTTCTAGTAATATGGAACCATACCAACACAAAATACAATACATTTAAATTAGGTTTCTTTTTTTTTTTTTTTTAATTAAAACAATTTTTGGCCTGGGATGATGGCTCACGTCTGTAATCCCTGCACTTTGGGAGCCAAGGTGGGTGGATCACTTGAGTTCAGGAGTTGGAGACCAGCCTGGACAACATGGCTAGACCCCTTCTCTACAAAAAATACAAAAAAAATAGTGGGGCATGGTGGCACGCACCTTTAGTCCCCAGTAACCTGAGAGGCTGAGGTGGGAGGATAGCCTCAACCCAGGAGGTAGAGGTTGAACTGAGCTGAGATCACGCCACTGCACTCCAGTCACAGCAACAGAGCGAAACTCTTCCGTTTTTTTTTTTTTTTTTTTTTTTTTTTTTTTGTAGAAATGGAGTCTTACTATATTGCCCAGGTAGGTCTCAAACTCTAGCCTCAGGTAATCCTCCTGCCTCAGTGACCCAAAGTGCTGGGATTACAGGTGTGAGCCACCTCACCTGGTTAAATTAGGTTTCAAAAGAAAGTTTTCCATAAACACACGTGCCTTATTATTTAAATCAGTTCAACTTTTTTTTCACTTACACTTTTTGGTTTATTTGGTTTGGAGTATAGCAAAGGCTCTTTTTTTCTTAGACAGGGTCTTGCTCGGTCACCCATAGTTCACTATACCCTCAACCTCCTGAGCTCAAGTGATCCTTCCACCTCAGCTAGGACCACACACATGCTTCACCATGCCCAACTAATTTTTAAAGTTTTCATAGAGATGGGGTCTCAATATGTTACTCAGACTGGTCTCAAACTCCTGGAGGATTGAAACAATCCTCCTGCCTTGGCCTCCCAAAGTGCTAGGATTATAGGCATGAGTCACCTGGCCAAAGGCATTTTTTCATTTTTGAAGTTCTGTATGTGATCTCACTACATATGCAGCCAGAATTAATAACTATTGCCCTAGTGAGGATTATAGTCTCATGCATTTGTTTTTATAATGCGCTCCAGATGCTGAGAGCTTAGAAACTGACTTGTTATTAAATCGGCTACTTGCTCTGGAACTTGTGTTTTAGAAGAAGATTTAGATTTTAATTAGTTTTCAGGTCATTTGCTTCTTGCCCATAAAGATGGAGCAAGACAGATAGTAAAACCATTTTGAAAGAGTAACAGCGCCACCTTTGACAAAAATTAAAAGTCTTCCAAGTCACTTTGTTTTCCTCCAGAAAAATCACTTTAGTCTTGCTATAAATGATCTTAAATGATGTTTCAATAACCATCAAACTGTTGGCAGGTAATCTCTTTATAAATTTATACTCACTTCTTTATTCCATTTATATAAAGTTGATGCATTACAAATTACTTTTTTTTCCCCTTTTTTTGAGATGGAGTCTTGCTTTGTCACCCAGGCTGGAGTGCAGTGGTGCAATGTTGGGTCATCGCAACCTCCACCTCCTGGGTTCAAGCGATTCTCCTGCCTCAGCCTCCCAAGTAGCTGGGATTACAGGCACACATCACTGCACCTGGCTAATTTTTGTATTTTCAGTGGTTTTGTATTTCAGGGTTTCGCCATGTTGGCCAGGCTGGTCTTGAACCCCTGACGTCAGGTGATCCACCCGCCTTGGCCTCCCAAAGTGCTGGGATTACAGGCATGAGTCACCACACCCGACCACAAATTACTTTCTAAAAAATCTGTAGTAATATATTTTGAGGAAGATTAGGTCTATTTGAGCAAACAATTTTCTTCAAGTTTTCCTTTAAGATGGGCATTTAAGAGAATTTCAAGGAGTAATATTTGGAATTGCATCTTAAATGTTTTAACATATTTGAAAATTTTACATGGTGTCTATGTTTCTAAAGAAAATGTAAATGAAACCATTCCTGTAATAATGTTTCTCATTCTGAAGAGCTCAGTTCATAGGTTAAATCTATACATATCACTCGCAAGAAAACAGGATAATAAAAATATTAACAGGTATTAAAATTGTTAGGTTAAATTTTATAATAATTTGTGAACAGGATGATTGTAATAACTTCTCAGAGACTGCAACATATGCCTCTAGCAACTGCGGTTGTACCACATGCTTTTAACATGGTACAGTAAGTAATACCCTTTAGATTTGGAGAACATGGGCTTTTCTTTGCTTCTCTTCCAATGTTCCAAACAAATTAGAGTGGTCTGTCTTCTCATTGTCTTTGGCTTTCTTTTCTATTACAGGAATCTTATGCTCTCATTGTTCTCCACTGCCTGAAACTGTCAGCACTACTCAGGTTCCTTCTTCCGCTTCCCACACGCTTATTTTTCTTGTTCCTTCCACCCTTCTTGACTTTCAGTGAAATAGCTAACCCTTTCATCCAATTAATCTCATTACCACTTTCCTTCTACAAGATGAACAAACGAATCACAGTTATATATTGCAGAATCTTAGAGTCACCAGCTTTTTTTGACTGTTCATTTCTGGCTGCTTGTGGAAATTTTTGTTTTTCTAAAACATCAAAGGATAATGTTTTGTTTTTATTGACTTCAGGGGTCTGGAACTATTCAAAATTATCCTAGAATCCTGGTTTTCAGAAGATAGATTTCTAAATAGGTAAAGTTTCACCTGTAGAGAGAAATTTCCTCACTTTCTCTGAGTCAACAATTCACAAAAGGACAAGGTACTTATTTTAATATAAGAGAATTCTATTTTGAGATTTTAGGACTCCCTGTGTGTTGTATGAATATGTGTTCTAAAATATGGGTCAAGATTCACCTTTTTCTCCATTGATGATACTACTACTTTTTATGCCCCGTACATATGTACGTTACAAGCATCAATGATCTTAAATAATTAACAGTTACATCAATTTCATATGTCACTAGTCTGAAATGCTGCCTTTGGAAAAATAGAGGGCAGCATGGAGCAACAGATTAGGTACTACGGCAGGACTCAGGAAACTGCTTTAGAGTGCTAGATCAGGTAATAAAATAATTGTCTGATACAGCTTTGGGCAATTATAAAACCTAAGGACCTCAGAAGCTTCGTTTGTAAATTCAGAGAAGAGAGGTGTTGCATTCCTTTTATTTCCCCCTCAACTACACATGTCTGAGGCAGGAAAACAAGGCTGCTCCACTCGTGGCAGTCCTGACGACGATCCTCGAGGGCTGCTCTTGGCCTCCAGCCTTGGCTGAGGAGAACAGGGAACCCCCCACAGCCCATGGGAGAGAGGCGCGAAAGGTGCTTTAAAGTACTTTTTAGCTCTAAAGTTACATTATAACTAAATAGGAAAATCTGTATGTGAATAGTAATAGCTGCTCCTTCGTAGTTCTCAAAAAGGAAGAAACATACACATTATGTACTACAATGATGATAAACAGAAAAGATTCCACCATTTTTCCCCATTTAAATTTTTATAGGAGATTGCACATAGAAGAATAAAGCTTGACACATTAAAGTGGGAAAAGATTGGTAAGATTCCACGAGCAGAGACACAAATTATTCATGCTCCAGTGAATCAGCAAATCTGGGGTTAGCCACTTCTAAGAAAGGATGGCTCATTTTTCCTGATCCCTTGGTCTCTGATCTTTCCATTTAGTCTTGGCAGTATTTGAAACATACTGCCCTCACAATTAGTAATTCACATAAGTAAATATGTCATTTTATGAAGAGAAAAAACTAACTAAAGCTAAGTACTACCTTAGGTAGGCAGATGAAGCTCTGAGTAAGATCAAATTATCTGACATGTCAACACTAATTTTCTTTTCTTTTTTTTTTGAGATGAAGTCTCACTCTATCATCCAGGATGGAGTGCAGTGGCATGATCTCGGCTCACTGCAACCTCTGCCTCCTGGGTTCAAGAGATTCTCCTGCTTCAGCCTCCCAAGAAGCTGGAACTACAGGCGCACGCTACCACGCCCAGCTGATTTTTCTATTTTTAGTAGAGTCGAGGTTTCACCATGTTGGCCAGGCTGGTCCGGAACTCCTAGTCTCAAGTGATTTGCCTGCCTCAGCCTCCCAAAGAGCTGGGATTGCAGGTGTGAGCCACTGCACCTGGCCCAAATTTTTTTTTTTTTTTTTAAACAAGGCATTTGTCAAAGCTGCCACATGGACTGGAAAGAGAAATTTGAAGTTGTTTTTTTTTTTTTTTTTTTAAATACAGAGTCTCATTCTGTTGCCCAGGCTGGAATGCAGTGGCATGACGTTGGCTCTCTGCAACCTCCGCCTACCAGGTTCAAGCGATTCTTGTGCCTCAGTCTCCTGAGTAGCTGGGATTACAGGCATACACTACCACACCCAGCTAATTTTTGTATTTTTAGTAGAGATGGGGTTTCTCCAGGTTGGATAGGTTGGTGTTGAACTCCCAGCCTCAAGTGATCTGCCTGTCTTGGCGTCCCAAAGTGCTGGGATAACAGGCATGAGCCACCATGCCTGGCCTGAAAGGAGAAATTTAAATCCTTATATAACTACTGCTACTACTATCACCATTATTACCTTTAACCTTACATAGAGTTTCTATCTGCCAGGCACTGGGCTAAGTGCTTCACATGTATTAACACATTTAATTCTCACATCCCTATTTAAATAGATATTACTATTAATCTCATTGTTTATATGTGAAACCTGAGGTACAGCAAGAAGTAGCAATTTATTCAAGGTCATAAAGCAAGTGGAAGGGACAAGAGTCCAAGCTCACTACGATTACGTTTTTCAAGTTTCTCATAATAATAGCTACCTATTTAGTACTTACTATGTACCAGACACTATTTTAAAATACTTACAGGAGTCTGGGTGCCTGTAATCCTAGCACTTTCAGAGGCCAAGGCAGGAGGATTGCTTGAGCCCAGGAGTTCGAGATTAGCCTGGCAAGCATAGTGAGACCCCATCTCTACAGAAAATCAAAAAATTAGCCAGGTGTGGTAGTGCATGCCTGGAGTCTCAGCTACTCAGAGGTGGGATAACTGCCTGAGCCCAGGAGGTCAAGGCTGTAGTGAGCTATGACTGTGCCACTACACTCCAGCCTGGGCAACAAAGGAAGATCCTGCCTCAACAAACAAACATACAAACAAACAACAAAAACAACAAAACACTTAACATGCATCAAACTCATTTAATCCTTTTAACACCATGAGGGAGATTATTATTATTACTCTTATTTTACAAATGGAGGAAACAAAGCCCAGAATGTCACTTTGTTAAAAAGGTTACTTGAATTCACTTTAAAAACATTTTTAAAAAACCTGTCAGTGTGCAGTTATTTGCATTTAAAAGGTTATTTTTAGAAAAGAACACTTTTCTAATTAAAACATGTTCAGAGGATTATTAGTCAACTTACATTTCCCCCACCTTATTAATAAGTTGCCATAGTTCTCTATTTAGTAAAAACACTTTTCTAATTAATATGCACTTTCAGAAAGTACTGCTGTTACATTTTTGCCCATCTTCTTGAATAAATTCCCATAGTTCTCTGCTTCCTTTCTCTCCATATAAAGCGAAACTCCTCTCTTCCCAGGTTTCTTTTAACTCTAAGTTTGCCTTTATTTATTCATTTACTTTATGAGACAGGGTCTTGCTCTGTCACCCAAATTGGAGTGTAGTGGTGCGATCATGGCTCACTGCAGCCTTGACCTCTCAGGCTCAAGCAATCCTCCCACCTCAGCCTTCCAAGTAGCTGGGACTACAGATGCACACTACCAAGCCTGGCTAATTTTTAAAAAAAATTTTTGGGCCGGGGTTGTGGCTCACGCCTGTAATCCCAGCAATTTAGGATGCCAAGGAGGGCAGATCATGAGGTCAGAAGATCGAGACCATCCTGGCTAACACAGTGAAACTCCGTCTCTACTAAAAATACAAAAAAAAAATTAGCTGGGCGTGGTGGCAGGTGCCTGTAGTCCCAGCTACTCGGGAGGCTGAGGCAGGAGAAAGGCGTGAATCTGGGAGGCAGAGCTTGCAGTGAGCCGAGATCGCGCCACTGTGCTCCAGACTGGGCGACAAGAGCAAGACTCCGTCTCAAAAAAAAAAAAAAAAAAATTTTTTTTGTAGAGATGGAGTCTCACTATGTTGCCCAGGCTGATCTTGAATTCCTAGGCTCAAGTGATCCCCCTATCTGGGACTTTCAAAGTCCTGAGATTACAGGCCCAGCCAGACTTCATTCTTAAGTAGATTTTAAAGTTTGCATTTGACAGACACATGCTAGAAAATAATATCAAATGCCAGAGTGGAGAAGGGAATGTAGATTCCCCCATGTACACCTCTCCCTTACTACCCTCCCCAAATTTCTTTAGTGCACAAAAGGATTATGGTAGGCAACAACAAACCAGGTTCATGTTCTTATCAGTGCAGTTCAGTCTGTTTATAAGGGACGTGCTGCTAAGAGTAAGACGTCTATTGTGTTCCTACAGAAAACTTAACGTAATACATCCAAGACAAAACTATGTTATTCTTTGAGTCTATACCCATTAAAACATTAACAACCACTCAATCTAAGGCCAAACTACAAATATAAAAACCAAAAAAGTATTTCAAAATAATGATTGATGCTGCACCCCAATGTTCTCATTTTCTACCCACATACACCATCATTATCTACTTAAAAGGTCCAGGAAGTCATTTGTCTACTTTTTATTCCTTCAGAGACACCAAAGCCCGTGCTTCCCAATTAATATATTTTACATGTGAAAACACATTAATAAACTTTGCAAAATGGAAAAAGGATGAGAAAGAATGATGAGATAGATAATGTAAAAAGTATGTAACTACCAATATTCTGATAATAAGCAGTGACAGAAGAAATACAGGAAAATAGAAATCAAATGATTAGAATTTTGGTTATTGATCATTTGGCAATGAGTATATATATCAGCTGGCTCTCCAAGAAGGCAAATATTTGATTCTGGGCATTATTCTTTTCAGTTTTCTTGTTCTGAAAAAAATTCCGTTTTAATGGAAAAAGTGAAATAAAGGACAATGTAAATGATGTAGTTGAGAGAATATAAGCTTTAAAGTCAGTCCTTAGGTTTGATCCCAGATCTTCTACCCTGATCACGATATTCAGGTTACTTTTACTTTCAGCACCAGGTTCCCCAAAGGTAAAATGGGTATAATACTATCTTCCTCACAAGGATGGTATGAGAATTAAATGAGACATGAGGTATGTGATATATACAGGTACCGCCGTGCCCAATATTATCTTTTTTTAGGGTTGTTGCAAGGGAAGAAATGTATGTGGAAGTGTAATCACAAAGCCTTACCCATAGCAAGTATCATATAAACACTCATTTCCTTTCCCTTTGAATCTTTATCTAAGTTGGAGCATTTTATTATTGGCTGGTAGTCACAGCATTTTATTATTGGCTGGAAGACTGACGGAGTTGAAAATCTGTGAAAAATGTAAATAGACAGGAATCTAACTCACGTATTTGACATATTCTTTCCACTGCTGCCACCACTGCATGGAGATGATAAACCAGTTGTGTCCTGGTTGCAGACCATACCTGCTCTCTCGTTCTAACCATCCTCTGTACATACAAAAGAAATTAAATACATCAAATAAAGTTGTATGAAATAGGTGGTGACGCACAAAAATATCGTTAGAAGTTTTATAAGAAAAACCACAAAACATTTAGACGTAATTAGGAGAGACTGCCAAAATCCAATTAGTAAAACAATACTGTTTCTATTGATAAACCAATTTCAAGAGTCACAGGCTAGTATCAAGAACAATTACTTCAGGAAAAGATTCTAGGAAAAAATTAAAAATTAAAAAAAATTAGAAAAACAACTGGTGTTCCCAATTAATTAATTACATTTTTTGCAGAATGTAACCAATGATGTTCTTCAAAACAGCCTTATTAAGGAATAATTTACATAAATATAAAACTTACCTATTTGAAGGGTACAACTCAGTGATTTTGATAACTTTACAGATATGTGCAACCAACACCACAATCAGTTTGAGAACATTTAGAACATTTCAATTAATCCAAAAAGACCCCTGTACCCACTTTTAGTCAATTCCTGTTACCACCCTCAGCAACAGGAAACCACTAATCTATGTTTTGTCTCTTACAGATTTGTCTTTTCTCAACTATTCATATAAATAAAATGATAAAACACATGGCCTTTTAAAAATTTGGCCTCTTTGACTTTGCATGTTTTTGTGGTTCATTTATTATTGTGGCAGATATCAGTTGTTTGTGCTTTATTACTGAATAGTGTTCCATTGTATGTATCTATTACATTTTGTTTATCCATACAACACCTAAAGAACATTCGAAACTGGCAAGTCAGTTTCCAAAGTGGCTGTCCATTTAACATTCCCATCAGCAATTCTAGTGGGTGTGAAGCACTGTTACACTGTGATTATAAAACAAAATCTACCATATCTATCTACCTTATCTATCTCTCTATGTATGTATGTATGTATGTATGTATGTATGTATGTATGTATCTATCTATCTATCTAGCTAGCTAGCTAGCTAGCTAGCTAGCTACAGAATCTCACTCTGTAGCCCAGGCTGGAGTGCACTGGTACAATCTCAGCTCACTGCAGCCTTGACCTCCTGGGCACAAGCAATCCTCCCGCCTCAGCCTCTCAAGTGTCTGGGACTACAGATGTGTGCTGCTATGCCCAGCTAATTTTTTTTTTTTTTTTTTTTTTAACTAGAGACAAGGTCTCACTATGTCACCCAGGCTGGTCTTGAACTCACAAAAGTGTTGAGATTACAGACATGAGCCACTGTGCCCAACCAAAAACTATTTATTTTTGAGGTGAAAATGGCATAACGTGAAATTATTTCAAATCATACAATTCAATGGCATTTAGTACATCCAAAATGCTGTGCGATCACCTCTTAAGTTTCAAAACATTTCCATATACCTCAATTAAAAAGTCATCCATTAAATAGTTATTCCCCATTCCCCCCAGAACTTAACAACCACCAGTCTGCTGTCTGGACCTATTGACTTGCCTATTCTGGATATTTCATATAAATGGGATGATTCAACACATGACCTTTTATGTCTGGATTCCTTCACTTAACATGTTTGTGAGGTCCAACCATGTTGTAGTATGTATCAGTACTTTATTCCTTTTTATGGTTGAATAATATTCCATGGTGTGTATATACAACATCTTGTTTAACCATTCATCCACTGATGGATGTACAGACTGTTTCTACCTTTTGGCTATTGTGAATAGTGGTACTATGAAAGTTGTGTTCAAGTATTTGAGTACCTGTTTTCAATTATTTTGGTAAATACCTAGAAGTAGAATTGCTGGTACATGGAAATTCTTGCTGAGGAACTGCCAAACTGTTTTCCACAGTGATTTCACCATTTTACATTTCTACCAGCAATATATGAGTCCCTGATTTCCCTACTCGCCAAAATCTTCCATTTTAAAAATTCTAATAATCTTACTGAGAAGCAGAATTACATTGTTTTGACTTGCATTTCCCTAATGACTAATTATGTTGAGCATCTTTTCATGTGCTTGATGATCACTGAATGTCTCTGGAGAAACATGTATTCAAGTCTATTTTTAGTTGTCTATTTTTAAATTGGGTTGTTTGCTTTTTGTTGTTAAGCTGTAGGAGTTCTTTATGTATTCTAGTTACTAGACCCTTATTGGATGTATGTTTCTAAAATATTATCTCCCATTCTATAGGTGGTCTTTTCTGTTTTAAAAATAATATCCCTTGGCCGGGCGCGGTGGCTCAAGCCTGTAATCCCAGCACTTTGGGAGGCCGAGACGGGCGGATCATGAGGTCAGGAGATCGAGACCATCCTGGCTGACACGGTGAAACCCCGTCTCTACTTTAAAAATACAAAAAACTAGCCGGGCGAGGTGGCGGCGCCTGTAGTCCCAGCTACTCGGGAGGCTGAGGCAGGAGAATGGCGTGAACCCGGGAGGCGGAGCTTGCAGTGAGCTGAGATCCGGCCACTGCACTCCAGCCTGGGCGGCAGAGCGAGACTCCGTCTCAAAAAAAAAAAAAAAAAAAAAAAAATAATATCCCTTGATGTATAAAAGTTTTAAGTTTTGCCAGGTACAGTGGCTCACACCTGTAATCCCAGCACTTTGGGAGGCTGAGGCAGGCGAATCGCTTGAGCCCAGGAGTTCAAGACCAGCCTGCGCAACATGGCAAACCCCCATCTCTACAAAAAATACAAACATTAGCTGGTTGTGGTGGTGCACGCCTGTGGTCCCAGCTACTCAGGAAGCTGAGGCAGGAGGATCACCTGAGCACAGGAGTTTGAGGCTGCAGTGAGCTGTGATGGTGCCACTGCACTCCAGCCTATGTGACAGTGTGAGACTGTCTCAAAAAACAAAACAAAACAAAAAACTTTCAAATTTTGATGAAATGCAGTATTTTCTTTGGTTGCTCATGCTTTTGGTGTTACAACTAACATTCCATTGCAAAATTTAAATAATTTTTGAGGAAAAAGTTTTGTTAGATATAGAGTTCTTGGTTACAGTTTTTCCGCCACTTTCAGCTCTTTAAAAAAATTGTCATCCCACTCACTTCTGGATTCCATGCTTTCTGATGAGAAACATGCTATTAATTTTATTGATGATCCATTTTATGGGACAAGTAGCTTCTCTTTTGCTTTCAAGATTCTCTCTTTGTTCTTGGCTTTGTAAAATAGTTTCATTATAATGCTTCTCAGTGTGGATCACTTTGTTTATCTTTCTTGAAGTCCAATGAGCTTTCTGAACGTGTAGGTTCATGTCTTATGAAGTTTAAGACAATTATTTATTCAAATATTCTGCCCTTTCCTTCTCTCTGCTTTCCTAAGATTCTTATGTTGACACACATGATGTTGTTTTATGGGTTTCTTCCGTTCTGTTCATTTTTCTTCATTCTGTTTTCTTTCTGCTCCTCAGTCAATAATTTCAATCGACTTTTATTTAACTTCTCTGATTCATTCTTCTGCCTGCTCAAATCTGATGGAGAACCCCTCTAATATATTTTTCATTTCAGTTATTATACTTTTCAGCTCCAAAATCTGTGTTTGGTTCCTTTTTATACTTTCTCTTTATTGATACACTCTATCTGTACATATATCATTCTCCTGGTTTCCTTTACTTATTTATTTATTTATTTATTTATTTATTTATTTATTTATTTATTAGTTTTTGAGATGGAGTCTCGCTCTGTTGCCCAGGCTGGAGTGCAAGTGGCACAATCTCAGATCACTGCAACCTCCGCCTCCCGGGTTCAAGGGATTCTCCTGCTTCAACCTTCCGAGTAGCTGGAATTACAGGAGCCTGCCACCACACCTGGCTAATTTTTGTATATTTTTTAGTAGAGATGGGGTTTCACCATGTTGGCCAGGCTGGTCTCGAACTCCTGACCTCAAGTGATCTGCCCACCTTGGCCTCCCAAAGTGTTGGGATTACAGGCGTGAGCCATCACGCCCAGCCATTTCTCCTGGTTTCCTTTAGTTTGTTGTCCATCACCTCCATTACGTCTTTGAACATATTTAAGATGATTGATTTTAAATGTTTGTCTACTAAGTCCAATAACTGTGCTTCCCCAAAGATAATTTCTATTAATTTCCTCTGTGAAGGGACCACACTTTCTTGTTTCTGCAATTTTTTGTTGAGAACAACATTTTGAGCATTAATGGTAACTCTAGAACTAATCATATTTCCCTCCACCTCAGGATTTGCTTTCGTTGACTGCTATAGTTATTTGTTTAGTCACTTTTCTAAAATATTTTTATAAAGTCTGTCTTCCTTGTTATGTGTAGTTTCTTAAGACTTCATTTAACGTGTGTTCGAAAAGCTGGCATTCCGACAGTGATTTCTTAGAACGGCAGAAGTGGGGAGAGGGAGAGAGGAAAAGAGAGAGGGAGGGAGAGGGAGGAAGAGAAAGAGAAAAAAGGGAGAGAGAGAGAGACAAAGACAGAGAGACAAAGACAAAAACCACTACTGTCTTTGCAGAATGACGCTGTGCTGGGGCATTCCTACAGTGGTTTACAACTATGCCTTAGCCTTCACTACCTGTATACTCTTAGTCTAGAAGCTCAGCCAGAGGTGAAACTGTAGGGGTCTTATAAGGTATTTTCTGACTGTGTATCTTGTTGTCGGCATGTGCAAAGCTTTCTAAATTACCCAGTGTACAGTGTGCTTTTGGGTACCCTAATTTCCCCAGGAAACTTAAGTTCCCACCACTCCCAAGACTTTCAGCATTCTATTATATGCCTCAATTAAAATCTTTTACCCCAGGTGACTGCAGGTGGCTGGTTCGTGTGCCTTACAGAACTTCTGATGAATGCCCCTGCTTTTCCATCCTGGGTAAATTCTGAGTTAAGTATAACATAGCTGAGCATCTTCCAGTAGCTTTTCTGGTAGCCCCAGACTGTTTACACAAACACAATTTGTTTTTATTTGTTTTGTTTTGTTTTGGAGACAGTCTTGCTCTGTCACCCAGGCTGGAGTGCAGTAGCGCAATCTCAGCTCACTGCAACCTCCGCCTCTCGGGTTCAAGTGATTCTCCTGTGTCAGCCTTCCGAGTAGCTGGAACTACAGGTGTGCGCCATCATGGCCAACTAATTTTTCGTATTTTTAGTACAGACGGGGTTTCATCATGTTGGCCAGGCTGGTCTCGAACTCCTGACCTTAACTGATCCACCCATCTTGGCCTCCCAAAGTGCTGGGATTACAGATGTGAGGCACCGCACCCAGCCTGACAAACACAACTCTTTATAAATAAGGTGTGCTCTGCTCTCTCTGAAACCAGGGACCATGTGGGTTGCCATCTTCAAGGCTGCCATTACTAAACCAGGCAATGGCAAATATATAAACAGGCTTTTAAATAATTTTTATAATTTTTTATAATTTTTAAAAAATCAACATTTGCTTAGTTTCTATAAATCTTTGTCTCTTTGTTCAGAGTTCTGACAAAGTTGAAATTGGCAGTTCTTTATTTTTCAATGTTTCTGTGGAGAGACAGGCTCTTAGAGCTACCCACTACATAATTTTCAGAGTCACTCCTCTCATTGTGCTTTTAATTTGCCTTCTCTGAGGAAGCAGAACATCTTGTCATGTACTTATATTAGCGATTCATACATGTATAGTAAGAGTCTATTCAACTCTTTTGTGCATTTTAAAATTAGATTTTCTTGATGTCAATGTGTTGTAACAGTCCTTTATATATTCTGGACACAAATCCTTTATCATATATATAATTCGCAAATATTTTCTCTAGAGCTGTGAGGCTGTAGCATTTATTTTCTTAATGCTCTCTCTTGAATCTCAAAAGTTTTTAATTTTTTCTATGTCTTACACTTTTCCCCCAATTTATAAATTGTGCTTTTGGTGTTATATCTATGAAACCTTCTACCCCCAAATCATAAAGATTTTCTACATTTGCTTTTCTAGAAGTGTTATGTTTTTAGCTCTGATGTTTAGGTATATGGAATCCATTTTGAGTGCATTTCTAAGCATAGTGTGAGGTAAGGGATCTAAAATAATCTGTTTGCATATGGATATCCAATTTTCCTGCACCTTTTTTTTTGTTTTTTAAAGAAACAGAATCTTGCTATGCTGTCCAGGCTGGCATGCAGTGGCTATTCACAGGTGTGATCACTGCATACTCACACTAAAGTTGTGAACTCCTGGGCTTAAGTGATCCTCCTGTCTCAGCCTCCTGAGTAGCTGGGACTACTGGCTCAGCTCCTTCTGCACCTTTTTTTTTTCTTGAGTCAGTCCTTTCTCTACTGAATTTTCTTGACATCTTTAAAAAATAATAAAAATGATAATAAAAATAACCATTGACCAAAAATATAAGGGTTTCCTTTTTTTATTTTTTGAGGCAGAGTCTCACTCTGTCGCCCAGGCTAGAGTGCAGTGGCATGGTCTCAGCTCACTGCAACCTCTGCCTCCTGGGCTCAAGTGATTCTCCTGACTTAGCCTCACGAGTAGCTGGGACTACAATCGTGTGCCACCACGCCTGGCTAATTTTCGTGTTTTTCGTATAGATCGGGTTCCGCCATGTTGGCCAAGCTGATCTCAAACTTCTGGCATCAGTGATCTGCCCACCTCTGCCTCCTAAAGTGCTGGGATTACAGGCATGAGCCACCATGCCTGGCCAAGGGTTTCCTTTTAAAATGTCAATTCTATTTGACTGATCTCTATGATTCTACTTATTCCAGTACTTGATTAATGTATCCTTAGGTAAACTGTGAAATCAGGAAGTCTAAGTCTTCCATTTTCTGCCATTATTTTGAAGTTGTTTAGGCTAGTCTGAGTTCTCTGCATTTCCCTATACAATTTAGGAATAGCTTGTCAATTTATAGAAAAAAGCTGGGATTTGATTGGGTGTGTTTTGAATCTACAGAACAATTTGAGAAGATTGCCATTTTCACAACATTAAGTTTTCAAATCCATTTACTTACATTTTCTTAAATTTCTGTCAGCAATGCGTTGTATCTTTACATGCACAAGTCTTGCACTTCTTTTGTTGAATTTATTTCCATGGGTTTGATTTCTTTTGACAATATAGTGAATGGAGCTGTTGTCTTCATTTTAATTGTACTTTCAAATTATTCTATCTAGTACATGACAATTCAATTGATTCCTTAATTATTGATCTTGTATCCTGTCATGTTGCTAAACTCATTTTATTAATTCTAACAGTTTTTCTGTGAATTCTTTTCGGTTTTCTACACATATGATCATGTTATCTGCAGTTACAGACAGTTTAATTTTTCTTTACAATCTGGATGCCTTTATTTCCTTTCCTTGCCTGATTTAACTAGCTTGAAGCTCTAATACAATGTTGTTAAGTGTGGCAAGAGCAAGTATCCTTTCCTGATCTTATGGGAAAAGGCTTTAGTGTTCTACCATTAAGTATGATCTCAGTTGTATATTTTTCAAGATACTTTTTAGACTGAGGAATTTCCCTCCCCCAAGGTTTTGAATGAGCATGACTGTGCTCTAGTAAAATGTTATTTATGTTCACTGAAATGTGAATTTTATGTAATTGTAAGGTGTCACAAAATATCCCCTTTTGGTTTTCTCAAAGCCACTTAAAAAGGTAAAAACATTTTTAGCTTGCAGATTGTACAGAATTAGGCAGTGGGCCAAAGTTGGCGAATATGCCATAGTCTGCTGACTAACTGCTGACCTAGTATATGGTCTATCCTAGACAATACTCTGTGTACATTTGAATATGTATTCTGTTGCTGTTGGCTGAAGGGTTCTTTGGTGGGTGCATATATCATCGTTTATCATAATAAAATGTCTCTCTGGCTCCAGTAACTTGTCTTTTGTAACCTAAAAGCCATTTTTTTTTCTTAACAGTAAAGTAATTTTAGTTCACCTATGGTTATATTTGTATGGTTTCATCTTTTATTCTTTTACTTTCAACCTATTTGTGCCTTTGAATCTCAAGTAGCTGGATTGTGTTTTTTTTGTTTATTTTTGAGATGGAGTGTCGCTCTGTCACCAAGGCTGGAGTGCAGTGGCGCGATCTCAGCTCACTGCAAGCTCCACCTCCCAGTTCACACCATTCTCCTGCCTCAGCCTCCCGAGTAGCGCCTGGGACTACAGGCGTCCACCACCACGCCCAGCTAATTTTTTTGTATTTTTTTAGTAGAGACAGGGTTTCACCGCGTTAGCCAGGATAGTCTCGATCTCCTGACCTTGCAATCCACCAGCCTCAGCCTCCCAAAGTGTTAGGATTACAGGCGTGAGCCAGCACGCCCGGCCAAGTAGCTGGATTTTTAAAAAACAATTCAGTCTAAATCTTTGGCTTTTGATCATCTGTTCAATCTGTTTATATTTAAGGTAATTACAGATGTGGGTTTATGTCTGCTATTTAGTTATTTGTTTTCTATGTATCTTTCTTCCTCTATTCCTCTACTTCTTTCTTTTGTGGTAAATAGGTATTTTCTAGGAATTTAAATAGGTAACATTTTAATGCCTTTTTAAATAAAACTATTTTGGGGGATCATTTTCTTAGAGATTGTTGTAGGGTTTACAATATGGATCTTAACATAGTCTACTTTATTTTTTATTTTACGTTTTTGAGATGGAGTCTTGCTCTGTCACCCACGCTGGAGTGCAGTGATGCCACTCAGCTTACTGCAACCTCTGCCTCCTGGGTTCAAGTGATTCTCCTGCTTCAGCCTCCCAAGTAGATAGGGTTACAGGCATGCACCACCACGCCTGGCTAATTTTTGTATTTTTAGTAGAGATGAGGCTTTGCCATGTTGGCCAGGCTGGTCTCGAACTCCTGGCTTCAAGTGATCTGTCTGCTTTGGCCTCCCAAAGAGCTGGGATTATAGGCGTGAGCCACCGCACCCAGCCAACATAGTCTACTATGTTTGATTGATACTAATTTATTCCAGTAAAGTATAGAAACTAAAAAAGTATAGAAACTAAAACATAGAAACTTTGCTCAAATATAGCTCTACCTTCTACTCTCATCTTTGTGCTACGGTTGTAACTCATATAAGATCATTATATGTTATGGGAACAACATGCTTTTATAATTATTGTCATATAAAAATGTTTTTTAAACCAGTAAACAAAAATACATAGAATAGTTTATACTGTCTTTTATTATTACCTATGTGATTTCTACTATTGGTGCTCTTTTTTTTTTTTTTGGCATTTTTATGGTTTTATTTAAACATAAAACATGCATATGAGCTGTCTACTTATTTTCTTCACTGCACAGGCTGGCATTGGGATTGGTGACTCTGATGGCCAGCTGGGCTGCTCTTTCCACAATGTCTTTGCAGTTCTTGGAGGAAACACTGGGCAATCTCAGCACATTTGTTGCACATTAGCAGTACTTCCAGCTCCTTGATGTTGTGGACCAGGAACTTCTGGAAGCCCCTAGGCAGCATGTGCTTTGTTTTTTGTTGCTGAACCTTCCACAAACTCTGTTGTCAATACCTCTGAGTTTTTGTCAGTTACACTTAGTTTTGACATATCAGTCTAACTGGTGCTGGATGAACTTCTTGGTTCTCTTTTTGATGATCTTGGCCTTCACAAGGGGACTAAGGGCAGCTATGATGCCAAATAGGGGATGGCTGCCACCTCCATAGGCACCGCCAAGGAAGAGAGCCTCTTTATTTTGTCACGTGGATGTTAATTACTGTCTGGCATCACTTCTTTTCAGCTTGAAGAACTTCCTTTACTATTTAAAGACAGATTTCCTGGCAACAAATTCTCAGTGTTCATATAGGAATGTCTTTAGTTCATCTTCATTTCTTTTTTTTTTTTAAAGTTTTTTAAAAAAAGGTTTAAAAATGTTTTGATTAAAAAATTTATTATATATAATAATAGTATATATTTATGGGGTACATGTGATATTCTGACATATGCATACAATGTGTAATGATCAAATAGGGTAATTAGGATATTCATCACCTCAAATATTTATCATTTTTTTTGTGTTGGGAATATTCTAAATCTTCTAGCTAATTTGAAATATACAATAAATTATTTTTAACTATAGTTACCTACTGTGCTATTGAACACTAGAAGTCATTCATTCTATCCAACTGTATTTTTACGGTCATTAACCTCTCTTCAATATCATCCCTCCTGCCCTTGCCAGCCTCTGATAACCATCATAATACTCTCTAATTCCACAAGATCAACTTTTTTAGCTCCCACTTAAAAGTGAGAACATGTGATATTTGTCTTTCTATGCTTGGCCTATTTCACTTAACATAATGACCTCCAGTTTTATCCATGTTGCTGCAAATGACAGGATTTCATTCATTTTACGGCTGAATAACATTTTATTTTGTGTGTATGTGTGTATATATATGTATACATATATAATATATATTTTCTTTATCCATTCATCAACTGATGGACACTTAAGCTGAATCTGTATCTTGGCTATTGTAAGTAGTGCTGCAATAAACACAGGCGTGTAGACAGCTCTTTGCTTTACTGATTTCCTTTCTTCTGAATATATACTCAGCAGTGGGATCACTGGATAATATGGTGGATCTCTTTTCAGTTTGTTGGGGCACCTCCATACTGTTTTCCATATTGACTTTACTAATTTACATTCCCATCAATAGTGTACTAGCACTTCCCTTTCTCCACATCCTCATCAGAATCTGTTATTGTCTTTTTTATAATAGCCATTTTAACTGGGAGATAATATTGCATTGTGGTTTTGATATTTCGATTATGATTAGTGACGTTGAGCATGTTTTCATATGTCTGCTGGCAATTTATATGTCTTTTTTTTTTTGAGCAAGGTCTATTCAGATCACTTGCCCATTTTTAAATTGGGTTATTTGGTTTTTTGTTATTGAGTTGAGACCCTTATATATTCTGGTTATTAAAACCTTGAATGGATGGATAGTTTGCAAATATTTTCGCCTATTCTGCTGGTTGTCTCTTCACTCTGTTGATTGTTTCCTTTGCTGCGAAGCGTCTTAACTTGATGAAACTCCGTTCGTCCATTTTTGCTTTGGCTGCCTGTGCTTTTAAGGTATTATACAATGTCATACCACTCAAACGAACGTCCTACACCATTTCCCCAATTTCGTCTAGTAGTTTAGGCCTTAGATTTAAGTCTTTGAATCCATTTTCTTTTCTATTTTTTTGAGATGCAGTATATCCCTCTATCACCCTGGCTGGAGAGCAGTGGGGAAATCTCGGCTCACTGCAACCTCCGCCTCCCGGGTTCAAGCAATTTTCCCACCTCAGCCTCCTGAGTAGCTGGGATTACAGGCACCTGTCACCATGCCCAGCTAGTTTTTGTACTTTTAGTAGAGATGGGGTTTCACCATGTTGGTCAGGCTGGTTTTGAACTCCTGGCCTCAGGTGATCCGGTCACCTTGGCCTACCAAAGTGCTGGTATTACAGGCATGAGCCACCTCGCCCAGACTCTTTAATCCATTTTGATTTGATTTTTGTGTATGCTAAGAAATTGGGATCTGGTTTCATTCTTCTGCACATGAATATCAAATTTTTCCAGCACCATTTATTGAAGAGATTGTCCTTTCTCTAATGTATGCTCTTGGCACCTTTGTCAAAAAAGAATTGGTTCTAAATGTGGGTTTTTGTTGTTGTTGTTGTTGTTTTGTTTTTTGAGACACAGTCTTGTTCTGTTACCCAGGCTGGAGTGCAGTGGCACAATCTCCGCTCATTGCTACCTCCACCTCCTGGGTTCAAGCGATTCTCCTGCCTCAGCCTCCCGAGTAGCTGGGACTACAGGCGTATGCCACCAAACCTGGCTAATTTTTTGTATTTTTAGTAGAGACGGGATTTCACTGTGTTAGCTAGGATGGTCTCGACCTCCTGACCTTATGATCCACCTACCTTAGCCTCCCAAAGCACTGGGATTATAGGCGTGAGCCACCATGCCTGGCCTGGATTTATTTCTGGGTTCTCTGCTCTGTTCCATTGGTCTGTGTGTCTGTTCTTATGTCAGTGCCATGCTGTTTTGGTTACTATAACTTTGTAGTATATTTTGAAGTCAGGTAGTAATTCACCTTTATTTCTGAATTATAGTTCTGCTAGATAAAGAATTCTGGATTGACAGTTTTTGCTTTTTTGTTTTTTTTCCTTATATCACTTTCTCATCCTACTGCATACTGAGCTCTACTGTTTCAAAAAGTCAGCTGTTTATCACATTGTGGTTCCCTTCTATATGATGAGTCTTTCTGCTCTTGTGGCTTTCAACTTTTTCCTCTGTCTTTAGTTTTCAACACTTTGACAATGATATGTCTAGGTGTGAATCTTTTTGTGTTTAACACAGTTGGAGTTCATTAAGCTTCTAAGGTTAATAATTTTCAACAAATTTTAGAACTTTCAGACATTATCTTGTCAAACTTTTTTCTGCTTCTTTCTTTCTGAGACTTCCATTATGCATATTTTGGTAGACTTGATGGTGTTCCACCTTTTGTGAAACTCTGTTCATTTATTTGGTCTCCTTTCTCTCTTTCTGATGAAATAATCTCTATTGATACATACTCTGTCTTGCTAGGTATTTCTCTGTCAACTCAAATCTGCTAGAATTTCTATTTGATTCTGTTTTAAAATTTCTATCTCTTTATTGCTATTTTCTATTTGGACAAGTCAGTGAGATCATACTTTCCTCTAATTCTTTAAATACAGCTTCGTTTAGCTCTTTGAAAACATTCATAATAGCTGCATTGAAGTCTTTGTGTGCTAAGTAGAACATCTGGTGCCACCTCTGAGACAGTTTCTACTATTGTTTGTTTTTTTCTTGTATATGGGTCACACTTTCCTGTTTTATTCCATGTCTGATAATTTTTTCTTGTTGAAAACTGAACACATTTGATACTTTACATTAGCAACTCTGGATTCTGAACCCCGTGTGTTTTGTTTTGTTTTGTTTTGTTTTGTTTTACAACTTCCCGGAACAATTCTGTAGAGTTTAACTTCCCATACAGTATCTTGCAATGTGAAGCTGCTCAGCTTCTTGTTGTTTTCTTTTTTATTATCTCTGTTTTTATTGTTAAGCTTGGCTTTCTTGGAGTGAGCCTAACTTACTGGTCAGCCAATGACTGTTGAGAGGCTGTGCTGAAACACCTTGAGCCAGTAACACTCGCATCCTTTTCCTGATGGATCTGTACATGGTTTGGGGAATGCATTTAAAGTTCAGGCAGGTTACAAGCCTACCCTGGCTTTTACTTTCTGCACATGCAAGGCTTCACCTTCAACTAGGGAGGAATAAAGGGCTAAAGCCCACTTTGGTTTCTCCTGAGTTTGTGTATAGCCTTGTACAAGTAGTCTACAGATCACTGGGGACATGAGAAAGCTTGTTAAGGCTCACTATGGTGATCCTGTTCCCTGTCAAAAATTTGACTGGTCTGTTGTTAGTCTGCTGCTTCCCCTAACCAGTATTTTATCCCCAAGCTGGTGATGTCAGTTTCCCTTTTCCCCTCATTTTTTACCACCATGATGGTATGTATTTGTTTTATAATATCCTTGGAGAGGCATTTATTCATGCTCTCCTTCAAATCATAAATCAGACTGTCAGCCCATTCTGACCTGCCCTGTAGAACTATCATGCAGATTTGCTGGATGGGAGGAAATGAAAGCTGCTCCTGGTTAAATTACCACACACTTCCATTGTTCTCACCAAAGATTAGTAGTTCTTGAATAAATGCTTCTTAATTTCTTGTATATATTTGGTCAGTTTCCAGAGTCCTGAAATGGTTGTTTGACAATTTTGTTCAGTTTTCTAAGTGCTTTTGGAAAAGGGTTTGCTGAGATCTTCACTCGGCCATTCCAGAAATCATGATACTTATTTTTTTTAACAATGTACTGACTGTAAGTTAGAGACAAATATTTGTTTCACCTCATTGCATATGAACCAACCTGAATCATCCTTTAATAATTATCACAGTCAAATGAATTTTTATAAGTAACAGCAGAGGCAAAATAAAATAACACTAAAAATGAATAAACAAATTAAAAAAAACCCACAGATGAAATGAACCAATTTGGAACCAACAATTTTAAATCTAGACTTATTAAAAAATACAAAATACAGAAAGCAGATTATTGGTACTTTTAAGAAAGAGGTCCTAAACTTGATTCTGCCAGTCCCATGTAATTTCAGGTCCTCAACTTCTATAAATCTCAGTTTTCATTTTTACAAAATGGGAGACACTAATTTCATGCAGTTATTCTAAGGGCCAGATGAGATAATGTAATTACACGTATTTTGCAAATAATAACTTTCTATGAAAATATAAGATTATATCAACCTTATTTTTTGAAATAGGGATGCTATGAGTAGTTGTAAAATAAGCCAATAAATATAAATATGGGCTACATAGCATTCTTTCTTTCTATCTGTGCTAAGTGATATTTACTTCAGAATATATTACTATAGTAAATTAGACTGTAATAGAAAAAAAGTCTTGAACTCAGGATTTCAAGACCAGCCTGGGCAATATAGTGAGACCCCATCTCAAAAAAATCAAAGACAGAAAATAAAACAAACAAACAAATAAAAACTACGTGAGACTGGAGTTTTATGAAAGTAACATTTAAAAAAACAGATTTTGCTTAATCTTCTTTAAGAAATAACCATGCTGCTCTGCATATGGAGTGGCCACCCATTTATCCCTTTCTTTTCTTTTTTTTTTTTTGACAGAGTCTCACATTGTCACCCAGGCTGGAATGCAATGGCATAATCTTGGCTCACTGCAGCTTTGACCTCCCGGGCTCAAACAATCCTCCCACCTCTGCCTCCCGAGTAGCTGGGACCACAGGCGTGTACCACTAAGCCTCGATAATTTTTTTATTTTTTGTAAAGACAGGGTCTCACCATGTTGCCCAGGCTGAACTCCTGAGCTCAAATAATCCACCTGCCTTGGCTTCCCAAAGTGCTGGGATTACAGGCATGAGCCACTACACCTGGCCCCTTTACTTTCTTAATAAACTTGCTTTCACTTAAAAATAAATAAATAAATAATACATAAATAACCATTTTTAAAACTTGTCATTTAAAAACTTAGAAATATATCTACTACTTTAACTATCTATGTATTAACTGGCATGTCCTGTTTAAACGTTGAATATGTAATCCTGTTCTCAGGTATTCCAAACAACTCTATTTTAGTAAACTCCCATCTATCCAGAAACCCAAGCCAGAAGAAACTACTGAAGAGTTTGTATGCACAATACTTTCAAGAAAAAGTCAAGTGACAGTACCTATTGAGAGTTTATTTTAAAAGCAGAGTTTACTAGAAATTCAGTCATATTTCTGAAACTATCTACACAAATGTGTAGCATAACAGCAATGTCACAAAGCAATGAAAGACACTCAAGTTATTAAAAATTAGAATATAGCTATAAAACATGCATACCTTTGTTTTTAAAATATAATCCAGATATTTCATCTTAAGTAATTTATCCTAAAGTAAATCCTTAAGCCAAGACATAGAGACTTTATTAACAAAATTGGTCCAATAAGCTTATATTAAAAAAGAATAATAGAGGATGAACAGGGCTGCAAACCAATCATTTAAAATTATATTCAAAGAAGGCTTTATTCTAATATATATTAAAGCAGTATTTTATATGATCTAGAGTGAAAATAGGAGCAGGGAATAAAATAGGTATTTCAGAATATTCCCATTTTTATTTAAATCGTACAAATATCATTGTGGGCATATGTTTATATAAATATTAAAAATATCTACAGCAATTATCTATAAATTATCTATAAAATCTTTCTCTGCTTCTTTTTGTTTAGCTCTATTTTCTAATTTTTCCAACAATAAACATATTTTGGTACTAAAGAAAACTGGTTACTTTTTATCTCATTTCAAAAAATCAAATTTAGTATTCAGTGCAATTTTAATGTTAAATAGAATTTGCCTTCTTAATTAATCTATAGTACCTTCCCTTATCTAGGAAGGTACTTTAACAAAAATATTTCAATATGTAACTATTTTTGAGAAACAGTTAATAATTACATTAAAATAGGACATGCTGTTCCTCAGTAACCAATATATTTCAAGTATTTGAAATTTCAACTATATAACTGAAACTACAAATTTACCTAATAATTTGTCCTTCTTCTTCCGGAGTAGCTGGTCTTAACCCCAGAACTATGTGACACACCTAGGGGAAAAAATGGTAAATCAAGTTTATTAACTGCATACTATTTCACATTCTCTGCATGAGATCCACTTCTTAAATGGGAATTTGAATTAGCAACAGCTTTCAACTCATGAATTATCAATTTTTCACTTGAGCAAATTTTAACTTTAGCCTTGTGGTTTTGGGGTTTTGTTTGCTTTTTTTAAACAAGCCATTCCAACGGAGGCTAACTTTCAAATCTCTAGGTAAGAAGGGAAGAGAAAGGGAAGGAAGAAAAAGGGAAAGGGGAAGATACTACCTCAGGAATAGATTTCAGAATAATTCTTCTGACACTTGCATATGATAGATTTTAAATAGTCAAAACACTCAGCCATGTGTGAGATCTTGGCAAATAAAAGCATAATTCAATATTGTATCATTAACCTAACAAGCTAACTCTATCAATTTTAAAACACAGATAAAAATAAAAACAATTTAGCATAACTGTCTGCTCATATGAGCATAATCAAATATGTGACAAAGCACATACAATAAAATATAATAAAATTTAGGTGTTGAGTAAATAAAATATAGTAAAATTTAGGTTCAGGGTGTTTCCTGAAAAAAACTTTTTCAGCTTTTCAGTATAAAATGTTGGAAGCATACACATAAGCAAATCTAAAGTATATGTTTATTCATAAGTTAAGAGTCACAGAAACAGTGCCACTCCAAGTCCACAGTAAGAATGACGAAATAGGAAAGGCAAAACTAAAAGTAAAAATGCTATACTCTGTGAGAGCTACAACATGACTCAGACACAAACTTAAGTGACCAAAATGTTCATACAGTGAATATGAGATAAAGAGTACACTGAATATGTTCATGTACAAACAGTATATGAACTGTCAACTGTACATAAGCAATACATTGAATACGTTCATGTACTGTTCATACAATAACTTCGTACACTGAATATGAGAATGTTACTTTAAAAAATAACAATAGTTCAATTAAAAAAAAAAAAAGCCTACAGAACCCACTACTGAGGATATTATTTTAAATGAGATAAAAATAGTTGACCAGGCCAGGCGTGGTGGCTCATACTTATAATCCTAACACTTTGGGAGGACAAGGTGGGCAGATCACCTGAGGTCAGGAGTTTGAGACCAGCCTGGCCAATATGGTGAAACCTCATCTCCACTAAAAATACAAAAAGTAGCTGGGGGTGGTGGCATACACCTGTAATCCAGCTACTCAGGAGGCTGAGGCAGGAGAATCTCTTGAACCTGAGAGATGGAGGTTGCAATGAGCCCAGATTGCACCACCGCACTCCAGGCTAGGTGACAGAGCAAGACTCTGTCTCAAAATAAATAAATAAAAATAAAAAATAGTTGATGAATTTTCATGTTACCAAGCAATTCTGTTGTGTTTATAGTGGTGATCTATATTATTTTCATATATATTTTATAAAGCCATCAACTTGAATCTATGCTGAAAATTATAACTTGTAATAAAGCAAATAATTGATTTACAGGCCTATCAGATTATATATGTTTTAAATACATAAAACTTAGTCATTAGCTCTCAGGAAGAGACCAATTTCCATTTATTCCAACATAGATGTGTTGCAGACAAGTTCATTATTTAAAATGGTAGATCATGATACGTATA
Organism: Macaca mulatta; assembly: GCF_049350105.2. NCBI lineage: Eukaryota > Metazoa > Chordata > Mammalia > Primates > Cercopithecidae > Macaca > Macaca mulatta. The sequence continues at coordinate 47,973,317 of NC_133421.1, forward strand.
AACATACTAAACCATTCTGACCTTCACAGTGGTAAAAGAAAAATAAAATAAGAAGAAACTAAAATAAGCACTATTAAGTCAAGTTAAATATTCACGAATAACTATAAAAATGGGAAAACTTAAATTATCCTTAAAAATCAGAGCAAGAGAATTAGTTTAACTAGGACAATAGTTAAAATTTGGCAAGCTCTATGACTTAGTGTTGACTTCTGGTAGCTTTCATTCTTCCTTCCCGCTTACTCTTTCTTGGACCTTCTAAATAATAAAAATTAGGAAACAGCCTCATACCTTCAATGATCTCTTAATCAGAGAGATTGTATACTTTGAAAAACTTGGGCTGGGTGTGGTGGTGTACTCCTGTAATTCCAGCACTTTGGGAGGCTGAGACAGAACTACTTGAGCCTAGGAGTTTAACACCAGCCTGGGCAATATAGCAAGACCTGTCTCTACAAAACATACAAAATTAGCCAGGCGTGGTGGCACACGCCTGTAGTCCCAGCTACTCGGGAGGCTGAGGAAGGAGAATCACCTGAGCCTGCACAGTCAAGGCTGTGGTGAGACATGCTTGCGCCACGGCACTCCAGCCTGCATGACAGAGCGAGACCTGTCTCAAAATTTAAAAAAATAATAAAATAATAAAAAAAGAAAAGAAAAATGTATAGCTACCTCCTTATGATTCATCTTTCTGGTCATACTGCCTTACTTATTAGGAAGGCTATTTATTTATTTATTTATTTATTTTCTTTTAAAAAAATTCTCCTGGTCAGTCTTATTACAAGGAAGCCCTTTTAAAAAGACAATAATGAAGAAACTAGCAAATTATGATGGCTTTTGCAACTTACTCTCTATATGTCTGTGTACTACTCTAAAATGAGTTAAAATAATCTACATCCCACTTTCCTATTTCCCACATCACATTTTGAGAAACTTCAGCAAGCACCCATCTTTCAGATGTGTAATGTAGTTCTGGTTTTTTGTTTTTTTTTTTTTAATAATATATGGTTTTGCAGCCTAGATACAACAACTCTGACTACTATATGATGGAAAAGATGTAGAAGTACTGGTACTACTACCCTCTGTTGCTGTTATTTACCTTAAACATACCTGGAAAAGGAGGTTCAAAAACTCATTGGCAAGAACATTTTTCACACTCCAGATCTGATAGTCTTCCAGAGTAAGATGACCCATCTGAAACAGAGACATTCATGTTAGGAACATCTTCTTTTCTTTTTCTTTTTTTTTTTTTTTTGAGACAGAGTCTCATACTGTTGCCTGGGCTGGAGTGCAATGGCGCAATCTTGCCTCACTGAAACCTCGGCCTCCCGGGTTCAAGTGATTCTCCTGCCTCAGTCTCCCAAGTAGCTGAAATTACAGGTGCCCGCCACCATGCCCAGCTAACTTTTTGTATTTTTCAGTAGAAACTCGGTTTCGCTATGTTGGCTAGGCTGGTCTTGAACTCCTGACCTCGTGATCCGTCCACCTCGGTCTCCCAAAGTGCTGGGATTGCAGGCACCCACCATGATCTAAATGTTGACTAACACAGAAAAGCAATTTCTTCCTCTTTACTTTTTCCTAACTCCCCTACAATGCAGAAGGTAAACTAGTTCAAGTTCATTCCTGTAGGTTTCCCTAAATGCATTCAATAGCAAAATTTTACAATTTGTGGTAATGCAAACATATATAGTTTAATCATACATGGTTGGTAAAATTCACTAAATATCTGGGAATTTTATCAACGCAGTAAGAAATACTGCCCATTTTCTTTAAAAGGTTTAGATAACTAAATCAATAAACATGTTCTAGTAACATTATTTGTCCTCGCTTCCTTTTATGCCTCAAATGTATTGGTGGCAGTCTGCACTATTAACAAGGAATATATATATATACATTGTTTTCTAAAGAGAAAAAAATATTGACTTGCAGAATCACTGAGGTGTCTAGATCAACTGTCTTATAATCAAACAACAGACATGTGAGGGATTTAATAGAAAAATCACTGGGCATGGTGGCATGTGCCTGTAGTCCCAGTTACTCCAGGGGCTGAGGCAAGAGAATCGCTTGAGCCCAGGAGCATGAGTCCAGCCTGGGCAACATAGCAAGACACTATCTCTTTGAAAAAAAGTAATAATAATAAAGAAAATCCTCCAAATCAGGGTAGAGAAATAAGCTAAAGGGAAAGGAAGAAAAACAAAAACTCCTTTCTGTTTTTACAAACAAGTTCACATTCAAAAAGCAGAAGGCAGGGAAAGGGGTAGGCAAATCACTAGATTATGACTAACACTGAATCACAGAATCTTTCTTATCATGATCACTTTTCAAAAAATTGTCCTGTTCACTTACAACAGAGGAAGTGCTGTGATAAGGGTTTTTTTCCACTCAAATCAGTACAGCAGAGGTCCTTGAATAATGTTTCATTCAACATCATTTTATTATAATGTTGATAAGAAAAAAAAATGGATTCCCAGCTGGGGCCACTATCTGTGTGGAGTTTGCATATTCCTTCCATGTCTGCATGAATTTTCTCCAGGTGTCCTCCCATATCCCAAAGACATACATGTTAGGTTAACTGGAGTGTCTGAATTGTCCCACTATAGTGTGATATCTGTTGCTGTGAGGAGAGGAACATCAATCCCAGCACCATGGCAACAGAAGAACCTCAAAGGCTATGTAAGATCTGCCAACCTCCCAAATCAAGTATACAAAAAATTGGTGAAGAGAGGGTTTGAATTCACACTTATGGTAGCAGGTGAATCTGGATTGGGCCAGTTAACATTAATCAACTTATTATTCCTCACAGATTTGTATTCTCCACAGTATCCAAGTCCTTCCCATAGAATAAAAAACACTGACGAACAATGTGATTTCATCATTCTAAGAAATATATTGGTAAGAACACACGTGCAGAACTTGAAAGATGTTACTAATAATGAAGAACTACAGAAGCAGAAAACTGGCAGCTGTGACATAATGGAGTTGATAACGTTACCAAGCAAAGGAGGCTTGCTGCCTGATGAGATAGAAGCCAATACTATGACGTTGGGTTTTTGAGAAAAGCAAAGCAAACAGGTCAACCGAAAAGGAGATGGCAGTCCAGCTCAAGGCTGTCTCCCTGTGCTGGTTTTAAGGCAATAATTTTATTTAAAAAAGCCTTATAGAGTAGATTCTGGGATTGGCAGGTGACTGCTAGAAGGAGAGGACTGGAAAGTCCTTGGGCATGCACAGTTATTTCTTCATGTTACTTCATGGATCGCACGTGGAAATTGGGGGGAGTCAGTATGAAACATGCAACGGGAATTAGCAAGCTCATTCTGCGTAAACTCTAGTTAGCCACATTGGTTCTAGCCAATTCAGCCAGTTTTTAAAATCTCACAATGGAGAGAGGGTTAGCATTTCAGCAAGTTGTTATTTATTTTATTTTGTTTTCTAAAAGAGATACAGGATCTCACTCTATCACCCAGGCTGGAGTGCAGTGGTGTGATCACAGCTCACTGCAGTCTCAAACTCCTAGGTTCAAGGGATCCTCCAGCCTCAGCCTCCTAACTACAGGCACAGGTTACCAAAACTGCCTTAAAAAAAAAAAAAAAAAAAACACAAGGTCTAGTCATGCTGCCCAGGCTGGTCTTGAACTCCTGGCCTTGCAATCCTCCTACCTTGGCCTCCCAAAGTGCTAGGATTACACAGGCGAGAGCCACCACACAGGCCAGTTTTTTGGTGTTTTTTTCCTTCAATCCGCTATTCTGCAAACTCAAGGAGTTCTGCTGGTTGTCGGTTTCCTACTCTTTGGGGAAAAGTTTTAGTTTCAGCTTTTTACTAAGTTGTTTCTTTTCTTAGCCGCTATCCTGTAAGCCCAAGAGTATAGTCATTGGTTTCTTTAACTCTTTAGGGCACAATTTCAATAACAGAATAAATGGCAGCTTACTGAGAGTCTTCCTCTGGCACAAATGGAAGAAGGAAAAAGGGAGCAAGTAGGTAAGATGAAGAAGATGGAGATCAAGACAGCAGGTATTTGAGATGGTCAGTAAGTAGTTCAAAACCTGAAGGATTCTGAAGTTGAGCTCCAATGGTGCCATGAAATGATGCAAATGAAAAACATGAAATGACGCAAATGATAAATGAATACTACATTCATTTAATGCAAATAAAAAACAATTTGGAAGCACAGCAAAAAGAATTAAGAGAAAAACCGCTGTCAGTTTGAGGATGAGTAAGCAAACTGAAAAGTCAACAATGTATTTTAGAACATCAGAACTCTTCAAGAATCTTGGCAAAGATCAAGAAGAAAGGGAAGATCCTTTAAACTCTCTATTGACCAAGAGTTACATATTAGCTGCCAAAACACCATTATGGACATCAGTGTTTGCTGGATCCCTCTGACCAATCTGCATCAGCCATTATGATGGATTTAACAGCATGACAAAAATGACTTTGTTGTTGATCCTGGTGGAGATTAAGATGCTTTGAATTGTAGGGTGTTGTGTACTTATAAAGTAGCAGCTCTAAGTGCCTTTCCTACATTTTCTTTTCCTTTTTAAAAAATTAAACAGATATCTTCAATTTAATGCAAGAGAACACTTTGCTGTTGTACAGTCATGTTCTGGTGATTTGAATGTTTACAGGACATTCTAAAATAAAATGACTCTGGAAGGTTTTGATTGAAGACAAATTGCCATAGTATGAGGCAAACTATGCTTCTCTATAACTATAATGCAAAAGTTCCATCTGATGCAGCATATACAATAAGGTAAATTAGTCTAACACAGGTGACCCTATTTTTTCACCCTTCCATTGTTTAAAAATACACATGGGAAAAAAACCCTATATGCTTACAGTGCACCTAGAACTACTTTTTTAAACAATCTTTTTTTGTTGTTTGCTTTAAATCCTTTAAATATATATTATTCTTATTTAGTGCCCTCTTTAGCCAGAATCTCATTATTGCTTCATTTTTGTAATAACACTTAAATTTAGGTATTTTCCACATATTGGCCCTGCTAAAATAGAATATAGCATCTTTCACATGGTAGGAACCAGCAAGGAAGCTTTCCTTTAACTCCCTTTTTACATCTTATGGTAAGTAGCAGGAGGAAGATGCATTTACAGATCATTTCTAGGCAACACTGAGAAGATAAAAACCAACTTGCAGTCTCTTTAGTTTGCTAGAAATAGGAATCACGGCCTCTTAAAGAGAATTCACTATTTTGCACTGAGCTGTATTCATAGATAGCATATATGCACTTTTTGTTTGTATTGTAAACAATTCATGTAACAATGTTGTGATGTAAAAAAACAAAAAAATGAAAAAATAATAAATTGTCCCAGTATGAGTGAGTGTGGATACACATGTGAGTGCGCCCTTCAGTGGGATGGTATCTTGTCCAGGGTTGGTTCCTGTCTTGTACCCTGAGCTGCAGGGATAGGCTCTGGCCAGCCACTAACCAGAACAGGAATAAGAGGGTTGGAAATGAATACAAATTACCATAAAATAACAACTCATAAAGTATGCAACAATCATACAAATGTATGATAATAAATGATATGCTAAGAAAGTACTCAATGAGCCTCCCATATTTGTTATTGTTAGTTTTTGAACTGCAAGGTGGTAGGAGGTGTTTCTTATAATTTTCATTTTGCAAACATTTATCCCTTGATTTAACCCATCACCACTATGCTGCTGTCACTCACTGATTCACCAAAAACTGGGTAAATAATTATCTTGTTTTTATCAATCTTTCTTAGATCTATTTATAGTTCACATTTATTTCAAAGCTTAATATTAGAAGTGCTTGGGGTCTTTATTTAGAAGTTTGGTGATGTTTTTGTGACTAGAAATATGCTGTGGGAACTTAACTCTTGTTTGCCTAAGGTAAAATTAGTTTTGTTCTATACCCTTCCACTTAAAGTTGCAGTTTCCAAGAACCTAAAGACAACATTAAGTGAGTACTAACTGTACAAGAAGTTAAAGGCATCTGGAACTGTAATACATTATGCACAAAAGGATCTTTGACTTAGAGACCTGTTGTTCATATTACAATGCTATCAGAACTGTCAATTACTTCCATAACCATCCGTCAATAGTATTCCCCTTGCCTTTGAAAATTACTTTTGGCTATAGCAATACAGTTTTAAAAGATACAGGAATAGGCCGGGTGTGGTGCCTCACACTTGTAATCCCAGCACTTTGGGAGGCTGAGGTGGGTGGATCATCTTAGGTCAGGAGTTCAAGACCAGCCTGGCCAACATGGTGAAACCTAGTCTCTACTAAAAATACAAAAAAATTAGCTGGGTGTGGTAGCGGGCTCCTGTAATCTCAGCTACTCAGGAGTCCGAGGCACGAGAATCATTTAAACCCAGGCGGCAGAGGTTGCAGTGCACTCCAACCTGTGCAACAAGAGCAAGACTAAAAAAAAATAAAAAAGATTCAGGAATAAATCATAGCATAATCATAATGGAATACTATGCAGATGATAAAAAGACTAAGTTAATCTATATATAACTTTCTATCTAGCATATGAAAGATGCTTAGTAAACATTCTACTAAGTTTTTTAAGTAAACATTTATTTACTAAGCATCTTTCATATGCTAGATAGAAAATTATATATAGATTTAGGAAAATTCAAAAAAAATTATTGCAGAATGACTTATACAGTATTATTCAATTTTTAAATAAAGAATACACACAACACATGTAAATTTATCCTACACTTGATAGTAGTCAGAATAGTGTATCTTTCCCTATAACATTCATTGAGAATAACTAAAATTTTAATTCTTAAAACAAAAAAACCCCAGAAGAACTGCAAGCTCTGCCACATCATGTACCTCAGTCATGAGGAGGCAACAGAAAAACATGTCACATAACTTAATGAACTCTAAGGGTGAGGATATTATGCTCTGATAAATTCCATCGCATTAAGAAGTTTTACACTGAACAGTCACAAGTAAAATTCCAGGACAGAAAAATGAAGAATGCCAATACAGGGAAAAGCTATGTTGAACATAAGCTATATTTCAAAATGCTACTTTTTATCTTTGAAGTAATAATTGTCAATGATTCTGCACTGATGACAAAACTAACAGCTAGTGTAAACTCATTTTAATTTTATAGGACTCAGCATTTAGAACAGATAGGGAAATCATAGTGAAATATGAAAATGTAATAACTTCTATTAATTTTATCGTTTGAAAATCTAAAATGCTACTAATAAAAATAAAATAATGGCTGTTTAAAAAGTACAAATGTAGGCCAGGCACGGTGGCTCACACCTGTAATCCTAGCACTTTGGGAGGCCAAGGTGGGTGGATCACTTGAGGTTAGGAGTTTGAGACCACCCTCGGCAACATGGCGAAACCCGTCTCTACTAAAAATACAAAAATTAGTCAGGTGTGTTGGTGCAAGCCCGTAATCCCAGCTACTCAGAAGGCTGAGGCAGGAGAATTGCGTGAACCTGGGAGGTAGAGATTCCAGTGAGCCGAGATCACCCCACTGCACTCCAGCCTGGGCAACAGAGCAAGACTCTGTCTCAAAATAACAAAAATAAAAACGAAAACAAAAACAAAAGGACAAATGTAATTTGATATGTGCAATAAATTATTAATACATGGTATAAGAACCTTGCATATCTAGCAGAACAAAATATAAAATGCTTAAGATGGTAAAAAGTATTTTTAAGATGATAATCTGATTCTTTTATGTAGTTAAACTAGTAATCACAAATATTCAAGGAAGAATTTTCAGAGTGAGGGTATACTGACCTCAAAGATATGTTAATACTGTCCAAAAGGAAAGAAACATCATGAAAAGAAATAATAGATACCAGCATACAGAATCATCATGCATACAATGATGGTCAAAAGCCCATTTGCTATACTGACACCTGAGTAATAATTAACACACTGTAAAAACATATACAGCATTACGCTTAAAAACTAGAATTGTAAATGGATTTTATTTTCTCCCAATTTAGTGGATGTTTTACTGACTGCAGTTAGGACTACTGCTAAGCAAGGTATCGATAATATGAACTTTTCCTAAAGCAAATTCACTGACTATATGGCTTATTTTATCTATCTATCTATCTATCTATCTATCTATCTATCTATCTATCTATCTATCTATCTATCTAACTGAGACAGAGTTTCACTCCTGTTGCCCAGGCTGGAGTGTAATGGTCTGATCTTGGCTCACTGCAACCTCCGCCTCCCAGGTTCAAGTGGACCTCCTGCCTCAGCCTCCTGAGTAGCTGGGATTACAGGCACCCGACACTAAGCCCAGCTAAGTTTTGTATTTTTAGTAGAGACAGGGTTTCGCCATGTTGGCCAGGCTGGTGTCAAACTCCTGACCTCAGCTGATCTGCCCACCGTGGCCTCCCAAAGTCCTGGGATTACAGGCGTGAGCCACCATGCTCAACCTATATGACTTATTTGTAAATGTCCTCCATTTAAATGTGGCCCTGATTAGGCCGGGCGTGGTGGCTCATGCCTGCCCAGCACTTTGGGAGGCCGAGACGGGCGGATCATGAGGTCAGGAGATCAAGACCATCCTGGCTAACATGGTGAAACCCCGTCTCTACTAAAAATACAAAAAATACAAAAAAAAAAAGAAAATGAGCCGGGTGCAGTGGCAGGAGCCTGTAGTCCCAGCTACTTGGGAGGCTGAAGCAGGGGAATGGTGTGAACCCAGGAGGAAGAGCTTGCAGTGAGCCGAGATCATACTACTACGCTCGAGCCTGGGCAACAGAGCGAGACTCTGTCTCAAAAATAAATAAATAAATAAAAATAAATGTGGCCTTGATTTTCAAAATAGTGTCAGCTGATCGCTTGCTCTGTTCTACTTAAATCTTTGGAGGTTTCTCCACAGTTTGGTATAAAGTTCAACTCCTGAGGTTTGTACTCAAGGCACTTCAAGATACGGCCCCAATCTAGGTCTATAGCCTTCAATATATGAATCCGTTATTCCAGCCACATCAGAATATTTGCAGTTCTAGGACTTTACAGGATGTCTTACTGTACAGTCCTATACCGTAATAATGTCTTCTTCTTCTTCTTTTTTTTTTTTTGAGACGGAGTCTCGCCCTGTCGCCCAGGCTGGAGCGCAGTGGCCGGATCTCAGCTCACTGCAAGCTCCGCCTCCCGGGTTTACGCCATTCTCCTGCCTCAGCCTCCCGAGTAGCTGGGACTACAGGCGCCTGCCACCTCGCCTGGCTAGTTTTTTTGTATTTGTTAGTAGAGACGGGGTTTCACCATGTTAGCCAGGATGGTCTCGATCTCCTAACCTCGTGATCCACCTGTCTTGGCCTCCCAAAGTGCTGGGATTACAGGCTTGAGCCACCGTGCCCGGCAATGTCTTCTATTCTACCCCTAGTTGTTACCTCTTTTAGGAATCACCTTTCAACTTTTTACTTCTGTTAACCATAATTAACTAATTATTAAAGTGCTGCATCCCAGCAGAAATCTGAACTTTCAAAGTTCAATTTACATGGTTCCCTTTCTATCCTCCCACCATAATACCGGGTGCTAACCTTTTTTTTTGAGACAAGTTCCCATTCTGTTGCTCAGGCTGTAATACAGTGGTGTAATCATGGCTCACTGTAGCCTTGACCTCCCAGGCTCAAATGATTCTCTTGCCTCAGCCTCCCTTGTAGCTGGAACTATAGGCATGTGCTACTATGCCTGGCTAAGTTTTTGGGTTTTCTTTTTTTTTTTTTTTTTGGTAGAGATAGGGTCTCGTTATGTTACCCAGGCTGGCTGAGAGCTCCTGGACTCAAGTGATCCTCCCACCTCAGCCTTCCAAAGTGCTGGGATTATAGATGAGAGCCACCATGCCCAGCCTCGACTTCTAACATAGCCCTGATTACACTTGTCTATCTTTACCTCTATACTACAAACTATCAAAGGGTAACATCTAGATCTCTTGAGCCACTACAGAGTATCATTAAATAGTCAATAGATGAATTAGATAAGACAGAGAAGACTTGGTAGTCAGGAAAAGAATGAGTAATGTACAATCTAGTCACCAGCAAATATTGTTAATAGGCTTGGTTAAAAAATCCAAGTTCTATCCTAAACTACTACTATCTCATTATCATGGTTACATGGAATTGAAGCAGCTAAATGATCTTGTTTAATGTTCACAGCAGAGCAAGAAGCAGAAACCCCATCCTACCTAAAAGCTGACAGCAAAAATACCTACATACCTATGAAACACTTAGAAAAAAGGTGTTCAAACTTTTATCTCTACACAAGGAATTTTCTAACCGAAATTTTTCCTGGTTTTTGCTCTCATACACACCAAACAGAATTCGATACCTTAGTTTCTGGCAGAGAGAGGAGAAAGAAGGGGACTGAATTGTCAAAGCTCTAGCCTGAAACTCATATCTATTATCTGTTTCTATTGAGAATCAGTTAATAGAGCCATTACAAGTTCTTCTGAAATTGTGATTGAAGAAAGAAAAAAAAACTGATTGAAGAAAGAAAGAAAAAACTGATGTTCTTTATTTATTCAAAACCTCTATTTAATAACACCATTGTGGTATAGATCCTACCAACTTGCTACTTGGTACGTACGTGTCAATGTTTCAGTAGAAAGACTCAAATTTATGCAAATGTGTCTCATACAGGTAATTTATTTTCAATTTCACAGGGACACATAGACATCATAGTAATGCAAGCTATAGGATAAATATATTATGTAAATCTATTATGTAAATCTATATATTAAATATATAGTAAATATATTTATATAGTAAACATATATTAAATATATAGTAAATCTATTATGATAACATTAGTAATAAATGTTACCAAACTAAATAAGTCAAGGATTTTTTATTTATAAAGTACATGTTTATTTTTGCTATTACATGCTTATTCTGGCTGCCACTAAAGGACACAGGAGAGGTCCTTAGCACAACCATTTAAAAATTTTTTTAGGCCTGCACAGTGGCTCATGCCTTGTAATCCCAGCATTTTGGGAGGCTGAGGCAGGATTGCTTGAGCCTAGGAGTTTGCAACCAACCTGGGCAACATGGTGAGACCTGGTCTCTTAAAAAAAAAAAAAAAAATTAGCTGGGCATGTTGGTGCACACCTATAGTCTCAGCTATTCATAAGGCTGAGGTGGGAGGATTGCTTGAATCCAGGAGGTCAAGGCTGCAGTGAGCCAAGATCCCACCACTGAACTTCAGCCTGGGCAACAGAGCAAGATCCTGTGTCCAAAAAAAAAAAAGAAGAAATTTTTTGGCCGGGCGCGGTGGCTCAAGCCTGTAATCCCAGCACTTTGGGAGGCCGAGGCGGGCGGATCACAAGGTCAGGAGATCGAGACCACAGTGAAACCCCGTCTCTACTAAAAATACAAAAAATTAGCCGGGCGCGGTGGCGGGCGCCTGTAGTCCTAGCTACTCAGGAGGCTGAGGCAGGAGAATGGCGTGAACCCAGGAGGCGGAGCTTGCAGTGAGCCGAGATCGCGCCACTGCACTCCAGCCTGGGCAACAGCGTGAGACTCCGTCTCAAAAAAAAAAAAAAAAAAAAAAAAAGAAATTTTTTAAAAGAATAGATGTACTGGCCAGGCACAGTGGTTCATGCTTGTAATCCAAGCACTTTGGGAGGCCAAGGCCGGCAGATCACTGGAGGCCAGGGGTTCGAGACCAGCCTGGCCAACATAGCGAAACCCCATCTCTACTAAAAATACAAAAAAATTAGCCGACATGGCGGCACACGTCTGCAGTCCCAGCTACCTTGGAGGCTGAGGCAAGAAAATCACTTGAAGCCGCGAGGCAGAGGTGGCAGTGAGCTGAGATCCTGCCAATGCACTCCAGCCTGGGTGACAGAGCAAGACTCTGTCAAAGAAAAAAAAAAAAAAAGAGAGAGAGAAAGAATATATGTACTGCCAAATTAAGAGAAAAAAACATTTCCATCATTTCAGATATCCTTATGGTTGTTCCCAATTAATCTGCACACCCCTGAAATCACTATTCCAACTTCTATCACTATTTGTTAGTTTTGCTTCTGTGTTCTTCAACTTCATATAAATGGAATCATACAGTATATATTCTTTTTTGTTCGACTTCTTTTGCTCAATATAACGTTAGCCTTACCACAACTTAGTCAAATGGAAGAAATATAGATTATAGGCTATAGTTGTCAAGGGCTGTATCTACATAATTCTTATAAAATGCCTAGCACAGACTTATAATAAATGTTTGCACATACAGTTTCAGAGTTGCTTAAAGATGGAATGGCTCTCTTTGGAGATAACTTGGAGGTGTTTTACCCACAGGTCCAGATAAGTACTTGGTAGGGAGGATGCAGAAGAGATTCAAGCATGTATATAAGCTATACATCCCAAACAGAGTACATGATATTTTTGGAAAAAGATACATTAGTTCTACCTAGACTCACCTTTGTGGTGTCATGTGCATTCAATATGCCTTCTACAATGTCAGAGAGATCCATATGTAATTCCTTTAAAACAACCCAAAGGAGTAATTAGAAAAAGAGTCAGTGGATATACTTTTGATTTTGTTATTCAATGGCTAAAGTTTACTGTATATAGAGCAAGATTTGTTTTGTTTTTCTTGTAGAGATGAGGTCTCATTGCATTGCCCAGGATTATCTCAAACTCCTGGGCTAAAGTGATCCTCCCACCCTGGCCTCCCAAATTGCTGAGACTACAGGAAAGAACTACTGCGCCTGGCCTTGCTCAAGTATTTTTATAATTACCGTAGATAGATTCTCATATATGCTTAAAACTTAAGATAACTTTCCTATGGTTTCATTCTTATTTTACATAGTTGAGTTTAAGATTTTCTAACCCAAACTCTCTTCCCAATTTTGCATCTTCAGCTGTAAATATTTTGAGTAGCATAATACAGTAACTAAAGGCAGTAAAAAATTATTTTATCCTTTTAAAGAAAATAATTCCCTGCAATTTCCTGTTGGAAGTTTATATGCAATAAGACATACACAATCAGAACTTACAGGAATATCATCAGTGCGGTTGTCCTTCCAGACTTCTAAAAGTGCAACCACCATGTCTCTCAGTTCAACCCTGGAGAGAACTCCATCACGGTCAACATCAAATACCTTGAAGCAAACTAATGAAAAGAAACTCTTGTGGAGGAAAATTATTTTTGTATTCTGAGGTATAACATATTTTACTAGAAGTTGCCCTTGTATAATTACTTAGGTTTTTAAAGCAAGTATATGTTTCCTGGAACAGTTCTTATCTGTAATAAACTATACTATGTCATTATACTCCTCAGAACTTGTAGGACTTCCTGCATATCATGAATCTATATCTCTAAATCATTATTCAGATATAAGACCCTACCCTTCAACCAAATCTAAAGCTAAATGCCTTACAAACTGTAAAGAAAGGGTCAAGTTACTACACAATAAATATTACAATACCTTACAAGTTTTAAGGAAGTAATGCAAGCCCCTAGGTTAATTTCTAATATTCAAAATTGATCATTGCAGAGTTGTTTCTTGTTCCTTTTTTTTTTTCTTTTTCTTTTTTTGGAGACGGTATCTCCCTCTGTCACCCAGGCTAGACTGCAGTGGCATGATCTCAGCTCACTGCAACCTCTGCCTCCCAAGTAGCTGGGATTACAGGAGCGCACCACCACACCCAGGTGATTTTTTTTTTCTTTTCTTCTCTTTTTTTTGAGATGAAGTCTTGCTCTGTCACCCAGGCTGGAGTGCAGTGGAATGATCTTGGGTCACTGAAACCTCTGCCTCCCGGGTTCAAGCAGTTCTCCTGCTTCAGCTTCTGAGTAGCTGGGACTACAGGCACGTGCCACCACACCTGGCTAATTTTTTGTATCTTTAATAGAGACAGGGTTTCACTGTGTTAGCCAGGATGGTCTCGATCTGACCTTGTGATTGGCCCGCCTCAGCCTCCCAAAGTGCTGGGATTATAGGCGTGAGCCACCACGCCTGGCCAATTTTTGTATTTTTATTTTTTATTTTTTTTTTTTTTTGTTGTTGTTGAGACGGAGTCTTGCTCTGTCACCCAGGCTGGAGTACAGTGGCCGGATCTCAGCTCACTGCAAGCTCTGTCTCCCAGGTTTATGCCATTCTCCTGCCTCAGCCTCCCGAGTAGCTGGGACTACAGGCGCCCGCCACCTCGCCCGGCTAGTTTTTTTTTTCGTATTTTTAGTAGAGACGGGGTTTCACCGTGTTAGCCAGGATGGTCTCGATCTCCTGACCTTGTAATCCGCCCGTCTCGGCCTCCCAAAGTGCTGGGATTACAGGCTTGAGCCACCGCGCCCGGCCAATTTTTGTATTTTTAATAGAGACAAGGTTTCGCCCTGTTGGCCAGGCTGGTCTCAAACTCCTAACCTGAAGTGATCCACCCGCTTCAGCCTCCCAAAGTGCTAAGATTACAGGTGTGAGCCACGGTGCCAGGTCAGCAGAGTTGTTTCTTGTTTGCTTAAAATATCCTATTTATGGCTGGGCACGGTGGCTCATGCCTGCAATCCCAGTACTTTAGGAGGCCAAGGTGGGCGAATCACGAGGTCAGGAGTTTGAGACCAGCCTGGCCAACATGATGAAATCCTGTCTCTACTAAAAATACAAAAATTAGCTGGGCAGAGTGGTAGGCACCTGTAATCTCAGCTACTCGGGAGGTTAAGGCAGAATTGCTTGAACCCGGGAGCCGGAGGTTGCAGTGAGCCAAGATCATGCCCCTGCATTCCAGCCGGAGCAACAGTGCGAGACTTTGTATTAAAAAAAAAAAAAAAATCCTATTTATATCAAGAATCATAAGCTGATATAAAGACAGTCCACTTCCCTGTTACCTTTCCAGTATAATTAATGTACATTCAATCTTTCTTTGTAAAAAACAATTTTAAATCTTTTTTTTTTGAGATGGAGTCTCGCTCTGTAACCCAGGCTGGAGTGCAGTTCTCAGCTCACTGAAACCTCCGCCTCCCAGGTTCAAGCGATGCTTCTGCCTTAGCCTCCTGAGTAGCTGGGACTATAGGCACCAGCCACCATGCCCGGCTAACTTTTGTATTTTTGGTAGAGACAGGGTTTCACCATATTGGCCAGGCAGGTCTTGAACTCCTGACCTTGTGATCCGCTTGACTCGGCCTCCCAAAGTGCTGGGATTACAGGTGTGAGCCACTGCACCAGGCCTTTTTTTTTTTTTTTTTTTTTGAGACGGAGTCTCGCTCTGTCTCCCAGGCTGGAGTGCAATGGCACAATCTTGGCTCACTGCAACCTCCACCTCCCAGGTTCAAGCGAATCTCCTTTCTCAGCCTCCCAATTAGCTGGGATTACAAGTGCCTGCCACTGCACCCATCTAATTTTTATATTTTTAGTAGTGACTGCGTTTCTCCATGTTGGCCAGGCTGGTCTCAAACTCCTGACCTCAGGTGATCCACCTGCCTTGGCCTCCCAAAGTGCTGGGATTACAGGTGTGAGCAGCCATGCCTGGCCAACAATTTTAACTCTTTAATGAAATTCAAACACAACATGGTAAGAATTAGAACACCAGTGCTTTGCTATTTAACTCCAAATGAATCACTCTAGTTTAACTTCCATTAGTTCATCAGCAAAAAAAGAAATTAAAACAAAATTTTTTTAAGGCAACAATTAACTTCAATGGAAAAGCACAGCGGGGCATGGAGGCTCATGTCTATAACCCCAACACTTTGGGAGGCTGAGGTGGGCGAATCATTTAAGGCCAGAGGTTCGAGACTAGCCTGGGCAACATAACAAGACGTTGTCTCTATTAAAAATAAAATAAAATAAAATAAAATTAGCCAGGCATGGTGGTAAATGCCTGTAGTCCCAGCTACCTAGGAGGCTGAGATGGGAGAATCCATTGCGCCCAGAAGTTCAAGGTTATAGTGAGCTACAATCACACCACTGCACTGGACTCCAGCTTGGGCAACGGAAAAAGACCCTGTCTCAACAACAACAACAAAAAAAATCAGAGATTTTAGCTTCCTCATCTAACAGTAAATTGTTAGATGTATAACATCTAACATCTATAACATTGTTAGATGTATAACAACAGGGAATAAAAAAAGATATTTGAATTTTTAGTTGAAAAATTATTTCATATACCTCCATAATAGAATTCTGGCTATTAAATCAATTGAGTGCATCATAGTACAACAGTACGAAATAATATAAAAATATTGAACACCACACCCAAAATACACAACATTTGTGAAGATTTATTTTAGAAAGACGTGGAGATAATGACCCCAGTAAATATATTTTAGTTTCCAATTAAATGTAAATGCCTGCATTTTTTCAAATATGGTTAAGATTTAATAACACAATGTATTTATGCTTCCAAATTATGCTGCAACATTTTAGTTAGGTTAAAAAAGATCATTTTAGCATTTAATAAAATTAGTTTTGACCATAAATTTTATTTTGCCAATGAAATATTAATCCGTGCCAGTGACGGAAAATGACTTATGCCTCAACTTATGTAAGACACAAAATTCTACCAGAAAATATTTCCTAAATGTTTAAAATTTTCAATTACATCATAGCTGATCTGATTCATTTATCATGAATTGCAGATTCTTCAGGAAAATCAACCCCATTGTTAATAGCAAAGATCCCAATTATTCCATAGTAAAAAAGAAGAGATGATTGATTCCTTAGAGTGACCTCACTAAAACCCCAATATGAGATTAATATTTGCTAATCTGACAAAGTTATAAAAATTCAAGCCTTAATCCATAGATAATTTTACATTGATGAAAACTGATTTTCTCTCTATTACATAGTTTGCAATTTTTTGACAATGTTTAACACACTTACATTTTTGTCTTTCAGCCAGGGGTCCCCTGCAACAGGCTGATAACCCACAGGATATCTCCTTAAAATCTATGTGATTGTCACGATTTTCATCAAAAGCATTAAACAAACCTGTAAAATAGGAAGAGGCACCATAAATCACAGCCAAGCTTCCTAGTGTTAATAATGACATGTTTACAAAAGGAGGAATGACTCTTTCCCATAAACTGACTGAATTTGTTTTTTAAGTTTATTAGCAGTTCCTAATGTTTCAGGAAGTATCTCTTTCCTCTCGGTATAATTATAACTGAAACTTGTGATCATGGCAGAAAATACATTACAATTCTTTAGTGTTTGGTTATGTCCATCCATATTTATCTTACATCATTTTTAATAGCTAAAATGCCTATATATTTTTGAAGTCAATAAATAAAAATTAAAAACCAAAAAAAGGTCAGAAATTACAACAATTATCCTTACTTAGACTGAGAAGAAAAACGGAAAAAAGAAAGAAAAACTGAACTGCTTATTAAATGCTCAAAGATACACTACAGTATCATTAATAAGCTCCCATAAAGCTCTTTCATGAGGCAAAGGAAGATACATTATGCAACATGAGAGAAAGAAATTCTCTACTACAGAGTCTCTTTGTACTGTTTAATCTTTTATACATGAATATTTTAAATTTCACAAAGGGAATTTATAATCTAATCCTGTGGTTTCCAAACATTTTGTAAAAAAAAGAAATGAAATAATTTTGTTTTCAAATGAAATGATACATCAATCCCAATTCTAAAAAGGTAAAAACACAATGCACTGTTGTTGAAGTAGGTAGAAACCCAGAGCCCTATCTCCCCTGGCTCCCCTGACGAGTACTCCAAAGTACCCTAGAAATTTGAAGAATACAGATAGTATATTCCAAGAATCTAACGATGTGCCCTCAGTTTAGGGATTAGAAAACTAAAGCTCAGAGAAGACTACATGATTTGTCAAATATAAGTTTTAAAAGGTGAGAGCTGGAAGCAGAACCCAAGTATTCATACTCCAAATATGATTTTTATGATGTGCTCACAATTATTCTTTGTACTCTTTATTTTTAAAAAAGTAACAGCAGGCTGAGAGCGGTGGCTCACGCCTGTAATCCCAGCACTTTGGGAGGCTGAAGGTGGGTGGATCACCAGAGGTTGGGGGTTCAAGACCAGCCTGACCAATATGGAGAAACCCCGTATCTACTAAAAATACAAAACTAGCCAGGCGTGGTGGCACATTCCTGTAATCCCAGCTACTCGGGAGGCTGACAGGAGCATCGCTTGAACCCAGGAGGCAGAGGTTGCAGTGAGCCGAGATCGCGTCATTGCACTCCAGCCTGGGCAACAAGAGCGAAACTCTGCCTCAAAAAAAAAAAAGAAAAAAAAGTAACAGCACTAAGTTTGGAGCTAGAGAGCACCTCAGAGATGGTCTAGTCTAATTGTTTCTTAAATGTTTTTTGGAGGGGAGAATACAGCAGTGGAATCTTCTTATGCAAAAGAAAAAAGGTAGAGGCACCCTACTGGAGGAAGAGACAAGGTCATATGTGGAAACATGGAGCTCTGCCCATTCAGTGGCCACCACATGACTCCAGGCACTAGCTACTAATGCACCTCACTGGAACACAGTATCACAGCCACTGACTTGGTCAAACACATTTTATACATGAGTATCCTCAGGTGCAGAGAGCTAAACTGATTTATGCAAGGTTATAACAGGTAGAAGATCAAGCTCAAGACTATAATACTAATTCCCATTCATTTTTCCCCACTCCATTAAACCTGCAAACATATAAGAAGATGGTTTCTTAGAGTTAAAATGTATTGGTTTCAAATATGAGATGGGCCCAGGTATGTTTACCAGTGAACATATGTAGAAAATGGAATGATTCCTACCTTCACTTAGAGATGGACGAATAGGTGGTGAAACCAATGGGCCAAATGTCTCTAAATCAAATCGTCCAGTCCGGGACTGAGCCTTCAATAACCAATAGCGTTTCTCAAGATCAATGATGTCTGATTCCTCCACTAAGGGTCAAATCAAAAAAGATTATAAAACCTCAGAATTCTCTTCTCGGGAGTTCAGTTCATCCTGATAATATATCTTCCACACATATATTTTAGTTTCACAATTCAATTGCTAAAAAATAATCACGACCAAAACCAAAACTCAAATTTATTATATCCAAAATGGTAAGAAAATTAAACCAAAACGAGACTTTAAAACAGAAAAAAGAAATCTACAATTCCCCATTTAAGTAGGCTGTTTAAATCCAACATTTAAAATAATATACAACTAAGCTATTTCTTTTGGGTTTCCCACACCACTTTTACCTGTACTGATTTTTTTTTTTTTAAGAGACAGGGTTTTGCTCTGTCACTCCAAAGCTGGAGTGCAGTGACACGATCATAGTTCCCTGCAGCCTCAAACTTCTGGGCTCAAGATATCCTCCCACCTTAACCTCCAAAGTAGTTAGGACTACATGTGCACACCACCACATCCAGATAATTTTTAAAAAACTTTTTGTAGAGATGAGGTATCTCTATGTCGGTCAGGCTGGTCCCAAACTACTGGCCTCAAGCAGTCCTCTCACCTCTGCCTCCCAAAGTGTTGGGATTATAGGTGTGAACCACTGTGCTCAGCCATTTTTGTTTATTTTCAATCTCTATCTTGGATTTAAAGTTTCTATGTACAGCTTCTCTCCTGGCTAGACTGTAAACATAATGGCAGGATCTATGTCTGATTCATCCTATCAATACAATTAATGACTTACACATTCAATACTTACTGAATAAATGAAAAAAGTCAGTTAAGTGACAGAGGAGATGGAGTAGGAGTCCCTGTGTGATAGTAATAGCAAAGCCACGAAAACATGAACATCTTTTTCTCCTTACTCCTCAGAATATACATCAAAAATCACAAATAGGCTCTAAACCATTTTATCTGTGATTGTTTTTCCTCCAAGGAACTAAAGTAAAATTTAGAAAGCATACATAGTACATTTATTCTCAACTAAACATAGGAACCAAAGTGATACTATTAAAATATAAATCTAGAAATTTCAAATTCTTTCTATAATGGAGTAACTAGCACCAGACTTGACCTCCTACCACAAATGACTAGAAAACTGTATAAAATATATAAAACTGTTTCTAGAAATTTGAGAACAAGCAGTATGGAACTGTGATCCTCGAGAGAAAGGAAACAAATAAGGTGAGCCTTTTCATTGCCCTGGATTTTCTCCCCACAGTCACTTTCCAGACCTAAACAAGGGATGAGCACTATAAGCAAAGAGATTTCACTGAGTTAAGAAGATAGGTTGGAGGTGAGGTAACTGAAATTTGCATAACAGAGTACTGGAGAGGAAAGAGTTATGCCAAGAAAGGGCTCCAGAAATCTGCACATGTGTCTTACTGAGTTTTGGCAGAAAGTAAGCTGTGTATACTTGAAGTGAAACACATTGAGGCTGGGCTAGGTATAAATGCTGGGAAATTTGTTTTGTTTTGTTTTGTGGTGTTGCTGTTTGAAACAGAATCTTGCTGTCGCCCAGGCTGGAGTGCAGTGGTGTGATCTTGGCTCACTGCAACCTCCGCCACCGGCCTGGGTTCAAGAGATTCTCATGTTTCAGCTTCCCAAGTAGCTGGGATAACAGGCATGCGCCAGCACACCTGGCTAATTTTTGTATTTTTAGTAGAGATGGAATTTCGCCGTATCGCCCAGGCTGATCTCAAACTCCTGGCCTCAACTGATCTGTCCGCCTCGGCCTCCCAAAGTGCGGGGATTACTTACAGGCATGAGGCACTGCACCCAGCCCAAATGCTAGGAAAGTGTAAGCTAAAAAAAGTCCTAGCGCTCATACAGGGATGGGAGATGTCTGATTGTGACCGGCTGAAGTGGAAACACTGTGTTGGACATTGGGAGCATCTGTGAACTCCAGAGGGTCTCTACTTAATAAGCAGGGAAAAACTAACTGTAGAGTAAAGGCTACTCTAAACTTGTCCCAACAAAGCTTACAAACAACCCTGGAAAATATGGAGCTGATCCACAAGTAACTTAACTACCTATCAAAATAAAACACAAGTTCCTTTTTTAAAGAGAGACAACAATCCAGATGCTCAGCTATGTAACATCCACAATGTCTATCATCCAAAGAAAATATGAAAGTAGTAGAAAAATGTGACTGCAAATCTGGATTAAAAATTAGCCAATAGAGGGCTGGACGCGGTGGCTCACGCCTATAACCCTAGCACTTTGGGAGGCCGAAGCGGGTGGATCACTTGAGGTCAGGAGTTCGAGACCAGCCTGGCCAATATGGTAAAACCCCGTCTCTACTAAAAACACAAAAATTAGCTGGGTGTGGCGGCGGGTGCCTGTTGTCCTAGCTACTCCGGAGGCTGAGGCAGGACAATCACTTTAACCTGGGAGATGGAGGCTGCAGTGAGCCGAGATTGCCCCACTGCACTCCAGCCTGAGGCAACAGAGCGAGACTCAGTCTCAAAAAAAAAAATTAGTCAATAGAAAAAGACCTAGAAATAACAGATGATGTAATTAACAGGCAAAGCTTTAAAACATTTATTATAAGTATCTCAGGAATTAAAGAAAAACATGCATATACTGAGGAAAGAAATGGCAACTATAAAAAAGTATCAACTGGAACTCCTAAAGATGAAGAATACAATATTTGAAATTTTAAAAAATTCACTAGAGGACTTAACAGCAGATTATAAACTAGACAGGAAAGATTAGTGAACTTGAAGGATAGGCAATATGATAGCATAAAGAGAAAAAAGGCTAAAAATGTATTAGAATCTTAGAGACCTATAAGATAGTATCAAACATACATACAATTGGGATCCCAGAAAGGGATAGGCAGAAAATATCTGAAAAAATAATGGCTGAAAACTTTCTAAAATTCATAAAAACTATATTCCCACAGATCCAGAAGTTCAATGAACCTTGTGTTAGAAAACTCAAAACCCTAACAAGGCAAGTCATAATCAAACTGGTGATAAAGAAAAAATCTTAAAAGAGAGTAAGATGGAGAAAAACACATTACAAACAAAAGAACCAAGATAATAGTTTATCTCCAGAAAAAAAGCCAGAAAGCAACAGGGAAGTGCTGAAAAAGAAAACAAAGTTGTCAACCTCCAATTCTGTATCACGTGAAAATATTCTTCAAAAATAAATTCAAAGTACAGATTTTTTTTTGACAAACAAAGCAGAAATAGCAGAACCACACCAAAAGGACTATTAAAGGGCATTCTTCAGACAGCAGGAAGGCCAGTTAAGTATCTATGTAAACAGAATAAGGCTAAAAATGTGACTTCTCTACCTCAAAACCTTTCAATACGTCCCCATGATACCTGCATGGCTTACTCCCACAACTCCTTCAGATCTTTACTCGAATGTGACATTCTCAGACCAAAACTGCACCACCTTCAAAGACACTCCTCTGTCCCTCTTCTCTGCTCTACTTTACTCCATAATACTTATCAACTCTAATAAAAAGTTTATTAATTTGTTTTGTTTATTGAGTCTCCCCTAACTAGAACATAAGCCTGAGGGCAGAGTTTCTGGTATGTTTTGTTCCCTGTGTCTAACACCAGAATAATATCAGGCACATTTTGAGCACTCAATAAATAAGTTTAATGAATAAATGAGAAGTATTGGCCGGACGCAGTGGCTCACGTCTGTAATCCTAGCACTTTGGGAGGCCAGGGCAGGCAGATCACCTGAGGTCAGGAGTTCAAGACCAGCCTGGGCAACATGGTGAAACCCTGTCTGTATTAAAAATACAAAAATTAGCCGGGCATGGTGGTGCGTGCCTGTAATCCCAGCTAGTCAGGAGGCTGAGGCAGGTCAGCCAGGAGAATCGCTTGAACCTGGGAGGCAGAGGTTGCAGTGAGCTGAGACTGCACCACTGCACTCTAGCCTGGACAATGGAGCAAGACTCTTATCTCAAAAAAAAAAAAAAAAAAAAAAAAGAATTGTTTGTTGAGCTGTTTCATACATACACACACACACATACCCCCACACCCCTCTTTAGGATAATGCTAACTGTGATAAAAGATAACAATTAGAGCCGGGCTCAGTGGCTCACGCCTGTAATCCCAGCACTTTGGGAGACCGAGGCGGGAGGATCACGAGGTCAGGAGATTGAGACCATCCTGGCTAACACGGTGAAACCCCGTCTCTACTAAAAATACAAAAAAATTAGCCGGGCGTGGTGGTGGGCACCTGTAGTCCCAGCTACTTGGGAGGCTGAGGCAGGAGAATGGCGTGAACCCGGGAGGCAGAGCTTGCAGTGAGCCGAGATCGCACCACTGCACTCCAGCCTGGGCAACAGAGCGAGACTCCGTCTCAAAAAAAAAAAAAAAAAAAAAAGATCACAATTAGTACCAGACGTGACCTTGGCATCTGGTAACTTTCATTTATTCATTATTTTTCCTGTTAGGTCAGTTTAGCAAGGTAACTCTTAAGTTACCTGGAAAGATAAGAACAAAGTTCCCGAAAAAATTTTTTTTTCCAAGATGGAATCTCACTCTGTTGCCCAGACTGGAGTGCAGTGGTGTGATTTCAGCTCACTGTAATGTTTGCCTCCTAGATTCAAGTGATTCTCCTGCCTCAGCCTCCTGAATAGCTGGTATTACAGGCACCCGCCACCACACCTGGCTAATTTTTTACATTTTTAGTAGAGACCTTGTCTCTATTTAAAAAAAAAAAAAGTATGGAGCAATAAAGATAAAATTTTCACAGAGGAATACACACTGTGTCATATAGTATTGCTTTTTAAACTAAATAACTAATTCACTAGATTGTAATCTCCTGATGGGTCAATGTTTGCAAAGGTCCAATTACTTTGGAATGGGATCTAATTTTTAAAATATATAAAGGCTGGGTGTGGTGGCTCACACCTATAATCCCAGAACTTTGGGAGGTGGAGGTAGGAGGATTGCTTAAGTCCAGGGGTTTAGGACCAGCTTGGGCAACATAGTGAGACCCCATTTCAACTTTTTTGTAACAAAATAAAAGATATGAAACTCATACTGAAGAATGCTGCTTTAGTTTTTTAATGCTGAAGTATCTACTTCAAATATTCAGATAACTGAATTTATTTAAAAGGAGAGAGTATTTTAAAATTTTAGCAGTAGGGAGAACAACAAAGTAATGTGATATATAAATTGAGATTCCTAAATAAGACGTCTGTCTATTCCATTTATGATGCTTAAAAAGAAAAGAAAAGAAAAGAAAAAGCGTTTCGTTCCTCCAGAGAAACATTAGCTTTTTCAAGTCCTAAACTCTTCCAAGTAGTAGATCAGCATATAAAAAAATCTAACCCTGAAACAAAAGGAGGAAGACAGCAGTCTTGATGTTATTTCTGTACTTCTCAGTATTGAGAATATAATAGGTGTTCAATAAGTAATTCTGATTAATTGGTGTTTACATAATACAGTAAATTGGAACACAGAAAAATCGTATTAACTGTGATTCTTTTTTTTACTTTGAAAACTATGTTTATCAATCTCCTCAAAAAACACAATTTATTTGCTGAAGCAGGAATCTGGAAAGACAAGTAGAACATATTTACAAGAAAAAAATGATCAGACTGGTCATGATCAGCAATGAAAACCATCCTTTAGTGCTGACTTTTAAGTGTATGTGATCTGTTCATTTTCTGGATATAGACTGCACAATCCTCAATCAAACATTTGTCAAAAGCAAGCTAAAGTAGATTTTATATATATAATATCATTACCAAACATTTTACATGAATTGGCAGCTAAATTGCTAGGAAGAGGGAGTTTACTAACCTTATTTTCACTTGAAGAAGTTTGAAGCAGTAATTTCGGTAGTTACTCTTTCTATTTGCAATGCATAAGTCACTATTAAAACTTATACTCTACTGGCTAAATAAGAATGAATTTATCACCCACCTATAGGTATAATTTTTTCTGGGTCACAACAGCAGTATACCATATTCCCAACATTCTAAGTAGTTCTTGGTCTGCACTTTGGGCCATCCTAATCAGGTCTCACCTCACCAAAGGCTCCAGCTGCAGACAACAACTCTTTAATGCCAGAAGTGAATCCTCATCAAAAAGGCCAGGCACAATATCCAAGTATTTTCATACAGTAACACATTTCTTTAACATTTATGAAAAACAACCTCTTCTCAGGAGCAATGACCTTCTGAGATCTACTTAAAATGGCTGTAAGCCTTACATCACTAACAGATAAGAGGATAATGAAGGAGAGGCACACAGATTTACAAGGCAGTTCATGGTCTAAGAATCACCAAAGCACTTTTTTCCCTATTGACAGAAGGCTTTAACATTGTAAACTAAAATGTGGTAAGGGACCATAATAATATACATATTGTTAGCTGAAATAAATGCTAAAACAGACAGGGGCAATACAAATTTCTTGAGTTAACTCTGAAAAGAGAAATAATCAAAATGAATTATAAAGTCCCATCACCAAAAATACAATTTTAACTACTTCAGAATCCAGATTCTACCATTCAAAGAAATCACTGTTAGCAAGCTGAATACATTATGATATATTTTGGGGAAATGTCAAAAACTTTCTTAATTTATTGGAAAACATATTTACAAGACAGAATAGATACATGTTTTCTTCCAAATATTGCTGAATTCTACAAAAGAATATGACTATTAAGGAAAATAACTTAATAATAGTTTCTTTTTTTTTTTTTTTTTGAGACGGAGTCTCGCTGTGTCACCCAGGCTGGAGTGCAGTGGCGCGATCTCGGCTCACTGCAAGCTCCGCCTCCCGGGTTCACGCCATTCTCCTGCCTCAGCCTCCGAGTAGCTGGGACTACAGGCGCCTGCCACCACGCCCAGCTAGTTTTTTGTATTTTTAGTAGAGACGGGGTTTCACCGTGTTAGCCAGGATGGTCTCGATCTCCTGACCTCGTGATCCACCCGCCTCGGCCTCCCAAAGTGCTGGGATTACAGGCTTGAGCCACCGCGCCCGGCCAGTTTTTTTTTTTTTTAAGAGATAGGGTCTCACTCTGTCACCCAGGAATGATCATGGCTCAATGTGGCCTCAACCTCCTGAGCTGAAGTGATCCTCCCACCTCGGCCTCCAGAGTAGCTGGGAATATAAGCATGTGCTACCACATCCAGCTAATTTTTAAATTTTTTGTAGAGACGGGAACTTGCTGTTTCCCAGGCTGGCCTTGAACTACTGGGCTCAAGTGAGCCTCCCACCACAGCCTTCCAAAGTGCTGGGAGTACAGGCATGAGCTACTGCACCCGGACAATAAATAAAAATTTTAAAAGCCACATCATATTCTGGAAACATTTAGTAAAAACATATTATATGCCTGACATTGTACTAAAAACTACAGATATGACTGTGAACAAGACAACTATGTTTAGATTCTAGAAGTGAAAACTGATCATTTTCTTCTAGTGTGGAAAGTACAATGAAAAAATAGAGAGTTTTCTGGGAGCACATATGTGGGTAGGCCCTGGAGGTCTTGATGTTTAAGGAGGTACATGAAGGGAATCTAAAAGTTAACTACGGAAAGAAAAGGAGTGTGGCAGAAGAAGGAAATTATAAGCAGAGGTAAAACAGGATGTGTAAAAGTCTGAAGGTAAAACAGATAGTAATAGGACAGAAAGACAAAAAAGCAGTTAAGTTTTAATTCAAGCACAAGAAACAGGATCACCTACAGAAAGGTTTATACCATGGACCCAAGATAAAAGGCAAAAGACAGAAAGAATTTTAGTTTCCAATGACAAAAAAAAAAAAAAAAGTGTTAAAGATAACAGCTGAACGTGGAATAGTAGGCATTTCAGTCGCAACGCAAACATTTCAAAGAGAAGACGACGTGGAGCTGCTAGACTGCTTGGAGAGGACTACTCATGTACTACAGTATAGGGGATGGCATAGACAGATTTAAAACAGTGAAAGGCTGATTAAAACTAATCAATTAAAACTAATTACATTTTAACTTTATAGTCTGTCTCTCCAAACTCCAACACTGTATTAAACAACTATGGACAAAATGGAAAAAGAAAGGGTATTACAAGAAAAAACAAAAATGACTAGGGTTTGATCATTCAAAGTAGAATCAGGGGAGCAGAGGGAAGAACTATACTAACTTATTTCAAACTTTTAATTACATAGAATGTTTATGCTCCCTATACAGGCTTTCTGACTCAACATCAGCATCATCACAAACATCGTATCTGTCCTCCTGTACCTTCAGTACAAACGGCTTTAAAGATTAACTTGTCATTAATCTTGTTGACTGGACACAGTGGCTCACACCTGTAATCCCAGCACTTTGGGAGTCTGTGGCAGGGGAGAATTGAGACCAGCCTGGGTAACATGTTGAGATCCGATCTCTACAAAGAATTTTTAGAAATTAGCCGAGTGCAGTGAATGCACCTGTGGCCCCAGCTACTCAGGAAGCTGAGGCAGGAGGATCCCTTGAGCCTGCGAGGTCGAGGCTGCACTGAGCCATAGCTGTGCCAATGAACTCCTGCCTGCAGAGTAAGACTCTGTCTCAAAATAAATAAACTTATCTATATTTCACAAGTAATTTTACAAATAAAATCTAAAGTATTTAAATAGCCAGGCATGCTGGCTCACACCTATAATCCTAGCACTTTGGGAGGCTGAGGCAGGTAGATCACTTGAGCCCAGGAGTTTGAGGCCAGCCTGGGCAACATGGTAAAACCCCTTCTCTACAAAAAATACAAAACTTAGCCAGGCCTGGTGGCATGCGCCTGCAGTCCCAGCAAGTTGGGAGGCTGAGGTGGGGGGATCGCTTACGCCTGGGAGGCGGAGGTTGCAATGAGCCTAGATAGGGCCACTGCACTCCAGCCTGGGCGACAGAGCCAGAACCTGTCTCAAATAATAATAATAACAATAATAATAATAATAATAAAGTATTTAAACTGCAAATTATGGTACAAAAATACAATGGTCTTGATTTAAAAATTAGTTAAGATGTATTAAACCATAAACACTTGAACTTTGGGCTAAAGTTCTGATTCCACTTCTTAATTTAAATAATAGATAAGGTAACAATAGTTTGAAATTTGCACTTCAGAAAAATGTAATTGCCATGACAAAATTTAAAATCTTGGATAAACTGAGTAAGTTATTATTATTATTATAATTATTTGAGACGGAGTTTCACTCTTGTCACCTAGGCTGGAGTGCAATGGCACAGTCTCGGCTCACTGCAACCTCCGCCTCCTGGGTTCAAGCAATTCTCCTGTCTCAGCCTCCTGAGTACCGGGATTACAGATGTCTGCCACCACACCCAGCTAACTTTTATATTTTTAGTAGAGATGGGGTTTAACCATGATGCCCAGGCTGGTCTTGAACTCCTGACCTCAGGTGATCCGCCCGCCTCAGCCTCCCAAAGTGGTGGGATTACTGGCGTGGGGCACCACGCCTGGCCAAATCCAGTAAGTTAATTATTCTAAGTCTATACTGAATACAAATAGCTCTACAGTTTCCTTTCTGATTCACATCAAAGAGAACAAAATATGATTAAACATGGCAGTGTGTTCAACTTACTGTGACTTCAAATTTTACTTTGGAATTGTGTATGAAAAAGTAATTAAAGGCATCTGCATGCCAACATGTTATTCAGAAGTTAAAAATTATCATTCCTTTTTGTTTCCTAGATACCTTGGCTCATTACACAAATTTAAATGGAGTCGCTGATGCTTTAAAATAAATGTCTACTTATAAATCAGTTAATAACATTCCCTATTTTTAACACAAGTTTCCACATTCCTAACACATTATTAGAACAGTTCAATGTACCAAATATTATTTGAGTAGAAGAGCCTGCAAAGCATCAATAGTGAATTGTTTAGCCAGAATCAGAGTGAGAATTTATAGGTAATATAAATCATAGTCATCACATTGTAAACCTAACCATGTCAGAATTTCTCTAAGAAGTTTAGCAGTAATTCTGACTTTGTGATAATGCTTTTCATGGTAAGACCCACTAAGAGAGTAGCCGCTTGCCAGAAGCCAGCAGCAATTCAGTTGTCTGTTGAATAAATTTGTTGTTGGTTCTGTTTTTATAAATTATACAATAAAAGTAAACGAACTGGTAAGAAACACTTTCTTTCCACAAATCTGGGCAAGTTAATTTTTATACTGATCTACAGCCCTCTATTTGAAAATTTGCTTGATCCCAAAACAATTATTCTCTGAAGACAGAGGGATAAGGACCACTGATATTCACAAAGCCAAGTGTTCACAAATATAAGAGGATGCATATGCATTATAAAACACATGCTCTGGCCGGGTGCGGTGGCTCACGCCTGTAATCCCAGCACTTTGGGAGGCTGAGGCAGGGGTATCACGAGGTCAGGAGTTCAAGACCCGCCTGGCGGAGATGGTGAAATCCCATCTCTACTAAAAATACAAAAAATTAGCCAGGCATGGTGGCAGGCACCTGTAATCCCAGCTACTCGGGAGGCTGAGGCAGAAGAATCACTTGAACTTGGAGGGCGGAGGTTGCAGTGAGCTGAGATCGCACCACCACACTCCAGCCTGGGCAACAGAGTGAGACTCCGTCTCAAAAAAACAAAAACAAAAACAAAAAAAACAAAAACATACATGCTCTATACCAGGCACAGGGCTGAGTCCTTTTATTAATAATAATAAAAGGTATTACCTAATTTACTCCTTAAAACAGCCTTATAAGGTATATTGTATCATTAGCCCTGCTTTACAAAGGAGAAAAAAGAAGTTCGAAGAGGTGAAATCTATCTCCCTCAGCAACAGTAAGTGGCAGGGGTAGTCTGTGTGACACAGAGGTTGCAGAACTACTAAATATTTTATCAGTGTTTCTCAAAATGCAGTTCGTGGTCCATCTACATCAAAATCACCCTGGATGTTTGTAAAGTACAGAGTCCTAGGGCCCACTAAATAAAAACATTTGCTGATATAGCCAGTAACCTGCACTTTTAATAATTTCTCCAAATAATTCCAATGTTCAATATAGCTGGTAACTACCAATATACCATAGTATATTATGGCTGACTTGTTTTTAATTTGGGGGTATTTCTCTTGCAAGAAATAAGGATAGGACAAAACTCAACTAAGATGCCAGCAAATAAGAATGTTATAAATAACTGAGAAGACAGCATATTTCTTCAGGCTTTTACCATACGCTACTGATTTATTTCAATGGCTACCATGCAAATCAATGGGCACATTGTAAGAGCAGTTAAAATCACTACATGTATTTAAAGCAAACTGACTCTTCACATGCCTAAACTGAATGCTAATCAATGTTCCATATCTGCCATCATTTAGCTAACCAAAAGTTTTGGAAGACCTTAGAACTTTGCAACTTTCGACAGTTCTTTAAATGTGTAAGTATCATAATTCATTTCCCCCTAAAAACATAGTATACCTTTTTTTTTTTGAGACAGGGTCTCACTCTGTTGCCAGCCTGGAGTGCAGTGGCAAAATCTCGGCTCACTGCAACCTCTGCCACCACCTGGGTTCAAACTATTCTCCTGCCTCAGCCTCCCGAGTAGCTGGGGCTATAAGCACATGCCATCACAACCAGCTAATTTTTGTACTTTCAGTACAAATGGGGTTTCTCCATGTTGGCCAGGATAGTCTCATTCTCTTGACCTCATGATCCACCCGTCTCGGCCTCCCAAAGTGCTGAGATTACAGGCGTGAGCCACCGCACCCAGCCAAATATAGTCAACTTTTATGAGAACATCCCCATGCTTATGAAGTTGTTAAACCTTATTTAAACATGATGATTTATCTTGGTCCTTCTCCCCTTGGTACGGCTTTAGCCTTACAGTCCTAAGAGGACACATACCTTCTGCTCACTTTGGAGGCAATAAAATGTTTAAATCAAGACTTAGAATGTACACTTCAAGAGGCTGAAAAATTTTCAATCCAGTTCAATCCAACAAAATGCATTTAGTCAACTAAACTAAGAAAAACTCAGAGGAATAGGACCTGAGTCATATTCTCAAGGGACTTGCAACTTGGGGTAAACAAAGCCATTTCCAACAGACTTAGAGATAGGGCAAGAAGCAAATTAATTGTTTTAATTGAAATATAAAGTGTTGCAGAAATGCAAATAGTAAAATAAACTAACTCAAATTAAAGAGAAATGGACAAGCATGAAAGAACAGGCAGCATCTATCTGAATTGGGCTTTGATGACAAAGAATCATCTCAATTGTCAAGGGTTGAAAGATGAGGTACATTCTTAAACGAAGGAAGATAAGGAGTGAGTATATAGGGTAGCTATAATATAAAGTTCATGGTGTGGTCACGGTATATTGACCAGTGCTCTGTAGTTGAGGCAGAGAACACATGTGAGGAGAAATGAGCATGGGAAATTAAGTCAAGGATAGGAAACTAAGAGACTCTGAAGCCATGTTAAGGAATTTAAGCAAACGTTTCTGAGCAGAGAAGTGAAGTAATTAAAAGAAATGCAATGTCAATTTAATGTGAATTTAAAATACATTAAAAAAAATTGTCCTTCATACTTTCATATCATTGAGAGGCAGTAAAACAAGAAAGATAAGAAATTTGTAATGATGGCACCAAGAAAGAAAGATGCAAGAAATATGTCTGAGTTAAGATGGACAGAATCTAATATGAAGCTTGACAAGGAAAAGTCAAAGTGAGTCAAGTTAGACACTGGAATTAAAAATATTATCAACCAGGATATAAAACACAGAAGGAAGAACATGTTTGCCTTTTTTTTTTTTTTTTTTTTTTTTTTTAATACCTTTAGGTGGATTGAGGCAGGGGAAGATGAATTTGGCTTTAGATATGAGATTTAGGTGCTAGAAAATATAACCAGGAGGCATTTATTAAAATGAATCTGCAGTTTCAGAAATACCTCAAAAGCAGAAAAGTTCATCTAGGTATCACCTGCAAAGATAGGAAGGATAGGTGAGGCATGGAAATGGCTGTGATGAAGCAAAGCATGTACATCATTTGAGAACAAAATAGAGTGAAGGGCTGATCTGCTCAAAATAACTTTTATTTTAAAAGTAGGTGGTAAAAGGGGAACAGTAAAACTCGTAAGAAATAATAAGAATATCAGGAAACTACAATGTTTCAAAAGTCAAAGGAGAAGAGAGTTTGAAGAAAACTGGTCAACAGTGTTAAAATGCTGCAGAGATGTTAGGGGGTACATGAAACTAAAAAGAAAATAATCATTAGGAATTAGAAGGTCATTATTGTAGGTGAAACAATGAATGTACAGGAATACTTGTTTCAAATAATTCAAGATTTTGTTTTATTTATTTGAGACGGAGTCTCGCCCTGTCACCCAGGCTAGAGTGCAGTGGCATGATCTTGGCTCACTGCAACCTCTGCCTCCCAGGTTCAAGTGACTTTCCTGCCTCTGCTTCCCGAGTAGCTGGGACTACAGGCGCCTGCCACCTGTAGTCTAATTTTTGTATATATTTTTTTAGTAGAGACGGGGTTTCACCATATTTGCCAGGCTGGTCTCGAACTCCTGACCCTGTGATCCACCCGCCTCGGTTTCCCAAACTGTTGGGATTACAGGCGTGAGCCACCATGCCCAGCCTAATTCAAGATTTCTTAACAAGACAAAAGTATTTTTAACTTTTAGATACTATTAAAAATCCAAAAAACTTCCCAATTAATAAAAAGGTAAATAGAAAATATTATTTTCAAATAAAATGCAGCCATTTTTAACATATTGAAAATTATTTGACTGATTAAATAAATTTGTTTTCTCTACTAATACAGTGCTTTCAAAAACAGACAATATGCAGCTTCCGCATTCAAAGTAATTTTTTAATCAACTGACAAAGACTAGCTCCCTGACCAAATTTTTTAGGTTCCTCTAAGCTCACTTCTACTAAGTTTCATTCTTGGTCCCCTTCCTGTCATTGGTTTATCCTAGACCAGTTTTAGATAAGAATCCAGCAATAGTCATTCCCCTCAACTGGGGCCATTTTAGCAAGAATCGCCTACCTTTGATGTCTCCTCTTTGTAATTTTTCCATCCACTGACCACCTCACCTTAATTCTTGGCTATAAATCCCCACTTGTTGTTGTTATATTGAGAGTTGAGCTTATCTCTCTCTCTTACTGCAATACCCTTAATTGCAGTAGTCTTGAATAATGTCTTCCTTACTGTTTTAACAAATATCAGAATAATTTTTTCTTTAACACAACAAGGCATTTAAGGAAAGCAGTCACACTCTTGTCAATATTAACAGAAAAATAATTTACCATACAATCACAAATAAAAGTGAAAGTTCAACAGAATATTCATATGACTGACAACTTAAATACTAAGGTAAGTTAGAGTTTACACAGTGAGTATAAAAAGGTTCCCTCAATATTTTAAGCAAAATAATTTTTTTAAAGGCTTTCCTACTTAAAGACAAGGGCACTGAAAAGTAGTAGAATGAAGCTTATTGCCTATTCATGCCAGAACTTACCAGTCAGAACTTTTAATAATAACAGAATGAAAATGGGAGAAAGTAGCTGATATGTAATCAGTAGTCAAGTTATATGTCATATAAAGCAATGGATACAAATAGCGCTTGACACCCAAATTCCTCTATTCAGTTAACAAATACTTATTTAGGCTTGGCCCAAGGGAGGAAAGATAGAATAATAATGCAGACCCCCTATGCCAGAAAGGAGCCTATGAGTTAGGAGACATGACATGTACAAATAAGCAGAATGCTATAAATAGTTATAATACAAAGATGAATGGGATAAATTAATTGAAGAAAGGTACAAGTAAGGTGTTATCAGAGTTAGAGAAATGAGAGATAATTTCTGATAAGAAGGCAAGAAAAGGTTTCATGAAAAAAAAAAGAGAGTATGTGATTTAAGTCTTCATGCATGATTGTTAGGATTTAACAGGCAGAAGAAAAAGAGAAGGCATTTTAGTGATAGAAAGAAGCATAAGGAAAAGTAGCCCAGGCACAATGGCTCACACCTGTAATCCCAGCACTTTGGGAGGCTGAGGCAGGTGGATCACCTGAGGTCAGGAGTTCAAGACCAGCCTGGCCAACATAGTGAAGCCCCGTCTCTAATAAAAATACAAAAATTAGCCAGACATGGTAGTGCATGCCTGTAATCACAGCTACCTGGGAGGCCAAGGCAGGAGAATCACTTGAATCCAGGAGGTGGAGGCTGCAGTGAACTGAGATCACACCACTGCACTCCAGCCCAGGCAAAAGAGAGAGACTGTGTGTCAAAAAACAAAACAAAACAAAACAAAACAAAACAAAAAAACGGAAAAGCAGAGTGTATTAACAGTTTTCTGTATCCAATGGAAAGAAGAACAGTAGAAATTAACACTTAGGCCTGTGTAGTGAATTGAATACTGTCTCCCAAACATTCATGACTATCCGGAACCTCAGAGTACGGCCTTATTTGGAAACAGGGTCTTTGCGGATGTAATGAATTAAGGACCTTGAGGTAAAATTATCCTGGATTTATCATGGACCCTGAATCCAAGAGGAAAGGACACAGAAACACATAGATAAGGCCAGGAGAAGACAGAGACAAAGAATGGGAGATGCTGCCACAAACCAAGGAATGCTTGGGGTCATCAAAAAATTGAAGAGGCAAGGAATAATTCTTTTCTAGGGACTGAGGCAGAGCAGGAAGCACCTTTTGAGGGGCCGAGGGGCCTAGGGGTCCCTGAATGCATGGAAATAAGGGATATTCCTGAGTTCCTTCAAGTGAAACTCTAGGCATCTATCTAGCGAGCCCTGAGAAATAAGTAACTTGTTACGCCAGAAAGTAATAGTAGCCTAAAAGAAGATGTTTGATTTCCCTATAGCAACTAAAGATAACATCTTAATATGTGCCCGAGTTGTCATTCAGAAGAACAGACCCTCTCCCTCACCAAGAACCCACACTGAGCTGATCAGACCTTAGACCACAGGGGAACTAAAGATTCAATGCTTACTATCCTTCTTTGTTCTAAATTTCTTCCCAGGCTGGGTGTGGTGGCTCATGCCTGTAATCCTAGCACTTTGGGAGGCTGAGGCGGGTGGATCACTTGAGGTCAGGAGTTTGAAACCAGCCTGGCCAACATGGTGAAACCCCTTCTCTGCTAAAAATACAAAAAATTTAGCTGGGCGAAGTGGTGGACACCTATAATCCCAGCTACTCAGGAGGCTGAGGCAGAAGAATCACTTGAACCTGGGAAGTGGAGGTTGCAGTGAGCAGAGATCGTGCCACTGCACTCCAGCCTGGGCGACAGAGCAATACTCCATCTCAAATTAATTAATTAATTAATTTCTTCCTGAAGGGCCTGGAGGGAGTCATACCCATGAGCCAGTTAATGTTCTTTTCTGCTGACCTCAAATTTTAAGAAGATGCTTCTCTTCCTTAACCAATTGCAAATCAGAAAACCTTTAAATCTGTCTACCTACCTATTACCTACCTGTAAGCTCCCCCTCTTCAAGATATCCCACCCTTTTAGGCCAAAACCAATGAGTATCCTTCATGTATTGATTTATGATTTTTGCCTGTAGCTTCTATATTCCTGAAAGTTACCCTTGCCTTTAAAAATCCCTACCCGTGAGCCTTGGGGAGGTCAGGCTTTGAGCATATACCTGGTCCTCTTTGCTTAATGCCCTATAAATGTCTTCCTTTCTACTGCTACAAAAACTCTGGTGTAGATATGTGATTTTACTGAGCCAGGTAAGCAGACCCAACTCCAGTTCTATAACAGGACTTCAGAGGGAATACAGTCATATAAACGTTTTGATTTCAGCTGCTAAAACTGAGTTAAATGTCTCGTTTCAGTTTATGAATTGTGGTAATTTGTTTTGTTTTTGTTTTTGTTTTTGTTTTGAGACGGAGTCTCGCTTTGTCGCCCAGGCTGGAGTGCAGTGGCCAGATCTCAGGTCACTGCAAGCTCCGCCTCCTGGGTTTACACCATTCTCCTGCCTCAGCCTCCCAAGTAGCTGGGACTACAGGCGCCTGCCACCTCGCCCGCCTAGTTTTTTGTATTTTTTAGTAGAGACAGGGTTTCACCGTGTTAGCCAGGATGGTCTCGATCTCCTGACCTTGTGATCCACCTGTCTCGGCCTCCCAAAGTGCTGGGATTACAGGCTTGAGCCACTGCGCCAGGCTGAATTGTGGTAATTTGTTACAGCAACCCTAGGAAACTAATATAGCTTAGTTAAGGACAATTCACAGAGGGCTATATTTTCCATGCCCAACATTTCTTTTTATTACATTTTGAAAAAAAACAAAATACTGACCAAAAAAAGTTTCTTAGGCCGGGAGTCGTGGCTCATGCCTATAATCCCAGCACGTTGGGAGGCTGAGGCAGGTGAATCACGAGGTCAGGAGATCAAGACCATCCCGGCTAACATGGTGAAACCATGACTCTACTAAAAATACAAAAAAATTAGCCAGGTGTGGTGGTGGGCGCCTGTAGTCCCAGCTACTCAGGAGGCTGAGGCAGGAGAATGGCGTGAACCTGGGAGGCGGAGCTTGCAGTGGGCCAAGATCATGCCACTGCCCTCGAGCCTGGGCGACAGAGACTCCACCTCAAAAAAAAGAAAAAAAAGTCTCGGCTGGGCACAGTGACTCACGACTGTAATCATAGCACCTTGGGAAACTGAGGTGGGAGGATTACTTGAGCCCAAGAGTTCAAGACCAACATAGGCAACACAGACCCCTGCAGTCTCTACAAAAGATAAAAAAAATTAGCCAGGCATGGTGGTGAATGCCTGTAGTCCCAGGGGCTCAGAAGGATGAGGTGAGAGGATTGGTTGACCCCAGGATGTTGAGACTGCTGTAAGCCACAATGGTGCCACTGCACTCCAGCCTGGGACAGAGCGAGACCCTGTCTCAAAAAAATAAAAAATTTAAAAATTTAAATAAATTTCTCCTTTATAAGCATATTCTCATATTACCAGTCAATTATATATTTTTAAAAAGGCAAAAAGAAAACAATGAAATGTCATTACTTACAATGCGTGACTCCAGCCAGAGTTTGGTAGAAAGTAGGAGTATCACTATCATCAGTGAGGGTAACATACACACCTCCAGATAGAAGCCATCGAGAGAAAGTAAAAGCATCTTTGTTTAGAAAAAGCCAATTTCTAAACTTTTCATAGTTTACCTTTTCACCCTAAAATTAAAACAAGAAAACATAAGTTTAGTCAAATTTTAAGGTATCTTACTTGGAACCTGTACAACCTAAAATTCACAATTAGTTGGTATTTACCTTTCTGATATCTATAAAGGAAGGATTATCTAATAACACTGCTGTGTGTGTGTGCGTGTGTGTGTATGTATATATATATATATATGGAAATCAAACTGTTTTAAAAAATAATTGTACTTCATAACTTCTACTTGCATAAAATCTGTATGTTAATTACAAATTATTTCATCAATTCAGTAAAGCAGTACACTGCCAATAAGCCAGATTTTGTTTGCTAAAATATATCCTAAAATCAATAAACTGCATTTTTTTGTTGTTGTTTTTGTTTGTTTGTTTGTTTGTTTGTTTTGAGACGGAGTCTCGCTCTGTCACCCAGGCTTGAGTGCAGTGGCGTGATCTCGGCTCACTGCAAGCTCCACCTGCCAGGTTCATGCCATTCCCCTGCCACAGCCTCCCGAGTAGCTGGGACTACAGGTGCCTGCCACCACGCCCAACTAATTTTTTGTATTTTTTAGTAGAGATGAGCTTTCACCATGTTAGCTCAGGATGGTCTTGATCTCCTGATCTCGTGATCTGCCCATCTCAGCCTCCCAAAGTGCTGGGATTACAGGCGTGAGCCACCGTGTCCAGCCATCTGCATTTCTTTAAACATTTAATAAATCCAATTTTTCGTTTGCCTTATCCCTCTTCTTTAGCACCTTTTAATCTGCCTGAGTTACTATATTGTAATTAAATCTGTATGGAATTAAAATACTCTTTAAATTCCATTTGTGAATTAATAACAACTATCCAGGTGTCCTCCTAGAGTAGACAATCAGGATCCCAGAAGGCATCACTGAAAACATGTATGCACACAGAGAACAAAAAGAAGCAAGTTGATTTCTGTTTCTTTGCTTTCTTTCCAGGTAATTGTCTTGATAAATCTCTGGAGAAAAGTATCCAGGCTGAAAAAGAGCATCATACGGTTGTTCAAGCCAATCCCTTTGCTTGGAAGACAAGAGATCCTAGGTTTAGTGGGAGCCAGGTATTTCTAAGCAGAAAAAGGGAGAAGCAATTCACAAGGAAATACAATGAAGTTACAACCTAAACTATTTGATCAGGAAAAAAAAAGAAAGAAATACAATGAATAATGACAGTCAAGATTAGAGCAGCTCTAATCCTAATAGACATGTTAAAGAATACAAATAATTAGTTACCTAAAAGAGATATGGAAGAAACATATCTACATTGTTTAGTAGCATCCTATTAAGTGAGGCAATAGTCTTAGCCTGGTAGTTTCAGAACATTTACCATGAGTGCAATCCAAGCAATCAAGACATTGACAGTCTTGTTTTTCTGAACGGAAGAATATGGTGTGAAAGTTGATCACACAAATTGGGTCATAACTAAATCAGAGTCAACAGGCCCAGGGGAGAAGCATTCAGGATACATTGCTCTTGAAATAAATTCTCTGTAAGTCCAGCTGCTGAGATGATTTGCTGCAACTAATTCTGCCCACCACCATCGCCCACCAACTGGAGTTTGCCAGCTCCCTAAAGCTTTACTAACACCAAAGAACTTTCTCTCAGGATCACATGTAACATTCTCTTTTTTAGAAAACTCCCAACCTTTCTTTGTTATTTGGACATACTGAAGACCACCCAGTCTGCATGTATGCGCTATACACTTTTATTTTGACATTGACAATGACATTCAGACATGTTGTAGGGACATATGAGTACACCGCCAACATGTTTAGAAATGAGAGTTCCTCCCCATATTCTTTCTGTATCCCACATTTAGTCTAGAAAGAAGCTTAGTAGTATAAATTCTACAAACTGATGCACATTTTTACCACATTAACATCTCTGACATTGGGATAAGTCTTAAAATCAATAGCATCCTTTAATTGTAATTTCTTAGCGGTTGTGATATTGTTAAATATATATTTGGTCTTCATCTCTTTTGCTGGCATGCAACTCCTAAAATTCTTGTAGTCTCCAAAGTGATAAATGACTCTGCATGCTAATGAATTGACCCAAGGCTGGGTAGGGGGCTGCTAGATAGCCTCAGGATGGGGGCTGGCCAAAGGAAAAAAAAAATGATTAACCTCTAGGGAGGGAGGGGAGAGGGCTGAAAGTTGGGCTGATTACCAGTGGTCAACGATTTAATCAATCATGATCACTAGTGAAGATGTCTAGGGGGCAGTTTTGTGGAACTAATCCCTCAACCTGTGGGATCTGATGCTATCTCCAGGTAGACCCTTCTACCACCTTCACATATAGCTAATACCAAATGTTTACAATGTCCTAGTGACTGTTCTAAATATTTCAAATACTAATTTAATCTTCAAAACACTCCCTACAGAAGGCACTATTATTACCCCCATTTTACCATAAGAAAACCAAGACACCAAAAGGTTAAGGAATTTGCGTACTGTTATACAGTGGAAGAAAGAGGACTGAACTCAGGTAGTCCAGGCTCCAAAGTTAGCACACTGCCTGTCTAAGTGAAATACAAAGTAATCGCTGAAGTTCACTGGCTAATTGGGAATCATTCCACAAAATTGGTAGACCAAAAATTACACTGTCAAATCTGATTTTTTGTTTTTGAGTCATGAATCTCTTCTAAAAAGAGAAGAATAGTATAAAATATAAATTTCCATTTTAAGAGTCAACAACCTAAAAGAAGTCAGTGACAAAGAAAAATTCATACAACACCTAGGTGGATTTCTTTACAACTTCATCTGTCAAGGGTAATAATAAAGCACAAGACAGAAAAAGCTGAGACCCATATCACTTAAATCTAAGCACTAGGTCCTTATATTTTACCTAAAGTGCTTTTCTTTGTGTGTGTGTGTGTATGTGTGTGTGTGTGTGTGTGTGTAAACACAAAAACAACACAAAGTATTGTTATTGAAGGTCTGAACTAACACATTCTAATATAAATACTTGGATAGCAAGGTTCTACATACAATCATCAGACACACTACTCAGATACTAGAGCAGGCAAATAAATCAAATAGTTGAATCAAATACCAATAGCCCATTTACAAGGTTGGTTTTATACCAACTAGAGGTATCTAATAATTCAAATAGCCATATACATGAGCCTCACATTTCTTTGATCTTTTCTTCTCTAAAGATCTTATTAAAAATACCACCAACTTAGGCATTAATTACCATAGTCTTATGATGTCTTTATTATAGTTACTTCCCCTTCCCATTATTGAAACTGAAGCATTCCAACTTCCCATCACAATTTCCTCTTATGAGCACATTCCATCTAGCATACTGACACCAGCAATTTTTTAATTCCACAGGACCTACACCAATGACCTACCTGCAGGTCACCAAATTTAATGATCACTTCTCAGTGATCAAAGGTCAACTCACTAGACCTTTCAGGGTATTTGACATAGTTGAGTTCTCCTTGCTTCTTGAAACGTTGGCCTCAGTTGGCTTCTAGGACACTATTCTCTTTTATTAATCCTCTTTTCTTGCAGGCCATTTCTTATTGATCTGTTTTGAGTCCTCTTCATCTCTTCAAACTCTAAACACTGGATTACAGGACTCGCTCTTCCAACCTGTTTTCTATCTACACTTACTCCTAGATGATTTCATCCTCACCTGTAAGCCAACAACAAATCCTTTCTCCTCAACAACAAATTTATATATCAAAAATCACATTTGACAACTCCACTTGAGTGCCTAATAGGATTCTCAAGTGTAATTACATCTTTCTTGACATCCAACCCCCTAATCTGCTTCTCCATTACTCTTAGCCATCTCAGGTAGTAGTAACTCCATTCATTTACTGAATCAGGCTAAATACTAATCATCTTCCCTCTACTCATTCTGTCACATAGTCCATAATCAATACAAGAAAAAATTCTAGGCCAACTCTACCTCTGAAATAAACGCAGAATCTAAAAACTTCTCATTACCTCACTGCTACACCATGATCTAAACGATTGATTAAATCATTGACCTTTGGTAATCATAATCCTCATGCCTGGATTATTCAGATACCTCAACTGGACTCAGTTCAACCTACTTCCCACATAAGATCCAAAGGTATCACGTGTTAAAAAAAAAAAAAAAAAGCAACTCATATTTTGTTACTCCTCTACTCAAAACCTTCCAGTGGTTTCTATCTCACTCAGGGTAAAAGTCAAAGGACTCACACTGTTCTATAGGACAATATATAATCATTTCCTACCACTCCCCTGTTCACATCATTCCAATTAAATTGCCTTGTTATTGTTCCTTGGACATACAACTATACCCCCACCTCAAGGTCTTTGCTATATTCTCTTGATGAAAAGTGGTCCCCCAGATATCTTCATGGTTTTCTTTCTCACTTGCTATAAATTCTTTACTCAAATCTTACTTATCTGACAGACCTAACCATTCTATATAAAATAACAAGATTCAGATTTTCGATATTACCACCTTCTTCCTTTATTCTACTTTATTTTCCCCTATAGCCCTAATTATCAACTAATACATGTGCCTGCTATTGTGCTTAAATTGTTAGAGTACTGGGTGGCCAACCACACTTAGTTTCCATCTGCAAAAATGAGAATGTCTGCATAAACCTTATTAAAATGAAAAAATACCATACTTCCTGAAAAAGAAAAAAGAGTATTAATGTTTTGGACATCTATGTCAAAAATCCAATCAGTCAGGTTTGCTAGATTATCTTTTTTTCTTACAAGCAAATTTTTATTATGGGGAAAAAAACAAATCATAGCTCAGTTTGTCCTGAAGTTGTAAATTGCTATCACAGCAAATTCCAGTCAATATGTCAGAACCAAAAACACAGAAAGCGCATCCTTTTGCACCTGACACTTGGAAATGCTGGATAAAATGTTAACAACATAACCACCACCAAAAACTGCACGCTAAGCTCAAAAGCAAGAAAGAGATATCACCAGGGGATATCAACACAGGAGATATTCAAAACCAGAGGGGTA
The DNA here is from genome assembly GCF_049350105.2 of Macaca mulatta. NCBI lineage: Eukaryota > Metazoa > Chordata > Mammalia > Primates > Cercopithecidae > Macaca > Macaca mulatta. Next base: position 48,015,247 of record NC_133421.1, read on the forward strand.
AGATACTAATGATAGACAGTCCAAATATATATCAGAACCAGATACATGCAAATGACTGAAATACGGACAATCAATGTCTATACAGTCATGAAGGCAGAGCTAACTCCTCAAATAAAATAAAGAACAATGAAGGACTGTCATACTGGTGAAACGGAATTGTGTCAAAAAGCCACCCATAAGAAACTGGGCAGCACTCACTGCTGCATGAAAGAATCAGAACTTCTTGGATTTTTTTTTTTTTTTTGGAGACGGAGTCTCGCTCTGTTGCCCAGGCTGGAGTGCAATGGCACGATCTTGGCTCACTGCAAGCTCTGCCTCCCGGGTTTATGCCATTCGCCTGTGGGACTACAGGCGCCCGCCACCACGCCCGGCCAATTTTCTTTTGTATTTTTTAGTAGAGACGGGGGTTTCACCGTGTTAGCCAGGATGGTCTCAATCTCCTGACCCCGTGATCCACCCGCCTCGGCCTCCCAAAGTGTTCGGATTACAGGTGTGAGCCACTGCGCCCGGCCAAATCAGAACTTCTAAAGGGATGTTTACTCTACAATCACTAAGGACTTTTCACATACTAGCAGACCTCTGAAAAGAAAAATAAAATAATTCCCTCTGTTAAAAGATATACTTTTTCTATCATTGAATTGCTTCTATTGTTTAATTTTTCTATAAAGGCACAATGAAAATATATTATTTTTGAAAACAGAAAAAATGACTTCCCCCCCTCTGGTAGAGTTGGGGTCTTGCTACATTGTCCAGGCTGATCTTGAACTCCTGGGCTCAAGAGATCTTCTCGCCTGGGTCACCCAAAGTACTTGGATTACAGGTGTGAGCCACCTTGCCTGGCCCAAAGATGACAATTTTTTAACACAAATATTTCACTATGCAAATCAACTAGGTGAAATAAATGACAAAATAGGCCTTGATAAAACAGGTCACAGATGGCTCAAGGCTAATGAATGAATGATATCCATGATGAAAAGCAAAGACACTACAACATGAGCACTGTTTCAGGTTCCTGCAGGAGTGTGTGTGTGTGTGTGTGTGTATTGCTGTGTTAATGTGTGCATATAGGATTGTGTTTCATTATACTCTAAGTATGAATAGTTGCCTTTACAGTAGAATTGAAAATTTTCAGATTCACAAATATAGCAGTAATGAGAGTCATGGAATAGCACATAAATAGAAACATCAATAAATATAAAAATACCAAAAGTAATCTGCACATAAACATCTGTTTGTCATACTTAAAACTTATTACACGACTAAGAGTTAATACTTTGTCAACGAAAAGGGATAAAATGTAAATCTTTAAATATACCTCTGAGAAACACTTCCTGAGTGTATCTGGGACTTTACCATCCACCACATGGAGCATTCTTTCCATTTCTTCCCGTATAACATAGTTCCCAGATTCACTTGAAAAAAGACTAAAAATGTCTAAGAGAAAGAAAGAATAAATTAATCTTAAAAAGATCAAATATACGTGGTGGAAGTAGGGAGAAAAGAGAAAGCTACAATAACTGAGTGATTACTAGGGCTAAGCACTTTATACAGTTTATTCCTTAAAATAACCCAGCAACAAAAATTTAAAACAGCAGTATAGTATCTTTTCAAACATGCCAAATATGCAAACATCTTTAGGTATAACAATACAAAGTGTTAGCAAAGACTAGGACAAACATGACCTCTTATACACTGTTAATAGGAGCATAAATTATTGCAACCACTTTCATGAGTAATTTGGCAAAATCTAGTAAAGGTCATCCATCTTTGAAAAACTCTGATACCTGCGTACAAAATACAGGATGTTCACTGAAATACTGTTTGTAAGAGCAAAACTTAGGGGAAAAAAGGTAAATGTCTATCAACAAGCGAACAGGTAAAATGAGATACACACAATGAAATACTACATAGAAGTTAAAATATGTTTCAAGATGGATAAATATCAAAAAATATAATATTCAGAGGAAAAGCAAATGACAAAATCATCTGTATAGTACAGTAGTACCCCCTGATCCATGGTTTTGCTTTCCAAGGTTTCAGTCACCTGTGGTTAACAGAGGTCCAAAAATATTAAATGGAAATTTCCAGAAATGAACAATTAATAAACTTTAAATTGCACACTGTTCTGAGTAACATGATAAAATCACTTGCCTCCCTCTTTATCCCACCTGGGACCTGAATGATCCTGTTGTCCAGTGTATCCACATGCTATCTGCCTGTTAGTCACTTAGTGGCCATTTTGGTTATCAGACTTATAGATCACAAGAAGAGTGAGTACAGTAAGATATTTTAAGAGTGCAAGTGACCATATTAACATAACTTTTATTATAGTATGTTGTTATAATAGTACTATTTTATTGTTGTTGTTAATACCTTACTGTGCCTAATTTTTAAATTAATCTTTATCATAGATATGTATGTATAGGAAGAAACAGTATATATAGGGTTTGGGAATATCTATGGTTTCAGACATCCACTGGGAGGGTCTTGGAACAGATCTGTGCAGATAAGGGGGAACTAATGTGTACTATTTATTTAAAACTTTAAAACTGCAAAGTAGTTGACAATGTTTTAGGACACATAAACATGTTATAAATGTATTACAGCCAGCATGAGAAATGAATCACCAAATTCATGAAAGTAGTAACCTCTGTAGAGGGAAGAACAGAATGGGATCATGAAGGGATACAATGAAAACCTCACCTTAGTTTTAATATTTTTAAAAAATCAAATCAGGGACATAGGATGCAATGTTAAGAAATAGTAAAGCTAGGTGGAGGTACGTATTATATGTATGTTTGAAATATTGTTGTTATAAGCTGAACTTTATCCCCCTAAAGATATACTGAAGTCCTAACCTTAAAGTACCTGTGTATGTGAGATTATCTGGAAACAGATAATCAAGTTAAGATGAGGTCATTAGGGTGGGACCCAACATAATATGACTGCTGACCTTATAAGAAGAAAAGTACAAACAGAAAAAAAAGCCATGTGATAAGACAGGCAGGGATTAGAATGATACAGCTGCAGGCCAAGGAACCCCAAGGATTGTAGTCATCCCAGAAGCAAGAGAGAAGAAAGAATTTTCCCCTACAGGTTTTAGAGAAAGCATGGCCCTGCTGACACTTTGATTTTAGACTTTTAGCCTTCAGAACTGTGAGATAATAAATATCTGTTGTTCTAAGCTACCTAGTTTGTGGTGCTTTGTTATGGCAGCCCTAGAAAACTAATACAATCACATTTTAAAAAACGAAGAAACTTTAAAAATATGTGTGTGACTTAAAAAACTGTTACCAGTTGTACCTCAGTATCCATAGGGGATTAGTTACAAAACCCCCAAGGACACTAAAATCTGCAGGTGCTCAAGCCTCATATAAAATGGCATGGTATTTGCATGTGAAAACTAAAAAGAAAATCCTAAGCACCCCACCCAACTGAACAGACTCCCTCTCTTGGCCAAGGGGGCCCCAGAAAATCCTTAAAAACAGATACTGGTCATGAGAGGATGGGCAGTCAGACACATCTCATTATACCCAATCCCTTTTGCGGTTTAGATGCAACAACTAAACAGCATTAATGTTAAAGAGCATAAGACTGACAGACTCTTTGTGGCAGAAAGATACCAAATTGCAAACAAAACCTAAAGCTATGCCAGGCAAGGATTAAGTCATGTACCTCTACACTTAAAGAATAAACTGCCAGGTGTGGTGGCTCACATTGGTAATCCCAGCACTTTGGGATGCCAAGACGAGAGAATCACTTGAGGCCAGGAGTTCGAGACCAGCCTGGGTAACATAGCGAGACCCCTATCTCTACAAAAAATTTAAAAATTAGCTTGGCATTGTGGCACATGCCTGTAGTCCCAGCTACTCAGAAGGCTGAAACAGGAGGATCACTTGAGCCCAACAGTTCAAGGCTGCAGTGAGCTATCTTGCCACTGTACTGCAGACTGGGAGACAGAATGAAACCTTGTCTGAATCAACCAATCAATAAATTATGTTCTAACTGCTACAATATTTTTCTTTTTCTTTTTTTGAGACAGAGTCTTGCCCTGTTGCCCAGGTTGGAGTGCAGCGGCACAATCTCGGCCTACTGCAAACTCCACCTCCTGGGTTCAAGCAATTCTCCTGTTTCAGCCTCCCTAGTAGCTGGGATTACAGTCACACGCTACCACGCCCAGCTAATTTTTGTATTTTTAGTAGAGACGGGGTTTCACCATGTTGGTCAGGCTGCTCTCGAACTCCTAACCTCAGGCGATCCACCTGCCTCAGCCTCCCAAAGTGCTGGGATTACAGGCATGAGCCACCGCGCCTGACCATTTTTCTTTTTCTCTAGCAGTTATTGAATAAGCACTGGCCTTGAGAGAAGCAATACTAAAACAATTGCAGCTCATTTACCACAAAATGCTAACATACTGACTCCTGTTCCACAAGCCATAACTACAGCTTTGACTGGACAAGAGAGCTATTTCAGTAACTATCAACAAGTTAGTGGTCTCCTGATAAGAAGACCACTGACCACAGACTGGTTCTGGCTGGTTTACAGAGGCTGCCCACTTGACTGCCTTGGTGTCCTTGTTTCATCTTTTGACTTATAGGGCCTAACTGTAATACATTTAAATGTTAATTCTCCACCCCAAAGTAAACATGGGACACGTATAACATGTACATTTGTTCAGTACACATGTGTCAGGAACCACTTCATGAATATTCACGGCCCCTCCGATAAGTTGTTGAATATGTACAACTGGCCAACCTCTTCAGCATAAGTCTCTGTTCCATTCATCCTTGCATAGTACCTGTTTGGGGTTATCTGCTGTTTCTCAGGCTGTCAGAATGGCCACCTTGCAGGCTGTAACCCTTTATAAGAAATAAAGTCTCCTTTCCAAATTTATAGATATAATTAAATAAAGTCTCCTTTCCAAATTTAGAGATATCATAATTTTTTTCAGTTGACACATAAAACCTATCCACATCCTCCCATATATTTTAAATCATCATTAGGTTATTTATAGTGCCTAAAACAATGTGAATGCTATGTAAATAGTTGTTACAGTGTGTTGCTTTTTATTTGTATTATTTTTATTGCTATACTGTTACCTTAAGTTCCTGGCCTCAAAAAGATCCTCCTGCCTCAGCCTCCCAAATAACTAGGATTACAGGCATGCACTACCATACCTGTCCGGTATTTTTAATTATTGCTGCCTGGGGCCAATTTCTATTTCTGCTGGTGAAGAAATGCTAATTTGGAAAAACCAAGATCACAATTACATTCTAATACATAAAACTGGGTTTATGGATACATTCATTATCTTGATTATGGTAATGGTTTACTGGGCATATACATGTGTCAAAACATATACAAATGTATAACTAAGTATGCTGGCTCATGTCTCTAATCCTAGCACTTTGGAAGGCAGAGGCAGAAGGATCAGTTGAGGCCAGGAGTTTGAGTCCAGCCTGGGCAACCTAGCAAGACCCTATCTCTACAAAAATAAAATAAAGAAAATGAATTAGCTAGGCATGGTGGCATGCACCTATAGTCCTAGCTACTTGGGAGGCTGAGGTAGGTGGATTACTTGAGCCCAGGAGTTAAGGGCTGCAGTGAGCTATGTGCCACTGTGCCACTATACTCTTGCCTGGGCTACAGAGTGAGGCTATCTCCTCTGTCCCCCATCCCCTCAAAAAAAAACAAAACAAAACAAAACCACGTATTATAATATATACTTTATATATGTGCATATTATTGTATGACAATTATACCTCAAAACTTTTTAAAAAAATGATCTCTTTATCCATTTTGTGCTACTATAATAGAATACCACAGATCTAGCAACTTATTATAATGAACAGAGATTTATTTCTTACAATTCTGGAGGCTAAGAAGTCCAAGGTCAAGGAACCTGCATCTGGCAAGGACCTTCTTGCTCTTCTAATATCCCATAGCAGAAAGTAGAAGAGCAAGAGAACACATGCAAGAGGGAGAGAGAAGGAGGCTGAATTCTTCCTTTATAAGGATGCCACTCCTGTGATAAGAAGCTCACTCCTGAGGTAACAGCATTAATTCATTCATGCATGCAGACCCCTCATGACCTAATCATCTCTTAAAGATCCCACCTCTCAACACTGTTGCACTGCAGATTAAGTTTCTACCCATGAACTTTGGGTAATGGGTTCAAACCTTAGCAAGAATTAAAAATAATGGTCTAGATTCAGGAATAGGAGAGGATTTTGAGAAATTCAGAAGCAGTCCCAGGGCAGTATATTAGTCTGTTGAGGCTGCTGTAACAAAATACCATAAACTGGGTGCTTATAAATAACAAATTTATTTCTCACAGTTCTAGAGACTGGGAAGTACACCATCAATTTGGTGTCTGGTGAAGGACTACTTCCTAGTTCACAGACAGCCACCTCTCATTGTATCCTCACACGGAGGAAAATATAAAGGGTCTCTCTAGGGCCTCTTTTATTAGGGCACTTTATCCCACTCATAAGATACTTATGATTAACCCTCATGACTTAATCACCTCCCAAAGGCCCCATCCCCTAATACCAACCACCTTGGTGGTTAGGATTTCAATGTATGAATTTTGAGGGAGACACAAACATTCAGACCATAGTAGGCAGATTAGAAAAGGAAGAAGGAAGAGAGAAAGACCCAGAATATGGTGGTCAAGAATAAAAGTGTAGGAATTTTGGGAACAAAATGTTACATTCTGTGTAATATAAACAGCTTCCATACTTCCCCTGGGAAATCTTCAATAACATATGCAATGCTTATGAATGCTTTTGGTAAGGCAGATCTGTCTTTGGGGAGCTCAAACAAAACAATGAGGAGACAGAAGATCTTACAAATAAATGAACGAATTTTTTTAAACTAAATAAATCTATATCCTACAAAGCACAGAAGGACACCAAGCAACTGAGATTATCTTCCCTTTCACACTTAGCAGGGGAAATGGTGTCCTCTTATTATAGCGTTTCCCTGATTAGCAGGATTTAAAGGTAATGAATGAGGTGCCACTCTTTTCTGTGCTTAGATAATTCACCTAATAAAATTAATTTCTGAAGTTAAAAGTAAAACATTAAAAAAAAAACCTTTTACAAAGAACGTACATAAAATATTATCAAGTAAGTAAACTTCGGTTTTGTTTGTGAAACAAAGAACAGACTACTACATCTATGTCATCAGAATTTTTAAAAATAAGTTATATTGAGACATAATGAACATCTCATAAAATTCACCCTTTTAAAGTAAACATTCCAGTGATTTTTAAAGTATATTTATAAGGTTGTGCAACTGTCACTCCTATGTAATTCCAGAACATTTTCACCAGAACATTTTCGCCAACCCAAAAGGAAACCCTGTACCCACTAGCAGTTGTTCTCCATTTCCCTCTCCCCGATACCTCCAGCAACCACTAATCTACCATTTTCTGCCACTGCAGATTTGACTAATCTTGAAATTTCATATAAATGGAATCATACCTATTGTGACTGACATCTATCACTAAGCAAAATGTTTTCAAGTTCATCCATACTGTAGCATGAATCAGTACTTTATTCCTTTTTATACCAGAGTAATTTTCCAGCATATGGATATATCATGTTTTATTTATCCATTTACCAGCTGGTGGACATTAGGGTTGTTTCCATTTTCTATCATGAACAATGATGCTATGACTATTTCCATACAAGTTTTTGTGTGTGTGTGGTAAACATATGTATTAAATTTTATTGGGTATATACTTAGGAGTGGAATAGCTGGGACATACAGTAACAACGTTTAACAATTTGAGGAGCAGCCAGGCTGGTTTCCAAAGTTGCTGCAGTACTTTATACTCCCATCAGCAATGTATGATGAGGGTTACAATTTTTCCACATCCTCCTCAACACTTGTCATTATCAGGCTTTTAAATTTTAGCCACTCTAGAAGGTGTGAAGTAGTATCTCACTGTAGTTTTAATTTATATTTATCTAATGACTAATTATGTTGCACATTTTTTCAGGTGTTTATTTGCCACTTGTATATCTTCTTTGGGAAAATGTCACTTCAAATCCTCTACCTGTCATCAGAATTTTGAGATAAATTATTCTATACATAGATGTGGTATTATTTTTGAGATAATAAAAGTACTTACATTTTGCTTTCTCTTCATCTTTGCCTCTTGTAAGGAGGACAAGTCCAACTATTAAATTATTGAAGTGCAGTCCTTTGGATGTTCCACCAAAAGAACAGTAGATCACCTGGAAGAAGATGATAAAGCCAACCTTAGGATGCATTTCAGTTGTTGAGGAATCTGAGGCAGCTATCACCTTTAACAAATTTTATCTCCACTTCCAGAAAAGGCCCTGATTAATTTTAGTGAAATGATGTTAAGTTTCTCTCTCTTCTTCCTCTTTTAGACCTTATTATTGCACTCAGTCAAGAATAGACTGTCTACTGTAAAATACATACAGATGGTCACCAACTTGATTTTTCAACTTTACAATGGTGTGAAAGTGATACACATTCAGTAGAAACCATACAGTATTCAATAAATTACATGAGATATTTAATACTTTATTATAAAATGTGATTTGCATTAGATGATTTTATTATAAAATGTGATTTGCATTAGATGATTTTGCCCAACTGAAGGCTAATATAAGTGTTCTGAGCACACACACACACATATATATATATATACACACACATATATATATACACACACATATTTTATTTTATTTATTTATTTATTTATTTATTTATTTTTTGAGATGGGGTTTCGCTCCTGTTGCCCAGGCTGGAGTACAATGGTGTCATTTTGACTCACTGCAACCTCTACCTCCCAGTTCAAGTGATTCTCCTGCCTTAGCCTCCCAAGTCGCTGGGATTATAGGCATGCGCCACCAGGCTGGGCTAATTTTGTATTTTTAGTAGAGATGGTATTTCACCATGTTGGCCATGCTGGTCTCGAAGTCCTGGCCTCAAATGATCTGCCCACCTCGGCCTCCCAAAGTGCTGGGATTACAGGCATGAGCCACTGCGCCCGCCCTGAGCACGTTTAAAACAGTCTAGGCTAAGCTCTGATGTTTGGTAGGTTAGGTGTATGAAATGCCTTTTCAACTTACAATATTCCCAGCTTACAATGGGTTTACCGGCTGTAATCCCAGGGTAAGTAGAGGAGTATCTGCATATTACAGACTCACACAATTGAATTATTTATTCTTTCTCTTGGGAGTCCTTACCACGGTCCGAGAGTACAAAGGTCCTCCAACAGCCACAATAATGTGATAAGAATTTTGTGCAATTACATAACTTCCTTCAACCTTTGGAAATATCATGCACGTTACTTTGATTGGAAAAAAAGATACTCTCTAACTGAATGTTCAGAAATTCAAAGAGACTCCAAAAAACATTTTTTAACACTCTTAGAAATAAGTATTATAGCAATCAGAAATAAAGAAGAACTATGCATAGGAAAGGGACAACAGAAATCACAATAAATTCATTCATTCAACAATTCTTTGTTGAGTGCCTACTATTTGTCAGGCAAAATTTCTGTCAATAAAAATGCATGATTAAAAAATAATTCGAGAAGTTTAACAGTCAACATGAAAACTGAAAATATATACTATTCACCAAATAATATTTATATATTTAATAACACCTGACAACTGATGTCAAAAACTATTTATCCTAGTGCCAGTGATAACTCAACCCAGCAATAACTAGCCAAAGGAAACAGCTACAGAACATTAAAAATATTTTTTAAAAAAACAAACAGAACTAACACACTTCATAGAGTAACTATTTTTAGTTGCCCCATCTCCCACTCCGAACTAGAAGAAAATAACAGCGAAAAACAAAAACAAAAACACCTTTATCCCTGGGGAAGGGCAGGAAAACATAATGGCCCCAGACCTTACAGATCCCCTACCACTGGGAAGAAGGAAGATCTATGTAAAGGTCCCACTCCCAATTTCTGGGGACACAGCACCTGCCTAAAACTGAGACAGAAATAGGACTACAGAGAGCGTCCCCTCCCTACCACTCCCCACCGTCCACCCTTCCGCTAGCAAGCACTGAGGAATAAATAACTATAGTATACAGCTGGAGGGGAAGAAGAGTTTGTGGACAGAGACTTTCTCTGCAGTGTGATAACAAATAGAAGGTAAGATCAAAAGTTGAGGGTAGAGCAAACATTAGAAAAAATCTCTAAGAAAGAGCCCAAACCCCTTAAAAAAAAAAAAAATTAACCCTAGAATGGAAATTGAAGCCTATATAGCACTGAGGGTAACCATAGCAACAAGACCAAAATTAAGCTTAACTACAGACTATAATGACTCAACCTCCCAAGCTGAAAAAGGATACTACTTGGCTCAGTCTCTTCTGTCCTATATGAAACACTTATGTTTCAACCATAAATTTTAAGTCACAGAAAGAAAAAGGAAAACTCCAATATATTGTCAAAGACAAAGGAAAAATATGCTAACGGAGTTGAAGAAATGCTTTGGAACAGCTCAAGAGTAAACTCAAAAGAGTTGCATAAGAGATTATCCAAAACGAAACAAAAGGCGGAAAATGTGAGGACAGCTAGCAGGGGAAGGTAGACAGAACAGAAAACCCAAGAGCTGTGAGATCATGTCAATGACATAACATTCACGTAATCCTGATATCCTACAAAAAAAAAAAAGAGAATGGGGCAAAAGAAATATCTAAGGAGAAGACAAGGTTGGGGATTTTCAAAACAAATAGACACAAAACCACAGATAGTAAGAAGCTCAGAGAACAGGCAGAATAGATTACACTTCTAATCCCAAAAACCAACTAGGCAAATTATATTGAAACTTCTCAAAACCAAAAATAAAAAAATGTTTAAGAAAGCCAGAAGAAAAAAAAACAAAAAAAAATTACATTGAAAGAAACAAAAAATTATAACTGATTTATCATCAAAACTTATGTAAGCCAGAAATCAATGGTGTGAAATGTTGAAAGCACTAAAAGAAAAAAACTCAACCATAAGTCCTGTACCTGGTGAAAATATCTTTCAAAAAGAAAATATATTTTGCTTCTCTTTTTTGTTGTTGGGGGGGTGGAAACAAAAACAGAGAAGTCATTACCAGCAAAAAAGGAACACAAAAAAGTACCTCAGGCTGGAGGAAATATTATGCCATTAGAGATACATGTACCTCCATAAAGAAATAAGAATACTGGAAATGGCATAAATGAAGATAAACATAAAAGCATTTTTCTTATTTTTAAACACTGTGAAAGATAACTAGCAGTCTACAGCAGTAAGAGAAGAAATGTAATGTGTCTTTATAGAATATGTAAAAGTAAAACACGTAACAATAGCACAGAGGATGAGAGAAAGGAATTGGAAGTATACTGTTGTTAGTACACATAAATGTTGTCTAATACACCATTAAATGGTTTATTATACCAATTCACATGTGGTATATCTCATCTTTAAATTGCCAGTCACCAGGAAATTACATGACCTTAGTACTCTAGTGTTTAAGCCTAACATTGACCTCAATAATAAACTCTTATTTTTATAATAATAAAAACAATAGCTAATATTTAAATGCTTATTATGTGGCATTTTACTACTGTAAGTTCTTTACTAGTATTAAGCCTTTAGATGACTCCACAAGGAATACTGGCATCCTCATTTTAGGGCTGGGGGAAACCAGAGCCCAAAGAGATTAAGTAACTTGTCCAAAGTCATACATCAATGAAGCAGCAGAGTCAGAATTTTAACCTAGGAAAGACAGGCTTCTGAAACTGAATTTTTAACCAACTTTTAGTTCTATAGTACAAGTAATATGTTAGTCTGTTTTGCATTGCTATAAAGGAATACCTGAGGCTGGGTAATTTTTATAAAGAAAAGAGGTTTGCTTGGCTCACAGTTCTGCAGCCTGTATAAGCATGGCACCAGCATCTGCTCAGCTTCTCATGAGGCCTCAGAAAGCTTCCACTTGTAACAGAAAGTGAAGGGGGAACAGAGAGCAAGCATGTCACATGGTGAGAGAGGAAGTATGTGCGAGAAGAGAAAGTACCAGGCTCCTTTAAACAACCAGCTCTTTCATGAACTAACAGAGTGACAGTGCACTCATTACTGTGGGGAAAGCACCCAGGCATCCATGGGGGATCTGACTCCACGATCCAAACACCTCCCACCAGCCCCCACCTCCAACACTGGGGATCACATTTCAATATGAGATTTGGAGGGGACAAATATCCAAACTATATCAATTATATACATTCATTTCTAGTTAATTTGTCTAGAATTATATGAAAGACATCATCAGCAAGACATACATCATTTTGGTGAAATCTCCTGAAGATTAAACAAACAAATTTCAAACGGTAACAAATTCAATTTATAAACACTGTGTTTTTGGCATCCCTTTCCATTCACTGTATCTTGATAATCCAGTCTCTTCACTTTTGACAATTTCATTGACTTTAATACAAAGAGTAAAGCAGTGACGGTAAAATTAACAAGGAAATTTTGAGTAGGGTATGACTTTCAGTTTTGCAAGTACTTGTAAAATGTAACAGATTTTGTATGGAATAAATTTGGTTGGAATATACTGCTACCTCCCTATCACTCCCAAAATACAAGTACAGCAATAACCTTCTAGAATCACCCAATTCATCTGACAAATGATTAAGAGAAAGCCCCCAAAAACAAACCATTTCCTAAATTCTAGGATGTACATATTTTCCGCCTTTTATCAATGTTTCAGAAAGCAGTATGCATCTAACACCTCTAATGTCTAAGTACTCTTTTTTCACTCAAAAAAAAAAAGAACTATTTAAATGGTCACCTATTATAAGGTGATCATTTATGGTGACCATTTAAATATTTAAAGACCTTATAATAGGTGACCATTTAAACATTTAGGGAATATTAAGTGCCATGTTCATTACTAATCAGCTTTCATTTTCGGATTTAGAAGACAGAGTGTGAATAGGACAGCAAGGATGCTGGCAGTCCAGGGTGGTCTTGATGTCATTTTTTGAAAAGCACTTAATAAAGGTAAAGTGTTATTTATACAATTTGTTGCAAGACTTTTGTTTTAAAATCCCTATAATAATTTTCTGGCCAGGTGCAGTGGCTCATGCCTGTAATCCCAGCACTTTGGGAAGCCGAGACGGGTGGATCACTTGAGGTCAGGAGCTCCAGACCAGCCTGGCCAATGTGGTAAAACCTTGTCTCTACTAAAAATACAAAAATTAGCTAGGCATGGTAGCAGGCACCTATAATCCCAGCCACTTGAGAGGCTGAGGCAGGAGAATCACTTGAACCCAGAAGGCAGATGTTGCAATGAGCCAAGATTGCACCACTGTACTCCAGCCTGGGCAACAGAGCGCTGTGTCTCAAAAGAAAAACAAAAAATTTATTTAGCTATTAAAAAAGGAAAGCCCAGAGCAACTAGGCAAGAGAAAGAAATAAAGCGTATGCAAATTGAAAGGAAGTCATCAAATTAGCCTTGTTACCAGATAACATGACTTTGTATTTTAAAAAGATTCCACCAAAAAACTGTTAGAACTGATAAATTCAGGAAAGACTGCAGGATAGAAAATCAAAATACAAAAATCAATAGAATTTATATACACCAACAGTAAATAATCTAAAAAAGAAATCCCAAGTGAGTAATCCGAGTTAAAATAGCTACAAAGAATATAAAATACCTAGGAATCAGTTTAGCCAGAGATGTGAAAGGTCTATAAAAGGAAAACTATAGAACACTGATGAAAGAAATTGAAGAGGACACACGCAAAAATGGAATGATATTCTATGCTCATGGATTGGAATAATTAATTTTTTTTCCTTTTTTTTTGGAGACAGTCTCGTTGTGTCGCCCAGGCTGGAGTATAGTGGGTCCATTTTGGCTCTCTGCAAACTCCACCTCCCAGGTTCAAGCGATTCTCCTGCCTCAGCCTCCCGAGTAGCTCAGATTATAGGCACGCACCACCATACCCAGCTAACTTTTTGTATTTTTAGTAGAGATGGGGTTTCACTATGATGACCAGGCTGGTTTTGAACTCCTGGCCTCAAGTGATCTGCCTGCCTTGGTCTCCCAAAGTGCTGGGATTACAGGCATGAGCCGACCACACCCAGCCAGACTTCATTTTGTTAAAATGAAAATACTAACTGAAGCTATTTATAAATTCAATGCAATCCCTATCATAATATCAATGACTTTCTTCATAGAGAAAGAAAAAGAGAATTCTAAAACGTACATGAAACCTCAAAAGACCCCCAAATAGCCAAAACAATCCTGAGCAAATAACAAAACTGGCAGCAGCAAACTACCTGACTTCAAATTTACTAAAAACCTATAGTAACCGAAACAGCATGGTACAGGAGGAGGGCAGGGAAGTGCTGGGTAGAGAAAGGCAGGTGCCTGGCTAGGGCTCCACCCTCAGGCCTGTGCCCACGGACCTAGGTGAGGACAGGCACTCCTGCCTTGGTGTCCAAATGTTGCATTTTCCAAGACCAACCTGGCCTGCCACGCTCCCATCGTGTGCCTATAAAAATCCCAAGACCCTAGCAAGCAAAGACACACAAGTGGCTGGAAGTTGAGAGGAACATATCAGCAGAAGAACGCACAAGTGGCTGAATGTCCAGAGGAACACATCAGTTGAAAAGCACACTGACAGGCACTGGCAGATGCCGGCAAGCCACTGACCAACAGAATAACGCAGAGTTTGGCTGGGGCAGTCAGAGGAAAGTCCAGCAGCTGAGCGGCCCAACTCCAGGGGAAAACCGCCTTCCCAATCCCCTTTTGGCTCACAGTCCATCTGTTGAGAGCTACTTCCACCATTCAAAAAAATCTTACACTCATTCTCCAAGCCCACAAGTGATCCGACTTTTCTGGTACACCAAGGCAAGAATCCAGGATACAGAAAGCCCTTGGGATAATGCAGAGTGTCTAATGAACTGATAAACACAAGTCACCTAGAGATGGCAAAACTAAAAGAGCACACAATAACACAAACCCACTGGGGCTTCAGGAGCTGTAAACATTCACCACTAGACGCTGCCTGTGGTGTCAGAGCCCCACAACCTGCCCATCTGTATGTTTTTCCCTAGAGGTTTGAACAGCAGGGCACTAAAGAAGCAAGCCACACCCCCGTCACACACCCTGCAAGGGGGACAAGGAAACCTTTCCGATTCAGTACTGGCATAAAAACAGACACAGACCAGTGGACAACAGAGAACCCAGATATAAATCCACACCTTTACAATCCATTCATCTTCACAAAAAAGCACAAAGAACATACAATGGGGGGAAAGAACAGTCTTTTAAAAAAAACGGTGCTAAGAAAAATGGATAACTATATGCAGAAAAAACTAGGTCAGACAGGATAGCTCGTGTCTGTAATCCCAGCACTTTGGGAGGCCAAGGCAAGTGGATCACTTGAGGTCAGGAGTTCGAGACCAGCCTGGCCAACATGGCAAAACCCTGTCTCCACTAAAAATACAAAAATTAGCTGGGTATGGTGGCATGCACCTGTAATCCCAGCTAGTGGGGAGGCTGAGACAGGAGAATTGCTCTAAACCCGGGAGGCGGAGGTTGCAGTGAGCCGAGACCGTGCCATTGCACTCTAGCCTGGGCGACAGAGCAAGACTGTCATAAAATAAAAAACAAGAAACTAGACTCCTCATTTTTCACCATACACAAAAAATAAATCAAAGTGGACTGAAGGCCTAAATCCAAAACCTGAAACTATGAAACTACTAGAAAAAAACATTGGGGGAAATGCTCCAGGAGATTGATCTGGGAAGAGATGTTTTTTGTGTAATACTTCAAAAGGGCAAATAACAAAAGCAAAAATAGACAAATCGGATTTCATCAAGCTAAAAACTTCTGCTCAGCAAAGGCAACAATCAATAAAATTAAGAGACAACCTGTAGAATGGAAGAAAACATTTGCAAAATACCCT
Source organism: Macaca mulatta (assembly GCF_049350105.2). Lineage (NCBI taxonomy): Eukaryota > Metazoa > Chordata > Mammalia > Primates > Cercopithecidae > Macaca > Macaca mulatta. Next base: position 48,031,195 of record NC_133421.1, read on the forward strand.
CAAGACTGTATAAGGAGCTCAAACAACTTACTAGCAAAAAACAAAACAAAAACAAACCCACAAAAAATTCTATTTTTAAATGGGGAAAGTCCCAGCACTTTGGGAGGCTAAGACAGACAGATAACTTGAGCTCAGGAGTTCGAGACCAGCCTGGGCAACATGGCAGAAACTCCCGTCTCTGTAAAAAATACAAAAATTAGCTGCGCGTGGTGGCACACACTTGTAATCACAGTTACTCGGGAGGCTGAGGTGGGAGAATCACCTGAGTCCAGGAGGCTAATGTTGCAGTGGGCCAAGACTGCACCACTGCACTCCAGCGTAGGCAATGAAATGAGACTCTGTCTAAAAAAAATTAAAGAAATGGGCAAATGATCTGAAACCTTCAAAAGAAGACATAATAAATGGCCAGCAGTCACATGAAAAAATGTTCAACATCACTAATCATCAGAGAAATGCAAATCAAAACTACAATGAGATAAAATCTCACCCCAGTTAAAATGACTTATATCGAAAAGCAGGCAGACTGGGCAGAGTGGCACACGTCTGTAATCCCAGCACTTTCGGAGGTCAAGGCAGGTGGATCACAAGGTAAGGGGTTCGAGACCAGCCTAGGCAACATGGTGAAAGCCCATCTCTACTAAAAATATAACAATTAGCCGAGCATGGTGGCATGCGCCTGTAATCCCAGCTATTCGGGAGGCTGAGGCAGGAGAACTGTTTGAACCCAGGAGGTAGAGGTTGCAGTGAGCCGAGACTGTGCCACTGCACTCCAGCCTGGGTGACAGAGCAAGACTCCATCAAGGGGGGGAAAAAAAAAGAAAGAAAGAAAAAGAAAAGCAGGCAATAACAAATGCTGGTGAGGATGTGGAGAAATGTAAATTAGTACAGGCATTGTGTAAATTAGAACAGCCACGGCTGTTCCTCGAAAGACTAAAAATAAAATTACCATATGATCCAGAAAATTGCTACTGGGTATATATCCAAAAGAAAGGAAATCAATGTATCAAAAAGATACCTGTACTACCATGTTTATTGCAGCACCATTCATAATAGCCAACGTTTGGAATTAACCTAAGTGCCCATCAACAGATGAATGGATAAAGAAAATGTGGTATATACACACACAATGGAATATTATTCAGCCAGAAAAAAGAGATTGGGTGCTGTGGCTCACACCTATAATCCCAGCACTTTGGGAGGCCGAGGCAGGCAGATCACGAGGTTAAGAGATCAAGACCTTCCTGTCCAATGTGGCAAAACCCTGCCTCTACTAAAAATGCGAAAATTAGCTGGGTGTGGTGGCACACACCTGTAGTCCCAGCTACTCGGGAGGCTGAGGCAGGAGAATCGCTTGAACCTGGGAGGTAGAGGTTGCAGTGAGCCAAGATCGCCCCACTGCACTCCAGCCTGGCGACAGAGCAAGACTCCCTCCAAGGGAAAAAAAAAAAAGAAATACTGCCATTTGCAACAACATGGATGGAACTGGAGTTCATAATGTTAAGTGAAAAAAGTCAAGCAGACCAGGTGTGGTGGTTCATGTCTGTAATCCTAGCACTTTGGGAGGCCAAGGCAGGGGGATCACTTGAGCTCAAGAGTTTGAAACCAACCTGGGCAACAAAGTGAGACCTCATCACTACCAAAAAACAAAAATAAGCCAAGCACAGAGAGACAAATATCACATGTTCTCACTCATAGTAGAAGCTAAAAATAGATCTCATGAAGATGAGAGTAGATTGGTGTTTACCAGAGGATAGGAAGAGTAGTGGGGAGGAAAGGGGAATAAAGATAAGTTGATTAATGGGCCCAAATATACGGTTTGGCAGAAGAAATAAAATGTAGTGTTAGATCAGTAAGGTGACTATAACTTATAATAATCTAGTGTACATTTCAAAATAACTAGAAAAAATTAATTCAAATGTTTCTAGCATAAAGGACAAACATTTAAGGTAATGAATATCCCAAGTACACTGAGATTTGATATTTACAAATTATGAATGGATTAAATGATCACATGTACCCCCCAAAAATATACATCTATTATGCATCGTTAAAGGAAAAGAAAACACTTTCTTAAACATTTTGTAGCCATGAATATCCAGTCAGAGACTCAGTATACTGTCATACTAATATAGAAGATTGATGTATGTGGTAATGATCTCACTAGCCTCCTCTCAGACAATGATGTCATCCCAGTAAATAACATGATTAGCTAAACAATATGATTAGTAAATAATATGATTAGCCCAGTAAATAATATGATTAGAGGGAAATCTGTCTGTATTGTCAAAGAAAAAGACTTATACTATAATATACCAAAAATCTACCTCTTGCCTAATAGTTAAGAAGTCAAAAACGGGTAGATGTAGGATGGGTGCAGTGGCTCACGCCTGTAATCCCAGCACTTTGGGAGGCCGAGGTAGGAGGATCACCTGAGATCAGAAGTTCGAGACCAGCCTGGTCAACATGGTGAAGCCCCATCTCTACTAAAAATACAAAAAAAGTAGCCAGGTGTGGTGGCTGGCGCTTGTAATCCTATCTACTTGGGAAGGCTAAGGCAGGAAAATCCCTTAAACCCAGGAGGTGGAGTTGCAGTGAGCCGAGATCGCTCCATTGCGCTCCAGCCTGGGCAACAAGAGTGAAATTCCATCTCAAACAAAACAAAAAAAAAGGTAGATGTGTGTAGGTCTCCAGAGTTCAGAAACAGTTGTAGCACATTTCAACTGCTGCTTTCAGATACTGGTCCTTCCACTGTCTAATGGATATAGGGTAAAGGGTTATCCCTTATCCCACAGTTCCTTAGAGGAAATAGTTACGTGACAGATACTGTTTTATCATGGCTTTTAGAATCACAAAGGCCTGACTTTGAAGCCAGGCTTTATTAATATACCAACTGTGTGGTCTTAAGCAAATCACTTAACTTTCTGAGCCTTAGTTGCATTCCATGACACATATGTTGAAGCAATGTGCCAAGTCTTCTCATTCTAGGACCTAAGCTGGAAAGCAGCCCATGGGTGGTTTATCTCAGGACAGCAGGGGGAAGCCAGAGTTTGAAGTCACTTTGTTAACTAGTAAGAATTCAGCACTGATGAGCTCATAACTTTTGCTTGAAAATATTTTTCCAGAGTAAACTCTAGTACACCAATCTAACTGCTTGATTAATTCATCAACAGAACCAAATTAATGTTTTCAAATTTTCATTTTATATAATTCTCATGAGGATCAATACTTTTCAACTTTTTTTTTTTTTTTTTTTTTTTTTTTTTGGAGACAAGGTCTCATTCTATTGCCCAGGCTGTAGTGCAGTGGCACAACCACAGCTCATCGCAACCTTGACTTCCCAGGCTCAAGTGATCCTCTCACCTCAGCCTCTCAAGTAGCTGAGAACACAGGCACATGCCATCACACCTTGCTAATTTTTTCATTTTTTGGTAAAGATGGGATCTCACTATGTTGCCCAGGCTAAAAAAAATTATCTTGACTGACACAGAGTTAAAAAGTAAAGTATACATAAGTTAAAAAGGCAAAAAATATATACCTTCCCAAAGAACTTGATGTCACCAACATACATGCTTAAAAACCATCTTTAGGTAATGACAAAGATGAACTATGAATTCATAAAATAAGTCATGTTGTATGTTGGTGAGTTTCGAAGAATAATTCAAACACAACATAAGGCTCATGGTATATACACTATGAAAACATTAAGTACTCATTTGCATAAAACATACTTACTACTGATAGTTTCAAATGTTAACATTTAAATGCAAGCTCCGTGGCTGGGGTGGTGGCTCACACCTATAATCCCAGATCCCCGCACTTTGGGAGGCCGAGCTGGGTGGATCACCTAAATTCAGGAGTTCGAAACCAGCCTGGCCAACATAGTGAAACCTCATCTCTACTGAAAATACAAAAATTAGCCAGGCATAGTGGCGGGTGCCTGTAATCCCAGCTACTCGGGAGGCTGAGGCAGGAGAATCGCTTGAACCTGGGAGGTGGAGGTTGCAGTGGGCCAAGATCACACCACTGCACTCCAGCCTGGGTGACAGTGAGACTCCATCTCAATAAATAAATAAATAAAATAAAGTAAGATTAAAAAATGCAAGCTCTGTTCCTATATGTGTGTGTTTTGAAAAAAATGTTCCTTCTAAAACTAAAAAGTATGTGTGTTTACATTACTGTTTCTTCAGTGCAGAGTCCAATAGAACAAAATGTTTCTTTACTTCAAATGTGTTTCATAGTACTAACCATTTCATTTCTTTCCGGTATGTAAATATCTTAAGGTAGAGTCATGCTTAGCTACAAAAAAATAATAAAGGGCCCCTTGAAATTCTGTAAATAATAACATACAAATGCAAAGTATAAATTCCTGAAGTCTAAGCAAAGAACAAATACTGAGGAAACAACTACCAGGGATTAGAAAGCAGAATAGTACCCAAAGCCCACACTGAGTTGATCAGTCAGGCAGAAGAGACACCTCATTGAACATCCAGAGTATTTAGGAGAGACCCCAAAAGAGTTAATCCTTAGTATCAAGGCAAACCATACTTATACTAAAGTCTATTCAAGACTCACCATTACAAAGCTTTAACACAGGATTCAAGAGGATTAGCTAATCTGTGTTTAAGTGTGTGCTAGAATAAAATCCAACATTTTAAAAATAAAGACAACAAATTCAGGTACTTATAAGGTTTACAGTGTCTACGAGATATCAAAAAGTTACTAGATACAAGAAACAGAAAATTGTAACCAATCACCAGAAAAGTATTAGGCAAAAGAGTGACAGAGATGATAAAAACTGGTATACAAGAAGTTTAAAACAGCTATTATAAATATGCTCAAGAATTTAAACAAAAATAAAAACATGGAAATAGAAACTATATTTTAAAAAGAAACATGAAACTTTAGAGTGAAAAATATAATATCTGAACTAAAAAGTTATTGTGTGGTGTTTTTTTGTTTGTTTGTTTTGATACAGGGTCTTTCTCTGTTGCCCAGGCTGGAGAATACAGTGGCATGATCTTGACTAATTGCAACCTCTGCCTCCCAGGTTCAAGCAATCCTCCCACCTCAGCCTCCCAAGTAGCTGGGGCTACAGGTGTATACCACCACTCCTGGATAATTTTTTGTATTTTTTGTAGAGGAAGGGTTTCGCCATGTTGCCCAGGCTGGTCTTGAACTCCTAGGCTCAAGTGATCCACCTGCTTAGGCCTCCCAAAGTGCTGGATTATAGGGGTGGGTCACTGTGCCTGGCCCTGTGTAGCCTTAAAAGCATATTAAACACTACTGAATAAAAGAGCAGTGAACTTGAAGAAAGGGGAATAGGAACTATCCAATCTGAAGTACAGTGAAGAAAAAGAGCTAGAACTGGGGGTGGGTGGGGAGGAAAGGAAAGAAAATAATCAGTCTCAGTAACCTGTGAAAAACCACCAAGCTTTTTACATACCCGTACTTAGAGACCAAGAAAAGGGAAGGATGAACAGAAAACATATTTGAAGAACAGTACTGAAATACCTCCCAAATTTGATGATAAACCCATGGATCCAAAATGCTCAAAGAAACTCACATGTCCAAACAAAGGTATATCATACATTCCTGAAAAATAGTAATAGAGAAAATCTTGAAAGCACTAAGAGGGAAAAAGATATACAGTGAAACAAAAATAAGAATAATCACTGACTTGTAATCAGAAACAATGCAAGCCACAAGACAACAGAAGAAACAACTTTACTATACTGAAAGAAGAAAAAAGCTCAGCCTAGGATTATATATCCAACAACAAAATTACAAATAATTTTAAAAAGGGCAAATGACTTAAATAAAACGATGCAACATCTTTAGTCATTAGGGAAATGTAAATCAAAACCAGAATGACATACAACTTCACACCTACAAGAATGGCTATAATAAAATGAATAAGTCCGGGCATGGTGGCTCACGCCTGTAATTAATCCTAGCACTTTGGGAGGCTGAGGTGGGTAGATTGCCTGAGCTCAGGAGTTCAAAACCAGACTGGGCAACACGGTGAAACCCCATCTCTACTAAAAATACAAAAAAATTAGCCAGGCATGGTGGCATGTGCCTGTAGTCCCAGCTACTTGGGAGGCTGAGGCAGGAGAATGGCTTGAACCTGGGAGGCAGAGGTTGCAGTGAGCCGAGATTGCGCCACTGCACTCCACACTCCAGCCTGGGCGACAGAGTGAGACACCATCTCCAAAAAAATAAATAAAATAAAATAAATTAACAAGAATGTAAAAAAACCTGCAACACCCATACACTGTCGGTTGAAATGTAAAAGGGTACAGCTGTTCTGGAAAACAGCCTGGTGGTTCTTCAAAAAGGCAAACACAGAATTACCATATGACCTGACAATTCTGATCCAAAAAGAACTGAAAACAGAGATTCAAACAGATACCTGTATGCCAATATTCACAGCAGCATTATTTACAATAGAAGAAAGGTGGAAACAACCCATAAAAAATGAATGAATAAAATGTGGTATATACACACAGTGAAGTATTATTTAGCCACACACACAAAAAAATGGGTGTTTGCAGCCATTACAGCTCTCCAGCACCTCTAGTTCACTGAGCTCCTGCAGAGGGAGCTGAAGAATAAGTAAACATTCTCAAACACAGCATGGCCTGTACAAAAGAGAGCCTGCAAATTGACCATGGTAAAGCACACAGGAAGCAATTAGCCATAAAAGCCATTCACAAGAGTGCACCCTCTGTTGGAGGGGTAAAGAAATGCCATCATTACAGGCCTGGTACTCTGTGACACTGAACTTCTGATTCACAAACCTCCCTTCCAGCATCTGGTATGGGACTTCAAAACAGATCTGTGCTTCCAGAATACAGCTACTGGTGCTCTGCAATGATGGTTGACCTTTTTGGAGACATCAACCACTCTGCCAGCCATGCCAAACATGTAACAATTATGCCAAAAGACATTCAGCTACCTTGCAGCATATATGGAGCACATGCTTAAGAATATGCTATGATGAGAAACACTTCATTCTCAAAAAAGAAAAAAAAATTCTCTCTTCCCTGTTACTGGTAGTTCTGAACCCTAGATTTTTTTCCCCCATGGGGTAAAAAGCTACCTAAGTAAATGACTGCAAGCGGGAAAACGGGGAACAGAAATCAGGTACAAGGAGTTTTTCTATTTTCATGTTGCATGAGAATTTTTAATATAAATATGGGTATATAAAGCATTAATGCAAGTCAGAGTGTTTCAGTGAGCAAGTTTCCACAGTTCAACTAGTAAGTACATATTTTTAATATTGTCTCTCTTCTGTGTTGTTCCTGTAACTGCAAAGAAAAGGAATGGGCCAGGCACGGTGGCTCACGACTGTAATCCCAGCACTTTGGGAGACAGATGGATTACTTGAGGTCAGGAGTTCGAAACCAGCCTGGCCAGCATGGTGAAATCCCGTCTCTACTAAAAATACAAAAATGAGCCGGGTGTGGTGGTGGGCGCCTGTAGTGCCAGTTACTCGGGTGGCTGAGGCAGGAGAATTGCTTGAGCCTGGGAGGTGGAGGTTGCAGTGAGCAGAGATCATGCCATTGCACTCCAGCTTGGGCAACAGAGCAAAATTCCAACTCAAAAAAACAAACAAACAAAGGAATGAAGTTCTGATATATGCTACAAATGTATGAATCTTGAAAACATTATGATAAGTGAAATAAGCCAGACATAAAATGGCAAATATTGTATGATTCTACTATATGAAATATTTAGAACAGGCAAATTCATAAAAACAGAAAGTAGACTGGAGGTTATCAGGGGCTGGGGAGGAAGAGGAATGGGAAATTACTGCTTAACAGGTACAGTATTTCTGTTTGGTGTAATGAAAGAAGAATTATTTTTCCATGTGAATTTGAGAAAAATGGAGTGATGGAAAATGTTGAAAATAGATAGGTGTGGTGATTGGGCAACATTGTGAATGTAAATACCACTGAAATGTTCACTTAAAGGTGATTAAAATGGGCCAGGCACAGTGGCTCGTGCCTAAAACCCCAGCACTTTGGGAGGCCAAGGCACGAGGATCACTTGAGCCCAGGAGTTTGAGAACAGCCTGGACAATGTAGTGAGACCTCATCTCTACTAAAAAAAAACTAAAAATTAGCCAGGCATGGTGACGCATGCCTGTAGTACCAGCTACTTGGGAGGCTGAGCTGGGAGGATTACTTGAGCCAAGGAGGTCAAGGCTACAGTGAGCCGTGATCAAGCCACTGCACTCCAGCCTGGGTGACAGAGTGAGACCCTGTCTCAAAAAAAAAAAAAAAGTTAAAATGATTAATTTTATGTCATAAATCCCAATAATTTTGGAAGCCAATACAGGAAGATCGCTTAATGCCAGGACCCTTACCACTACAAAATATTCAAGAATTAGCCAGGTGTAGTGCCATGCACCCATAGTTCCAGCTACACAGGATGCTAAAGTGGGAGGATTTCTTGGGCCTCAGAGATTGAGGTACTACTGCATTCCAGCCTAGGCAACACAGTGAGACCAGCCTGGCCAACATAGTAAAACCCCGTCTCTACTAAAAGTACAAAATTATCTGTGCATGGTGGCGTGCGCCTGTAGTTCCAGTTACCTGGGAGGCTGAGGCAGGAGAATCACTGGAACCTAGAGGGTGGAGGTTGCAGTAAACTGAGATCGTGCCACTGCACTCCAGCCTGGGCGACAGAACCAGACTCTGTCTCAAAAAAACAGAAAACAAACAACAAAAAAACAGCCAACTGGCTTTTTTGTTGATCATGACTGTTAAACATTTTTAAAATCAGTGGTACAAATTATGACATAGAAAGCATGTGTATCAGTTTTGTAAATGACAAAGTTGGTAGGGATAGCTAAAAGGTAATAGAATTAAATCAAATTCATCTTAGGCTGTGACACTAGGCTAAAAGCAACAAAATTACATTTAATCTATTTAAATTGCAGTTTCCTTATAAACTCAGCACATATAAATATATAGAAGAAGATCAAGCTTGAAATTTTTAGCCAACAAAGTGATGACCTTTTTGCTTGTTTAGGCTAATATAATTTCATGCTGAATGGTAGTGATTAAAGACTTAAATATTCTCCTACTGTTCACTAATCTAATTCCATCTAGAGAACAGCATGGGATTAACCATTATGTATATTAACTGTGGTTAAGAAGCAGCAGTAAAAAGGACTTGTTCACATCTCTAGAAGGGAAAGTTCCAGTTTCCCAATTCAAACAGCTAAATTCCACCTCCAAGAAGCAGCGGATTTCCAGTTGAGACTCAAGTAAAGACAACAAAAATTTAAGGATTATGAAAGTGTGATAAAATCATTAGTGACTTTTAGCTGCACCCCCACCTCCAAACCCAGAAAACGAGGCTGGGACTAGGTCAGGGGAATTTACAGAATTGTTTTACTGCCCCCAAACTTAAATGGAGTAGAACCAAAACACAAAAATTTTACTGAATTAATGATATCCTACATCATTTTCAAGTTGGTGTGCTACATCAATTTATAACATCCAACATTTAGCATGATACAAAAACTGTAGCCTTGAGAGAAATGTTACAGAAGGATGTGAGTGAAAAACTGACCACTTTTTAAAATAAGTTATTAGTTACAATGGGATATTATTCAGTCATAAAAAGGAATGAAGTTCTGATACATGTTACAACATGAATGAACTTTGAAAACATTATGCTAAGTGAAATAAGCCAGAGACACAAAAGGACACATATTATATGATATCATTTACGTGAAGTAATTTGAATTGGCAAATTCATAAAGACCAAAAGTTGACTGGGTGTTATGAGGGTTTAGGGGAAGGGGTTGGGAGCATTAATGGTTAATGGGTCGAGTTTCTGTTTGGGATGATGAAAGGTTTTTAGAAAAAGATAGTGGTGATGGCTACAAAATATTGTTAATGTAGTTAGTGCCCGTGAACTGTACACGTTAAAATGGTTAAAATGGCAAATATTACGTTTTATATATTTTGCCACAATAAAAATTTTAAAACATAGTAAAATACAGGGACTCAGATTAAGACTATTCAGATAATAAATACAAGTATAATAAACACTTAGATAAAAAGTACTTCTGCGAGCTAGGCACAGTAGCTCATGCCTGTAATCCCAGCACTCTGGGAGGCCGAGGCAGGCAGATTGCTTGAGCCCAGGAGTTTGAGACCAGCCTGGGCAACATGGTGAACCCCATCTCTACCAAAAAAATGTAAAAATTAGGCAGAAGTGGTGACGTGCACCTGTAGTCCCAACTACTCAAGTGGCTGAGGTGGGAGGATTGCTTGAGCCCAGGAGGCAGAGGTTGCAGTGAGCTGAGACAGCGCCAATGCACTCCAGCCTGGTTGACAGAGTGAGACTCCATCTCAAAAATAAAAATCATACAAAATTTAAAAATACACTATCACAACTATTCACATAGTATTTACATGGCAATAGGTATTGTAAATAATCTAGAGATGATTTAAAGTACACAGGGGGTGAGGGGTGTGCGCATACTAAACATTTTATTTAAGGGACTTGAGCATTTGCAGATTTTGGCCCCTGGTGGGCCTAGAATCAATCCCCGACAGATACCAAGGGTGACTGTATAAGTATCTTCAGTATCAGCATTGGAACTCTTCTCTCACATAATACATTTTCAGGGAGTAATCTGTTGAAAATCCCAAACTGTTATTTAAACAAACTACCAAGAATACAATTAAGTCCTCATTTAACATCATGGATAGGTTCTTGGAAACTGCAACTTCAAATGAAACCTGGTAAAATGAAACCAATTTTACCACAGGTTAATTGATATAAACAAAAGTCAAGTTCCTGAGGTATATTTCTGGTCACAAAAACATCACCAAACTTCTAAATAAATACCCCAAAAAGTTTCAAATATTAAACATTGAAATAAACGTGAGCTATACATACATTTGAGAAAGATTAATCAAAACAAGTAAGATAAATGACTATATTTACCCAATTATTACAGTTCAGTGTCACAGGTAATCAGAGCCTATGTCAGCAGCTCAAGGACACCATCCCATCATAGGGCACACTTGCATAGACATCTACACTCACTCAGACTGGGACAATTTAGACATGCCAAGTCATCTAACGTGCACATCTTTGGGATGAGGGAAGAAACTGGGGTACTTGGAGAAAACCCACACAGACATGTGGGGGAGCATGCAAACCACACAGTGGCCCTGGCCAGAAATTGATGTTTTTTTCATCAACATTACAATGAAAAACAACACTGAATGAGTGAATGAGATGACATTATTTAAGGACCTGCTGCACAGTTATATAAACCTATTTAGTAATCAAGGAAGAGTTTCCCTAATAAATAAAAATATTTTCAGAAAGGGTAATAAGCAATAAAACTAGCATTTTAGAACATGTACAATGATTACTAGAATTCCAGGCAAATGCCACATGCAGGTTCCAGGAACTAGGATCTGGAGATCTTTGAAGCCATTATTTAGCCTACAACCCTCTCCAAACAGAGTAGCTATGGTCCTAGGAGAATGGGACAAATTCTCATCGCTTTTTTTCCCTATCTCTGTCCTCTTACCTCCTACAGCTTGGCTCTGGATACAGAGGCAGTAGCAGAAAGAATGTAGCACAGTAGTATAACTAAAAGCCCTAACTCTCTAACCAGAGGACTGAAAATTGGAGATCCAGGGAAATGGAAAGTAAAATGAATACTGAGAAGAGGAAGAAGCTCAGGAAAGTTGTTTTTTGAACTCCTTGGTATACTTCCTAGCTGTATATGAATGGCTATAAGCCTAAATTGCTTATCAACGTCTGAGAATTAAAATTCAGCATAGACCAAAACCCAGGTCCCAGTCTAGCCACTGGGTGGTACACATATGGGACAGATCCAAATACCACTATAAAGACTCTAAAAACTTAACTGACATTGGAACTACAACCAACATAAGACTGGTGGGAACTGATGTCCTGAGCCCATCATTATCAATGATCTGATAAAACAAATATATCAACATCTCCATAGCAAGACTCAGAGTCTCATAACAAAATATTCCAAATGTCTAGAATATAATCTGAAATCACTCAGCACATAAAGAACCAGGAAATTATCATCTCAATTAGGAAACAACAATCAACAGGTACCAACAATCAGGTGAGACACACTGGATATAGACAAAGGCTTTAGAACAGCTATTATAAAAATTCCCAAAGAAATGAGGGCAAACACTCTTGAAATGAATGGAAGCACAGACAGTTTAAACATAGAAAAAGAAGATATAGAACACCAAATGAAAAGTTTACAATGGAAAATACAACAACAACAACAACAAAAATCTAAGCCACTTCCCTAAATCTATCAACTGGAAATCTGGAAAGACAAGCTTCTCTTTTAACAGTGACCATTCCTTGTGACGGTCAACTCTATTAATCATTAACACCTCAGTGCTAACTATTTTAATCAGATGGCTTTTTTTTTTTT